>NC_037331.1:9962500-10587500 GCF_002263795.3 Bos taurus
GTGAAGTCCTGAGCATCAGTTATTTTTTAAAATCGGAAGGAAAAGTCGCCAACATGGCTTGCCATATACTTGCCATATATTGTGCGTACTTAATCTGTTCATCTCATTTCTTCATTCCCCACTCCTGGGCTAACCACTTCTACCTCATTTACTTGTTGGTCTCTACAGCCAAACCAGAAGCTCCCCGAGGACAGGATCAACCTCTACTTGCTTCTATATCTAGGGCACATAACTTTCTGTCCATAATTGGCACTCATTAAATACATACTGAATGGTTACTGTTTCTTCTATCAAGAAGGCTTTCCTCTCTAGTCTTTCCATAAGGTGCAGTCTCGCACGTCTCCAAATTCACTTCCTTGGTTCATCTCTGGGTAATTCAAGTGTGAGCATGTGTGTTTGCACAGATACGTATGTGTGAATAGATGTATACACAGTCAGAGCCGAAACCAGATTTGATTTCTACCGCGGTATCCATTTATGCTTTACCTGCTCTGTGGGGCTAGGCAGTATCTGCAAACAGTGGGTGTTTAAAAACCACGCGGCCTGCCAAAACCAGCAGAGAAGCAGCAGAGGCCTGTGGGGGGAGAACTTTTGCCCTAGCGGGCTTACTTCATCAAGGCATGCAGGACAGGGATGGGCTCCTTGGAAGACAAAGAAAGGGGAAAGTGCAGAAAGGGAAGCAAAGGCGAAACAGAGAGTGAGGGATTAACGAGGGTGTGGAGGGGGAAGAGGAGCTTGAAGAAAGCCAGCCCAGAGAGGAAGAAGGGTTGGAGGAAAAAAAAATGAAAAGGCCAAGTAATAAAAAAGGAAGGACTGGGGCAAAAAGAAGCTGAGATGAAGTTGTGTGGGTAAGGGAGGTACTCCTGACAGCAAAAACCAGATGAGCACAAGGTACAGGGTGCTGCCGTGTCTGTGCACAGCAGGGGACACGCAGCCTGGTCATTTCCTTACAAGTGAATAGCTGAATTCATTTTCACTAGTTACCAGCTGTGAATAATTTATTTCTCCACAGAGGGCTCATATTTAGTGGACTGTGAGTAACTTCCTTGAGAGAAAAAGAGAGGGGGGGAGAGAGAGGAAAACTCCAATGGTTTTCGATTCAAAATGGCCAATTAAACTAGAGCTCACCCAAACACTTGAGATTTCTGAAACATTACAAAACTTACGAATTAATATTTTTACTGACTTGGTCAATTTTATACATGACTAAGAAAGCCTAAGCAGTCATTAAGATGTAAAAAAGTCATGTCTAATCATCTGAACAAATGTTGAGTATCTATCACTTGCCAGAAACTATTATTTCTCATATACACTTATTTAATGAAAGAATTGTCTTTCTCTTCTCCTAGTCTTAGGGTACGTGGGCTGATATAACAAAATTGTAGGCTGGGTGGCTTAAATGACTGAAGTTGATAACCTGCAGCTCTGGAGACTGAGAAGTCCTAGAAGAAAGTGCCAACATGATCGATTTCTGATGAGGACCCTCTTCCTGGTTTGCAGACCACTTTCTCATTGCATGACTCATTTGATGGAGAGAGAGACCAAGTTCTCTGGTGTCTCTTTTTAGAAGGGCACTAATCTCCTCATGGGTGCTTCACCCTCATGACCTCATCTAACTCTAATTAACTCCTAAAGGCCCCATCTCCAAATCACATCAAATTAGGGGTTACAGCCTAATCTGAATTTTGAAACGGACACAAACATTCAGTCCATAAGACTTCCTTCCTCAAGTTATTAAATACAACACCTCTCCTACCTTTAAAATTAGAAGGCTGGGCTGGCATGTTTTGGTCCAATAGGAACAACAAACAAAATTTGTCTCATTCTGTGTCTGGGATTCAAGTATTTATTTCATGTAATTTCCAAGACTTTTTCTTGCCAAATAACATGTTAGTTACTCACCCGGTGCCTCTCTTATCTCTTGCTGTCTAATCACTCTGCTCATCAGGGAAGGTTTTTTAAAAAAACTAATTTACTAGTCATTTATTTTTAGTGGCACTGGGTCTGTGACGCTGCGCACGGGCTTTCTCTAGTTGCAGAGAGCACGTGCTACTCTCGAGTTGCAGCGCGTGGGTTTCTCACTGTGCTGGCCTCTCTCGTTGCAGAGCCTGGGCTCTAAGGCGTGTGGGCTCCAGTAGGGCCAGTACATGAGCTCAGTTGCCTTGTGGCACGTGGGATCTTCCCAGACCAGGGACTGAACCCAAGTCCCCTGCATTGGCAGGGGAATTCTTAACCACTGGACCACCAGGGCAGTCCATCAGGGGAGTTCTTAAGGCAGGAGAGAGATGATCAGTAACTGAGCATTTCTAAAGGCTAGGCTACTCCCTGCATTACTGCATTTTCATCCTCAGTCTAACCTGAAGTCAGACAACTAGCAAGTACTACTACAACTTTGCATTTGAAACAAAGCTTGAGAACCAGGAAAAGAGGTCTGAGTCAAAGCTGAGATGTGCTAACTTGCAAGGGTAAAGCGTTTGTATTAGTATTACTAATTACTAGGAACCTGGAGGCGAGTCCAGGATCTGGGACTTCCCATGGAATCACCTCTCTCACCATGAACAATAAGCTGCTTTTATAGGCAGACATCTCAGGTTCAGTGCCCTGGGGAAGGCGGTCTTCTGTCTCTTCATATAACTACAGAGCCTGTGTCATTCTCTTCCTCCCTTATGGAAATTCGAGCTGTAATATGCACTGTATTTTAAGTTGGGCTTGGTATTGAAAAACTTTAATGACGACATGCTGGAAGATCATTTGGGGCAAGGGTGATCGGTGGCATGTGGAGACACAGAAAGGATTATCAGAGATTACCAGGAACACTTGGCAAAAGCAGTGCCAGAGATTGATTGGTGATGGTTTAGTTGCTAAGTCATGTCTGACTCTTGCTACCCCATAGACTGTAGTCTACCAGGCTTTAATTACTAACTAGGCTCAGTCAGTTCAGTCGCTCAGTCGTGTCCGACTCTTTTCGACCCCATGAACCACAGCACGCCAAGGCCTCCCTGTCCATCACCAGCTCCTGGAGTTTACCCAAACTCATGTCCATCGAGTCGGTGATGCCATCCAACCATCTCCTCTGTCTTCCCCTTCTCTTCCTGCCCTCAATCCTTCCCAGCATCAGGGTCTTTTCAAATGAGTCACTTCTTTGCATCAGGTGGCCAAAGTATTGGAGTTTCAGCCTCAGCATCAGTCCTTCCAGTGAACACCCAGGACTGATCTCCTTTAGGATGGACTGGTTGGATCTCCTTGCAGTCCAAGGGACTCTCATGAGTCTTCTTCAACACCACAGTTCAAAAGCATCAATTCTTTGGCGCTCAGCTTTCCTCACAGTCCAACTTTCACATCCATACATGACCACTGGAAAAACCATAGCCTTGAGTAGACGGACCTTTGTTGGCAAAGTAATGTCTCTGCTCTTTAACGTGCTTTCTAGGTTGGTCATAACTTTCCTTCCAAGGAATAAGCGTCTTTTAATTTCCTGGCTGCAATCACCATCTGCAGTGATTTTGGAGCCCCCAAAGATAAAGTCTGACACTGTTTCCACTGTTTCCCCATCTATTTCCCATGACGTGATGGGACCAGATGCCAGGGCTTACCAATTACCTTCATTCTGCAGAAATGTGAACTAGAACCATCACTTACCCAAACTAGAAACTCATCATATCACATAATAAAATCATTCTGTCCCACAGATTTTTTATACTGTGCCTTCCTGGGAGAGAAAGAAAACCTACATGAGGGAGCTGGCTGGGTGGGAATCTTGGTACCTCTGTTCCTCAATACTGGCCATGTGGGGGGGCACCCACGAACAGGGTGATCAAGTGACCCAGTATGCCCAGGATGGTTCCACTTTTAGCACTAAAGATCCTGTATCCAGGGAAACCTCTTTGTCCCAGGCAAACCAGGGTGGCTGGTGACCCTACCCAGGAGACCCAGTACAAGAAGTTATAGTAAAAGGAAAAAAAAAAAAAAAGACTAATTTTTTAAAAAGTATCTTTGTTATTTCAGAGGTCTTTTGTAAACAAACGAGATCTCTCAAAACAGTAAGAATGAAAGTGGTCCAAAGAGACGAGTTCATGCTTGTTTTCCTAGTAACTCACTGTTTCTAGACAATAAGGGACTAGACACTCAGTAGCTCCCTCCTCACACCTAAATTCAATTTGCTATTACTCCGTTTTAGCAAAAGACTTTGTAAAACTGTATACCTCTCGCTCAGGGAAAGAGCATCGCCTGTGGTTTAATCTGCCCGGTCAACTTAACTGGCTGAGGGAAGTGCATATCTGAGTGCTGGTCTCTCAATCCTGTAGTCCTCCAGGCTCCTTGTCCATGGGATTCTCCAGGCAAGAGTACTGAGTGGGTTGCCGTTCCCTTCTCCGGGGGATCTTCCCAACCCAGGGATCGAAGCTGGGTCTCTTGAATTGCAGGCAGATTCTTCACCACCTGAGCCACCAGGGAAGCCCTGCATAATCTAAAGAGGAGACCACCAGTAGAGACTGGGATGGAGCTACTGCACATCTAGGAAGGCAAAGAGAGTGCGTCTTGTCCAGTGTGACTGATGACAGTAACAGGCTGTGAGCCCGGCTGAGAATGCCTCTGGAATGCTACCTAGGTGCAGTGGGCTTTCTCGGTGTCTCAGTGGTAAAGAGTCTGCCTTCAATCCAGGAGATGCAGGTGTGATCCCCTGGAGAAGGAAATAGCAACCCACTCCAGTATTCCTGTCTGGAGAACTCGATGGACAGAGGAGCCTGGAGGGCTACAGTGCATGGGGTCGCCAAGAGTCAGATACAACTAAGCGACTAACACTTGGACTAACAGTGACTAAACAACGGCAGCCTAGGTGCAGTAGGAGAGGTGCTGTGATTAAGCAGCGACATATACCACGGAAAACAAACTACCTGTGTGAGCCAAGGCGGCCCGCGTGAGTCAAGTTTTCTCTGTCTGATAGGCACACATCAAAGCAATACACAATGAGCTTAAGGCAGAAAATGCTAAAGTAAGCCCACTGAATAGTGACATAGTCCAATAGCAAATATTACTTAAAGTTATGGTAAGAAAAATGTAGCTTTCCAAACCACTCTTCCTTTTAGTCTTCGAATCCACTGGTCTTGTCTTTGACACAACAAATTCTGCCAAAGAGAGTTTTATGGGCTCTCATGTGGGTGTGTCTCTGAGCAGATAATTATGATTACCTCTATGCTCATATGCACATGCTCTCTCTTGCAAACACTCTAATACTGACATCAGCCAGCTGTCAGCAAAATGATGCATACTCCAAGGCTGCAAGTTTTAATGTTGATTTTGGGGTAACATAATCACTAGAAAATTTCTGCAAAAGATGTGTGTCTACTGGTTGAAGTGGCTTATTAAAAAAAAAAAAAAAGGAGTTTTTCTCAAAAGGGAACCAAAAGTATCACTCATACAGTATTACAAATGATCCAAAAATACCCTCAAATTGGATTCAATCATTAGTTAAAAATACTCTCCAAATGGTGGAAAACCGATTTTCTCATTTTTTCCTTAAAAAAAAAAAAAAAATCTGCTTAGCATACAAATATGGGCACTGGCCACAGGATGTCAGTGAGGTTTATCTATATGTCTCTAGTACTGAGAGATTAATGTGATCAGTCAACAAAAGTTAGCATTTCTTTTCTCAGGATAAATTTCTGCTGACCTCAGAGCCAGGTGAATTTTTTAAAAAGGCTTACTTTTTGTGTTTATATGTTTAATGATGGGCAGCTACTTTAAAAATAAATTTTTTTCTGATTATGAAATATACATGTATTGTAGAAAAATTGGAAAATACAGCAAACTAATTAGAAGAAATCAAACTATCATTTCTTTTCTCTTTTTATATGGAAGCAGTTAAGATGGGATCTCTAAAGGTCTCTTTCAAACAAACTTAGATGGCATCATACTTCAGACCAGGATCGGAATCCTGGCTGTACAGTCCTTGGTTTGAACAAGAATAAAAAGACAAGACAGTGGTTGGCCGTCAAAACAAAGCTGAGACTGAGTATGATTCAAGCCTCTATGAAGAAAAGAATCAAGGACATATTAAAAAAAATATTATTTGTAGACACATTTCTACCTACCCTTTTAGAGTTGCTGTTTTACGACAAGGAACAGTTCAAATCCTTTCCCTTTATTCCTTTCTAAATGGTCAAGACAACTAGTATCCTGTATGAATATAATATTCCTATCCAGAATATTTTGGTTGGAATCCAATAATGTGTGATAATTTAACAATTTAGCACAGGAAGCAAAGCCCACAACATTCCTTAGTAATTTCACAGACTATCTTGACAGAACAGAAGCATTTGAACAGGATTTTTTTTTCAGTGATATTTGAAGAATGCAATTTTTCATGGTGGACACAGTGGGTTTGTGACGGATGCAAATTCAGATAGGAATAAAACACAATTAAATGATTCATACTCTTGTATTATGGTTCCACAGACTTTTATTTCTGCTCGGGTCAAACAAAGGAAAGTTGGTGTTTGACAACTGTGGGTGACTCATCAGAGGAAGTTCTTACCATATGGATGTGCTTGTTGAAATAACGCTGGTTAACAAAGCTCGCCTTTTTTCTCCCTGTGGCCCAGCGAGGGTTTCGTTTTAGGAAATGGAAGTGTCAATGTGGACAAACCGTCCTGAAGTATTTATGGCATAATGTGCCGTTTCCTTCAACTGCCTTTGAACGAAGACTATGTGAATGGAAAATGAGATCTGAATTTCTTTCACTCATGTCATCTGAATGGTATTCTGTCTACAAAAAGCTATGCTGCACTCTGACATGTATTAATATATAATGTGATAGGAAGTCGTGCAGTGCCAGTGGAGTGTGCTGTGGCTTCCCAATTAATTTTTAGAGCCCTTTATTCATTAAGGATGTTAGGCCTTTGTCATACTCCTTGCAAACATTTTCTCCAAGTGTACCATATGCTCTGAAACTTTGCAGCATCTTTATTTTTTTGATGAACAGAAGCTTTCAATTTTTATATAGTCAAATATGTTAACATTTTTCTTTGTTTTTAATGCTTTGAAAGTCTAGCTCCATTTTAGAGGCATCCGTATTATCTATAGCTTCTTTATACTTTTACAGTTTCATTTTTAATATATAAATCTTTAAGCCATCTGTTACTTGCTCTGTGGTAAAGAACAGAGAGAATCTAATCAGATTACCATTTTCCCCTGCAGTGAGTTGGTCAGTTACTGTACCTCATTTGTTGAACCAGCTATTCTGCCTCCCAGGATTTGTGATTTATGATGAATTATAACACTTTCTGGATTGGAGTTTTTCTGGGGGGCTGTCTATTCTGTTCCATTAATGTCTGTCATTTCTTCTGCTGGAACCAAATTGTTTTTATTATTCTGGCTGCATAACACATACATTTTACTGATTGGTGGTAGAAGTTTCCTTTTTAACTTTTTTTTGATAAACAATTCTTGGCTACTTTCATCAGTGTAGCTCTTCCAAATATATTTTAGAAAATCCCACTGGACTTCTGACTGAAGCTGCATAAACCTATAAATTAATTTGGAAAGTCCTTGCATCCTTTTGAACATTCAACCTTCTCATTCAGGAAAATGTAGTATCTTTCCAATATTCAAATCTCTACATGGAGGTACATCTTTTGTATCTCTCGATCAAGTGCTATAGTTTTCTTGACCTGGGTCGCACATATTTATTTATATTAATTTACATTCTTGATTATTACTGGGTGTGAGACAGAGCTACTTCTAGCTGGAGAAAACTGTTGCTCTTTTATTTGAGGTCATGATCCTGACTGTTCTCTTGAGTCAGGGGTTACCTTCGATTTCAAAAGTGGAAGCAGAAGAAAAAGAGGGTCATGTGGGGATAGTTTATATTCATAGCATGAAGACTGTGAACCTTCCAGAAAGGCTCTAAAGGTTAAAAAACATGTAACCAAAAGCATCAGGGGTTAGTGAAAAAGAGAAATAATGTGCTAATATGCTCAGAGTGATGACTCATTGCATTGGATCATCTCTGGGAAACCACCTACTAAGTAGAATTTAGCAGTTAAGGCGTTATTTTTGGTGCACCATTATGGCTACTTCCTCTTGGGAAAAAAAAAATGATTAAACCCCAGCCTTCTAAAAAAGGTAACAGTGGTCCTCCTGGCAGACCAGCCTGTCAGGTAACGATGCTGTTTCAGGAGCAGGACAGGGCTGTGTCCCCTGTAGCGTCTTCTTTAGAACAAGACAGAAGCACTGAGCCACGTGTAATGGAAAAGGAATACAACCCCGGAGCCAGAGACCCAGCTCCTAGCAGGCTCTGTAACTGATTAACAAATCACTGAGTGTAGGCAGGTGGCCACTTAACCTCTGCTCATCTGCTCAAGAATCCACATCACAGCTCCTGTCCCACTCGATACCACAGATGGGCTGCAGAAATAACAAACTGGACGAATCGGAACTGCTGGCAAGTAAGATTAGCTGCTTGGTAAAAGTCATACTATTAATCAAGTAGCAAACACATTGGGAATTTGGGACTAGCAGATGCAAACTGTTACACACGGGATGGATAAACATCAAGATCCTGCCGTACAGCACAGGGAACTACATTCAACATCCTGTAATAAACCGTAGGGAAAAGAAGATGAAAAATACACATATGCAGAACCGAGTCAGACAGCTATACATCAGGAACCAACAACACCGTAAGTCAACTATACCTCAAAATAAAAACGTAGCAAATATAATAAACACTCTTGTACTACAAAGTCACTTGTTTTGGCTTCCTACTGTATTTCCTTCTATCCTAGCCTCTGCCCCGCCCCTTTCCCTGCTGGCCATTTCTTTGCCTGGTTTCATTCTGGCTAAGTACGCAAAGAAAATTCAATGCTCTTGTTTTGGCCCCATCTTTGAGTTTAACGTACCTATGATATTCTGCTGTGCTACTTACGAATATCACTGGCTCAGAAAACTTTAAAGATGATATGGTTAGGATAATGACAAATAGGGAGATAAAATGTGTTTTCTTATTCAATATCCATGGCAGTTGGACTAGTTTTAGAGTATTCCTCTTTCTACTTCCATCAACATAGTTTAAATATGGTCTTTTCCTTATATTAATGAAGAAACTGAGGTCCTGCAAAATTCAATGACTTGCTCAACATTTGATATTTTGTTCATTCACTTCTTCATTCCTTCTTTCAGAGGATACTTCAGAGAATGAGTGTCAGATGATGTTCTGGATGCTAGCAATATAGTAGTAAATGAACCCCACCCCCCCAGCCCCAAGTGCATTCATAAACTGTTAATAGAATGTGTATTCCCCTGATTAGTGGTGAGCCTGAACACTTCCATACTTACGCATATTCACAACTGATAATAATTCTATGAATTTCTACTTCTCAGTTTCCAACAAAGCCAGATAATTTTGCCTAATGAAATGGGATAGGAACGACAGGTAAGACCTATTTTTCTAATCCTTACAAACAACCCTGAAGCGCAGGCAATACTCTCCTCATTTTACAGATGAGGAAGCTGGGACTCAGAGGAGGGTTTTGTAACTGAAACAGACAGTCAGATATGTGGTAAGTGCAAATGCTGGAATCAACACTGTTATTCATAATTTCTTATTGATGCTATTATATCATACATTTAAATGCAATCTACCATAGAACATTAAAGGGCTTCCCTGATGGCCTGGACAGTAAAGAATCTGCCTGCAATGCAGGAGACCAGCGTGTGATTCCTGGGTGGGGAAGGTCTCCTGGAGAAGGGAATGGTTACCCACTTCAGTTTTCTTACCTGGAGAATTACAAGGACAGAGGAGCCTGGAGACCTACAGTCCACGGGGTTGCAAAGAGTTGGACACTACTGAGCAACTAACACAGGACATTAAAAATATGTTACAAATGAGTTATTTAGGGAAATATTTGGCCCCAGTGCACAGTACTTATTTATGAAACAAATGAACATATTCAGGATCTGATTGGCTTACACATTCTCTAGAGACATATGACTCAATCCACCATGCACTTGACTTTACAATTATAAGAGAAGGACATTATAGGCATAAAGTTGTGTCAGTCATACAAATGAAACAACTGGTAAAAAATATGTACAGTAATAATTACTGTAAATTTATATACTGAAATTACATATTAAAAAACTGGAAATATAGGTCAAATGTATACATAATATAAAATATATTCATAGCGTATAATATATATATATATATAAAAAGACTACAAAGACGCCTATAATGAAAATTTTAAGATATATGTTTTCTATCTATGCGTTGTAGGCAATTTTCACCCTCCCTTTTTTGCTTCTCTGCATTTTCCAAAATCAGACTTTCTAAAATTTTGCTAATGTATTACTTTCTAAGAAGAAAAATACAATAAAAGTTGTTAAAAAAGAGTCCAGTCATGTTTTGCTATCTCTAAATTGATGGTCTTAGGAAAAGATGAATATATCGATATTAAAAAACTTTGGGAGGCATTTTTTTTTTAATGTAGTTAAGACTATGTGGTCCAAGGGGCTGGCGGGTTACAGTAGGTGTCACACACTTCCCAACTAGATTCAAGATTTAAACTGTGGCTGAACATTTATTCAAAAACTGGTTCTCAGTTCAGAAAACAGTCTGGTCCAATTTTAGGTTTTAAGTAACTGTCTACTTTCTGATTATAAAGTATAATTATGCATTGACCTTTGGGACTTCTTGATCATCACTGGTAGGCTTGGTACTGTAACTGAGGGATGCATTTTCCTGGAAAGTGAAATTTAGAGTCTTTCAACCTACCAACAAGCTTCTGACGACATTTGGCAAATTAAAACTCTGAGAGGAACTTTAAGAAAGTACAAAAGAAACCTTAGCCTTAAGACCATTGCGTTAGAGAAATTATGTAGATAAAAACCAGTGCCACCTAAAAGATGTTGAGTAGGTCACTTTTCTTCACCACCGATGGCTATTAATTACAGATGCAACTTACCAAGCACATGTGGCAGGCCAGGGACAGCTTTACTCTATTCTACATGTATTATCTCATTTAATTCTAAGAGCATTCTGCTAAGTACATAATATTATCCTCATTTTAAAAGGAGGAACTGAGGCTTAGATCAAATATCAAGTCTAACATCTACTATTAATCCGTAATAAACAGCAGACAGCACCTCCCAGTGGTACAAATACAGGGTGATTACCATATTTTGAGAAAGTACTCAAAAAAGTGATGCTCAAAATAAATTTTAAAACTTGAAAGCTTGTATTGTGTTCATCTCAGCTAACTGATTAGAGCCATTTAAAGCTTAGAACAGCTTCCCTAGTGGCTCAGGGGTAAACCATCTGCCCGCAATGCGGGAGATGCAGGAGACATGGGTTTGATCCCTGGGCCAGGAAGATCCCCTGGAGAAGGAAATGGCAACCCACTCCAGTATTCTTGCCTGGACAATTCCATGGACAGAGGAGCCTCGCAGGCTACAGTCAATGGGGTCGCAAAGAGTCAGACATGACTGAACACGTGCGTGTACACACACACACACGGCTTTTAATGCATTATAAATGGAAGTATCTAATATAGTTAAAATAAAATATTGATATAGCCTGGTAGTGCACACTGCGTGCCTTGCTCATTAAACGGACTTTCAAATTGTGTATCTTTAGCACAAAACTAATATGCACTTTAGATTCCTTTGGTTTTGCATGCTAAAAAGTCTTAAAGACATTTCTGAACTGCTATTCTTTTTTTTTTTTTTAGTAGTCAATTTTTAAAATTTTTTTTTTAAACTTTAAAATATTGTATTGGTTTTGCCAAATATCGAAATGAATCTGCCACAGGTATACATGTGTTCCCCATCCTGAACCCTCCTCCCTCCTCCCTCCCCATACCCTCCCTCTGGGTCGTCCCAGTGCACCAGCCCCAAGCATCCACTATCGTGCATCGAACCTGGACTGGCGACCCGTTTCATATATGATATTATATGTATTTCAATGCCATTCTCTTTTTAATAAAAGAAGCACTTTATTTCTTTATTTGGGTCGTACCAAGTTTTGCTGCACGGCGTGTGGGATCTGCTTCCCGACCAGGGATGGAACCCGTGTCCCCTGCACTGAAGCACAAGGGCCTCAGCACTGCACCCAGGAAGTCCTGCCCTGCTTTATTAATTTACCAAGTTATGCTGCACATTTAGTATATCTTTGGTGTTTTTATCTTACTGTATTATTTTATTAGCATCAGCACTACTTTCAAAACAAACAATTTATGTTGAAAGATAAATGGGGTTCCTGAAAGCAGGAAGACCTTGACACAGGGAAGTGTCTGCATGGTGAGTCTGGCGTGGCTGGGGAGCGCAGCCACACAGGTCCCACAGCCCCTCATGGAACAACGTCCTACTGTCTGATGTTTAACTGATCCGCTCATCTGAGGATGAACTTTCCTGGTGCCTTTCCCCACTTGTTTGGGAGTTCTGCCAATGCCCAGATAGAAGGACGCTTCAGAGCAAATGTGGGGTTTGCCTCAGAGGCCTGCTGTGGAGGCACAGGCTCTGGCGGGCGGCAGGACAGCACGCCCTGTGTGGACCGCCCGGGCCGGACACGCCCGGGCCCACCCTGCCACTGGCCGGCAGTGACCCCCGAGGGCAACACCAACTCTCAGCCTCAGGCTCTTTGGGCTCTTCCTTGAATGCTCTATGGAACATCACTTACTTAGTAAATTAAAAATACACATATGCTCCAACTATCCCACTTCCGGGTATTCATCTGAAGAAAATGAGAACACTAATTTGAAAAAATATATGTATGCTTATGTTCATTGTAGCATTATTTACAATCGGAAGGACTGATGCTGAAGCTCCAATACCCTGGCCACCTGATGCGAAGAGCCAATGCACTGGAAAAGACCCTCATGGTGGAAAAGATTGAAGGCAGGAGGAGAAGGGGCCGACAGAGGATGAGATGGTTGGATGGCATCACCGACTCAATGGACATGAGTTTGAGCAAACTCCAGGAGATGGTGAAGGACAGAGAAGCCTGGCAGTGATGCAGTCTATGGGGTCACAAAGAACTGGACACAACTTAGCGACTGAACAACAAGACATTGAGGCAAACCTACGTGCCCATTGATAGAAAAATGGATAAAGAAGCTGTCCACAACAACCACAGTGACACTATAAAAAAAGAAGTTGTCGACATACACAGTATAGCTACAGTACACACACACACACACACACACACACACACAGAGCAATATCAGTCAGCCATAAAAAAGGATGGAATCTTGCCATTTGCTACAACATAAATGGACCTAGAGGGTATTATACCACGTGAAATAAGTCAGAAAGAGTAAGACAAATAACATATGATTTCCCTTATACGCGGAACAAATGAACTCAAAGATACAGAGAATAAACAGGTAGTTGCCAGAGGAATAGGGGTTGGGGGAGCAGAGAAATTTCATTTCTCTCTCTATAAAGAGAAATGAAATGAAAGAAATGAAAAGGTACAAACTTTCAGTCATGGAGTCTGGGGTATGAAATGTAAAGTGTGGGGAATACAGTCAACAATTACATAATATCTTTGTATGGGGACAGATGGCACCGAGACTTATCACGGTGACCAGTTTGAAACGCAGAGACATACAAGTCATGGCGCTGTGTACCGGGGACTAACATAGTGTTGCAAGTCAATTATACTCAAAAGACAAATTCATAGAAAAAGAGATCAGATTTGGGCTTACCAGAGGCAGGGGTGGGGCTGAGGCGGAGTGGGAAGTAGACTGAAGGTGGTCAAAGGTACAAACTTCCAGTTATAAGATACTTAAGTACTAGGTATGTAATGTACAACATGATAAATATAAGTATCATTACTGTACATTATATATGAGGGCTTCCCAGGTGGCGCTAGTGGTAAAGAACCCACCTGCCAATGCTGGAGAAGTAAGAGATGTGGGTTCAATCCCTGGGTCAGGAAGATCCCCTGGAGGAGGGCACGGCAACCCACTCCAGTATTCTTGCCTGGAGAATCCCATGGACAGAGGAGCCTGGCGGGCTACAGTCCCTGGGGTTGCAAAGAGTCGGACACAACTGAAGTGACTTAGCACCACCTTTCATTAAATCTAAGGTGCTACCAACTGATTCCAATGTACATCCTGATTCTAAAAATAATAAAAAAAGGAAAAAAGGTATAATATGTGAAACATGGTAGCTGCTGCTGCTAAGTCGCTTCAGTCGTGTCTAACCCTGTGTGACCCCATAAACAGCAGCCCACCAGGCTCCACCGTCCCTGGGATTCTCCAGGCAAGAACACCGGAGTGGGTTGCCATTTCCTTCTCCAATGCATGAGAGGGAAAAGTGAAAGTGAAGTCGCTCAGTCGTGTCCGACTCTTAGCGACTCCATGGACTGCAACCCACCAGGCTCCTCTATCCATGGGATTTTCCAGGCAAGAGTACTGGAGTGGGGTGCCATTGCCTTCTCTGGAAACACGGTAGAATAGCTGGTAAAACTGCTATTTTCTTGTTGGGAGACAGCAAAATGCTTTAGGCATACAGTGTTCAGATTCTTCTCGATGTTACTCTGGAAGTTGTACCTTCAGTTCCTTTATAGAACCATTTAACTTTTCAGTTCACTGAATACATATTTACTGACAGTGTTTTTTCACTTTTTAAAGTTAAAACAAACAACAAATGCATCTCTGAGCTTTGGTGAACACACATGGCGAGCTGCCAGTCTAAAGTTCTCGAAATAAAAACAGCAAATAGAAGACATTGACTGCTAAAGCCCTTCTCAGTTACAATGAGCGTTTCTTGAAAACTCAACAATGGTGCAACATTATGAACCATTTGTTCTAGAAAATTCAGTCAAGAGGATTACGGGGTAAGCTCTTTTGACATAATTTGGTGACTGGACTCCTAGCTTCCTTTGTGTATCCGTGGTCTGAGAAGCATGTTAGGAAGCTGATAAAAATAGCTTCAGTTAAACTCCAGGCTTTCTCTTCCCTCAAGAAAAGCTTTCCTGCTCAGCACTGTTACTTGGTACTTATAGTCTTCCTGTTCTCACTGGAAAATTGGAGTCAGTGCCTGAGGCAGCACCACGCTAGCCTCCTGCCTCTTGATCACATCAGACTGCAGGCTGAAACTGCTCTGTACCATTTCCTTTGTCTCCCCCTCTCTTCTGCAATCTTTTTGTTGTTGTTTCGTTGTTATGGGTAGTGACAGTTTCTGGTTTCTTTCGTTTATCAACGGTTTCCTTTACCACAGCCTCTATTCCTCCCACTGGAAGGCTGGCATGACTGGAAGCTGGAAGAAAAACCACAACTGAATAGCCTGGCACTTTCTTTAACAGTCATTTCCAACCACAGATTAATACTATTACTGGATTTGACTAACGGCTCTCAATCAGCCCAACTGTCATCACTTGAGAACATGTGAGCTGGTGGAAGTCAAAAAAGGAAAATATAAGTAAAGCCATATCATGGTTACAGCTTTAATGATTTCTCATCTTTGGGATCCAAAGATGCTTCTCTGAATATCCCCTTCTTGGTTCTCCTTAATCATCAGTATCACACATGGATCCGGAGAATATGCAGACAGACCTCGGCTCCAGCTAGCTGGGGGCTTACGTCAGCTGGTGAGAGTTGCCATGGGGACCATGGAGCTTCTAAGGGCAGCCTGCTCAGTTGCAGTGAGGGCGGGTGCAACCTGCACTCTGCCCTGTCACCTCTGGAAACTGCACTGGTTGCTAGTGTTCAAGGGTCTTAAGGACCCAGCATCCAAGTCCAATGAAGAGGCCCTTTTGGAGGTTCTGTGTTGATAACAGTGGTGCCTGATGCCAGCCTATCATCATGAGAAATGAGGTTTTTCTTTTCATCCTTGACCTTGACATAGCAGACTCCAGGTCTAGCACAGGTGGTAGGGTTTATTTTTATTTAATAAAAAATGTTTTATTGGAATAAACTGGACTTACAATGTTGTGTTGCTATAGGTAAACAGAATCTTGTTCAGTTACATCCATACCTATATCGACTCATGTTTATTTATCTTTGGTTGTGCTGGGTCTTCATTGCCCCAGGCTTTCTCTGGTTGCGGGATCGGGGTCTAGTCTCCAGCTGCGGCTTGCAGGCTTCTCCTGTTGTGGAGCACAGGCTCTAGGCCCACGGGCTTCAGCAGTTTCAGCACATAGGCTTAGCTGCTCTGCGGCATGTGGAATCTTCCCGGACCAGGGATCAAACTCGTGTCCCCGGTGTTGGCAGCAGGATTTGTATCCACTGCACCATGGAAGTCCAGAGTTTTCTGATAAAGACTAGGAGATGAGGGTCTGGTCTGTGAGTGGCTCAACTAAAATCAGGTTCTATCCCAACTCGGAGCTTTCTGCATTAACAAAAACCCCATCTGATACGAGGGAAGGTTTTGCAAAACAGTGATCCCCAGCTTTTAGTCCTCACAGAACCTAACCTACAGAGAGAAGAGGATGTGAATGACTATTATTTTCTGATTCAATGACTTGGGTCCTACTCTGGGTGTTTCACACACATTAATCCCAGTCTTCTTCTTTAAAATGTATTGAAAGGTGTGTGTTTAATACATCACTGCTGCTGCTAAGTCGCTTCAGTCGTCTCCGACTCTGTGTAACTCCATAGACGGCAGCCCACCAGGCTCCCCCGTCCCTGGGATTCTCCAGCCAAGAACACTGGAGTGGGTTGCCATTTCCCTCTCCAACGCATGAAAGGGAAAAGTGAAAGTGAAGTCGCTCAGTCATGTCCGACTCTTCGTGACCCCATGGTCTGCAGCCTACCAGGCTCCTCCGTCCATAAGATTTTCCAGGCAAGAATACTGGAGTGGGGTGCCATTGCCTTCTCCATAATACATCACTAGTGGGAAAATAAGGTAGAAGAATCTTTCTGGAGGGTGATTTGGCTCCATATATCAAAGGCCATGGGGTTCTAAATATTCTTTACCTCACTATTTCACTTCTAGGAATTAGTACTAAGGAAAAAATCTTGGGAGTGCAGAAGAGTTATAAGAGCATATACCACAACCTTGCTTTTAAAGGCTTGTGAATTTCATTCACTCAATAAATACTCAGTATGTGCCTAGTAATATTGAAATACAAGTAAATAAGATCATGATATATTTTTATATAAGAAAAAAGGTTAAAAAAAGCATGAGCTCATTTTTATAAGACATTAAAAACATTATAACATTAGAAAAAAATTGAAAGACACTTGTTAAGTTACTAATAATGGTCAACTCTTGGTTATTGGTGTACAGTTTATTTTTCTTTCTCCTCTCGACTCATCTTAAAAAAATAAGTGTTTTATAGAGCTATTTTGAGATCATATAAATTTCTCGATCTTTATCACATAAATTCACTCAGAACTTTAGCATCCATTGATGCTGTTCTATCATTCTATTTGTATAGCTGGCATTTATTGTAAGAAGGGCTTCCCAGGTGGCACTAGCAGTAAAGAATCTGCCTGCCAATGCAGAAGACATGGCAACCTGCTCCAGTATTCTTGTCTGGAAAATTCTATGGACAGAGAAGTCTGGCAGGCTACAGTCCATGGAGCTGCAGAGAGTCTGAGCACAATGTAAGAAAGAGCTTTCTCTTCTCTCCTGTCTTAAAGTATGGACTCATGGATTTTTGTTTTATTCAATGTATTGAATCCATTACTGTAATTATATATTTTAATGCCTCAGATTGTTTTAGAATTGTCTAGTGGTCTCTCTACGCTAGACTCTGTGCCCTTTTAACATATTACCAGGTTTTTTTTTTTATTAGCATTTTCTTATTTTCTGAAACAGCAAGATGCTCTCATTCAGTTCAGCTCAGTCATGTCCGACTCTTTGTGACCCCATGGACTGCAGCATGCCAGGCCTCCCTGTCCATCACCAACTCCCGGAGTCCACCCAAACCCATGTCAGTTGAGTTGGTGATGCCATCCAACCATCTCATCCTCTGTCATCCCCTTCTCCTCCCACATTCAATCTTTCCCAGCATCAGAGTCCTTTCAAATAACCCAGTTCTTCGCATCAGGTGGCCAAAGTATTGGAGTTTCAGCTTCAGCATCAGTCCTTCCAATGAATATTCAGGACCGATTTCCTTTAGGATGGATTGGTTGGATCTCCTTGCAGTCCAAGGGACTCTCAAGAGTTTTCTCCAACAACACAGTTCAAAAGCATCAATTCTTCAGCACTCAGCTTTCTTTATAGTCCAACTGTCACGTCCATACACAACCACTGGAAAAATCATAGCTTTGACTACATGGACCTTTGTTGGCAAAGTAATGTCTCTGCTTTTTAATATGCTGAATAGGTTGGTCATAACTTTTCTTCCAGGGAGTTAAGTGTCTTTTAATTTCATGGCTGCAGTCACCATCTGCAGTGATTTTGAAGCCCCCCAAAATAACACCTGTCACTGTTTCCACTGTTTCCCCATCTATCTGCCATGAAGTGATGGGACCCGATGCCATGATCTTAGTTTTCTGAATGTTGAGTTTTAAGTCAACTTTTTCACTCTCCTCTTTCATTTTCATCAAGAGGCTCTTTAGATCTTCTTTGCTTTCTGCCATAATGGTGGTGTCATTTGCATATCTGAGGTTATTGATATTTCTCTCCCGGCAATCTTGACTCCAGCTTGTGCTTCATTCAGCCCAGCATTTCTCATGATGTACTCTGCATATATAAGTTAGATAAGCAGGGTAACATTATAAAGCCTTGATGTACTCCTTTCCCTATTTGGAACCAGTCTGCTGTTCCATGTCCAGTTCTAACTGTGTAATCCTAACCTGCATACAGATTTCTCAAGAGGCAGGTCAGGTGGTCTGGTATTCCCATCTCTTTCAGAATTTTCCACAGTTTATTGTGATCCACACACAGACTTTGGCATAGTCCATAAAGCAGAAATAGATGTTTTTCTGGAACTCTCTTGCTTTTTCAATGATCCAGCAGATGTGGGCCATTTAATCTCTGGTTCCTGCCTTTTCTATATCCAGCTTCAACATCTGGAAGTTCATGGTTCACGTACTGTTGAAGGCTGGCTTGGAGAATTTTGAGGATTACTTGACTAGCGTGTGAGATGAGTGCAATTGTGCGGTACTTTGAGAATTCTTTGGCATTGCCTTTCTTTGGAATTGGAATGAAAACAGACCTTTTCCAGTCCTGTGGCCACTGCTGAGTTTTCCAAATTTGCTGGCATATTGAGTGCAGCACTTTCACGGCCTCATCTTTTAGGATTTAAAACAGCTCAACTGGAATTCCATCACCTCCACTAGTTTTGTTCACTACGAACAACGCTTATCTTAAAGAGCTTCCCTGGCGGCTCAGACATCTATAGTCCACAGGATCACAAAGAATCACAAGGATCACATGACCGAGTGACTAACATGCACAGGCTTATCTTATATTCTTTACTCATATTTTAACATATATTTTACAATAGCCATGTATTATTTTTGTTACATGAAAGAACACAACCAACAATGAAAGATTTATTTTAATGTCCAGATTGCTGACCCTACATGCTTGCAAAATATTAAAGCCAATGGGCTCCTCTTTTGAGTTCCAAGTGAGATAGGAGAGGGAAGTATCTGCCTTACAAATCAGTGTGAAAGGGAATTCTGTCCAATAAGATCATTAAATGAGGCTTCCCTGATGGCTCAGATGGTAAAGAATCTGTCTGCTGTGCAGGAGACCCGGGTTCAATCCTTAGGTCGGGGAGAACTGCTGAAGAAGGGAGTGGCTACCCACTCCAGTATTCTTGCCTGTACAATTCCATGGACAGAGGAGCCCGGCAGGCTACACTGCTCCACAGGGTCACAAAGTTAAATGTGTAAGTCATTGCTCTTTTCTTGATGGAGACCAGTGAGCCAGGCACACAACCACAGACATGAAAAAGAACAAAGTACATTCTGTTCAACGAATGTCTCGTTTTCCCCCTCAGATTCCTGCACAGACACACGGTGAGACAAAATCATTTTCATCTGTGATTGAGTTTCTTCCTGCTGACTGTTTGGAGTTTCCCTATGAGCTGGTATGAGGCGCTCCTTCCTGTGCCTCAGAACAAGACTCTCTGGTGGCCAGTATACACTGGAGACTGCGCTCCGGATTCTGTGAAGCACACAGGAAACAGGACAGGGACCACCAGTTCCTCTCGGTCCCAGAGGCAGCTGATCCCTCACCCCGGAGTGCCCCACCTGGCTTCTCTAATCCCACTGGATGGGTTTGCTGAGACTCACTGTATGCTCAGCCAGACTCCAGGATCAGTTCTAGCCTTGTGGTGACTGTGGTGGGGCGGAGGGGAAGAGACACGAGGAGCCCTGCGACGATTAGTCATTACTTCAATATTGAGTCATTTGGCCATACCGCCCAGTGCCCTCAGGCAGGAGGCTCTGTGGGATCCAGTACTCCAGGTCCTAGGCTTTCTGACCTTGAATACTCCTAATGTCCAGGGTTACCTCTGACAGGAAGCCACCCCTTATCCTGTTCTAGAAAAAATGATACACCCAGGCCCTTTAACAATATGAACAAAATGACAGGGGTTAAAGTTTACTATGCATATGCAACGTGAAACAGAAAGCTCACTGCTTTACATGTGCTGTTTAATTTAACCTCAGGTCCACACTAGGTGAGAACTCTATATTAATATCATCACTTTGCAGGTGAGGAAACTGAGGTGGGAGAGATGGTTAATAATGAGTCACCACGACCCAGCCAAGAAGCGATAGAGACAAATTAAATGTTCCAAAACTGCTTCCTGCAACCCCTTCACTACATTGCACTCTTCAGATATGGGACTGCTACTGGACCTGAGACTCCGACTGAACAAAAATTCTAGTTTTTTTTTTTTTTAAAGAAAAATTAATGAATGGAACCAACCCTGATAAGCTGGATGTTGAGATCAAGTAGCATTCTTTAGTTGAATCTGAGAAAAGAAAAGAGGAGATCCCCAAGAGCTGGGAGCTCACCAAGAACATGAAGCCAGCTTGCCATACTTCCATAGCTTATTCATTCCTTCAGCACTCCTGGGGGTCTGGGATGTGTGTGCTTCACTGTGCCAGACGAAGGGAATTCAGGAGGGCATGAATGCTATGGGCCCTGACCTTGATGTGGTCCCTTGGATTTCAGGGAGGAAGAAAGAGAAATGGCCATTAAATAATTGAGTGCAAAAGAGAAAATAAAATGCTCTGATGAAGAAGAGAAGAGTGGTCAGAAAAGGCCTCTCTGAGGTGCTGACATTTAACCTAGAGGATGACACAGAAGAAGCAGTTGATGAGATCTGTTCACTTCCCCTTCATCTTTGGTAATAACTGGAATTTTTGAGTACTTTTCAAGGGTATTTACAATTTGGGTTCCTTAAAGCAGGCCAACCACTATCTTATAATCTGTATGTGCCCGTGTGCTCAGCTATGTTCATCTCTTTGCAGCCCCATGGACTGTAGCCTACCAGGCACCTCTATCCATGGAATTTTCCGGGCAAGAATACTGGAATGGGTTGCCATTTCCTTTTTTCAGGGGATCTTCCTGACCCAGGGATTGAACCTGAGTTTCCTGCACTTCTTGCATTGGCAGACAGATTCTTTACCTAGGAAGCCCAACAATCTGTATGCTTTCTCTGCCCAGTTTAAAATATCACCAATATGATATAAACAATATGGAACCGTTCAGACCAGAACTATCCTCATTTCTTTTTTCTTAAATACAGAAAATCACTTCAGAATCAGGAAGAAGCGGAAAATTCTTTTGAGTTTTGTCGAGTTCATCCAAGTGTACTGTTTGCTTCTTCCCCGCGGAATTGTCATATCAGCTTTAGGAAAGATGATGAAAGACAAGGATTGGGCCCAGAGGATGCTAAGGAAACAAGGCCAAATTTGCTTTCCACGTGGGCCCTTAGGGGGAAGAGTGGAAGGCAAAAGCAGTGAACTGGGTCCAGATTTTTTCTATCAATGCTGTGTAGTGGTTAGATGAGGAACTCGAAACCAAAAGGCTTCTTTCCTTCACATTTCTGGAAGTGGTAATTTTATTATCTCACCAGTAGAGATTCGGCAGAGTCTGCTGAAGCCAACAGCACAGAGGACCCAGGGTTCTTTTCTCACGACAATCCAACTGTATTTCCTCTGGGAGAAGGATGCTCCCTACGAATATGTGGGGTTGGAACCGGAGGCCGTTTAGAGCTAAGGAGGGGATGTTTTTGATGTCTGGAGAGTTCCAACCATGATTAGATTTTTGGGTGCAAAGACTGCACTGCGCATTCTCTTCACGGAGCAATGTGAAGTTATAAGGCCCTCTGCTTCCTGGCTTCCAGAAGTTGGTTTTTTTCTCCATCACGGTTTCCTCTAACTACTGAATAATTAACCCTAATGACTAATCTAGTCTCCTAGGAAAAAGGCTTGTGAAATCTGTTCCTGATGCATATCATAAGTGCGGAAGGCTGTATTAGGTAATGGGGGAATTCTCCGGTGCTCCAGTCTTAGGACTCTGTGCTCTCACGGCCAAGGGCCTGGGTTCAGTCCCTGGTCAGGGAAATAAAATCCCACAAGCCAAAATAATAACAATAAGCATGGTCTGAGAAGGTCCAAATTCCTTTCCCAGTGCCTGGCCCATCCTGGGACAGAGGGAGGAAGGGACAGCCGTGTTCTGTTTCAGAGATCTCTTCCTATCACACAGAAGCGCTGGAGGGCAGCTGCGCTCCTGCTCTCTGTTGTCAGTCAGGGGAACTCCGCACGAACTAACCGAAGCTGTCACCATCTGAGGCTGCCCACGGGGTCAGACATGTGGCCTGGCGCTGCTCCGTCACAGGGCCACGTATCCAGAGGGGGCCAAAGCCCTCTCTCTGTAACAGCTTGGCCACCTGTCTGCGATGGAAGACAAATCCCATTTCATGAGGCTTGGCGCAGAAAGCAGACGCCCCCATCCCCAGGTCCAAAAGCACTGAAGTGGCGGAAGGAAAAGAGGAGAGAAGGGTAGACTCCAAGGTGGAGGTAAAAAGTGGATCTTTTCAGAGAGGGCCCTCTGGTCAATCGGCTTTGGATTTGATGGTGTTTTGACCCAGCTCTCAACAATCTTAATCTGCATTTCGCAGGCTTTCAAGATAGTTCTCTTACTGAAGCAATGCAGTGCCAAAGACATGGTGTCACGGGGCTTTGCCTTTTCCTGCTTTTAAAGGCCATCAGAACCATCATTCCCTAACATACCGACACAGGAAAAGAAAGATGAGGCTTATCTCACAGTTCAGCTATTGTGTGACCAGCATGTCAGCGGCACAAGAAAGATAGGCAAGATAGGCAGAGGCTTGCAAAATAAGGTCTGACCCAAGCCTCACCTGATTCCGTTTCTATCTTGCTGAAAGCGCATGATAATAAGATTTCAAACTCATTAGAAACCATGGTTGTTCACGGTTTTAGAAGTGAGCTTGTACGACCCAGGGGAGCGCTCCTGATCACTTTGCAGTGAAGTCACCGTCACAAACAGGATTTCCTAAGGAGGTCTCAGGGCGAGGAAGCTTCGTTCTCGAGTTGGCCCTGCCATCTGGGCAGCCCCGCTGCTCCTCCTCTGCTGTAAACAGGCGGTCAGAAGGTCCCAGGGAACACCCCTGCCTATTGTTCCCGGTCCTCTCACTTCCCTTTCATCTCTGGGAATAGCTGGAATTTATGAGTACACGGGCTGGCGTTCCAAGCTTTTCCTTCGGAGTTTATTTACTTCATGGATCCTCCTTAGAAGGGCCCCGTCTTCTGCCTGCCCCACCCCCCCAATCCCAGCTGTAGTTGCCCAAAGGTGTGGCTTCCTCACTACGCACACACGGCTAAACTGAATGGAAGAGGAGACAGAAAGGCTGCGGCCCCGTGGTGAGCGTGCATGGAACACACGCTTTCCCATTTGATGCCTACTGCTCCAGCCAGCTCTCACGTTTCCAAGGGCACGCTGCAACTTCTGTGGCCTGCCTAATGAACTTCTGGTTAAAGATTCAATCTAAGAGCTTCAAAATCCAGCCCAGAGCGAACTTCATGAAATCTCTAGTATTGTAGTCCAGTTCAGAGTAATGTCAAACTCCCATGTGGTATTTAAATCTGTACCACGTAGCTTAGCACTGACACATGCCTCATGAGATTCTAATGCAGCTTGCTTACCATGATTACGTGCGAACACACCAAGTCTGTGTTATTCGCTCATACAAACTCTAACCTCTTTGAGGTCCTGGCCACAGACCTTGGTATGTATGTGTAAGTGAGAAGTGCTGTTTCACTTTGCCATCTTCCACAGTGCCCAGAATAATCTTAACCATCTAGGTTTGCAAAAGATAACTGAAACACCATCTGAGTCCCAGCTTTCAGCACCTTTCATTTCCTTATGATGCAAGTCAGTTAAATGGAAACATCAGAATTACCCAAATGGACAATGCTAGCAGGAGTATCTAGGACTGGTACCATGTAATATGTCTACATCATTTCAATTAGTAAAATGATGTAACATCTCTAAATTAAAATTTAAGTGCTTCCTGCGAATAGGCTTCCCAGGGGTGCTAGTAGAAAGAACTCGCCTGCCAGTGCATGAGCTGTAAGAGACACAGGCTCAATCCGTGGGTTGAGAAGATCCTCTGGAGAAGGAAATCGCAACCCAGTCCAGTGTGCTTGCCTGGGACATTCCAGAGACAGAGGAGCCTAGTGGGCTATGGTCCATAGGGTCGCAGGGTTGGACACGACCGAAATGATAGCACACATGCACGGGAATATGAAATAAAAAATGATCAAACCGCAGTAAAGACAAATTTTGAGGTTGTGAGAACAGGGAGAAACACAACAAAACTGTTCAGAGGAAGGCATGGACCCAAATAATGCATTTGGCCCATTCTGCGACTCAGAATGACAGATAGGCTCTGAGCTAGAGAGACGGTACTCTGTTCATGCATTCATTATTTATTTACTCGGTGCCCGCTCTGCACCATGCCATGTGAGCTGTTAGGGATACGGTGGTGAGAAAAACAGAGATGGTCCAGAGTTGCATGAGTGACGGGACAGGCAGGTTTTAAACCAGGAACTCTAATAAATATGTAATTAGCTACTACCATTGCAGTGAGTAATAAAGTAGCCTTTGTCTCTAACCCAGGAGTCTTCTGTCTTCTGCCAGCATCCATGAAACTGTGGCAGGCTAATTTGTTAGCCTGCAATAGTGTAGTATCTTCACAGTCAACTGAAAGCCTGAAGAATGAGGACTTTTTACTTTAGAAAGGAAAACACCAAGAAGGTGAGAAGGCTGAAGCCTACAAAATCGGTAAGAAGCAACTTGGTTGTGTTCACTTCTCTTGAATACCAAATCAAAGAAGCATTTGGGAGAGGTAAGTTCAGAACAAAAGGAAGGAACTTCTTCACAGAGGGGGTAACCTTATAGAAGTTACCACCTCAATAAGCGGTGCTGGCTGAAAGTACAAGCTGTTTTATTTTTTAAGTATTTTTTTAAGTCTTCTAAAAATTATTTTAAAATTTATTTGTAATTGGAGGAAAATTGCTTTACAATGTTGTGCTGGTTTCTGTTGTACAACAACATGAGTCAGCCATAAGTATCCATGTGTCCCCTCCCTCTTGAGCCTCCCCTCCACCCCACACACATTCCGCCCCCGGGTCGTCACAGAGAGCACCACTGTGAGCTCCCCTAGGTATGCAACAACTTCCCACTGGCTATTTTACATATGGTAGTGTGTATGTTTCTATGCTACTCTCCCAATTTGCCCACACTCTCCTTTCCCCGCTTTTAAAAACCTTTATTGAATTTGTTACAATATTGCTTCTGTTTTATGTTTTCGTTTTTTGGTCATGAGGTACCTGGGATCTTCCCCAGGGATCAAACCTGCGCCCTCTGCACTGGAAGACAAAGTCTTAGCCACTGGACCGCCTGGGAAGGCCCCTACAAGCTGTTTTTTAAAAAGGCCACGCTAACTTTATGGATGACACGTGGACTGCCCAATTCAACATGCATTTGATGACCCAGTCTTTGCCAAGTAGAGGATCATGTCCTTGTACAATGACATCTTCATTATCTATCTCAGAGAAGGACTACTGGGAAAAGTCATTAACCTGCCCTAACAAGGGCCGTTTTTAACCTAAAAAATAAGAATTAGGCTCTCCCTTGCTTTATCTAAGTCGAATCTGGGTAAACGTACATTTCTGTTGTTTAGTCGCAAGAAGACTGGAGTGGGTTGCCATTTCCTTCTCCAGGGGATCTTTCCAACCCAGTGCTTGAAGCCCACCTTCTGTATTGGCAGGCAGATTCTTTACCACTGAGCCACCGGGGAAACTTGTAAACAGACATAGATACATATATTTGGAACTATAAAATCTTTTAGAACACTTCTAGGAAATTCGAAGAGGCATATCTTGGAAAATATGTTCCATGGTCAAAAATGTTTGCAGAGAAATGCACTATATATCCTTGGACATTGAAAATTCATATTAATAATAAAGGCTCTGACAAATCCTGAGTAAGGAAACTAAACCTATCATTTCCAAAGTTATTCTAATATTATTCTGCTATACCACAGCATGCCTATTATCTTATGAAACATCATTTCATAAAAGAACAGATAGGGAATGTTCTTTTAAGGTGTTAAAAAATGAAGATTTATCTGGTAATTAATATAAGGCCACATTATCGGTAAAGCTCCACCAATGTGAAGTGGAAAATAACAGTAAGAAGCGACAGAAAGGGATGCCAGGTAACTGGACCTCCTGGTGTGGCCTGCTGGCACACAACAGGTAGGTGATCTGCAGTTAGAGATCCTTGGGCTCAACTGGTTTTCACGTACAAGGAGTCAGAAAGACCCAGTTTCAGGAATGTTTGCATGTTTAGGGACAGCATAACAAACATAATTATAGCTAACACTTGTTGCTGCCGATCAAGGTGCTAGGTGGTAGTTTGAGCACATAAAGTTCTCACAGTACATTACGAGAGAGGCCCTCTTATCATCCATTTTCACAGAAAAGGAAACTGAGGTATAGGGAAGTTCCGTAACTGGCCCAAGACTACACAGCTAGTCAGTGAAAGAGCTGGGATTTAAACCCAGGCAGGCTGGCTCCAGAGTGCCAACCTCTATGGAATTCCAGCATGTATTAGCAAACTTCCATGTCACCAGCGTAATCCATGGCACAAAGCAACTCGCTGGACCTTTAAGTCGAGTTGAAGCCTGATGTAAGCAGCTTTCATAAATAACACCCAGAACTCTGCTAATACATCTTGAAAAGCTTGTCAAAGTTTTACAGTTGTACCAGAAGAAATTACACACAAATGGGACAGCATGGACCTACTGTCAAAACAATCTCCCCTTTGTATAACTTCTTCTTCTCACCAATTTCTTACTATACACAACAGTAACCTTAGGAAAACAAACAAGAATCTACAAATACGCTCACTCTCTTTGAATCACAGCAGTGCACAAGGCCACTTTGTTAAGATTTTTTTTTTTTTTTTTACTGTTTTAGTCGCTAAGTTGTGTCCAACTCTTTTAAGACCCCAAGGACTGTAGCCCACTAGGCTTCTCTGTCCATGGGATTCTCCAGGCAAGAATACTGGAGTGGGTTGCCATTTCTTTCTCCAGGGGATCCTCCCAACCCAGGGATCAAACCCGAGTCTCCTGCACTGGCAGGAGGATTCTTAACCACTGAGCCACCAGAGAAGCCCCTTTGTTAAAACAGCCCATCTCTAAAACAACTTTTCTTACACAGAATGATACATCCGTTTTTCCCCCAGACACCCAATCCTATGTAAACTCTTAGCCGAGTGCTGAGTACAGACTCGCTCTGGGTCCTCCTGGCCTTCAGAACTAGTGGCTCACCGTGGAGAGAATCCCAGACTGAAAACACTTCCCCAGCCATGATGAACAGTGTGTTCTGCAGCATTTACCACTGCTTCCATCCCATCCTGCCGGGTGTATTTGTTGTTGTGTTGTTATTATTTTATGTATCGGTGTGTTGGCCTGCTGCTGCTGCTGTATCGGATTACCACCAATTTTGTGGCTTAAAGCAACAGTCAGGATTCATCTCAAAGTTCTGCAGATCACACGTCCAGGTATGGCTTGGCTTAACTGGTTCTCTGCTTAGAGTCTCACGAAGGGCTGCATTCCACTCTGGAGGTTTGGATCTGCTTCTCGTCTCACTTGGGTTGTTGGCTGAACCCAGTTCCATGTGGCTGTTTTATGGAGGTTCCTGATTTCTTGCTGGCTGTCAGTGGCCCTCCGCCCCCTCCAGAGGCCTCTCTCTGGTTCTAATCTCAGAGGCTGTGACAGTGGGTCAAATCCTTCTCACGCTTGGAATCTGACTTCCTCTTCTGTCCCATCTCTTTTGCCTCCAGCCTGAGAAAGTTCTCTTTTAAAGAGCTTATGAACAGAAACAGACTCACAGACTTAGAAAACAAACTTGGTTTTAGTCACTCAGTCGTGTCTGACTCTGCTGCGACCCCATAGACTGTAGCCCGCCAGGATCCTCTGTCCATGGGATTTCCCAGGCAAGAATACTGGAGTGGGTTGCCATTTCCTTCTTCAATATATGAAATAGATAACCAACAAGGACCTACTGTACAGCACAGGGACCTCTACTTAATACTCTGTTATAACCTGTATGGGAAATAAAATTTAGAAAAGAACAGATTCATGTATGAAAATGAAAGTGTTAGTCACTCAGTCGTGTCCAACTCTTCGCGACCCCATGGACTGCAGCCTGCCAGGCTCCTCTGTCCATGGGATTCTCTGGGAAAGGATACTGGAGTGCGTCGTCATTCCCTTTCCCAGGGGATCTTTCTGGCCCAGGGATTGAATCTGGGTCTCCTGCATTGCTGGCAGATTCTCTACCGTCTGAGCATATGTATAACTAAATTACTTTGCTGTACACCTGAAACTAACTTTTTTCATGAAAGTGAAAGAGGAGAGTGAAAAAGTTGGCTTAAAGCTCAACATTCAGAAAACTAAGATCATGGCATCTGGTCCCATCACTTCATGGCAAATAGATGGAGAAACAGTGGAAACATTGGCTGACTTTATTTTTCTGGGCTCCAAAATTACTGCAGATGGTGATTGCAGCCATGAAATTAAAAGACGCTTACTCCTTGGAAGGAAAGTTACGACCAACCTAGACAACATATTCAAAAGCAGAGACTTTGCCAACAAAGGTCCGTCTAGTCAAGGTTATGGTTTTTCCAGTGGTCGTGTATGGATGTGAGAGCTGGACTGTGAAAAAAGCTGAGTGCCGAAGAATTGATGCTTTTGAACTGTGGTGTTGGAGAAGACTCTTGAGAATCCCTTGGACTGCAAGGAGATCCAACCAGTCCATTCTAAAGGAGATCAGTCCTGGGTGTTCATTGAAGGATTGATGCTGAAGCTGAAACTCCAGTACTTTGGCCACCTGATGTGAAGAGCTCACTCATTTGAAAAGACCCTGATACTGGGAAAGATTGAGGGCAGGAAGAGAAGGGGATAACAGAGGATGAGATGGGTGGATGGCATCACCGACTCAATGGACATGGGTTTGGGTGGAGTCCAGGAGTTGGTGATGGACAGGGAGGCCTGGCATGCTGCGGTTCATGGGGTCGCAAAGAGTTGGACATGACTGAGCGACTGAACTGAACTGAACTTTAATTAACACAACATTGTAAATCAACTATTCTCCAAACTAAAATAAAATTTTTAAAAAATTAAGAAAAAAATTTTCATATCATTAGATGGGGCCTATCCAGATAATCCAGAATAACTTATTGTAAGGTTCACTTTATTTTATAAGCAGTTTTTAAATTTATTTTTGGTTCTGCTGGGTCTTCACCACCGTGTGCTGGCTTCTCTAGTTGTGGTGAGCAGGGGCTACGTTCTAGCTGCCGTGTACAGGCTTCTCATGTGGTGGCTTTTCTTACCGTGGAGCACGGGCTCTAGAGCACGGGCTCAACAGTTGTGGCACATGGGCTTAGCTGCTCTGTGGCATGTGGGATCTTCCCAGAACAAGGATAGAACCCGTGTCCCCTTCATTGGCAGGTGGACTCTTATCCACTGTACCTCCGTAAGTTTCAGGTTCATTATCTTAATTACAGTGCAAAATCCCGTGACCCATTATAACAAAACAAATTAGGTGCATATTTAAACATGTTTAGGGGCCATTCTGGGTACCACGCTTGGTGGACATTTCTGTGCCAAGATGGCTAACAGGTGAATGATATGCTAACCACTTGCCTGAAAAAACAAAACCAAAGCAAAGGAAGAGTTTCACAGCAAAGATGTTCAATTCCTAGTTTTAACTCATTTCCGGGAGCCTGCAAGCCCTGGGAAATAGGATAAAAATCAACAGCCAGTTGGGAACTGGTAGAAGGCCTCTGGTATAAAGAGAAAAATGATCTTCCTGACATCGGCAAAGGGTAGCTGGAAGGATCCACCGCCAGAGCAGAGGATGGCTTCCGGGGACTGAAGAGAGTACAGGAGTTGATACAAACGGATGTTGTTAGGAAAGCATCTCCATAGCCTGCGATAGTATTTAGAAACTTTTTTGTTTTAAACATGAAAGGGCTGGAGCATGATTCTGGATAACCCTGATATGCTAGCCAGTAACCCTTCAGTACCTGCGGTGTTGGAGAAGACTCTTGAGAGTCCCTTGGACAGCAATGAGATCGAAGCAATCAGTCCTAAAGGAAATCAACCCTGAATATTCACTGGAAGGGCTGATGCTGAAGCTCCAATACTTAGGCCACCTGAGGCAAAGAGCCAACTCATTAGACTGGGAAAGATTGAAGGCAGGAGGAGAAGGGGACCACGGAGGATGAGATGGTTGGATGGCATCACCGACTCAATGGACATGGGTTTGAGTAAACTCTGGGAGCTGGTGATGGACAGGGAAGCCTGGCGTGCTGCAGTCCACGTGGTCGCAAAGAGTTGGACATGACTGAGTGACAACAACCCTTCAGCTGGATCCTAGGGAAGCCCTGGTGATCTGCGGAGAGAGAGGCAGGGGCACGTAGGAAACTGGGCTTCTCGGGGCAGTGGGTCTTTTAGCACCGGGAAAACTGGAAGTGTGTCAATATCTTAACAACGAGTAGCAGAGGCAGTGATATTAACAACACAGTGACATCCAGCAACACAAGTAACATGCCGGTGGGCACTCTCACTTCTAAGAGCTGCACAGCACGCACTTTCCTATTTCCACCCTCCTCATAAATCGTACTGATAGCGGTTATTTATAAAGCAATTTCACTCATGTGGAACATGTTGATTGACTCCAGTTTTTTTTTTTGTATTAATATAGATAATCTTTAAATAGAACATTTCAGGATTAAAAGAAAAATGGGAAAATGTCAGGAATTACATAGAAAGGTATGTATCCCACTTGAAAGTTTACCCAAATTTGCCTTTTGTATCATTTCCTCAGTCCTCCTAAGTGTCAGTTCTCCCTTTGTGCCTCCGAAGGGGGCTGTAATTTGGCTACTCCATTTTACATCTTTATAATTGTTCCTTATCCCATTCATCTCCCTTTCTATTTCATCTTTCCTTTGACTGACTCCTCTTCTTTATTTAAAGGCCTTTGGAAACCATTTCTTTCTAGTCATAGGTGGCCTAAAATGAAACATAATTTTAGACCCATTTAATTAGACTTTTAAATCTGATGGTACACTCTGCCTGAAGCTTCTTCAGGGGAATTTCTGAAGTCCAATTATAGGGCTATTCTCATAATAAGGACCATTAATTTATAATGGAATTATTTGCTTTTAAGCTTCATCCAGATGCTGTTGTGAAAAATATACTAGTTCGACCACATTCCTACCGGGTCATTAGATGGCCAGTACCAACAGGTGAGGGCTGCTGAAGCCACGGTTCTCAGAACCTCTGTGAAGAGCTGGGTGTCTGTAGATATTGTGTCCCACAGGGAATCTCATTAGTCCTTTCGTGCTGTGGTCATCCATTCTTTTCTTAAAATAAAAAATTTATTGAAGTATAGTTGAGTTACAATGCTGTGTTCATTTCTGCTGTACAGCAAACTGCCTCAGTTGATACAAATACACTCTTTTTCCTATTCTTTTCCATTCCTGGTTTATCACATGATACTGAATATAGCTCCCCATGCTATCCAGCAGGACCTTGCTGTTGACCCATCCGATATATAACAGTTTGCATCTGCTAATCCCAAACTCCCAGTACTTCCCTCCCCACCCCCACCTTTGGCAACAAGTGGGTCCTCTATGTCTCTAAGTCTCTTTCTGTTTTGTGTGTATGCTCATTTGTGTTGTATTTTAGATTCTGTAGAAGGGCTATCGTATGGTATCTGTCCTTCTCTTTATGACTTAATTGGCTTGGTATGATTTTCTTCAGCTCCATCCATTTGTTGCTGCAAATGGCATTATTCTTTTCAACGGCTACTATCCCAGTGTATACACCACATATATCTTCTTTATCCATTCATCTGTCAGTGGACACTGAGGTTGTTTCGATGTCTTGGCTATTGTAAATAGTCATCCTATGAACACAGGGGTGTGTGTACCTCTTTGAACTATAGTTCTGTCTGGGTATATCCCAGGCGTGCAACTGGCGGATCACATGGGAACTTTATTTTTAGTTTTTTGAGGAACCTCCACACTGTATTCCATAGTGGCTGCACCAATTTACAATCTGTGGTCACCTATTCTTGATGTGCTAATTTTGATATCCCTCTCAGTCAAATCAAGCATGCCCAATTGGTATTTAACAAACAAACAAGACAGTAATGGAATCCTTACATATTGGAACCTCTATGTTCTGGGGTCACAGACTTTCCCTCACAAATCTAGCCATTTCTTTATTCTCTTCTGACTTGTAGAATAAAAGAGAAGTCTGAGGTCAGCCTGATTTCCTTTCTTCTTGTATGGCTTTCAAATAAGTTTATTGGTCTTCACAGGCTTTTTTCTTTCTCTATGCAATTCTAACACGTCCCAGTGTGAGCTTTATGTCGGTCTGATGTTCTTCAGACCACCATCTGATCAGCAAATCTTCTCTGGTCTCATTCCTTGGTTTAAATGTAGGCATGTGTCATAACAGTTCTGAGGATGAATCTCAGTACACCTATTTGGAACTCTGGGACAAAAGAATGTGTTCTTTGTCCAAAACCTGGAACTACCAGAACCACTTGGCCATGAGGGAAGACAGTCTTCAAAGATGCCACCACAATGAAGAGAGTCTCAGCAAAATGGAGCTGCAGCTTATACATCAAGCCAACTCTGAAGCTCATCTATCTCTGGAATCACCATTTATGTGAGCTAACAAATTCCTTAGTCTTTAGCTTATCTAAGTTGATTTGAGTTCTGTACCCATAGCCCTGAGCATCCCAAACTACTGGTTTTTCTCTTCTGTAATGATTTTCGTCAAAATATTGTGAGATCTTTCAATCCATATACTCAAGTCATGTCTTAGTCTATGTTTTTGATTATCGCATGTCAAGACCATTGATTTCTTATGCCAGATTCCCATTCTCTAGTCTTCATATTTGTCCTTTTCTTACCGTTTAAACCACGAACAATTTTGTTCATCAGTGTTCTGTGAGAACTTCTCAATACTGTCCTTCACATCAAAGATTCCATTTCCTATATTAATTCTTTTTACTGCCTATTCTCAGATTTCAATTGTGCTACTGTACTTGATTTCTTTATAATTTCACATTTTATGTATCTCCCTTTCCATTTCAGTTACTGTTTCTACATTTCAGGATGTTCAGTTCTTGTTGCCTCTTGTTTCTCTCTTATTTTTATTTCTCTTTTCTTATTTCTTATTTTCTCTCTTATTTTTCTCTTACGAAAATTAAGTATAGTTGATTTACAATGTTGTCCTATTTTTAGGTGTACAGCAAAGTGATTCAGTAATATATATATATATTCTTTTCCATATCCTTTTCTATTACAGGTTATTATAAGGTATTGAATATAGCTCCCTGTGCTATACAGTAGGTCATTGCTTTCCTTTTTATAAAAATCTATTTTATATATAGTAGAGTATATCTGTTAATCCCAAGATCTAGTTTATCCCTCCCTCCCCTTCCCCTATGGTAACCATAAGTTTGTTTTCTATGTCTGTGAGTCTATTTCTGTTTTGTAAATAAGTTCTTTTGCATGATTTTTTTTAGGTTCCACAAATAAATGATATCATATGATACTTGTATTTCTCTGTCTGATTAACTTCACTTAGTATGATAATCTCTAGACCCATCCATGTTGCTGCAAATGGTATTATTTCATTCTTTTTTATGGCTGAGGAATATTCCGTTGTGCGTATCTCACACACACACACACACACACACACACACACACACCCTCTTTAACCATTCATCTGTCGATGGACACTTGTGTTGATTCCACTGTTTCTCTTTTAGAGAGTATGTCGTCTAGCACTGTCTTGAGTTAGTCTACTGATTTTTAGAAATTTCTTCTGGTTTTGCTAGTTAATCATTTTCAGAGTTTTATATCATTTTTTAGGCTTCTAGAGACTGTTGCTTTGTAGTATTTTTTTCAAAAGTAACAAGAATTTTATTCCTTTAGTTTATCTCATTCTTCTAAGAAGGACAGTCTCCCCAGACAGACAATGTGTAGTTAACAAAATGCAGACATTACTTTGGCCCATTCTGTAAGCGTTTAACAGCCTCTGAGTAGCTCTTAGATCAATCTTAGTGTCTTGCATGTTTCCCCGCACACTGCTCTCATGCCTCTGTCTCCACCTACTAAATACCCTGTTCTCCTCACCTCCCCTGATCTCTTTTGGTACATATGTTTTCCTGGTATTTGTACCCATACCCAGGAGAGAAAGAGCTGTAACACTGATGGCAGAGGGGAGTCAGTCCACTGTGGAGATCTCACTAGGATCTGTGGTGGAAACAGCTGACTATTTTTTGAACTACGATCAGCTCGGTGTTTCTAAACAAGGGACTGAGGGAGGGGCAGCAAGGTCTGTTTATTTCCAGGTGCACACGAGAGCTGAATCACCAAACGGGGTTTTAAATCTGGTTCTGGCTAAATGGGGTCCTTTCACATAATTCAGATAATTATTTCATTGCCAGTTATAAGTGCTGGGGGTTTCACCTTTTTAGTAAGAAACAGAGAAGGGCAGTAGGTATCATTTTAAACTAAAAGCTTCTAATATTTTTACTGCGTTCTGATTGAGGGCTCACATATGTAATACAACAAGAAACTGTTTTTACTCAATATATAAAAAACGTATCAGTTTAGATAAAAATGAGAAATGTCTGTGTATTTCAGTTCAGTGCCACTTCTAACTGGGGCTGTACCCCATTCACCTGAGTGCCTCTAAAATTAACTTTATTTTATGCTGATATCCGGAGAATTCAGTAAGACTCTGACCAGCAAAATGGACACAGCATTTGGCTTCCAAACTCCTTCTTATATTGAAATATTAGTATGTAAAGTTTTACCAGTTAAACAGTTGGACAACATAGCACAAACACATTTGGCAGGCTCCTGACCCCTAATTTCCGAAGTTTTGGATCTTCTCCCAGATCTGGACTGAGAGTGTCCAGCAAACTCTAATTGTGCCAGTGATAAGAACAAGAGCTAGTAATATCCAGTTTAGCTCGTAGTAAAATCTAATTTCCACCGGAAACCTGCCATTCTGAATTGTCCTTTGCAATATTTCAATTTGTGAGTAAACACAGCCCACATGTCTGTAGCTGTCTCTGCCACATTTTTTTCCCCTCATATTAAAACTCTAAAATGTTTATAAGAAAACTAGAAGATTTAGAAATACATTTGGCCAGATAATTGGTTTTATAGATGTGCACGCACGCATGCACACACACCCCCCAAGCAGCCGACAGCTCTTAAGCCTATCACTGAGTAAATTCGGATCCCTGCAAATTTAATTTATCCAGCAAAATTGAAGCAGTAAATCAGAAACTCAATACTACCATGTATTATTAGGGAAGGAATATACAGGAGGCCATGTTGAGTGCTCTGTACTTCCCAGTTAAATTGGGAGGAGGAAGGGAAAGAAGAACAGAGTGGGAGTGGACGAGAGACAGGGAGGAGGGACAGAAGAGGGAGAGAAAGTCTGCAGCAAGGGTTGAGAAGAGGAGATGAAAGGAGGAAAAGAAAGAACCAGGTAATATCTTGTATTTTTACGAGAAAATTCCCAGTGCTTCTCAGCTAAGCCAAGCACTGAGTATATCAGACATCAGCTCCTCCAGCCACTACGGGAAGGCCAGATGGGAGGCAGGAACGCAGTATTCAACAGTGGAGCATGGGTATCAGACAGACCCAGATCCCACAGCAGCGGCCACATGGAGCTACAACAGACTGTCATTGTAACCTATCGCTCCAGGACAAGACCAAGTAGAATTTTTTGTCACACCTGACCATTTGTTGTAATTTAGCTATTCAGCACCATTCTGTGGGAAATTACCTAGGCATACAATGAAATCCCATCAAATTTACATTTACCTGAAATACCTTGTACAGTAAGTTTCCTGTACACAAACGAGTCCTGTCCTGAGAATCTGTTTGTAGGTCCAATTTGTTCCTAAGTCCAACAAAGTTAGCCTAGGTACCCAACTAACACATCGGCTATATAGTACTCTACTGTGATAAGTTTATAATACTTTTCCCACAAGAATGTCATATCTGCTGAAATAAATATATGTACTAAGGATCCAATGAAATCCTAAAGACCACACACAAAATTGAACTCAGTTTTAACAAATGTGGTCACAGTGAAGTCACTGGAAATCTGATTTTTAATCTAAAATCCAGTATCTGTAATAGCTAATGCACATTCCCATTCAAAATTCTCCAGAGTGAAGTTATTTTATAGACTTGAGATATAATGTTTAAAGAAGTATTTGAATCTAAGGTTGCATATTCTAAGAAGTTCTTGAACTAGTACCAAATAAAGGAACACTTGTATTTTGCACTAGCACGGTACTACTGTACTCTGCAGTACTGTAAGGTACACAAAAACACAGCACGTGGGGGGGGGGGGGGCGCATGCACACGACAACGCGTGCCAGACAGGTGAACTCACTCAGGTGATGGGACATGTGAAAGCGTGTGTGCAGCTCTGCTCATGTGCAACCTGAAGGTTCCCATCCGGGGACTTACCGTGCTATTCACTGTATCTATTGTCTTGCCAATACAGCTGCATGGTTGCTGTAAAGCAACAGATGGAACGTAACATCACGCTTTACAGGCTCTACCAGGGCCGGGCTCAGCTCAGATCAGAGGCCCATGCTCTGGCTGAAATCACTTTGTGTAGGCCTGGTACTTTTTATTTTGTACTGCTGGGAAGCGACTCATGTTCGTAAGACCCAGGAACAGCAATGAGAAGTCTGCCTTTGACGGAGGAAAGATCAGACTAGTAACAGCTGGCTATCAATGTACAATACAGCTACTTTCTCTGCCAGTGTTTTATATTTTAATAATGGGCCGCTTCTTGCCTCAAATCAAATTTTTTTTTTTTATCCAAATCAAGGGTTGAGAGATGCAACCAGCAAGACCTAAGACTTTGACTGATGTAGAACTGAGACCATTAGATTCATTTTCTCTTTCAAGGTCAGGGCTGATGCAGGGGCTTCCAGAGTTATTTCCACGAATAGACTCAGAAGGCAAATAAAGTGAAAAGAAAGTGAAAGTCGCTCGGTCATGTCTGACTCTTTGCGACCTTGGGGACTATACAGTCCATGGAATTCTCCAGGCCAGAATACTGGAGTGGGTAGCTGTTCCCTTCACTAGGGGATCTTCCAACCCAGGGATCGAGCCCAGGTCTCCTGCATTACAGGAGCAGCTGAGCCACGAGGGAAGCCCAAGAATACTGGAGTGGGTAGCCTATCCCTTCTCCAGTGGATCTGCTTGACCCAGAAATTGAACCAGGGTCTCCTGCGTTGCAGGTGGATTCTTTACTAACTGAGCTACCAGGGAAGTCCCCTAGAAGGCAAAATCTGAAGGAAAGATGCATGAGGTCTGGCGACTAAGGAAGAAGAGTACCCACGTCTACATCCAGGCTGGAAGGAAGATCAAAACTCGGTATACATTACTCTCCAAGCTTCCACACTACAGAACTCTATAGAATGATCTTCATATGCTGTCTGCGCACTGGAAAAAACTAGTCTGAAAAGCTGCTTGGGTCTTTATCTTACGATAATTTTTTTTAACTGACAAAATGAGGTTGATTTCTTCCCTATCACTACACAACTGATAAAAAGGAAACCCGCAGTCAACTTTACAGTTGAAAGAGGTCCCTCAGGCTTCAAACCAACTTAACAGCAGTTTTTATAATTACCATATTCACTCAGGTTTTCCTCTTGACATTATTTTTAAAAAGGCGTAGAAGCAGCAGGAGGAAGCCAGGGCTTACGTAAGAGTCCTTGTCTTGTTTTATTTTTGACAATCTTTCTTCATTTTTGAGACTCTCAATCCTATTTCCCACCTTAAGGTAAAAACAGAGTTTACTTGCTGGAGAGCAATTTGGTTTAGCTAGCAGAATTTTAAATAGGCATGTTATTTGACCCTATAATTTCGCTTCTGGAATTTACCCATACAGAAATACTTGGGCAAATGTTCCACAAAATAAGCACAGGATTTAACTGCAATACTGTCTGTAATAAGACCAAATGCAACCAGCCAACCAATCCATAAATGCTCATCAATGGGAAATTAAATTATGAAATAAATGAGCTGACAATGATTCAGCAGTTTAAAAATGAGTTTGATTTCTATGAACTGACCTAATATATTGTGATAAAATAAAATGAATAAGGCAACATATGTACAGCATAAGCCCATTTCTGTGAGATAAACTGACAGAGGTGTGCATGTGTTTATCTATTTATCTATACATATACATATGTAGATGTTTGCAAACACACACTTTCGAATGTGCAATAAAGATCTGGAAATATATCCAGGGATTGTCTTTGGGAATGGATTTTGGATAGGAGAATAGGAAAGACATTTTCATTTCTCAAACTTTTTTTTTTTAAATAAAGCTAACCGGCATCTGCATCCCCTAAGTCGTTCCTTCCCACACAATTCCTGTTTCTGAAAATGGCCTGCAGAGTCAGAGACTGTGGAGACGGAGGCTCCAGGTGCACGTGCTTTTGAAGAGGACACAGTGGGGAAGACTGATCAGCCAGGGCTGATAACACTGTATTTACAGGCTGCCCCTTAAGTGTCACTGATTCAGGGACAAAGGCCAGGCGCTGCATCAACATCAGCTGGTTTTACAAGGATCCCAACTTCTCGGGCCTCAACCCAAACTAGAGAAGATGGCAATGTAGGAGACAAAAGACTGAGAAATCAATAAGCCTAGGGTAGAAGGGCATGGCGGAGAAGGCAATGGCACCCCACTCCAGTACTCTTGCCTGGAAAACCCCATGGATGTCGAAGCCTGGTAAGGCTGTAGTCCATGAGGTCGCTAAGAGTCGGACACGACTGAGCGACTTCCCTTTCACTTTTCACTTTCCTGCACTGGAGGAGGAAATGGCAACCCACTCCAGCGTTCTTGCCTGGAGAATCCCAGGGATGAGGGAGCCTGGTGGGCTGCCGTCTATGGGGTCACACAGAGTCGGACACGACTGAAGTGACTTAGCAGCAGCAGCAGAAGGGCACGAACTCATTCTCTCACCCCTTCCCAACAAACAGTGAGCTGTCTGTTTCTTCTTTATCTTTTCATTTGATGGTTTAAACCTGTGGCTCAGGTAAAGAATCCATCTGCCAGTGCAGCAGACGTGGGTTTCACGTCTGGGTCAGAAAGATCCCCTAGCGGAGGAAACGGCTACCCACTCCAGTAACTGAACACCAATGTAAAACACAGTACCTATGTCTATGAGCCCTTGAAATGTGGCTAGTCTGAACTGAGATGTGCTGTCAGCATAAAATATATACTGCAGTTTAACAATTTAGTGTTGAAATAGAGTATGATCCATATTCTTATAGTTATTGCACATTTAAATAATAACATTTTGGATGTGTGTGTATGTTAGTTGCTCAGTCATGTCCGACTCTTTGTAACCCCATGGACAGGATCCCACCAAGCTCCTCTGTCCATGGAATTCTCTAGGCAAGAATACTGGAGTGGGTCGCCACGCCCTTCTTCAGGGGATCTTCCCAACCCAGGGACTGAACCCGGGTCTCCTGCAGTGCAAGCAGAGTCTTTACATCTGAGCCAGGGAAGCCCTATTCCATGTTTACATTTTGTATATATTGTGTTAAAAAATCAATTTTACTTGTTTCTTTTTACTTTTAATGTGACTTCTAGAGAACTTAAAATGACATGGTTCACATTCTCTTTTCTATTGGACAGAACTGGTTTAGACTTTCATAGACATTCCATGTGAATTATCTATATATTTAAATGTGTGAAAAAAGGAACCGTAGAGAGGGAGGCATGTACACACACGCACACACCACTACCCCCTGCCCCCGCCGCTGTGCACATCTGTAACTGCTGCCCTATATATTTATATGCCCACCCGGCTTCCCAGTGTAGCTCATTACACTTCAGTGTACCTGTCACAGGTCATACAGCTCTGAGTTCAAGCTCTGCAACAACCAGATGTGGGATCCTGGGGCAAGCTGCCTGGGAGGATTAAATTGTATAATGTATGTCGAGTTCTCAGAACCACGACAAGCATGTGTCATAAGAACCCCTGTCAGCAAGGGTGAGCTCTGCATGACGTGTTAAGAATTCTAGAAATGACCAAGCCACAATTTCGCCCCGAAGCAAAGAATATCAGAGTTAGAGTGAATCTTGGACGACATCTACTCCCGTGTTGTAAAACCCTTTTAGATTCCAGAAGCCCAGTAAATAAAAAAGATGAAATCAAACTGCTCTGAACAAAGCTGAGTAGGGGAACGAAAAGGGCTGGGCACTCTTAGACTGTAGAAGGATACGAATACCTCTGTGAAGGTCAGAATGCCATGGATGTAGTAGCTTATCCCGGCCTCTCCATTTTACAGATAAAGACACTCAGCTCCATGGTGGGCTACGGTCCATGGGGGTCACACAGAGCCGACTGAGTGAGCATGCATGCACTGATACAGGACATCTTTTTGTATGCCTATTTGATATCCTTGTATCTTCTTTGGTGATGTGAATGTTTAAATCTTTTGCCCATTTTGAACTGGGGTGTTTGTCTCATTATTGAGGGTTTGTTTTTTTTAGGCACCATACACTCAGAATGTGGGGGCGGGAGGTGGGGGGGCGTCTCTGGGGAGAGGGCGGTTCTCCTCCCTGAAGAGACATCTTCCAGGTTTAGCTCTGGAAGATTTAGAGAGGGCAAGGGGCCACCTAGGATAAAAGAACTGAAAGGATTCTAAGGAGGAAAACCTCAAGACACGTTTTGGGGCCACAGGGTAGGCCCCCTTCACGAACATACATTTACATCTTGGAGAATAAGATGTGACATGGGCAGAATGCAGTTGGGGCTTCTTCTTCAGAAGGTCTCGAGGGTCAAGGATCCTACACCAGTTTTAACAAGTTTTGGAAAAAGGGCGACAATGGAAAGATTAATGTATTGGAAGGAGGCAGGAAATAGGCAAGAAACAGGAAAACAGGCTGGCAGGCAGACCCAGGGAGTCAGACCCAAGGGGTGGGAAGCTGGGCAGCTGTTGGGGTGCCCTGACAGGGAAAGGCTGGCCTGATGGGGGCATCTCAGCACACACCATGAAAACAAACACATTCCTGTTAAAGTAATACTGTGGTTGCTCAGTCGATAAGCCACGTCCGACTCTTCACGATCTCACGTACTGCAGCACTCCAGGCTTCCTTGCCCTTCACCATTTCCCGGAGCTTGCTCAAACTCATGTGCATCGAGTCGGTGATGCCATCCAACCATCTCATCCTCTGTCACCCCCTTCTCCTCCTGCCCTCAATCGTTCCCCGCATCAGGGACATCAAGAGTAAGAAAAAAACCACTGATTACGATTGAAAAGTAGTACTCCTTGTTCTTACTTAGAACTCCCCTGTGTGCACTGTTTAACAAGATCAGTTCTTTTCCTGGGTACCACCACCTTGGGTATTTCCTCACTCAAGTAAATGCTTCTTTGGAGTTTTTCCCATCTGGTGGCCTCTCTGAAGAAGGAAAAAAAGAGATCCAAGAAAACATCCAAGAAGAGACAAGAAACCTTAGGGTCCAGGGAGTGCCCTGGTTTCCACTTAAATGTTCTGACCTAAGCTGGGGTGATGGGTCTCCTCTCAGTGGCTGGGGCCTGCCTGGGTACCTTGGTGTTCAGAGCCTCTGGTCAAGGACCTCATTTCCCTGACGTCACTGAGTAAAGTGCTCAAGTATGGGGAACGCCAACACAGTACCCAGTAGGACAGTTGGCAGGGCACTCAGTGACATTTTAAAGATGTTTGCTCCCAGACCGCTCAGCCACAAAGGACGGTTTCACTGTTAGTTTCTCAGCTACTGGGTGTTCAATTCATAGAAATCAATTATGGCAAGCTGAGAGAGGCCACCATCTGAGGCGGGGTAAAATCATGAAGCCTTGTTTGTTTCTTTCTAACAGGGACTGTATTTGTTATGTTCTTCTTGGTGGCATCTGGCATTTTTTAGCTAGGGATCAACAGAGCTGGCAACTTTAGCTGGCAACTTGGGACTTCTAAGAACTACTATCTGTTTACCACAATCTCCATATTCAAAGAATTAGTAGCACGTTTTATTTTTTTTAATGTGCGTTTTCTTTTTATGACTTTGCCATCACTTGGAAAACCCCATAACCTTCAAACCACAGAAAACAGTTCAGACTGTGATCACAGGGCAGCAGACAGATACCTGGAGAGTTAACAGTTGTGAATCTATCTTTCTATGAAGTTAAAAATCAATCTCTATCATTCCTCGGTCCATCCCTCTATCCATCTCATCCCAATCTTCAAGCTGAATAGTTGTCTACTCACCCAATTTGCAGCAATGTTTTTTAGTCTTAAAATATGACTCAGTGTGGGGTAAAGACGGATCACCCATTGATGAAGAGTTAAAGGAGGAAGATAAAAAGATCCAGGGGCTTCCCTGATGGCTCAGCTGGTAAAGAACCCACCTGCCACTGCAGGAGACGCAAGAGACACGAGTTCAATCCCTGAGTCGGGAAGATCCCCTGGAGAAGGAAATGGCAACCAGCTCCAGTATTCTTGCCTGGAGAATTCCATGGACAGAGGAGCCTGGCAGGTTACAGTCCATGAGGTCCCAAAGAATCAGACATGATTGAGTGCATGCACACACACGGAAGGTCAGTGTAGCAATTATTAAGTTCATATAATAATGACAGGTGGTATTCAAACTCTCTCGCTCTTTGTCAACCATCTGCCCTAAGCTTCTTTTTACTGAGTTCATATTTCTTAGGTATCCCATTCTAGAATAAAAGGCAGGCACCTCTCAGAAAACTGGTCAGCCTTTCCACTATAGGAGAGACTAGAAGTCAAAGCTATTAGATGCATGGTTTGCTTCTTCACCTCCTTAAAATATTATTGCTGCTACACTGTAATCATGCATAAATTAATGCAGAAAAAAATGTGGCCTCACAGGTAAAACCACAGCCAAGGCAGAAACATGGCAGAGTGGAAAAATCAAAGATTAGAGAGTCAGACAGACTAGGGTTCAAATTTGGTTCTCCTATAGAAGAGCTGTATGTCCACGGACAAGTTATTCACACTCCTTGTAGAAGGCTGTGGTTCATCATCTACAAACTGAGTTAACAGTCCTCAGAATGTGGGTTTAGCGAGATAACACTAATTAATTTAAGATAGTAGAAAAACTAAGTATAGTTATCTTAAGAGTATGGCAAAAATGATGAAGGTGTTAAAAGAGATGACACAATTTGGGAACTACTGCCATAGCAACAAGGAGGAAGCCAGAGGGAGGGGACACATGCCAGGATTCCCTGATGTAGGGTCAGCTAAGGCAATGAGAGTCTGCTTCCAGAAGGCATGGCCTGTGTGCTCTCAGCTGGACACCACAAACAGGTGGGTCTGCACTGAATCAGGAGTCAAGCTGGAAGCAGGTCAAGCTGGTGGCTGGACCCCAGAATTCAGCTGGCATGACTGAGAAGCCTGCACATTCAGATATCTGGGTGTTATCGCAGGAAATACCAAAACGTGAACCGAGCAGGAAGAGGGGTCAGATGCCATGGCTGTTTTCAAGGTCGCATCCAAACCGGCAGGAACTACCCAGGAGACAGAGCACCCGCCCCAGGAAGGGCGTGTATGGCAGGCCCAGATGGATTCATTGTCCTTCAGCCTTAAAGGCACATGGGTCTGGATTCTGATATGGCTTCCTGCTGCCTGCAATTATTTCTCCGTTTGCTCTCCCAGTATAAGGCTCCTAGAGAGGGGCTACTTTCTTCTGTGCACATCTGAAGAGCCAGGGGGTCTCTACCCAGCAGCTTGCTATCCCAGAACTGTGAAGCAGACTGTTGCTGTTGACGTCAGAGGAGGCTCTCTTTATGCCTCCATCAGAGTCCCTTCTCAGATCCAGTGCTGGGTGAAGAGATGGGTACTCCTGTCTCCTGGACTGAACACAGAATGGATTTTCCCATAGAAGAAACTGTTGTTAAGCAGAAAATTTTCATAAATAACGTTTTGTATATGTTCCAGGTTGTTACAGGATTCTCTGCAAGCTAGTCTGGGAACCAGACTACCAACTATACCACCGCATCAGTGGCAAAATGAAAATATGGCTGTAAAAATGAAAAGTGGCTGTAAAATGAAAATGTGGGTAGCAATTGTCCCATAAGTGGTGGCTATCTACACTTAAAAATATAACACATTCCTTACTAGAGAACATGTAACACTACATATCTTAAATTTCATCTTTCTTTTAACATCTTCCAGAAAAAGACTGATTTTATCATCAATTATGGCTGGTATTCAAGTTTTATACTGTTGAAAAATAACTGATCCCCCTCCTCTCATAACAAAAGAAGGACCCAATCTTAACATTTGAGGATAATTCTAGCTAGACACATCGGGGCTTCCCAGGTGGCTGGCGCTGGTGGTAAAAAATCTGCCTGACAGTACAAGAGACATGGATTTGACCTCTGGGTCAAGAAGGTCCTCTGGAGTAGGAAATAGCTACCCGCTCCAGTATTTTTGCCTGGAAAATTGCAAGGACAGAGGAGCCTGGCGGGCTACAGTTCATAGGGTTGCCAGGGAGCTGGACGCAACTGAGCGACCGAGCGCAGCACTAGATGTCAAAGTAATTCCAAACTCTAACCATCTCTCATCGGCACCAAATGGTTCATGGGATGAACTGAAATGACTGTCTTGACTCCCACACTGCAATATTGTCAGTAAATTATTCCTGATTCTGACCATAAGTGTTTAACCCAATATTTTCCACATTTGTTTGAAGAAAAGAACTACATGAGGCACTTTTAATTAAAGACAAGAATGCCAGGCCCTAGCCCAATAAGAAGTCAGAATTTCAAGAGAGAGGTCTGGTAGTCGTACATTTAAAGATTGCTATCCCCTGGTGAGACTTCCCTGGTGGCTCAGTATCCGCCTGCCAAAGCAGGAGATGTGGGTTTGATCCCTGGGTGTAGTAGAATCCCATAGATAGAGGAATCATGGTGGGCTACAGTCGATGGAGTTGCAAAAGAGTCAGATGTGACTTAGTGACTAAACCACACCACCATTGATGAATCTCCACTCCAGTGGCTCCTACCCTGGATGGTGAGTTAGGATCACTTGGAGGGCTTGTGAAAACACAGACTGTTGAACCCCAGCCCAAGAGCTTCTGATCCAGTGGGTCTGGGGTGAGGCCCAAGAATTTGCATTTCCAAAAGGTCCCCCAAGTGCTGCTGGTCCAAGAACCACACTTTCAGAGCCACTTATTTAGCCTATTTAGCAAACATTGCAGCTGAATGCGGTCTTTTTTTCCCCTTCCCTCCTTGGTAGAAAAACACCACCAGACTCACAAGACTTCCTTTGGAGTAATAGCCCTCGTTCTTTTTATTTGATGTCAGACAAATAAATTTACCACTGCATCTCAGCTATCTCTTATTGTGAGAAATAAGAAGGTACGCATGAAAAGAGGTTTGGTCCTGTGACTGGCACACAATAGGCCTGCCTTAAACACCTGTGTACTTTGATACCCCTCTGTGAGCTATGCATGAATCTACTGAGGTCTAGAAGCAGGTCCCCAGATTTGTTACAGGAACAAAATTTCCTTTGGTTAAAACAAACAAATGAGCAAGCAAACAAGGGCTGACTGCATTTCTTTCTTGTGAGCTATTGTGGAGTTACATTTTGAATATAACATGTCCAACTTGGGAGAATACTCAGCTTCCAAACTCACATTTTCCCATGGAAATAAAAACAGAAGACAAAGAGAGATTAGATTCTGATTAGCCTCTCTGTTTAATTTTAACCAGGCTGAGTTTAGTACCAAGGTGTGGGTTCTTTTCCTGGCAGATCTTTATTATATTGTTTTGGCTATTTCTTGTGATATGAAAATCACACACAGGAACCGCAGACTTTCAGAGTCAAAGGTGCCCTGGAGGCCGTCGAGCCCACCCACCCACTCTAGGAATACCGCTGTAAACATCTCAGTGTGCAGCGGCCTGTTCTCTTCTTCGATAGCCAGTGAGAACAAGCCCTGATCTGCTCTTCAGATAACGCTAATCATTAGATTTGTTTCACCTTCTAAGCAAAAATCTTTATTTCTGTAATTTTAATATCTCTGGTTCTAGTTCCACCCTCTATAGTGCCTGAGTCTGTCTAATCTCTCCTCCAATTGACAGCATTTAAAGTATTCTGAAATGGCTCAGATGTCTGTCTATTTCTTTTCTGTCTAAATATTCTGTTTTGTCAACCCATCATCAAAATTTCCACATACATAATATCCCTGGTCTTCCTCCTGTGGAAAAGGCCACCTTGAGGATATTTCTCACTAAAAAAAATTCCATAACATGCTTCACATTTACCATGTCTTAGTATCACCAAGAGAAACAATAAATTGTTAAGAACAGTGGAGTGTTCTTTTCCAAACAGAGCTTCCAAGAGCCAGAAGCGACAACGACACCCAGTGACCCTGCAAGGACTGCGAAGGCAGTTTCTGGACAGACTTGGAAGTGAGAGCCGGAGGCATATGGATGTGGATACCATGATCCCACTTGAAAGAGAGATACTAGACTGCTACTTAAATTATCCAAGACCCCAAACATTTCTTTCCAAGGGAGACAGAGAGAAACAAAAAGTATTTCTTACTTTCTACGAAACATCTCTGCAAAGATGCAGCCAACGCTCCAGAGATCCACAGGGGTGGCGTAGCTGGACTGAAGCAGGACTTCCGGAGCTCGGTACCACAGCGTGACGACCTGCAAGGACAAGCGGATCCGAGCATTACTGCGGGCGACGGCCGTCTGCTTCACGCCTCATTCTGAGCGGTTTCATGCCGAGACTCGGTGTGGAAAGAGCTCCTAAAATCTTACGGGGACACTGAGATTGGAGCAGTAAGTAACGTGGGCTCATGGCTCACAGGTCAGGAAATTACATCATCCCCACAACCTGGGTTCCCACCTCAGACTCTGGGTGTCTTACTAGGATGGCAAAATAACTGAATTTCAGAAAGCAAAAGCAAGGACTTTAAAAAACAAGCAAATGAACAAATCCTTACCTTAAAACTATGGTTTCTTTCTTAAGGGGCTTAAAAAAAAAAAACAATACGTGGAAAACAGGTGATGGCAATGTGTTCAGCTCAATTCCCAGTTCAGCCATTTGGGGAAATTAGAAGATGACTCCAGGGGCTGTTGGATGGTGACCCTGAAGCCTGCAGAGCACCCAGGACAAGTCAAAACTACTCTTATCACGAGACTGTGGGGAATCAAAACAAAGCCCCCTTCAATGCCACTCTTGTCAGAAAACAAAACATGAAGAACCTGAGGGAGAACGTGCAACCCAACCGCTTACACCGCGTGGAGAACGCCGTCCAAAGGGAGGGACTCCTGCGTGGGAAGAGCCCTGCTTTAAACCGAGCAGTGTGATAACAGATAAACCAAGCACAACCAACTATTTCTGCAACACTGAAAGGTGAGGAAATCATATCACTCAGGTTCTAGATTTATAAGAGCAAATGGGGGTTTGAGTGCTTCTTTTTAGCAGAAATTCTATGGATGTCTGAATTGAAGATACATACTTTCTTGTCAGGTAAGGAATTCAATACCGCATCTATTACATAGCATTTTACATTATTCAGATTCCTTCTCTCATTACTCTGTTTTACCTAATTGCACTTTCACTGATGTCTATCTAGATTTCCTGAAGTTCTGTTTATCTGCGTTGATGCTATAGAACTTAATGCATCAGGACTGCAGTAGAAATTTTTTGGGAAAAAAAAAATGGTTGCCATCAATTGCCTTCTTTCCTTATATACACACTCCTCTCATTAAAGACTGGAGTTTAATTCACCTTCCCTTCTATCTGAGGTGCCCTTAGTGACTTGCTTGACCAACAGAATATGGTGGAAGTGACATCTGAGACTACCTAAGCTCAGAGAAGGCAGTGGCACCCCACTCCCAGTACTCTTGCCTGGAAAATCCCATGGATGGAGCGGCCTGGTAGGCTGCAGTCCACGGGGTCGCGAAGAGTCAGACACGACTGAGCGACTTCACTTTCACTTTTCACTTTCACGCATTGGAGGAGGAAATGGCAACCCACTCCAGTGTTCTTGCCTGGAGAATCCCAGGGACGGGGGAGCCTGGTGGGCTGCCATCTCTGGGGTTGCACAGAGTCCGACACGACTGAAGTGACTTAGCAGCAAGCTAGGTTATAGGATTACCTGAGCCTTTCTGAATGTTTGCTCTGAAGATGCTTCCTTTTGGAAACCAGCTGCTGTGCAATGAGCAGCCCACAGAAATGTCCCAGCCGACAGCCTCATCTGAGCTCTCGGCTGAAAGACCATGTGAGTGAGCCATCTTGGACACTGCAGCCTGACCAGTCACCCCAACAGATGACTGTGGCTCCTGGCAGCATGACATGGAGCAGAAACCTGCCCACTTGAGTCCCACCAACTCACAGGATTCTGACTGATAATGAAACACATGGCCTAGTCACACGTGAGACCACATCACTGGCTTTCAACCCTGACTGTGCACCAGGATTGGGGCGTCTAGAAAAACACATGTGTCTGGGCCTTATCCTGCCCCTAACTTACTTAGATATCCATGGGTGGGGGCCCTGCAGTTCTTCTTTTTTTTTTTTTTTTTCTCTTCCTCCTCCTTTTTTTTTTCTTTTGGTTAAACTTCATTAGGTAACCCTAACCCTTGGCCAGGTTTGAGCAGCACTCATTTATACAAACGTATCTTCCAGCTCCTGCCTCCATGGTTTTTGATGACACTGTTCTAGTCTGACAAACTCTACTTTCTCCTCCACAGGTTGAAATTCTGCTTCTCCTACAAAGTTCAGCTTTGATATCATCACCTTTCCGGACCCACTGCCACCGAAAAATCATATCTTGTAATGGAGTTCTCGCAGAGTGGGACACAACTGAAGCGACTTAGCAAATAATGTAGTTCATAATATGGGTCATTACTGGGGCCATGGATCTGCTTTCGCCCATCATTATGTCTATAATTGCCCATCATAGTACTGAGCATGTCGCAACTGTGTTTCAACAAATACCAAATTGATGATTTTAAGGCAATCATTCCTTAATAATAAGTGATAAGTGATAATAAGAAGATAAGTGGGAAAAATTCAATCCCCGAAGAGAAGGTACTTGCTACTTTTGTTAAGAAAAGTGATTCTGGGCTCCAGTGTCTAGTTACGTAATTTATTTCTGTATTACTAATATTTCTAGCTGGAGGAACACTTCCTTGTTTCTCTAACACACTGTGAACCAAGTTGCAGGGGCAAACGGACCTTAAACTCCAGTGGTTTACAGATATACACAGATATTGTGAGATTACAGATTTATCTTCTCACTTCAGTTTGAAATAGAGTCAAACGCATGAGATGAAAAGTTTAATCTGAATACAGCATTATTTAATGCTGTTTAAAGAGGCTGTGATTTCTGACTGATCACCCATTCTAAAACATTTTAGTATAACTATCTTCACTTCTGGTACTTTAACCAGTGATACTTATTATGATCATCAAATAAATGTTTAGACAGCTAAAATAATAAGAAAAATATTGATACATTTAAGAAGTTCCTTTTGTTTCCTTTTAAAATTTAGTTACCACACAAAATGGGTAATGCATTTTTATCAAAAGCTTTAAAAAATGTCTAACTTCCCTGGTGGTACAGTGGTTAAGATGCCACACTTCCAATGTAGGGGGTGCAGGTTCAAACCCTGGTCATAGAACTAAGATCTCACATGCTGGGAGGCCAAAAAAAAAAAAAAGTCTATTAATAATAACCATTTGGCCTTCTCTTTTATTCTATTAATGCTAGGTTAATAGATTTCCCAATATTGTACCACCCTTCTATTCTTGGAATAAATCATTCCTAGTCATGGTTTATTATTCTTTTATTTGACTTGGATTCTATTTGCTACTATTTACTTAGGGCACTAACTTACACTGATGAATGAGACTAATCTACAGTTTTCTGTTTTGTGTGTAATTTTTCATGTTTGCTGTTAGGGATATATGCAAACTGTCCATCCTTTTCTATATTCTGGAATATTATAAACAGCATACGAGTAATCAGTTCCTTGATAGGACGCACTTGTAAAACCACCTGGATCTGGATCTTTCCAAGCAGTATGTTTTTAACAGTCTCATGACTTTCTTCTTGGTAATTAGTCTGTTCAGGTCTCAATGTTGTTTTGAGTCAATTTTGGTAATGATAAGGAATTTCCCTATGAAAATCCTTAGTCTAGATTTTAAAATATATTGGCTTAAATTTATACAATATTTCTTGCAATTATTTTCATCTCATTTATTTTTTTGGTTTTCTGAGAAAGGAAATCTAATTTTTTTCCTCTTTATATCAGTCAGGGTTATTGACAGTTTAGCTACATTATTAAAAAACTGACTTCAAAATGTCTTCTCATTTTGGGAGGCCTTACTGTTTTCTAATTTATTGACTTCTACTTTTATCTTTTTAAATCCTCCCTCCTAATTGCTTTCTAAAATTTATTTCTGAGTTGAAACTTGGATAATTTATTTTCACTTTTGATTAATGATAGAACATTTAGTTATATATTATTAAATAAACCTTCCTCATTTTTGTTCAGCTTTAAATAATACATAATTTATCTTTAATTTTCTCTTTAAGAATAAACTAGCATGAAGAATTATTTAGAAAAGAGTTTTAAAATTTCCATATTATCAGATATTTATGGTTAACTTTTAATTGCTGGATTATTTAATTGCTAGTGCTATTACATCACAGCCAGAGAATGCAACCTGTGGAATGTCTACCCTTTATGACTATGCATTTTACTGGCTTTTGTTTCATAGGATATAAGAAGAGTACTCTCTTTTAAGTGTAAAGTTCTTTATTAATTAGTTCGCCTCACACAGATCCTTACTTATATTCTTCTATACTGTGTCAAACTGAAAGATAATTGAGTCTGTGCTTTCCTTCCCCCAGAATCTCCTTGTCCTTCTAAGGGTTTCTGCCTTATACACACTGGCTTTATGTTTTAATATGTGAAATTAATTACAACAAAATATTATTCAGATAATAAAAATTTGGGTGACAGTAGACATAAAGCACAAAACAAACACACAAGTGCTTCTAAGTCAGCTACAAAACATAATGGAAAAGGACCGCATTCACACAGTAACAAAAAAATGTGAAACACCGAGGAATTGAAAAAAGCAAGATCTGTATTAAAAAAATGACACACTGTTATTGAAGAATATAAAATAAAAACTAAATAAATGGTGAGACAGACTATGACTAAGATGGGAAAAAGCCATATCATAAAGATAATTATCGTTCCTGCATTTAACACAAAAATGTAAGACAATCCAATGATGTGGGGGAGTAACTTAACTTTGATAGTTAGGTGCCTCTGGCGGAATAACACTTAAGAAGAGCTGAAAACAGTTTGAGAAATTAGGATGAGGGGGATTTGTTCTTTGTCACCAAAATACACTCTGAAGTGAAATGAAAGTCGCTCAGTTGGGTCCGACTCTTTGCAACCCCATGGACTATACACTCCATGGAATTCTCTAGGCCAGAATACTGGCGTGGGTTTCCAGTCCCTTCTCCAGGGGAATCTTCCCAACCCAGGGATCGAAGCCAGGTCTCCCGAATTACAGGTGGATTCTTTACTGTCTGAGCCACTAGGGAAGCAGGTACAGCAAATAAAACAGTAGGTGCTAACAGATTAAAAAATGAATAAAGTTCAGAAAGAGAATGAGATATTTATAAGGTGATATTTACAAGATATTTTATAAGATATTCTGATAGGCTGAGTTTCATTTTAGAGAGAGAGAGAGAGAGAGAATACACTTCAATAGGTGAAAGCAAGACAACTGGCCATTCATTTGGAAGAAAAATAAATTTGATCCCTACTTTATACCATGTATAAGAAGAAAGAAACAGAGCTAGAAAAATGTATTAGAAGAAAACAGAAGAGGATCTTGGGATGTGGAGGCCTTTCTCAGCATGATGGGTAATCTAGAAGCCTGAAATGAAAAGATTCACAGATCCAGCTATTTAAAACTGAAATCCTCTTCAGCAAACACTGTAAATAAATGCAAAGGGTGAATGACAACCTGGGAGAGAACATCTAAAACAAATTATATCAATAAGACAATACAAAAGAAAAATGGATAAAAAATATGAAAAAATTCAAAATAAAAAACTAGAAAAGATACTCAATCTCATTGAAAGAAAGAAAAGAAAGAAAGGAAAAAGAATGAAAGAAAAGGGAGCAAGGAGAGAGAGGAAGGAAGGCTAACACAATAAGATAATACAACAATATACAATAAAGTAATACAATCAGAGAGCATCGTTTTTGCCTGATGGGCAGAAAGGACAGAATACCACTATTATAGAGCTGGCCATGGTATGGAAGGAAGGAAGGAAGGAACCCTGTATGTTTTAAATGGCAAACTCGCACAACCTCTTTAAAGGACAATCTGACAGTATCTATAAAATTAATAGTACCTATGTCTCTGAACCAGAGTTCCATCTGTGGGAATTTATCCTATAGAAATACTCACACTAGTATACAAAGAGGTATTTGCAAGGATGTTTACTCCACAATAATTCCCAATAGGAGAATATTATTCAGTCATCAAGAAAGATGAGTTAGCTGTCATCGTGCCCATTCCTGTTCACATGAAAAGATATTCATGATACACTGTTAAGTGAACAGGTAAGTCTTGAAGCAGCGCAAAATTTTTTTCCATTTTTATTAAAGATTATGTGTGGGTGTAAATAGTCACTTATGCATACAAAAATGCCTGCCAGGATTCTATACACAGACACCTAGCTTTAAGAGGGCAGCTGTCATGGAGACGTGGCAGTGCGGGAGGCGGAAAGTGGGAGAGAGAGGAGCGGCTGGATGGCAGTCTCAGAAGCACAAGGCCAGTCAGCTGCTGTTGGTAAGCACATTTTATAGCTGAGACAACAATCAGAGAGGCTGGGTAATTTAGCCAGAGTCAGGGAGCTGCCACGTGGGATTCTCCTGGGCACTGATTTCAACCCCATACTTCCTCCTCAGCATCCAACCCAGCCCCCTTCTTTCAGCACTCCAAACACCCACACATCAGCAGGCAAACATACAGGTTGCAATTAAAGAACTGAAAGAAAAGGATTTTAAATGTTCTTTGAAATATTTTAACATGAACTTAAAAAAAAATCTCAAAAATGCAGCTATCCTTTGGGGTTAAGTGATTTCCTCTAAAAAAAGGTTAAAGAAAAAGGCTTCATTTTTGGTTCGAAACCACAACAGTGCTCTGCATGGTACAAATGTATTCACCAAATTCCCATTTGATAACTTCAGTGAAAGTTAAGATTTAAAAAACTCTCTATTATGTCTTAGAGATTTTTAATTGGGCTATGTTTAAATCATTGTAACAAGGTGAGAGGAATTAGATTCATTCACTGGGTTTATGTTTATAGTCTTTTTGAACCATCAACATTTATCTAAAGAGCTATCTTTTTGGTTAATCCTTATAAAATTCAAATGCATGAATGTCAAAAAGTATGAACTATACATTTCTAGTTGATTCTCCAGGAAAATAACCCTAATGCTGTCCAGCTACTGCTAAGCCACTTCAGTTGTGTCCGACTCTGTGTGACTCCATAGACGGCAGCCCACCAGGCTCCCCCGTCCCTGGGCTTCTCCAGTCAAGAACACTGGAGTGAGTTGCCATTTCCTTCTCCAATGCATGAAAGTGAAAAGTGAAAGGAAAGTTGCTCAGTCACGTCCAACTCTTCGCGACCCCATGGACTGCAGCCTACCAGGCTCCTCCATCATGGGATTTTCCAGGCAAGAGTACCGGAGCGGGGTGCCATCGCCTTCTCTGATGTTATTCAGAACTTACATTTAAAATAATAAATGACTGCCTTTTGCAATAGATATAAATCTAACAATTATTCCCTATTTATGTAACATTAGCTCATGTATCAAGTAAGCTTCCCTAGTTTTAATTTGCGAATACATGTGGCCATTCCATTTTCTGACCCATAGTCCTTCAATCCTCACTGCTGCTGCTAAGTCATGTCAGTCATGTCCGACTCTGTGCAACCCCATAGACGGCAGCCCACCAGGCTCCCCCGTCCCTGGGATTCTCCAGGCAAGAACACTGGAGTGGGTTGCCATTTCCTTCTCCAGTGCATGAAGGTGAAAAGTGAAAGTGAAGTCGCTCAGTCGTGTCTGATTCCTAGCGACCCCATGGACTGCAGCCCACCAGGCTCCTCTGTCCATGGGAGTTTCCAGGCAAGAGTACTGGCATGGGTTGCCAGTGCCTTCTCCCAATCCTCACTTTAAGTCACTGTAATTTTAAAATATCTGAAATGATGACAACTTCTGTAATTTCATAGGATTTCAAATACATAACTTCCAAGCTTCTGAGAACAAATTGTAACAAATTTCCCTGACATTAAAGTATAAATTCTGTTTCCTAAGGAACTACTACAGTTCTGTACCTCTAAAAATTTCTGATGGAAGACTGCCTCACTTAAAACCAGTTTAAGTCACAGGAAAGCAGATTTACTAATTTTTAATAGAAAGTTTTATAAAGAATGAACAAAACATTAAAAAAATCCGTTTTGTTCAAGGTTTTAATGCATGAAGTAACATAGAAAACTTTCAACAATATAATCAATTAATTTCTACCCACATATTCTCTCAGTTTAATAATTCTACATACCCTTAAAAACAAAACATAATGGTCAGTTAAAAGACATGCTGTGTAAACAATCAGTACAATGTATAAAGATCAACATTTAGAAATCTAAGACAAAGGTGGCTTCTAAGGGTAACAATGACGTTGTCTACTAAGCAAAGATAACAATAGGAACTATGGACAGAGTTTGGTGGTTGCAGCCAGCTGGAACCCAAGCAAATATGATGTTTATTACAATCACTGCATGTATTAACAGCCTCTAGAGGTGCTGGATGGATTTGGCAATAGGAGGGGGAGCCAAAGACAAGGGGAGTTCAAGGATATTTACACAAGTGGATGTATCTGTTTAAACTGCTTTGATCTCTATTCACAATTTTGTGAAACAGTTCAGTACAGTATAAGATAAAGTAGAGCCAAGGCCAACTCTGACTCAAAATACATGTCAGAGTAAAGCATTCTTACTTAATATTAGATTTTGCAGTCTTTAATTCATGTACCCTTTCACCAAGATCCCGAAAACCTTAGCAGATATTCTCTGAGTCATCCTTAATCTATGGCTACGTGCTTAAAGAGCACTGAAGCACGGTAAGTACATCGTGCTGGGCCAGCTTCCCTTTGCCTCTCTGCACAGGGGCCCCATTCTTGGGAGGTGGACTTGTGTCGACCATTTGCCTTCAGCCTCTTATTGGGTTTGGCCAATGGGAAGCCAAGGCAGGAGTTCAGAGAGAAGGAGAACAGTGAAGCTGAGTTTTTAACCCCTTGATTTCCTCCCAGCAAGGTGGTGCAGAGCTGGCAGGGCTGTCACCACAAAGTCAATGTCCTTCCCAGGCAGCCCACTCCACCCAACTCCAGTTAACTGCTCCCCATCACCCTTCAAGCCTGGGAATGAATGGTAACAGCTTGATGCAAGTGAGACTCACGTTCATACCATCCACTGGGCTTCCCCTAAACCCACTTCTTTGTCAATCTTCTCTCTGTAAACAAACCTTCCTTGAATTGTCTTATTTTGAGTCTGCCATCTATTTCCTGCTGGAACCTGACTAATGCATCCAGTTTGCTGATGAAGAAACTACGGTGGGTGCTGACTTTTTCTCAGCTTTCTTATCCGTCATAGAGGACATTTAGACTGGATGACTTGTACAGGGACCTCTGTTAGCATTCTAAGAGGTCTTAAATGATGTAGCAATGGTAATGACTTAAAAAATCCATATACTGTATAGAACCAATACATCCTTGCCTGCTCTTTGCTTTAGTAAGTACTTGTCAGGGGGAACAGTGTGGTGATTCTTCTGGGGCCAATTTCAGTAAGTCTCAAATGTAAACTTCTGTAGCGATATCTGAGAAATAAGGATAAAATTCTTAGAATAACTCAGGATTTTTATACTGTCCAAGTGAAGGCTTTCTAAGTTGTTCTCTAAGCCGTTTATTTTCTTCACACCAGTATAAAACCTTCTGTTGTGAAGTTGTTGTTTAGTCGCTAAGTCGGGTCCGACTCTTTGTGACCCCATGGACTGCAGCCCATCAGGCTCCTCTGTCCATGGAATTCTCCAAGCAAGAATACTGAAGTGGGCTGCCATACCCTTCTCCAGGGAATTTTCCCAACAAAGGGACTGAACCAATGTCTCCTGCACTGGCAGGTGCATTCTTTACCACTGAGTCTCCAGAGAAGCCCATAAAACTCTCTAGTATGTCTGTTTCTTCCCTCCAGAAGACATCCATGCTTTTGCAAAGTGAACATCAAAATGAGTGGTAATTTCACTGACTTTTCCAAAGGGTCTCAAAATTCAGTTCTTTAAAATCATACAATTAAGAGACTATAAACCATCAGAATTTTAATTCTTTCTGGCCCAGTCTTGTCATTATAAGGCCAATTAAATGGAAAGCATTAAAAGAGGACAATGCCAATAAAAGTTAACATACAAAGTACTTTCAACAAATAATAATAACAGAATCATCTCAACTAGACACATTTATAACCTAAGGGCCAGAAAAAGATGTTCTGGCGTATGACAAAAAAATGGCTGAAGTCTACACAAAAATGTCTTCAGATTTTGGGAGTTGAGCCAACGACAATCATGGCCTCTGCTGTGCATCTGCTACCCGCAGGAAGGCTGCCTATCCTTCCAGAACCCCAGCTGTCCAGAATCACTGGGGACCAGCCAGTGGGGACCACCTCTGGCTCCCGTGTAGATGTACTGGCTTCCAACTACCTGGTCACTGCTTCTGTGGTTCTCTCTGTGGCATATTCTTTCCTTGAGTCTCTGCTGGTCTGAATGTTCACAGATCACTTGCTCCAGGAAGCCTTTCCTGATCTCTTAGCTGGGGGTGGTTGCTCTCCCCTGAGTTTGCATTGCACCGTCATAGCTCCTATTTTCCATTAGAGTCATTCCATTCATCGGCCACAGTGTACACAGAGTGTCAATGCATGGAAGGTGCTCACTTACTATCTGATGACTGGACACATGAAAGAACCACAGGCAACTAACTCCTGGGGTCAGCGCTGATGGTAGAGAGAGGCAGTCCTCTACCCTGGAGAATACAGGGCCAACAATGTCTAAAATAACTGAGGACCTCTGAGTAATTCTGCATTTTTATTTATTTATTAAATTAAAAAAAATTTTTTTGGCTGCATCATGCAGCATGTGGGATCTTAGTTACCTGATCAGGGATCAAACCTGCATTCCATCCCCCCCGCCCCCCTGCATCAGATACATGCAGTCGTAACCACGGGGAAGCCCCACTAACCGTGTATTTTTAAAAAAGGAACTGTATCTGTGGAGGGAGGCGGGCTGAACCTCATTTGATTCTGAGAATGTGTCAGAAAACTCAAAGCACAATGGCACAGGGCAAAGAGCTGAGCCCAAGGTGAAGGGAATCTTTGGAGAAGAGGCACTCTGTAGATAGAGACCTGTGTCCTGTGTCCGAGGGGGACAGTGACCCACTGAAGGATGAATGAAGGGGAGTTCAAGGATCCGGGCTCTGACCTTTCATGATATCAGTGAAAGTGAAGTTGCTCAGTCGTGTCCGACTCTTTACGACCCCATAGTCTGTACCCTACCATGCTCCTCCGTCCATGGGATTTTCTAGACTAGAGTACTGGAGTAGGGTGCCATTTCCTGGGCACTGACCATCTCTTTCTAAGCCTTACGCCTTTCTCCCATTTTGCTCATGTCTAAGCAAATTTACTTTATAAAGGTATTATTCTAGACATCTAGTCTTTAAAGGTGCAAGTGAACTTCAGTTTATCATTGAGTGTGCACTCTAGGAGAGCTACCCTGTTATCCTAGACAGGGTGGGTCACAACCAGAAGAGCAGCAAGTCAAATTAGCTGGCTGAAGGAGAACTTGGGGTGGGGTCCCAGGGACTTTCCAGTAACCCCTTGGCCACCTCTTTCCCAATCAGTCCCTTAAACAATTGTTTTCTGGACAGGGAAACTTGGCGTGCTGCAGTCCACGGGATCACAGTCAGACACGACTGAGCAACAACAAGGATATTCTTGAGCAACTGCTTTCCTAATGTGCTGCACAACTCCTGGGAAGCATCATAATGGATGACCCTCAAGTCCACATGGTATCCAGAATTCTGATGTGCACGTCCAGCTGTCTCCTGGACATCACCACTTGGTGCTCCCATGTTAAGTCACTTCAGCCGTGTCCAACTCTTTGCGACTCCATGGACTGTAGCTTGCCAAGCTCCTCTGTCCGTGGGATTCTCCAGGCAAGAATACTGGAGTGGGTTGCTGTGGCCCGCTCCAGGGGATCTTCGCAACCCAGGGATCAAACCCGCCTCTCTTAAGTCTCCTGCATTGGCAGGTGGGTTCTTTACCCCTAGCACCACCTGGGAAGCCCTGGTACTCCCATAGGTACTTGAATTCCAAAATGCACACAGTCTTTCCTCTTAGATTCCCTCTCTCTGCAAGTCAAGTCACCAGCCGCGCAGGTTCCTTCCCACACAACCCCATTCTCAATCAAGTCACCAGACCCTGACAGTCCCCCCATTAACTGCTACAGGTCACAGCAGCTTCCTCAGGGGTCTTCTTTCACTAGATTTTCTCCCACTCTGGCTCTTCTTCTGTATCTACAGCTGTGCTCACTCCATTCCTCCTTAAAATCCTTCCACCGTTCTTGAGAGCTTTCAGGGTCAAGTTCAAGTTCAACTCATGATCTGGCTCCCACCCTCTCTCTGGCTTTATCGCCTGCTCCTCCTTCATGGGAAAGCGTCCTCCACCCGTTCAGAGGCTTTATGGTTGTACAAACATACGTGCTATGTCATGCGTGCCTCGTGGCCTTCTCATAGATTGAAATCCTTTCTCTGGAAAGTTCTCTCTCTCATGACTCCACTCTTAATTCCTGTGAGTCTTGCCCTGCCTGATCCTGCCCAGTTACATGGAAATGCAGCGCTTATCACACTGTATTCCATTCACCGTGTACTCACTGCCTGTGCTGTGTTTAGTCACTCAGTCATGTCAGACTCTGCGACCCCATGGACTGTAGCCGACCAGGCTTCTCTGTCCGTGCGGATTCTCCAGGCAAGAATACAGGAGTGGGTGGCCATACCCTCCTCCAGGGGATCTTCCCAACCCAGGGATCGAACCCAGGTCTCCCATACTGCAGGCGAATTCTTTACCATCTGAGGGTAGAGGCTGTTCCTAAGTGGACTTTTCATCCTCAGGACCTGACAAAGCATTGTGCATGTGAGGTTTTTTTTTTTTTAAATGTATGTTCCACTTGTCTGGTGCTTCTGATTTAAATGTATTTCCCCCTTCAACCTACCCCCACACCAACAGGAATGCTAAGACAACTACTCTCTTTCTTTCATTCACTCATTTTTTTTGGGAAAAAATGTTTTTTTCCTATTTGACTTTTCAAATATGAAAAATAGTATGTACTGTATATTTAAAGCATAAAGAATAATAAACTAAAAACCTAAGGAAGTACCCAAAAAAAAATGTATGTTTCAAAAATGCAAGGGTAGCCAGAAGACAGCAGAATGAATGCAGGGTTCCAGGGTTAGTAGGGATACCTAGGGCAGACGAAGGGCTTTCTAATATAGTAGAAATTTATAGGGCTTTCCTGGTGGCTCACTAGCAAACAATCCTCCTGCCAATGCAGGAGACGCAGGTTTGATCCCTGATCCGGGGAGATCCCACATGCGGAGAAGCAACTTAGCCCGTGGGCCGCAACTGTTGAGCCTGTGCTCCAGAGCCCACAAACAGCAACTGCTGAGTCTACAAGCTGCAGCTACTGAAGCCCGAGCACCCTAGAGGAGCCCGTGCTCTGCAGTAAGAGACGCCGAGCACCACAGCCAGAGAGTGGCCCTGCCTGCCACAACCAGAGAAAGCCTGCATAAAGCAAAGACCCAGCACAGTCAAAAATAAATAAATAAACTTATTAAAAAAAAAAAAAAGAATTTTACAGACTGTGGTCATGTCCCCATGCCCACAACAAGGCATCCTTAGAGTCCACCAACATTATCTCTAATCAACAGATGACTTTTTAATAAAGTGTGAGGACCATTTTATTTTTGGAAAATGAAGTTTTAACATGCCTGAAGGGCCCATGTTTTCCTTCAGGCCGTATTGTTTAAATTTCATCCTGAACTTGTGAAACTTAAAATAGTTACTACTCGCTAAATGTCTTATTATGTTTCAAGCAACAAACGCACTCTCTTTTTAGAAGTACAGTATAGTGTAGTTTTGATTTTGACACTGAACAATCACACACTTGATCTCTCTCTGCCTTCACCATAGAAACCAAGCAAATATTTGTAGACATTCCTTCAACCTTCACAGATAAGTAGAAACGAAAATTATTCTGCACACAGGATATGGCAGGCTGTAGAGCTCATCGTTTCCTTTTAAAGGTTGTTTTAACACTTAAGAAAATCTATATGCTTTGGGAAGCCTCATCACCACTCAGACCTGGAAGTAAATTTACAAACTGACTTTTTATGATGAAAACAGCTGCATGTCTCTTTAAGTCCACGCCTCTTCCTCCTTGGTGACTATGTTCATCCTTAATACGGGCTGCATGTAAAACTATCACGTGAACACTTGTAGGTTATTTGGTCAGTGCAAGTGGCGGAAATGGATGCACAGTTTGAGGACCTAAGTTTAGGCTCAAACATTCTTCAACATCTTAAAATCTGTGGGCTCTCCTTTCCTTAAATGGGAAGGGTGTGGAGTTTCTGAGCTGGAAGGAACTATCAAGGTACAGCCCATTCTGAAAAAACCACTCTCCCCGAAGTTCGTAAGCACACACCTTCATCTAGAAGGTTCACAGAGATGCATGCTAGCTAACTAGTCGGGGCAACCGGCAATAAACGTAAGGTCTCCAGAGGACTCCAGAGTTCCCACTAATGTGCTTTCGCTATTAAAGGCAAGAACTAAAGAAAACATGCTCCCAGAGATTAGGATGTTTCATGCCGTTCGTTTAGCAAGATTAAAACTGCAAACAAAAAAGGAGAAGGCCACAGTGCAGAGGACTTAGAGTGCACCATTAGGAATTCTGGTTAGAAGGAAGGAAGTATGCTCTGACAAGAAGAACTGTTGAACAGCAGATGGATTATTGTGGGATCTTGTGTTATTTTGTGATCTCTTCTCCTAAAAGCTTTCACTTGTATCCCATCTGGGGGGTAAAGAAGCAGGTTAGGGAAGGAGGGAACGAAAACATTTGCAGAGCACAGAAGATGTAAAGTCCTGTGCCAGATGGACCTCACCTGTCTGCGTGGAGCATCTGCAGGTTAGTGGTATGAAGTCAGTATCCATGACTCTATCTCTAAAGATAAGGAAGCTGAGACTTCAGAAATTAAGCAACTTGTCCAAGACCCAATCAACTAGTAAATGGTACAAGCAAGATTTGAAACAAGGTTTATCTGATTCAGGTTGACTCTCCTCAGTGTAGAGACCTTTCTTTGTTGGCTTTTTGGTCTTATGCCTTATTATGACTATAAATGTCTGTATTTGTAAAACAATCATTTCTGGGAATTCCTGGGTGGTCCAGTGGTTAGGACATGGTGCCTTCTACTGCCATGGGCCAACTTCATCCCTGGTCAGGGAACTAAGATCCCGTAAGCCACGCTGGACAGCCAGAAACAAAAGCAATAAGCACAAAAGCAAAACAAAACACCCCCTCCCCAAACAATCATCTCCATAACAATGTGAGTTAACAGGAAAGCTGACTAGAACAAAAGGCATCCCCCCATCATGGACCCCCCTCCCCAGGTTCATGATATCCCAAGAACAAAAGAAATGTTTCCCATCCTCCTGTCCCTCCCCCTACCCAGGGAAATGCTGTCCCAAAGGATTTCACAGTTGGGGGTTCAGGATCGTGGATGGAGGGTCGGGAAGGTGTCCCTACCCACAATGCTCTGGTGTGGTGTGATCACCAAAGACAAGTTCGCTATGTCCTCCCAGAACACTCCTTCTCTGGGGACCACAGCAAAAGACCTTCCCCTGAAACTTGTTCTCCTTCTGCATTCCCTGTCTCTGCAAATGAAACCCCCATCTAACCAGTTCCCCAAGCTAGACTCTGTGGCAGACTCACCCTCATCCATTTATGCTGACACAGCTAACAGGGTGCCTTCTTAACTTGATAACACAGCGAAATGCACAGAGCGCTAGGGCTGTGGAAACCAGAGAATGGAAAATACAGTTTGGACAGCCTGGATACTACCACCCACTGTTTCATTCACATCCCTGGGCATACAATATTTTCAGATTTGAAGGTTCAGTGTAACTGTATGGACATAACATTGTTCTGGATTTTATGGTCTGATTTCCAAATTATTAAAAAAGAGCAAAGACGGATGGGTAACATGTGCCCTCTATTTTCCCTTTCTTTCCTATGCTTAAAGAATTTTTAGTATCTTTGTATCTTCTCTGCGAGGAGGGGAAGGAAAGGATTACCAAAAGGGAGGACAGTTCTGCTCTTTAAATACTTATAAAATACAGAATTTATTTGCTCTTGATGAGCTGCAAGGCTTCTCTTAAAATTGTCTCAGTTTCTAGGAGAAACCACACTAATACCAAGGACTCACCAGTATTTCTAGGTACATCCGCCATCAGGAGAGAGAGACATATGTGAACATAAAAACCAGCGGAAGGCTTCTCACCTATGCTCAGGAGCTCAGGCTGCACATGTGTTCGGGGCAGTGTGGTTGCTGCATGCAAAGACGACTTGAAAGGAAAAGTAACTCTCCAGTCTGGGTATAACTTGGCTTTTACCTCAGAGCTAATTCAAAGAAAGATGACTTTTCCATTTATAAACATTTCAAAGAATGTTGCTGCTTTCTAGAAATCTGTGGCAGGTAAGCTTCTTTTATCCTTGAAACTGTCAGGGCTTTGATAAATGGCCTAAGAAGTGATAACAGTGATATCTAAGGAAACATGCAGATTACATAAAAACTTTAATTATTCTTTAGCCATTGAAAGGTAGTCTTAAAGCACCATTTTAGCCGCTTAATATATTGAGGACCCTGATATACGGCAAAAAGAAAAGCAGGGCCATAAATTTCAGAGTTTTATTGAGATGTATCAATTACTTCTACATTTCGGTTTATAGTTTACGGGCTGATGTTCCAAGTCGGTGTCATCCCTTGGCATCTACTTAAAGCTGGAACAACATATACTAGATTTATGTAAGATGAATATGCTGTATATATGGACTCTAGAAAGATGGTTCTGATGGACCTGCTGGAAGGGCAGCAATGGAGATGCAGACACAGAGGAGACTCGTGGACACAGAGGAGGAGGGAGAGGGTGGGACAGACTGAGAGAGCAGCCTGGAGATACACACTGTATCACGTGTGAAATGGACAGCCGGTGGGAATTTGCTGTATGACTCAGGGAGCTCAAATCAGCCTCTGTGACAACCTACATGGGTGGGATGGCGTGGGAGATGGGAGGGAGGTTCAAGAGGGAGGGGGCAGATGTATACCTATGGCTGATTCACATTGATGTACAGCAGAAACTATAACACAGTACTGTAACGCAATTATCCCCCAAGTAAAAATACATGAATTAAAAAAAGAAATATATGCTGGTTTTCCAAAGGTTGTTAATGGGTGAAGTTTCTGTGCAAAAAAAGAGGGTAAGATATAAACTCAAGGAAGAAACAAAGTTGATAGCTAAAAGGTAGAGTGTCTTTGATATAATTCAATTTGTTTTATGTTGAAATGTATTTGTCTTCCCCAGAAAGCCTCAGAATAATTTCTATAATAAAGTTAATTTCATTAAAAAAAAAAAAAGATGCCTTTGGTAAAGCCTTCCAGAACATTCTGAGAGGCTACTAGCTCTATATCCCACACCTCTTACAGCCCCGGCTGAGGTGTGATATGACCACAAGAAACTGTTTGCATCTCCATCATCCCAACAAGACTCACTGGCAGCATTAGACCTTAATTACCTTTGGATCTCCAAAGCCTGGCCCAGTGTCTGGCATACACCAGGCATTCAATGACTGTGTTACATGTGAGACCAAGAGAGAGGTTCTTGCAAATTTTTTCCCAAACTACAAAAACAAGATAAGACCAGGGGGAAAAAAAGATAATACATCTGCTTTAGATTATTCTGAAGATACAAAAGGTGTTTCACATTCATAAATAAGGAAGCAGAATGGCACATTTATACATTGTACCTTAGAGGAAATTTCTTGTAAAGAGCAAATAAGCTTTAGCCACCTATTGCCAGCTCTCTCTTTCTCTCTGTCCCTCTAACCCTTACATATGTACACACCTAGGTAACCACCACTCAGATGGAGATACAGAACATTTACCTCTCCATGGAAAGTGCTCTCTGTCTCTTTCTTAGTCAATACCATTCTATCATCATGGATGAGTACTGCTGGGTCTTCTTGCACTTCATATAAAAGGAATCATGCGGTTTGTGTGTCTGGCTTTTTTCTTTTTTTACTCAACTTAATATGTAAGTTGTTTTATTAACAACTTGCTGACAATATCAGTAGTTTGTTCCCTGTCCTTGCTGTGTAGTATTCCATTGTGTTGACATGCCAGAATGTATTTAGCCATTTTTTTTTTCTTTTGATGAGTGTTTTAGTTCTTGGTTATAGTGATTAACACACATGGTGAATGAACATTCTGTTATGAGCATTTTTGTGCATGTCTCTTATTGGACATAGGCACTCATTTCTCTTGAATACATGTATATATCTACTTGTCTGTCTATCTACTGAGAGAGGGAAGGCATATGGTCAGCAAATACTACAAAACTGTTTTTCCAAGTATAGCTGAACCATCTTATACTCCCACTAGGAATGCATCAGAGTTCCAGTGTCTCCACTTTTTTGCCACCATTTGATGTTCCCAACCAGTCAAGTTAGCCTGTAGTGGAGCCTCTTACACTTTGATAAATTTATAAGAACATAAATTTCCAAAACATTATAATATAGTCTGTATTTACTAAAGCCCTAACTTGAGTCTTTGAAATGGCAGAATCAATAATGATAACTATCATTTGTGTGGCTCAATAGATTAAAAATGTTTTTTCACTTTTGCTCTTGCTAACTGACTTTCAGCAAATTTCTAACTCTTTAAGCATCTGCTTGTCCTTCTCTGGAGGCATATAACTATTTATACAAAGTTCTTAGATACTGTGGGTACTGAGTAGGGAAACTACACAGAGAAGTAGTTTGCAATGTCTCTGCCAAGATTCTAAGTTAAAATATTAATAACGTAGAAGCTGTAGAAGTTGGTGGAGGTGGTTTTTACTAGATTTCCTCTATGAACAAAATGCTGAAGCATCATTATAAAGTCCAGAGTCGTACCTGTCAGTACATGGTCCTGTAGCCTAGGCAAGAGGCAAACGCTCGGCTACTGGCCCCTGCTGCCACACTTCCCTCTGAAGAGGTCATGTAGCCACTTTTCCTTCTGTGGTGAGCCTGCGTTCACATTCACTCTGGCGTGAAATTTAAACACGGGGAACCATGACAACTATTCTGGGGGCGAGGGGTGCACTGCAGGACAATAATCAGTATACATGTGGTACCATTTTCCTTTGTTTAGAAACCTGAACAACTGGAAAAATTATTTTCTTCATTTGCTAGATAAACATTTGCAGAGTGCTACTGGATGGCGGGCACTCCGTGATGGTGAATGCACCTCAGTTCCTGCACTTACAGGGCTTTAGCGTCTGACTGATTTCAAAAGTGCAGTGAGAAGCACAGGAAGGAATACTGTGACTCAGGCTAGAAAGACACACACAGCATCTGGGGGACTTTACATTCGGCTTCAAAAACAGGCTGAAGCCATTCCATCAATATTTCCTATCAACTAAAACATTTCCAGTAAGAGATGAATATTGACAGTATCTTGGAGAAAATGAGGAAGGAACCTATTTGGTTATACTGTTAAGTCCTGACTGTCTATACTCCTGTTTCCCAAAGGGAATTTAGAAGACAATAATGCCAAAATATGTTTCATCAAAAAGATCCTGCATGCCACAACAAGGAGTGGAGATCCCGCGCCATGACTAAGACCTGACATAGACAAATAAAGAAATACATAAAAATATTTTTAAAAACAGCTCTAAATAAAACAAATTTGGGAATATGCTGAATCCACTCTCCTGAAATTCACATTTTTAACCCCGGAATATTAGAGGATCTGAGAAGTTTTACATTTAAAAAGGAAATCTATTTAATTCAACATTTACTAAGTATTACTGAAATGTGCCTCGCCCCCTCCCCGCCCACACATATAATACCTCTCACTATCCTATACAATTAGAGGTCCTTGGAAAATGCTTTGAAAGCAATGGTCCAAGACAACATCCGGTGTTAGGAGCACAAACAACCCAAAATAAGTGTGGAACGTATGCTGCACGCAACTTAGCCTTCTTAACTAATGCCATCTTGAAAAAATTAGAGCTGGTGTAGCTTGCTTTAAGCAAGCAATGTAAATGACAAGCTGGTTTTGCATTGAAAATGAAGGTATAAAAAGAAAATATAAGTTGCAAAAAGATCCTTCAGGGCTCTGGTATAACCATCATAGCACTAACCGCTACTATATAATATACAAGCGGAGACGGTGGGGCGGTCTTGCTACGTCTGTATTAACTATACTAACTATATTCTGTAGTACACACGTGCTCACATTTAGAAAGCGGGTATTTCAAATAAGTTATTTACCTTCAATTACCTTTTTATGGTAAAAGTAGAATGGAGAAAACAGTTCTGGTTAATTAAACTTTCTGGCTCTTGGACACCATTTGGGAAGAAGCTTTTAGTTGTGTAATATGTTGAAGTTCACCAACAGGGTCTGAGACTCTAAAGACAAATAACAGACAGTGCCTGTTCTGGAGGGCTTCACAGTCTAGCAAGGCAAATATAAAAAGAAATACTGTATTACAGTGTGGCTGGAACTACAGTAAGAACTACGTGGAACTACATGGAGAAAGCTCTATGGAAACACCAATGACTTCATCAAAAAGAATCAGTGATTTATTACTCCTGCATTAAAGCATGCACAATCTGTATACAATAAAAATACAGCTGCAATCAAGAAATTGATAAATATTTATTAAGCATCTATTATATTATATACTATAAATATGCATGCCAGACTTAAGTGTCAAATTACTACAAGTCTCATAGAATTTCATATTGTTCTCAAAAGAAATATAAAAAATCCTCTCAGATTCCTGGGCGATTTTATATCCAGAATTTGAGGGAGTCAAACAAAAGTAGAAGTTTACACTTTGGAGAAAGTCTAAGGCAAAGAACACCACAGGCAAGCAACCCCTGGGATCTGTCATCAGAAATATACTTATCACATGCGTTCATTCATTTCATAGTTAAAACCAGCAGAGGGAGTAAACCTCTTCAAAGGAAAACCTCAAGTATATACAAAGAAATAGAAGACCTGAGAGGTAAAGAAAGCCTTTGACATTTTTAAAGTTTCTGAAACGTAATACAAGAGAACAATAAGCCGTCACTGAAAAAACTGAGGGATGTCAAACTCTTGCTCCCATGAGACTTATGGGACTGAAAGTCTGAACCATCCCATCTGAAAGCCTTGGCGATAGGAAACACATTTTGCAGCAAAATGGAACTCATCGACACTAATAGGAAGGACCTTCAGCAGTGCATTTGCCAATGAGTCAGAGGTAAATGTGTGCTGAGTCTCACTCCCAAGATAAGTCTATATAAACCAACCAACCAAGGCAGTACCGTTCTGCCTCAATTGCCAAGACTGAGAAGCTGCTACTTGTGAAGAGAATGGAAGCTTACCTTGAGATACCTGAATCCTTTGTGACTGTTACAATAAATTCATTTTTTCATGGAGCTATACAAGGCATTCCATGATTTTTTCTCATGGGGAGTATTGTGAGAAAAAGTGTCTATTAATGAAAACCAGGCATTTTTATGCGCTGGTACCTCCATGATATTTTTTGTCCTTGCTCTTTACAGGGTACCTCATTGATTGGAACTTTTATCACACTTACCATATTACACCAGACTATAAACCTCTCAAGCATAATCTTTCTCCTAATACTGCATACCCCCACCACTCAGCACTTAATTTCTTACACAGAGGTCATGGACTAACAGGGTCTGATGAGAACGACTTATAGGAGTTTTGAAAATAATAAGAGCAATCTGTTTTGCTCAGTCCCAAACTTTTTGTTGTTGTTGTTACAGGATATATTTTCTCTGTTCTGTTGCTTGCATGAGAACCTAAAACATACAGAGATAGGTGACATCTGTTTTTCTTACCTAGGTTACTGAACAGAGTCACACAGAGAGAGACAAGGGGAGCCTAGGCTTAAGACCGGGAAGGCACGCAGTCAGAGGAGGCACCCTGATGTTCCAGGTTTCCTGATCAGCACTGCACCCTATTCTATCTGTTCAGTCTCACATGCCACCAAGTTTTCAAAAGGCCTACTAGCCAGTAGCAAAGGTCACTGATGTGTTCCGTAATAGCACTCTCTTTTTTCTCGAGCAGCTTTGCCAGAAGTAACTTCCCTGGTGGCTCAGATGGTAAAGAATCTGCCTGCAGTGCAGGAGACCCAGGTTCAACCCCTGGGTCAGGCTGAATCCCCTGGAGGAGGCCATGGCAGCCCACTCCAGTATTCTGACCTGAAGAATCCCATGGACAGAGGAGCCTGGGGGGCTACAGTCCATGGGGTCACAAAGAGTTGGACATGACTGAGTGACTAACACACACTTCTCTTTGCCAGAAGATTGTCTTTGCTATTAGTCTTTAGGAAGGACAACTCTGGTTTCTTTTTCCATTTTACACTTTTTTCCCCCTAATTCATTCATTTGTATGTCAAATATTATTTACTCCTGCCTCCTGATTTAGATAGACATTTTTCTAATTAATTAATCATTATGCACTTCAACAATGTTTCTGTTTTTCATGATGGGTACATTCATCTTTAGAAAACAGTAAATGCAATAGATGCCTATTGAAAAGACTTCCTTTTCTTTTATGGTCCTTGGATTGATGCTTTCGCAGTTAGAGTCAGTCTTTCTTATCTAGTAATAAAAGCATTTAGTGCTCTCAGTTAGCCTCCGTGTACAGCTTTGGTCATATTGTCAGCTTTGATGGAGAGTTCACTGTAGTATGGTAGAGTCAGTCTTTAATATGAGACATGTTAAACAGGCAAGAGAAAAAGAGAATGCTATAGGAATTGAGAGAAACTTATCACAGTAAAACTGAGGCATGACAAGCCGATGAGCTAAAGAGTTGAAATGCCAGTCACTAGACACCTTGGGGATAAGTAGGGACCAAGACTTGATGCTACTTCCTGCTCAGGGTACAAAAGACCTGCTCATAATCACTTCTGCCAATTTCAGCCTATGGAGGCACACCCACGGTGTGAAGAGCAGCATCGGTGAACCTCATGCCCACCTCTGGTTGTCAGGGAGCTCATCATGCAGTACAGGGGCTACAAGGCTAGATGGAGTAAGAGAAACAGTCCTGGACTGAAATCTAGAGACCTGGTTTTAGCTCCAGATATATCAGTAAATAATATCTGTGTTTTGTCTCAAAAAAAAAGTAATTTGGTATCAATGGGCCCCAGGTTCCTCTCCTATAGGGGTTTCCCTGGTGGCTCAGACAATAAAGAATATCTGCCTGCACTGCAGAAGACCCAGGTTTGATACCTGGGTCGAGAAGATCCCTTGGAGAAGGGAAAGGCAACCCACACTAGCAGTCTTGCCTGGAGAATCCCATGGACAGAGGAACCTGGAGGGCTACAGTCCATGGGGATGCAAAAAGTTGGACATGACTGAGCATCCTCAATTATAAAATCCAGAGGTCACATGAGATTATTTCTAAAGTCCTTCCAAGCCTAGACTCCAATAATCAAGAATAAATACATTCTACCTGCTTGGTGAAGCTACCTGGACGTGGTGCTGTCAACCCATACAACACATCCAGGTCAGGGGTGCTGATCACAGAACCGTCACACTTTGAGAAAGGGAACTCTGATCAAGAGGAAAACGTAAAGGACCTTTATAAGTACACAACGGACTCTGTGATTCCATACAGCAACACTGGAATTCCAGAAGAGTTGGTGAAGAACCTCTAAGAGTCATTTCAGCTGAGAGGCAGAAGGCAAAGTCACACATCTGTCATCAACTGCAGCTAGAGGCTAGAGCAGAGCCTGTCTGCATGTCTGTGCGATGTGGCAGGGGCTGATGTCGGGCTTTTCAGAATCAAGCATCGTTACTCAAACAGGAATGTTTAGTGACTGACCTTTCTGTAGGCAAGCATCCAAATTTATTCCAAAATGGGCTCATAGTAGCCATTTCAGAAGAAACGGGTACGCTATTATATGCCTGCCTCTGAAATACACTTTTAAAAAAATGTCATGGGGTATGATTTTTTCTGCCCTGAGCTACTATTATAACGTATGGATTGATTACCATGAATTTTTCAGCTGTGTCTTTAGAAATCACTGAAGAGAAAAAAACTATTATATTAAATGACTGAAATGACATAAAATTACTTAAAATAGGTGAAAGGATATTAACCCCCCTACAAAATATTAAAACACTGAGGAAGGAGAAATTTAAGCTACGTATAATATTTCTGGAAATTCCACTTTTTCATGTGACTGAATTCATAAAGGTTATTTACAAGTTGTGTGGATAACAGACTTTTATAGAGGCAGGTATCAATGGCAGCGTAAGTATATGAATCATCTCAGTTTCTTTTCCACATCACCGAACAACCATGGTCCCAGGACTAAGACAACTTTATTTAAGTAAAAAAAAAAAAAATCCCTTCAACTTCTTAGATGGTGATTAAAGAACTCTGAAGTTTTAAAAAAGAAAAACAAGAAGCAAACGCTCAAGGTAATAAGTGCTTTCTTGTTACCAGTGCTCATATCCCAGGGCACTGGCTGGAGCTAAAGGACAAAGAGATAAGGGCAATATTGCTAGTTACTAACAAATGGCAGATAAAAGAGCTCTTCTGGGTTCTGATTAAGTGACAGCATTCTACACATTCTTTTGACTTGAGAAAGACAGGCTAAGAGCAGCGGCTAAGTTCCATGTGAAGCACCGCTAAATAAGCATATCTGCATGCTTCCACATTCCAGCAGGATGGGATCTCTTTCCTTTCCCCGAACAGAAACACGTTCTCTGTGCTCCCAGCAAGAACGCGCCTTTGCTTCAGCTTCCATTAAAAAAAAAAAAGAGCATAAGTGTATATGCTGAAAGCACAGAGAAGTTTTGTGCTGTGGGACGTGGTGGCCGGGAGCCAATGTTTACAATCCCCTGGGTGGGAAAGGCAGGGTGAAAGGCTCAGGACGGCAGGCTTTAAAAGTCTTTGCTGTTGCCGCCGGTGACCTTCGCCTCCGTTCTCAAAGCAGCTCTCAGGTTAACCCCTTGGATACTGTGTGTGCTGGGGCCGCACAAAGGAAATACCTTTCTTTGGAGGATACCACTCTCAGGCACATCGGTTTCTGATTTTGGCTGAGGCAGCTCAGAAACACTGGGCTGACAAGCATGCATTCAGTCCGCTTTCAGACCCATAGCATGTTGGGGCTCTGGGGTCTGGGTTTCGACATGGGCTGTGTTCTACAAAGTGAAAGTTTCCAGCTTCAGGCGACGGACTCAGGCTTACAAACCAGGGGATTGTGAAACATGAGCATATTTGGTCTCCTGGGGAGAAGGAAGCATCCAATTTATGCAGAAATGCTCTTTTCCCAGCAAGCCAATGAGAGGGCGCGGCTGGGAGAGTGGGGCTTCCTATAGGGATCTCCGGACTGGAAGAATGGTGCTTACAATTAAAGACATGCTAAATTGCTAACAGCCCGACTTAAAAAGCAGCCGAAGAGAAAAAGCCAACTGGAGAAATGAAAAGCGAGTCTTCCAGTTTTAAGTTAAAGCTGACCGCATTCCATTTATTATTAGTTGTTACCGTTTCGGTGGAAGAGAATTAATAAAGCTTTTATTCCTACTGTTAAGATGTAAAGATCCCACTAGAAAAAAACTTCCCATATATATGTATGTCTTTCCTAAATGACTCAAAAGATGTTATTCAACAGTAATATTATTTAAGACCTCAAAATGTTTTCAGGACACAAGATTTAGCTTTGAGAAAAACTGGTCTGATGTCAAGGACTTGTGTCTATTTTAACAGATGCTTTGCTCTACAAGAAGTTTTGTGGATTTAAAAATGTTTGGTACCTGTATATTGATCATCATGAATAATGTCGTCCCTTTATTTGAATGGACAGCACACAGAATTCCTGGGGTGTTGAAATGAATTGTGCAATTCTAATATCCAGAGTCTATGAATCCTTAACATGTGTTTAAGGTTAAGGGTTAAGACTTCTGGAGATGAAAGTGAAAAACACCAAACACTAGAAAATGTAACTGAAATGCACAAAAGTTATTAAAATAAGTTCTTATGAAAACCATTCAATCAAATATGAGACAGTAATAAGAGAGGATTTTCTCTCAGCATTTGGAGATGAAGTCATGGCCTTTGTGTTACCAGGCAGCCGTCTATAACATCATCAAGTATGCGTATCCTGTGGTTAGAAGTCCATCTCTAGAAGAATGGCGCTATTTGAGAATACTAGTCTTCAGCTTTTCTCAACTCAAATTGGTCTTAATAAGGGCTTCTGAAAACAGGTATTAAAATTTCAGCTTCTCCAAGAATGTTTAAGAGTAAACAAAACCACTATCTTGGCTTTCATTACAGACAAAACAACCTGTTCGACGGTAGAAGTCAATGGTGATTAAGTAAATATATTCAAGTCTAATGCAGACGCTAACTAGAAACAATTATTTTGAGAAGCGAAAAGAAACATCAGAGCTCCACACAATAGAAAAGATGTAATGACAGGCAAAGTTTACCGTGAGTTTTCCTTATGTCTGGCACTTCACTAAGAACGTTGCAAATTTGGTTGTTTAAATCCTATGTTGACTTGTGATGTAGGCACTGAATGTCTTGCCCATATTCTCGGGAGAAAACTGATGTGCAGAACACGCTAATAACTATAGGGAGCCACATGCTGGAGTCAGAACTTAAAGGCAGCATAACCCCGGGGGCTGCAGGTATGACCACTGGACCTGAGGGCCACACACACACACAGATCAGTAACACCACAACAGACGCCCCTACCAAACATACTTCACAGCTCTAACGGTTCAGTGCATGTTGTCATCTTCATGGTTACTGGGGACCCCCAAGGCTGACCAGTCTTTCAAGAAGGGAGTTGTGTTCAGCTGGAGATGTTCCATTTTATTACTCAATTAAACCAGTAACATGATTTCTAATCGAGGTCACAAAACTGCCATACTCTGTTTCTGCAACAGATTTACGAATATGTATGTATTAGTTTTGCATTTTTAAATGGATTTAAAGCATAGCAAAGGGGACTGTCCCTGTCAAAGATTTTCATGTTTTACAAACCAGTTGGGGAAGATTTTATTTGCAGGCTACAAGATCTCATTAATCCTCTGCCCCCCATCCTCGTACCCCAAGTTTTTAAGACATTGTCTCTCTTTTGTTTCCATCAATGAATCTTGTCTTTTAAAAAGACTGTTGGTAAATCAAAGAAATAATTATAGCCATCTTTTAGACAGAAATGAAAGGTCGCTTAAAAGAAGTCTTTGGCTTTGACTTGGTTTTTGAAGCAGTTTCTCAATGACCAAGAACCTAACAGCTATCCATGAATTTTAATTATTGCAATATAATTATTAGGAACAACCAGTTACAACTGAGCTTCTCCACACAGAGCATAAAGTTAAAACTGTACAAATGAAGCCAAAATATGCACAGCTAAAAGGAATGTTACAGGGGGGCCTCTCGTAGCGAACAAAGAAAGCTCAGTTTGGCTCTTTTTCACATCCGCACATCGTTAGTTGGAAAATTCCTGATATATGCTGTAATTTTTGTGTGTGTACTCCCCCCACCCCCCAGTACACTTGGGACTTTAATGTCCAGATGCCATTTTCCTCCTTATCTGTCCCTGTTTGGTGCTCTGCCAGCCATGGTCAACAATTAATATAGCCGAACAAAAAAATACAGTGCACTCCCTGGCAACTGGTACAGCCTCGCAGGAAATACCAAATAAAAACTTGATTATGCATTGTTTAACCATTTTGTTTGCCTGTGGGCCACCCTGTCGTCAGTGTAACGCAGACGTGCAGGCTTCGTGTGGACGGCCTGTGCGCCGCACCAGCGCTCCCTGGGCCCGGCACGCAAGCCACTGCCTTCAGCCTGCGGTCCTCCAAATGAAAGCAGCAGGCCTGTGGCAGCTTTCCAAACTGCATTCCTTTTAATTAGTCAACTTGGGGCCCAACGTTATAATAGATACGTAACCTCTTAATATTCATGCAATTAATTCATTTTTTCCCTCATTCAGTTGTCAGCCTTGGCATGGTGGCGGCAGAAAAAGCTTTTTGGCTACATGGGTCCTGGTTCATGACATAAACATGTTACTATTACAAAGCACACTAGAGACCATGTTTCCATGACTCTCCATGAGGGCAGCTCCAGAAACTGCAGGGCACCCGTATCTATCTTTTAAGCATACTGTTTTTGCATTGAAAATAGGAACTGAGGCCATTTTTATGTATACATTCGATATAGGCAAGATGAATAATCTTGCCAATTTCAACTGGGCTGGGAAGCCTCCCTTCCATTTTAACTGATAAACTAGTTGATGATCGGAAGATGGGAAGCTTAACACTTGTATAAGATCCCTTGCAAAGCAAGGCTGACATTTAAAGTGTCCAGCAGTTTTCAAAATACTAGGAAGTCTGTCTGCTCTAGATCTAGAATAAGTCAATAATTAAACCACTGATGCCATTAGCTGTCAGCACACGATGAACCCTTAACAAGATAGGTTGCTTCCTATAAATATGAATAATGTCCGTCAGTATCAGGAATAAGAGCAGCTTTTAATGCTCAATATTTAAGTTCTTTCACCTATTTAAGTTTCTCAGTTAAAGGCAGGAATAACATTTCTACTTCTGTGAGATCCTCAGGACAAAACACACGTGGGTGAAATACGGATATATGTGTATTACTCCCAGATACTCTTGGTATCACATCTCATGCAGTTTATGAGACATTTACAAAATTACTTCAATGACTGATTGATTCATTCATTCATATATACACTAATGTACCAATGTGTAACAAGTACTGGATCCTGGCTATAAAGATGACGTGGAGATTACTGAAGACACTGAATGTGCTCGCAAAAGTTCACAGTTGAGCAGAGGAGGCAGACTCATAAGCGCCTGTGCCAGTATAGGTATGTGATTTAAGAGCCTGGGTTCAAATCCTGGTCCTCTTTTTGCAGGTTTTCTCACCTGCAAAATGGGAAATCCATAGTACCTATTTCACAGGACAACTGTAGAATCACATGAGGAAAGGTCTAAAAACTACTTTGCAGCTGCTGGTTTTTATAAGAGTAAATCTTGGCTATTGGCATATGTTATATATACATCGACTCTACAAGGCAGGGCAGGTGCAAGGCGGAGGTGTACGGTGTTACCCTGCTCAGAGAGGAGGTGCGAAGGTATGCCTGGCAGGGACAGTAGCTTGAACAGAAGGTTGCTGAGCAGCTCATAAAGGACCTTAAGCATCATATGATTGAGCCCAGACTTCATCCTCCAGGGAGTGGGAGGCATGGAAGAGTTTTATGCAGGGGATACACATTAGATCTGCATTTTTGAGTGAATACTGTGGTAACTGCCTAGGATAAAACTGGAGAAGCTCCTTGAGGCTGAGAAAGAGCTCAATCAAAAGGCTGCCAATGATCTGGCTGCCTTGGGACAAGAACCTACCAACCTACAGCAGTGAGGGGATGAGAAGCAGGAGGAATAATTTTAAACCAGTCAAATGGAGCAGAAGGGGAGAAAAAAGAAATGTGGGTTAAGTCCCAGGTTTCTGGCCTGGGTGACAGGGTGGATGGTGGGACCATCGATCTGAATGGGGACCCAGAAGGGAAATGTCATGCAGGCTTGCTACTGGTGAAGCCGTCCACTTGCATATGCAGGTTTGGGGATCAAGGGAGTGGACCAAGTTGGAAAGACTATGAGCCCTCTCTTCCTACAGGAAGCAGAGGAGATTGTTGAGCAAGAGAGCGTATGTAGCACTGAAGGCGGAGGAAGACAGAGGAGGGTAGTCTGTAAACAGGAGTGAGACAGGTAGGGTATAACGCAGGAAACTGTGTCACAGAAGCCAAGGTGGATATTTATAAGAAGTAAAGACGAGAGGAAAGTCCATACAGTCAAAGCTATGGTCTTTGCAGTAGCCATGTATGGATGAAAGTTGAACCATAAAGAAGGCTGAATGCTGAAGAATTGATGCTTTGGAACCGTGGTGTTACAGAAGACCATGTAGAGTCCCTTGGACTGCAGTGAGAGCAAACCAGTCCATCCTAAGGGAAACCAACCCGTAACACTCACTGGAAGGACTGATGCTGAAGCTGAAGTCCTCCTATACTTTGGCCATGTGTGATGTGAACAGCTGACTCACTAGAAAAGACCCTGATGCTGGGAAAGATTGAGGGCAGGAGGAGAAGGGGGCAAAAGAGGATGAGATGGTTGCATGGTATCACCTATTCAATGGATGTGAACTGGGTGAACTCTGGAAGATGGTGAGGGACAGGTGCTGCAGCCCATGGGGTTGCAAAGAGTCGGACACAACTTAGTGACTGAACAACAAAAACAAAGACGAGGGAAGCAGAGGCATACCAGATGACGCTAAGCAAGATGGGGGCTTTAAAATACATACGCAGTAACATGGGGAGAGGCTGCCTGTATAAAATTGCAGGGTTAACAGCACTCCAACGACAGCCAAGTACTCTAGTGCTACCTGAGGTGAAGGAAGCTAAGATGGGACAGAGGAACAAAAGGTTAGTTAACTGCATTTAGAACAGCTTACTTGTGCAATTAAAAAAAAAAAAAAAAAAGACCATATGCACACATTGTTGGGGCCTTTCCCATGGCCTTGGTGTGTGTGTGTGTGTGTGTGCGTGTGTGTGTGTACACGTGCGCACGTACGTGCATGCAACTGAGGGACTCTGGAGCTGAAAACCCATTAGGCACAGTAAATCCACTTCTGATCATAATAATCTCAGCTGAACTTCATTTAGTAACAAGTAATAACATTTTTTTAACAGGTCTCTTTTTATACTGCATAATACTTAATGATACTACTACTTATTCCACACACATTCTGCAAATCCCAGGATGGGCAAAGACACATTTTAAATGCCCTTAACTGTTACAATATGACCTAAGGTTAAATTATTAAAGCACAAAACAAGTTATTTTCAATACTCTGAATAAAAATGTCCTACTTTTATGACATGAATATGCTACGAAAAAGTATGTGTTGAGTGTGTGAGTATGTATACAAGTAACTAATATTTTAGCATGTGACTTATCTGGGAACAGAAACGAAGACTTAAGTATAACAAAATTTCCCAGATTACTTAAGTTTTTCTCTTTACGCTCTGAAAGTGTATTACTTTAATCATTTCAGCTTTTGCATGCTTCTGTCCCTTTATCAATTGTTTTCTTTCCTATTGGTATCACTGCCTGTGTCTTTCAGCCTAATTCCTTTCAGAATTTCTGCTTCTAATATGGACTACGCTCCTTATTCAAAGCCCTTAGTTGGCTTCCTATTAAACTTAAAAAAAAAACACATTCAAACACTTTACGTGGACCTCCGAGAAGGGACCCAGGACTCCCTCCCTGATCTCAGCCTTGATCCCTCACTGGCCACTCACTCTGCACCAGCCAGTCTGCTTTTCTTGGACAGTCCAAACTCCTGCCTGTGAATGCAACACCTCTGTTGCCTGGTATGCTCTAGGATCTCAGCCTGGTTCTGCCCCTTCCTCAATAAGAGACTTTCTCTGACCACCCTCCTTGTAAATATCCATATATGCCTGGTCTGTCACACTCGAGCCCTTCATGGTGTCTTGGAGAACTTGAAATTACAGTCGGGCTTCCATATCTTCTCAGGTGGCTCAGTGGTAAAAAGAATTGTCTGCCAATGCAGGAGACGAGGGTTCGATCCCTGGGTCGGAAAGATCCCCTGGAGTAGAAAATGGTAACCCACCCCAGTATTCTTGCCTGGAGAATTCCATGGCTATAGTCCATGGGGTTGCAAAGAGTCGGACGTGACTGAGCGACTAAGCACTTTCCATCTCTGCGGGTTCTGCAGCCCTGCACACCGAAGATAAGTGTACTACATGTCTTATACAAGAGACTCTGCAGATTTTGGTGCGTGCGGCGGTGGGGTGGGGGTGGGGGGGACCGGTTTCCTGAAACCCATTCTCACAAGAATACCGAGGGATGACTGTGTATAACTGTTTACTTGTTTATCCCATCCATCTTCCCCACAAGACTGAGATTTTATCTGTCTCATCAATTTCTGCACTCTCAATTCAGTGCCCGAGCAGTGGAAATCAGATGGCGAAAATTTAAGAAATCATGTTAAATAAAGGTATGTGTCTAAAAAAGTCCTTAGAGGTGATTGCAAGGCTCTGAAGATTTTACAGCTATTTGGGTGCTCAAGCCCTTCTCCCTCCTGGTGTTTTTAACATTCCTCACTGCTCGTAATTCTAGTCTCTTGCCTCCTTATCCTTCTGTGTCCCCAGAGTTTCGCATTTCCGTGCTGTCAAGAAATATTGGTTTATCACATAAATATGCCTAAATAATGTATTTAGTAATTACTTGTTTCTGAAGTTTATAATATTTCATATACTTTATAATTTTAAAATATTTAAAAATTTCATATATGTTATCGTTTTTTTTTTTCACTCAGTACTGCTTCTAAGATTCATCCGTGTTATTGTCTACAGTGATCGTTCATTCATTTTCCTTTTCACTGCTGGATAATTTTACTGCGTGAATATACCTGAGAGACTGAACCATCCTTTTTTCTGTGAACACTTTGGTTTTCTCAGGTTTTGCTATTACATACAATGTTGCTATGAATATTCCTGAATATTGGTGCACACATGTATGAATTTCTGTAAAGTATGTAACTAGGAGTGGAATTACAAGATCTCATGGTATGAATACGCTGAAGTACACAGTAATGTCATTCTTGAAAGCAGTGTACCATTTTATGTTCCCAACAGCAGAGGATCAAATTTGAGATGTTTCTTGGAAAAGCACTAGTTGGTATTACATAAAATATTAAAAAAATCCAACCTAACATTCTCTATCTTTTAACTGACGAGTTTTGTACATTTACTGTGATTAACAATTTATATGGACGTGTTTACCAATGTATGTATCCATTCTTTCTTGCATCTCAGACATTCCTTTTAAGATAGTTTCAGTCTTTTTGAAACTATGTCCTTTAGAAGTTATGCCCCTTAGAAGTTTCGTTAGTGAAAAGGTGAAAGGAAGCTCTCTTGATTTTTGTTTATCTAAAAATGTCTTTGTCTTGTGAAGGTATTCTGTACTTAGAACGTCAGTCAGTCAGTCAGTTCAGTCGCTCAGTTGTGTCCGACTCTTTGCGACCCCATGAATTGCAGCACGCCAGGCCTCCTTGTCCATCACCAACTCCTGGAGTTCACTCAGACTCATGTTCATCAAGTCGGTGATGCCATCCAGCCATCTCATCCTCTGTCGTCCCCTTCTCCTCTTGCCCCCAATCCCTCCAAGCCTCAGAGTCTTTTCCAGTGAGTCAACTCTTCGCATGAGGTGGCCAAAGTACTGGAATTTCAGCTTTAGCATCATTCCTTCCAAAGAAATCCCAGGGCTGATCTTCTTCAGAATGGACTGGTTGGGTCTCCTTGCAGTCCAAGGGACTCTCAAGAGTCTTATCCAACACCACAGTCCAAAAGCATCAATTCTTCGGCGCTCAGCTTTCTTCACAGTCCAACTCTCACATCCATACATGACCACAGGAAAAACCATAGCCTTGACTAGACGGACCTTTGTTGGGAAAATAATGTTTCTACTTTTCAATATGCTATCTAGGTTGGTCATAACTTTTCTTCCAAGGAGTAAGCGTCTTTTAATTTCATACACATTTCATTGTGTTGTTCAGCCGCTCAGTTGTGCTCAACTTTTGAGACCCCATGGACTGTAGTCCAGGCTCCTCTGATCATGGAATTCTCCAGGCAAGAATACTGGAGTGGGTTGACATTTCCTTCTTCAGGGGATCTTCCCAACCCAGCTATCAAACCCGTCTCTCTTGCATTGGCAAGTGGATTCTTTATCACTGAGCCACCAGGGAAGCCATTAGTAGTAATAAAAAATCTGCAAAAGCAGCAGCATTGACAAGGTCCTATCGACCCCAAGAGCAGGACACTACATTCACCAAGCAAGCCACCATCTCCACCGTGTCTGGCCCCTCCAATGATGCGAGGCACGCTTGGCAAAGAGTCATTGTTACTAATCTGAAGGAGCTCGCAGCAGCAGGAAAAAAGGTGTAAGTCCCATGAAACGTAAATAGAGAGTGAAAGGCTTCGTGTGAAGCCTGAAGCGGGTGGCTTCAGAAGGGCGGTCAGAGTTCAGAGCAGGAAGTGTCTAAAGAGAGCTAGATCCCACTAAGATCGGGTTGCAGAAGCTCCTGAATCACATTTCCACACAATGCTGCTTCTGTGGCCAAACCACACCTTTCCTTTGAATCTAAGAAAAGCCAGAGTACGTTTTCTTCAGAAATAGTATCATGGCTTAATCTGAATCCTGAGTCAGGCATGAGGCAGATGAGAGCAATACTGAGACAAATGTTCTTTTAAAAAAAAAAAAAAAAACCAAGTTAGAGAGAGAGCAACTGTGTAAAATGCCACACACACATTCCATGAATGGCAGACTGAGCGTGCCATCGAGTTGCTCGCTCAGGTGCCCGCTCCGGTTGTGAACGGTGGGGCATTCCTGCGTGGTTTTGTGAAACAGAACAAGACAGTGCAGGTTATACACGGGCTGGGCCGAAAGCCTCAGGAATTTCTTTCAACTGGTTTTTTTGGAAAGGTTAACAGCTGGCAGAGTTCTGGTGTGACACACATCTTAAGCAGACTATGGGAAAGAAGCGTATGTTATTTGTGACATTAATTACTAATCTGTGGTTGGTACCAACGAGTCACTTACTGACCGGCGAAGAATCTAACCTATTTGGAAAATGAAACTTTCTGAATATTAACTACTGAGCACCTACCCCCAAGAGACAGTGATAACCGGAATACAAAATGGTCTGGTGTAGAAATAAGATGAAAAGGCCCATTTTGATGACAGTTAGGAATTTAGTTTCATAATTTAGGAATTGCTGGTTTGCAGTCATCCACTTCCTCTCTATAGAGATTAAGTATAGAACATGCCCTTCCTGAGCAATTTGTTTCTTATCTTTCTGCAGGCTGCCCTAAGGGTGGTAAAGAAGAAAAGGAACAGCAAGCAGGTTTGTGCTTCGGGGTCAAAACTCAGTTTCTCTCCTTTACCCTCAATTATCTGCCTGGCAGGTGAAAGTGAGCAGCTTATAAAATCCGAAAGAATAACACTGGGTTTCTGGGACTCTCTGACCTCACACTGAGAGACAGAGAATGCCTGGGACCTAGATGGTCTTCTCTGTCTCTGCAGTTAATTCACAGTGACATGGGCACCCATGCTGAGTCAGTATCTTGGTGAAAACCCCGTAACTGTTGGATTTGCATATTCAACTTCTTGTATTCCAAGACCAGGTGCCTGTATACTCTTAGAAAGAACATATTTAATTTGTTCCCAAACTTCAGCACCGTTCAAAGAATACTGATAGTGGAAAGAAGATTTCCTCAACAGAGTCATTTCAGGAGTCCCAGAAACATCCTCCCCTTCGAGAAACAAATAGTAAGGAAAAAGGAGAGAAGGGTCTCCCTCAGACGTCAGCAAGGTAAACTGTAATATGAGCTGCCCTAGTAGTAACTGGCTAGAAGTGAGCACACGGTGTAATTAGTTACACTCATTCCTGTATCTGTCTTCGCGATTCGGTGCAAAGATGACTGTTACTACTGTGCATTTCCATTATAGTACTGTACTGAGTACTTATTCTTTTCTTGTATGGACTGATTTAATTCCCACAACAATCTTAAAAAGTGGGTACATTTATATTATTCATTTTAACAAACAGGACACCAAGAGGAGGCCGTGTGAAGTTAAGTTCACACGGCTTGTTAAGTAGCAAGATAAACCCCACGTAAAAGTCCTGGCTTCAGAATCCGTCCCTTTAGTCAATGGGCTGGGCCATACAGCTTCTTGAATAAAGCAAGACTTTTGGGGAAAAAAAATCTTGCTGCCTATAGTTGAAAATGGTGGAAGAGAAAAAGGAGTATTCCAGGAACACTGTGAATCAATTTAAGGCTTCAAAAACAAGGTTGCCAAGAAGGAAGAATGAAACAAGGGAAGAAATTCTGAAACGGGATCAATGGAGTCACTGTTTAGAGAAAAGAAAGACCTTATTCTCTTGGGAGGGTGTGAACTATTTATTCACCAATACCTGGTGAGATATAGAAAACACACACATGATAAACCAATGCAATATAAGAAAGAACAGTGGGGCATACAGTGCTTACATTCCAAAGTTCTGCTATCTGCTCAAATTCTTCTGACTTACCATTGAGCCTCAAGGAAATGACACTGGTCTTTCTAAGAGAAACGGCCATTTTCAAGTGTATAGTATTTGGAGGAAGCGGGGGCATGTGGTGCTGAAATTTTTATTTAAAGTTTGAAAATAATTCTCAAACTTGACAGACTCTTGGTGGAATGACATCCAATATCTAACTTCTAAACCTGCTATTCCACAGGAGTAGTGAAGGAAGAAGGCTGAAGCTGAGCGTCCAAAGAGGAGAACTAGCTAACAAAAGGCTGAAAAAACATTTTACCCCTTATTTATTAGCTTCATTCTTCTTTGACTTTCTGGCATTGGAAACTGCAAAATAAATCCATGGTACCATTTTTTTTTTTTTTTTTAGTGGATGAACAAGCTGGACCAAGAGAATGGAGAGGGAGATAAAACGAGACCACACAAATTTGCCCGTAATGAGGATGTATTACTTTTATAATGGACATAAACATCTTAAAAGCATATCGGTACCAATTACTGTTCCATGAGCATAATATGTGTGATGCCTGGTTTTTCCCCTCAAGGTGCTTGTTGTCTAATGAAAAGAGTAAATTATGGGCATTTTGTGGCTGTTTACATAACATAACCCTCATTAGGGTTTAGTCATATCATGACCACATGTGAAGTATGTAATTTGCCAACTTCAGCAAAAACTGGATTATGGGAATGGAAAAGGTGAAACAGAAAGACAGGTGACTAATTAGATACAATATAACTATGTACTGGGTCTTTAAGGCCCAATAAGCTAAAGCAGGTATCACTTAAGTCCTGATGAAAAGACAAAGTTTCAGTAAAAGGCTCTGTTTGTAAATTAAAAAAAAAAAAAAAAGTCATTTTATGATAGATTCATCTAAATGACAATTGGGAGATACATTAAACCATTAGAAAACTTCTGATTCACACAATTACTAGTGAGATGTCTTATGCAGGTCCTCCACGGCATGGTCTAGTCCACTTTGAATGGAAATGCTCATCACATCCAGAGAAACTACCGTACATATTTATACCATTGCCAATAACAATGGCAATGACTACACTGATATTGGCTGCTACGTCATTAAGCGTGTGTCTACATTATTATCGACAACAGTATACTACGAAGAGAATTATGACCACGGATAGTTTTCAATTTAAAGGAGTATTCCTTTTTATTTTTTTTCTCATAAGTTAAGTTTCATACCAGGGGCTTTCCAGGTGGCTCGCCTGTCAATGCAGGAGATGTGGATCCCTTCCCTGGGTTGGGAAGATCCCCTGGAGCAAGACATGGCAACCCGCTTCAGTATTCTTGCCCGGGAAATCCCATGGACAGAGGGGCCTGGCGGGCGACAGTCTATGAGCTTGCAAAGAGCTGGACACGACTGAGCACTGCACTCCTACTTTTCATATCAGACTTCGGCATGTGATGTGTTTTCCCTAGTTTTCTCTGTATCTACATTTACAGTTTCTATCTCCTTTTTTTCTTGCCTTCCCTCAGCCTCTCATCATATATCTCTCCTAAAACAGCCTCCACACTGGTCTCTCTGCCAGAAATTTCTTAATGTATGCCAAAGCTTCTTATCAATTCATTCATCACATTGCATTAGAGTGATCTTTAGAGAGAAAAACAAAACAACGAAACCCAAAAACAAAGAAGCAGTTTGATCATGTTCTCCCAAGACACCCCGCTCACCAACCCACATACTTTTCACTTTTTTGTACACATGCTCTGCTGTGTGGTATGGTATGGTACCTAGACAAAACCTTTCTCTTTTGTCTGCCGGGCAAACTCCTGCTTATTCTTCAAGACTTGACTCAAAAATCACCTCCCCTGTGCAGCATTCCCTAACTCTTCCACATCTATCAATACCTGCTTCCTGATTCCCCTGGGTTTCTTTGGTTAGAATAGAGACACGAAGGCAACTTCAGATTTACGTGTACATATGCTTTAAAAAGTAGTATAATTTAAAAATCTATATAATTATATTAATAACTAATGAACACATTAACTAGGTACAGGCATTACTTCGTTTTCTTGTGCTTCACAGATACTGTTTATTGTTTATTTTTTACAAATTAAAGGTTTGTGGCAACCCTCAGTAAAACACGTCTTATTGATACCATTTTCCCAACAGTATTTGCTCACTTCATGTCTCTGTGTCATATTTTGGTAATTCTCAAAATATTTCAAACTTCTACATTTTATTACATAGCATTTGTTATGGTGATCAGTGATCTTTGATGTTACTACTGAAAAAGATTATGACTCACTGAAGGCCTAGGTGATGGTCAGCATTATTTAGCAATGAGGTATTTTTTAATTAAGGTATGTACATTTTTACTTGTTTATTTAGTTTTGGCTGCACTGGGTCTTCACTGCTGCACCCAGGCTTTCTCTAGTTGTGGCACGTGGGGGCCACTCCTCGCCGCGGTGTGCAGGCTTCTCACTGCGGGGGCTCCCTTGTTGCGGAGCACAGGTTCTAGGCTCAGAGGCCTCAGCAGCTGCAGTACGTGGACTCAGTAGTTGCGGCTCGAGGGTTCTGGAGTGCAGGCTCGGAAGCTGTAAAGCACGGGCTTAGTTGCTTCACTGCATGCAGAATCTTCCCAGACCAGGGATCGAACCTGTGTCCCCTGAATTAGCAGTGGATTATTATCCACTGTGCTGCCAGGGAAGTCCAAGGTACGTATATTTTTTGAAACATAATGCTACTGCATACTTCACGGACTATAGTGTAAACATAACTTTTATACATATTGGGAAACCAAAAAAGACTAGCTTTCACATGAATTCATTGTGATATTTGCCTTATGGCTGTAGTCTGGAACCAAACCCATAATACCTGAGAGATGCTTATAACATAGATATTTATATATTACAATAATATATCTAAGTAATATATTAATGAAATTAATGAAATAAATATCCTTTAGAAGTGATAAGTTTAACTAAATATTTCTTGCTGCTTCACTGTTTTAAAAACTATCCTTAGCTTCTGACACAGCCAATCAAGTCTGCATGCAGAGATGTCACTTGTAGATTATTTCCAGATTGCTATTGCCCCCTCAAGTGTTTGTTAATTCTTTTATTAAAGAACCTAAAGTATCATAGTCCTGGTGAGAGTGGTAAGCATTCATTCTTAGCCTAATCAACATTCTCATGAAATTCTAAAGCTTTCTGCTTTTAACATATATGGAGCACTAAGGGATAAAAGCACTGTACTAGATAAACTATTTTACTAGAGATCACTGAATATATCTGTGACCTCTGATAAAGAGCCAGGAGCATAAGTTTCTACCTATACAGCTGCCCCAATGCCGTGGGGAGTTTCCTAGATCAATGAAGGCCTGGTACCGTTGGTTGCAGAGGAACAGACATTCCCCCTCTCCCTGACTAACACAACCTGATTTTCCTTAGGTAGCAAAAAAAAAAAAAAAAAAAAGCAAGCTTAACTTGCAGTGTGATTGGGCTGTGGGGAGGTATATGATCCAGTTTTGGGAGGTGAAAAGTAAGCGAAACTCTGAATAGAGCTTTTGGAACTGACTGTTTTCCCTGATCAAGAAGCAGTAAAAACCTTCTCTGGCCCCTGCTTCCTTACTCACTGCGTGTGTGTGTGCACTCAGGCGCTTCAGTTGCGTCTGACTCTTTGCGACCCCATGGGCTGTAGCCCATCAGGCTCCTCTGTCCATGGGATTCTCCAGGCAAGGACACAGGATTGGATTCCTGTGCCCTCCTCCAGGGGATCTTCCCAATCCAGGGACTGAACCCGTGTCTCCTGCATCTCCTGCAATTGCAAGTGGAATCTGTACCCACTGAGCTACCTGGGAAGCCCGAACCCTGCTATATGAGGGTGTGATGTCTGAGGATGCAACAGTCACCTTGAGACCACAAGGGAAACCATCCTTCACTGAGGAGAGCAGAATGGAATCTGTTCCTAATCATTGGTTATAGGACTCCAGATGACACGGTCGAGCAGTTAACTAGCTGCAGAATTATTTATCTCCAGACTTCTTGGGTCAGATTTAAAAACTACTATTATTCAAGATAAAACTGGTTGCATATTCTGAACCTGTAATCAAATGCACGTTGACACAACTGAATCCAGAAAAAAACCCTAAGGATTTCAGTTTTGGAGACTGTGCATGTGTGCCAAGTTGCTTCAGTCATGTCTGACACTTTGTGACCCCATGGAGTATAGCTCGACAGGCTCCTCAGTCCATGGGCTTCCCCAGGCAAGAACACTGGAGTGGGTTGCCATGCCCTTTTCCAGGGGATCTTCCCCACCCAGGCAATGAACCCGTGTCTCTTAAGTCTCCTGTATCAGCAGGTGGGTTCTTTACCACTAGCACTGCCCGGGAAGCCCCTTGGTGATTACAAGTAATAAAATTAAAGAAAGGAAGATGAAGCAGAACTGCCGGGGACAGGAGACGCTCACGAGTGGCAGTTCAGTCATGTTGCTTTTCTGTTGTACACGGGACACCAGGTGGAGACATGAAGGGAAAAGCGGGCTTGAGGGTCTGATGCACAGAGGGGACCCCGGCAGAGCTGATGGCTGGGCTGCCTCTGCACAGACATGAGCGTTAAGGCTGTAGCCCTGGGTGAGATCTGTGAAAAGCTGAGGTGGGAACACTCAGGATGCTTTCTTAGTGGGGAGGAGGAACAGGAAGGGTCAACAAAGGTGATCACCAGAGACACTCAGGAAAGAGGCGGCAGAGAGCACAATCGTATTCTGATAAGAGGAGTGGAGGAAGAGGGAAATCCTGTGGGATAGCAATTTGACATTACCAGAATTTGAAATGTGCATACATGTGAGAGTTGGACCATAAAGAAGGCTGAACACCAAAGAACTGATCCTTTTGAACTGTGGTGTCGGAGAAGACTCTTGTGAGTCCTTTGGACTGCAAGATCAAACCAGTCCATCCTAGAGGAAATCAACCTTGATTATTCACTAGAAGAAATGATGCTGAAGCTGAAACTCCAATACTTCGGCCACCTGATGCAAAAAGTCGACTCATTAGAAAAGACTCTGATGCTAGGAAAGATTGAGGGCAGGAGGAGAAGGGGACGACAGAGGATGAGATGGTTGGATGGCATCACTGACTTAATGGACATGAGTCTGAGTGAACTCCGGGAGATGGTGGACAGGGAAGCCTGGTGCGCTGCAGCCCACGGGGTCACAAAGAGTTCGACATGACTAAGCAACTGAACAGCAGCAACACTCATTAAAACAACAATGAAACACCACTACACTCTTACTGGACAGGCCAGGATCAACGCTGACAACACGAAGTGCTGCTGAGGGTGTGGAGCAATAGGAACCCTCTCACTGCTGAGGGTGGGAATGTGAGATAGTACAGCCACTTTGGAAAACAAGTTTGGGAGTTTCTTATAAAACTAAACATAAAGACAGAAGAAAACTGCACACGTTATCTTTTGTCTTGGTGATGTCACTTCTTGAAACCTATCCTACAAAAGTATTGTATTTGGGGGAAAAGGTGTAAGTCCAGGATGTTCACTGTAGCCTTCCAAAAAGACTATCCAAAGGTCCATCTTAGGAGACTGGGTAAAATGAACTACTATGTATATTCACACAGTGAAGGTAAGAAAAAGAATAAACAAGCTATATGTTAGATATGGAAAACTGTGTAAGATGAATGGACATAATTAAATGACCGCCCCCCGCCAAAAAAAATTAACTTGTATGGATACTATGTAATACATGTTTACATGTACACAGACAGATGGTTGCATATAAATAGGAAAGGATATGAACATTCATTTCAGTTCAGTTCAGTCACTCAGTCATTTCCAACTCTTTGTGACCCCATGGACTGCAGCGTGCCAGGCCTCCCTCTCCATCACCAATTCCCAGAGTTCACTCAAACTCTTGTCGATTGAGTCGGTGATGCCATCCAGCCATGTCATCCTGTTGTCCCCTTCTCCTCCTGCCCCCAATCCCTCCCAGCATCAGAGTCTTTTCCAATGAGTCAACTCTTCAATGGCATGAGGTGGCCAAAGTACTGGAGTTTCAGCTTAAGCATCAGTCCTTCCAATGAACACCCAGGACTGATCTCCTTTAGGACGGACTGGTTGGATCTCCTTGCAGTCCAAGGGACTCTCAAGAGTCTTCTCCAACACCGCAGTTCAAAAGCATCAATTCAAAAAAAAAACAAACAAACAAACAAACAAACAAAAGCATCAATTCTTCGGCACTCAGCTTTCTTCACAGTCCAACTCTCACATCCATACATGACCACAGGAAAAAGCATAGCCTTGACTAGATGGACCTTTGTTGGCAAAGTAATATCTCTGCTTTTTAATATGCTGTCTAGGTTGATCATAACTTTCCTTCCAAGGAGTAAGCGTCTTTTAATTTCATGGCTGCAGTCACCATCTGCAGTGATTTTGGAGCCGCCCCAAAAAAGTCAGCCAGCCACTGTTTCCACTGCTTCCCCATCTATTTCCCATGAAGTGATGGGACCAGATGCCATGATCTTCGTTTTCTGAATGTTGAGCTTTAAGCCAACTTTTTCACTCTCCTCTTTCACTTTCAACAAGAGGCTTTTTAGTTCCTCTTCACTTTCTGCCATAAGGGTGGTGTCATCTGCATATCTGAGGTTATTGATATTTCTCCTGGCAATCTTGATTCCAGCTTGTGTTTCTTCCAGTCCAGCGTTTCTCATGATGCACTCTGCATATAAGTTAAATAAGCAGGATGACAATGTACAGCCTTGACGTACTCCTTTTCCTATTTGGAACTGATCTGTTGTTCCATGTCCAGTTCTAACTGTTGCTTCCTGACCTGCATACAGGTTTCTCAAGAGGCAGGTCAGGTGGTCTGGTATTCCCATCTCTTTAAAAATTTTCCACAGTTTATTGTGATCCACACAGTCAAAGGCTTTGGTATAGTCAATAAAGCAGAAATAGATGTTTTTCTGGAACTCTCTTGCTTTTTCAAAGATCCAGCAGACGTTGGCAATTTGATCTCTGGTTCCTCTACCTTTTCTGAAACCAGCTTGAACATGTGGAAGTTCACAGTTCATGTATTGGTAAAGCCTGGCTGGGAGAATTTTGAACATTACTTTACTAGCGTGTGAGATGAGTGCAATTGTGCAGTAGTTTGAGTATTCTTTGGCATTGTCTTTCTTTGGGACTGGAATGAAAACTGACCTTTCCCAGTCTTGGGGCCACTGCTGAGTTTTCCAAATTTGCTGGCATATTGAGTGCAGCACTTTCACAGCTTCATCTTTCAGGATTTGAAATAGCTCAACTGGAATTCCATCACCTCCACTAGCTTTGTCCGTAGTGATGCTTTCCAAGGCCCACTTGACTTCACATTCCAGGATGTCTGGCTCTAGGTGAGTGATCACACCATCATGATTATCTGGGTCGTGAAGACCTTTTTTTGTACAGTTCTTCTGTGTATTCTTGCCACCTCTTCTTAACATCTTCTGCTTCTGTTAGGTCCCTACCATTTCTGACCTTTATCGAGCCCATCTTTGCATGAAATGTTTCCTTGGTATCTCTGATTTTCTTGAAGAGATTGCTAGTCTTTCCCATTCTGTTGTTTTCCTCTATTTCTTTGCATTGATCGCTGAGGAAGGCTTTCTTATCTCTCCTTGCTATTCTTTGGAACTCTGCATTCAGATGCTTATATCTTTCCTTTTCTCCTTTTCTTTTAGCTTCTCTTCTTTTCACAGCTATTTGTAAGGCCTCCTCAGGCAGCCATTTTGCTTTTTTGCATTTCTTTTTCTTGGGGATGGTCTTGATCCTTGTCTCCTGTACAATGTCATGAATCTCCATCCATAGTTTTACCAAACTGTTAATAGTGTTTTTTTATGAGAAGAAAGATAACTGAGAAATTTCTCTTTTCATTTTTTTAACCTATCTGGAATGTCTGCATTTTTAAATAATTTTAGCAATTAAAAAAGGATGCAATATGATCATCTCAATAGATACAGAAAAAGCCTTTGACAAAATTCAGCACCTATTTATGATTAAAACTCTACAAAAAATGGGCATAGAAGGAACCTATTTCAACATAGAAAAGGCAATATACGGTACGCCTACAGCAAACATTATTCTCAGTGGTGAAAAACTCAAAGCATTCCCCCTAAGATCAGGAACAAGACAAGGGCGCCCACTTTCACCACTATTATTCAACATACTTCTGGAAATCCTAGCTACAGCAATCAGAGAAGAAAAAATAAATAAATAAAAGGAATCCAGATCAGAAAAGAAGTAAAGCTCTCACTGTTTGCAGATGACATGATACCGTACATAGAAAATCCTAAAGATAGTATTAGAAAATTACTAGAGCTAATCAGCGAATTTAGCAAAGTTGCAGGATACAAAATCAATACACAGAAATCACTTGCATTTCTATATACTAATAATGAAAAATCAGAAAGGGCAATTAAGGAATCAATCCCATTCACCACTGCAACAAAAAGAATTAAATATCTAGGAATAAACTTACCTAAGGAGATGAAAGAACTGTACACAGAAAATTATGACACTAATGAAAGAAATCAAAGATGACATAAACAGATGGACAGATATTCCATGTTCCTGGGTAGGAAGAATCAATATTGTGAAAATGACTCTCCTACCAAATATAATCTACAGATTCAATGTGACCCCTATCAAATTACCAATGGCATTTTTCACAGTACTAGAACAAAAAATTTCACAATTCATATGGAAACACAAAAGACCCTGAATAGCCAAAGCAGTCTTGAGAAAGAAGAATGGAGCTGGAAGATCAAACTTCTTGACTTCAGGTTATACTACAAAGCTACAGTCAGCAAGACAGTATGGTACTGGCACAAAAACAGAAATACAGACCAATGGAACAAGATAGAAAGCCCAGAAATAAACCCATGCACCTATGGGTACCTTATTTTTGACAAAGGAGGCAAGAATATACAATGGGGCAAAGACAGCCTCTTCAATAAATGGAAAACTGGACAGCTACATGTAAAAGAATGAAATTAGATCACTTCCTAACACCATACACAAAGATAAACTCAAAATGGATTAAAGACCTAAATGTAAGACCAGAAACTATAAAACTCTTAGAGGAAAATATAGGATGACATAAATCAAGGCAAGATCCTCTATGACCCACCTCCTAGAGTAAAGGAAATAAAAACAAAAGTAAACAAGTGGGACTTGATTAAACTTAAAAGCTTTTGCACAGCAAAGGAAACTATAAGCAAGATGAAAAGAAAACCCTCAGAATGGGAGAAAATAATAGCAAATGAAACAACTGACAAAGGATTAATTTCCAAAATATACAAGCAGCGCATACAACTCAATACCAAGAAAACAAACAATCCCATCAAAAAGTGGGAAAAAGACCTAAACAGACATTTCTCCAAAGAAGACATACAGATGGCTAACAAACACATGAAAAGAAGCTCAACATCACTCATCATTAGAGAAATGCAAATCAAAACCACAATGAGATTATCACCTCACACCGGTCAGAATGGCCAGCATTAAGAAGTCTACAAACAATAAATGCTGGAGAGGGTGTGAGTAGAAGGAAAGCTTTTGCACTGTTGGTGGGAATGTAAATTGATACAGCCACTATGGAAGACAGTACGGAGATTCGTTAAAAAACTAGGAATAAAACCACCATCAGATCAGATCAGATTCGTCGCTCAGTCATGTCCGACTCTTTGCGACCCCATGAATCACAGCACGCCAGGCCTCCCTGTCCATCACCAACTCCCGGAGTTCATTCAGACTCATGTCCATCGAGTCAGCGATGCCATCCAGCCATCTCATCCTCTGTCGTCCCCTTCTCCTCCTGCCCTCAATCCCTCCCAGCAGCAGAGTCTTTTCCAATGACCCAGCAATCCCACTCCTAGGTATATACCCCGAGGAAACCAGGGTTGAAAAAGACACATGTATCTCATTCTTCATTGCAACACTATTTACAATAGCTAGAACAACTAGATGTCCACCAACAGATAAAAAGAAGTTGTGGTACATATACACAATGGAATATTACTCAGCCATAAAAAGGAATGCATTTGAGTCAGTTCTGATGAGGTGGGTGAAACTAGAGCCTATTATACAGAGTGAAGTGAGTCAGAAAGGGAAAGATAAATATTGTATTCTAACGCACATATACGGAATCTAGAAAAATGGTACTGAAGAGTTTACTTACAGGGCAGCAATGGAGAAACAGACATAGAGAATAGACTTATGGACATGGGGAGAGGGGAGGAAAGGGTGAGATGTATGGAAAGAGTAAAATGGAAACTTACATTACCATATGTGAAATAGGCAGCCAACAGGAATGTGCTGTATGGCTCAGCAAACTCAAACAGGGGCTCTATATCAACCTAGAGGGGTGGGATGGGGAGGAAGATGGGAGGGAGGGTCAAAAGGGAGGGGATATATGTATACCTATGGCTGATTCATGTTGAGGTTTGACAGAAAACAGCAAAATTCTGTAAAGCAATTATCCTTCAATAAAAAGTAAATTAATTAAAAACAGAATGTAGATTAAAAAAACTGATTATAGAAAGATTAGAGTTTTAAAGAAGGGACTGAATCACGTATACAAATGCTACAAATGGACATGCAGAAGAAATTGGAGAAAATGTCTGCAGAAAACCTAGTGAACGGTATCATACAAGTAGTGTCAAATTTCTAAAAACTGCAGAGCAAATTTAAAGCAATCCATGAATATCATATTTTTCTTAAATACAACAGAACTAATAATACTTGGGAACTATAATAAATATAAAGAAAATTTGATTCCTTTAAAAATAGGAGCCATAACCACCAAAGAGAAAGAAACCTGATGAAAAATACAATTTGGATTATGCTATATGTATGATAGCAGCAATATGGCATTTAAAGGTGGTATTTCAGTCCCTGATCCTAAAAACTAAGGAATTATTCTAGAAATAAAATGAGAATAATAGCCATAAAGAAAAGACAAAGATTATATTTTGACTTTGAGTTCAGTTCAGTTCAGTCGCTCAGTTGTCTCCAATTCTTTGCGACCCCATGGAATGCAGCATGCCAGGCCTCCCTGTCCATCACCAGCTCCCAGAGTTCACTCAAATTCATGTCCATTGAGTTGGTGATGCCATCCAACCATCTCATCCTCTGTCATCCCCTTCTCCTCCCACATTCAATCTTTCCCAGCATCAGGGTCTTTTCAAATGAGTCAGCTCTTCACATCAAATGGCCAAAGTATTGGAGTTTCAGCTTCAGCATCAGTCCTTCCAATTAATATTCAGGACTGATCTCCTTTAGGATGGACTGGTTGGATCTCCTTGCAGTCCAAGGGACTCTCAAGAGTCTTCTCCAACACAACAGTTCAAAAGCATCAGTTCTTCGGTGCTCAGCTTTCTTTATGGTCCAACTCTCACATCCATACAGGACTACTGGAAAAACCATAGTTTTAACTAGATGGACCTTTGTTGGCAAAGTAATGTCTCTGCTTTTTAATATGTTGTCTAGGTTGGTCATAGCTCTTCTTCCAAGAAGCAAGCATCTTTTAATTTAATGGCTGCAGTCACCATCTGCAGTGATTTTGGAGCCCCCAAAAATAAAAGTCTGCCACTGTTTCCACTGTTTCCCTGTCTATTTGCCATGAAGTGATGGGACCAGATGCCATGATCTTAGTTTTCTGACTGTTGAATTTTAAGTCACATTTTCACTCTCCTTTTTCACTTTCATCAAGAGGCTCTTTGGTTCCTCTTCACTTTTTGCCATAAGGGTGGTGTCAGCTGCATATCTGAGGTTACTGATATTTTTCCCAGCCATCTTGATTCCAGCTTGTGCTTCGTCCAGCCTAGCATTTCTCATGATGTACTCTGCATATAAGTTAAATAAGCAGGGTGACAATATACAGCCTTGACGTACTCCTTTCCCGATTTGGAATTGGCCTGTTGTTCCATGTCCAGTTCTAACTGTTCTTCTTGTCCTGCATACAGATTTCTTAGGAGGCAGGTCAGATGGTCTGGTATTCCCATCTCTTTAAGAATTTTCCACAGTTTGTTGTGTTTTGACTTACTATACCATTATTAAGGAAAGTTCAAACTTGAAGATGCTTTTCTTATTTCAAATGCGTTATTTACTCAATCTTGTCAAAATCCTAAATGTTTTGCTACATTTTAAATTTCAACTTGCAAGTAATAGTCATGATGATAGTAGCCTATGTGTGTCCAGGTATAAAAGGAACATGTAAGTCTCTCTCTCTCTCTCTTTTTTTTTTCCTGGACAGTTAACACTTTTAAATTCACAAGGGATTAAAAAAAATTTTTTTTTTGTATGTAAGAACCACTGAAAATTAGAGTGGTCAGATAGAGTAGGTAGTTTTTCATGATATATATAATTCTGGAAAGGCTTAAGAAAATGAACTTTAACCTATTAACTTTATGTTAGATTGCAGAAGCTACTTTTGAAAAACCTTGCCATAAACTCATCTGCAAAGTACCTGATTATTTATCTATTTTACACATTAGGGTTGTTTTTTTTTTTTTTTTTGACTTACACAGTTTTCTGAAAGCTGTATCAATTTTTTAAAAAACATAAGATCTAGTTTCTTCTGTAACTCGTGAAAAATTTTCCTCAATTTAATTCATTACTGATAAATCAACTGTTTAACATTGAAAGGGGCTATGTACTGTAGAGCACAGGGAACCCTGCTCAGTGTTATGCAGCAGCCTGGATGGGAGGGGAGTTTGGGGGAAAATGGATACATGCCTATGTATGGCCGAGTCCCTTCGCTGTTTACCTGAAACTATCACAACACTGTCAATCAGGTATACCCGAATATAAAATAAAGGTTTAAAAAAAAAACCAAACAGTGGTTGTGACTAGATCTAGCCCGCTATGACAATAACTAACCAAACCACCTACTTGATGGCCATGCCTCTGAGTAAAAGCAGTCAAATCCTGTTTTTCCAGAATATCATTTAAAAATAAACACAAGATTTAGCAGTGAAACTGATTACTAAAACAAGTTTCATTCCTGATGCTGAAATTTCAAAATGGATGCAGACAGAGACTCTGGTGACACCTTTCAGGAAAGCTGATGTTTGGGGGGGCAGCTTCCCTGTCTTGATCTCACTCAGCACCCCCACCCAAGCCAGCCTCCCTACACCTCTGCTCCCTAGAAACCTCTAACTGGAATGGCCAAAAAATAAAAATGCATTCAGAATTTTCCATAAGCTGGTACGGAAAAACCCCAATGAACTTTTTGGCAAACCCAGTATTTCATCCCTCTCTCTCTCTCTCTCTCTCTCTCTCTCTCTCTCTCTCACACACACACACACACACACACATACACACTCACAGACCAATACCTCGGTGCCTGTGTCCCATTACCTCAATGGATATTTTACAGTTATTCTTTTTAAAATGGAAGGCAAACCAATGGGGGCGTTATCATATGATGGCTAGTCTCTCAAAATCAACAGTATACAAAAGAAGGGCCTAACTTTGTCCTAGAGAATCTTTCAGATTTCAGTGAGGGGGTGGCCTTTCTTGAAGACTAAGTAGTACAAGTTTGCTAGGCTGAAAAAGGGAAGAGCAGTTTAAGCAGAGGGAAGATCTAATGTCTGGAGGCACACAGTCTAATGGCCTGTCCTCGCAAAAGAGAGGAAAGAGGTCTGGAGTGGCAAGATCACGGGGGTGGGCTTGAGGTAGGTGGGAAAAGGGGGTGGAGAAAAAGGTGAGGGCTTCTTTGGTGGCTCAACGGTAAAGAACTCGCCTGCAGTGCAGGAGACCTGGGTTCGATCCCTGGGTCGGGAAGATCCCCTGGAGAAGGAACTGACAACCCACTCCAGTATCCTTGCCTGGGAAATCCCACGGACAGAGAAGCCTGGTGGGCTACAGTCCACGGGGTCGCAAAGAGTCGGACGCAGACTGAGAGCCTAAACAACAACAAGAGAAATGGGAGGGACAGACTGCTTCACTCCACCTTTTAACCCGTGGGCAGTGGGCAGCCCGTGGCACTCCGGGCTCCTCCTCCGGCTCCCCAAGCCGGCTGCTTTCCCACGGTTGGTCCATGCTGCATGGCCCCTCCCACAGCTCCTTTCAATAAGCCAGTCTTGTCTTTCCAGGAAAAAGAAAATCTGGTTTTCTGGTGAACTGGAGTCCTCGTTTTTCTATCCGCTCTGGAAAAGTGGGATTTTACAGTTCAGTCAAGACCTTTTCATGAATATAGATGAAGACCCTCATTTCAGGAACTTACCTCATATACTTTGTAAGAATCTTTTCTATTCTTTAGATAGCTTTTGCGGTAACGTTTCTCATCTGCTTTTTCTAAACTAGTAAAAGCTAGTTTTTTGGAACTAGGTTACAGACCGACTTTGGCCCATTTAACAAGGTCAGACTGTTTATTCTTGACAGAATTCTTTCCCACTGTAAAAAGGTACTTTTAAATGCCACATTCCAAGACCAGTGCCAGTAAACCACTGAAGCATATTTTCCCACAAGAACAGATACCATGTGCGGTCCACACCTCACTGAAATCACCCTGCGTTACATAAGGTGCAGGGAGGCGTCAGCGTCACCGAGGAATCTACCAGCCTCTCTCAGAAAACACGTCCCCACATCTAGAAGCATGCTGACCTTTAAAGAGGAATTCATCAAAATAAAAATGGGAAAGAAGAAAGGGAAGGATGGGTTAGAAATTAAACAAACAAACAAAAAAAAGTTATATAGCAGAAGAGAAATCTTGAAACTTTAGTATCCAAACCTAGAAGCAGGAGAAATTTTTAATCCCTTATTTTGGGCTTTTTATGGTTGAGTGGCTAAATTTATGGCCCCCACTTTTAGATTCTGCCAGCCTTCAAAATAAATATATGAGCAGTGCTAAAGTAAATTCTCCTACGCGTTCCCCTCCTTTCTGTTGGATGTTTCCCTGAGACCTGACGGTAGACTATTCCTCCACAGCCAACTGTAAGCTTTAGCATTCAAATTTATGAGGGGCTTAAAAATCGCCAGTGTCCTTATGATGTTGGGTGTCACAACGTCACTCTCCTTGTGCTCCAATCTGCAGAGAAAAGGAAAACAGAAAGTGGGAGCAGCAAGAGGCACTGTTCAGCAGCCCAGCGAGCATCGGTGATAAACACATTTGAAATATTAGCAATAAAGTCAATACAACAGGAAAGAAAATCCAGCATAACAGAGCGACCGCACACAAGTCTGAGCTGAACTTCTGGAGACAGCTATACAGATCAGGGTTTCCCCGGTGGTTCAATGGTAAAGAACCCGCCTGCCAATGCGGGAGACACAGGAGACCTGAGTTCGCTCCCTGGGTCAGGAAGATCCCCTGCTGAAGGGCATGGCATCCCACTCCAGTAGTCTTGCCTGGAGACTCCTATGGACAGAGGAGCCAGGTGGGCTGCAGTCCACAGGCTCACAAAGAGTTGGGCACAGCTGAAGCAACTTGAACAGGCACACATCCACATAGAGATTAACAGAAACACGTACTTATACTTCTCAAGAACCCAAGTGGACTAAATAAAATGACTAAAGGAAACAGTAACACAGACATTTTCTACCTTTTCCTACAACATTACGGTTCCTTTAAGGATCCCCAAAGACCTTAAATCTTAATTTAAACACACTATACAGTAAATGTACCTGCACAAGTAGGGGAGGAGTAGGAAGGCTTGGGAATCTCAAATAAGGAGGATGAAGCATGGTAATTATTTGAAGGTTAGGACTGGCTGCCTCAACAGATACTCAGAGTGTAACTGCCACTCCCTCAGAGCTCCAGTGACTGTCAGGGAGTGACGCAGTGGGCAACTGGGAAGATTAGCTGAAAGCTGGGTTTAAAATAAACAACAAATCTTTAGATGCTTATCAATGAAGAAGAACTAAAGAGCCTCTTGATGAAAGTAAAAGAGGAAGAGTTAAAGAGTTGGCTTAAAACTCAACAATCAGAAAACTAAGATCATGGCATCTGGTCCCATCTCTTCATGGCAAATAGATGGGGAAACAATGGAAACCGTGACAGACTTTATTTTGGGGGGCTCCAAAATCACTGCAGATGGTGTGATTAAAATACACACAAAATTAAAAGACGCTTGCTCCTTGGAAGAAAAGCTATGACCAACCTAGACAACATATTAAAAAGCAGACATTACTTTGCCAACAAAGGTCTGTCTAGTTAAAGCTATGGTTTTTCCAGTAGTCACATATGGATGTGAGAATAGGACCATAAAGAAAGCTGAGCGCCGAAGAACTGATGCTTTTGAACTGTGGTGTTGGAGAAGACTCTTGAGAATTCCTTGGACAGCAAGGAGATCCAACCAGTCCATCCTAAAGGAAGTCAGTCCTGAATATTCACTGGAAGGACTGATGCTAAAACTGAAACTCCAATACTTTGGCCATCTGATGCAAAGAATTGACTCATCTGAAAAGACCCTCATGCTGGGAAAGATTGAATGTGGGAGGAGAAGGGGATAACAGAGGATGAGATGGTTGGATGGTATCACCAACTCAATGGACATGAATTTGAGTAAACTCTGGGAGCTGGTGATGGACAGGGAGGCCTGGCATGCTGCAGTCCATGCAGTTGCAAAGAGTCAGACAGGACTGAGTGACTGAACTGAACTGAATGATGATGCAATGGTCCCACCAGCAACACGGAAAAAGTAGAGTTGGAAATTTATTCACCGATTCATCTGTAAAAAGAGGGAGTTGTGAAAGAACTTATATTTAAAGAGTAGTGAGAAATGATGGTGTTCAACAATAAGGAATATGTATTTATGAGCATGGGGGTGATTTGCAGGTGGGAAGGAGAGGATGGAGGGGTTGGTGATGGACAGAGAGGCCTGGTGTGCTGCAGTCCATGGGGTCACAAAGAGTTGGACATGACGGAGTCACTGAATTGAACTGAACACAGAAAAAACAAAAAACAACCCTCTGCGTGCCATGCTACCGAGTTGGAATTAATTCTTTAGACAATGGAGAATCATGAGGATTTGTTTCATTCATTCATCACGTGTTTATCAAGTGACTACCATGGGCCAAGAGGGCACTGTAGGAAACTCTAAAATAGTGCAACACCGCAGGCGAGTGAATAAAAACGGCAGTGTTCAACGTAACAGAATTTCAGTGACACTTCTCAACTCAGGAACTTGTACTAGGAGACGAGCCAAGCCCAAGCAAACTGAAGATATTCCTATCTTTCCCCGCCTTACAAGGGAGCAAGCAGCGGTATCTGCAAAACACCAGAAGTGACATATCCTAAGAATTAGAGAGGATGTGAAAATCCAAGTTATAGAGACATTGTTTTCTACTCAATTCTAAGGACCGCGTCTCATACTCTGCTGAAGGGACATGACAGGACAGTTGTGTTAAGGGAATTTAGGGGCGATGGGATAATCATTCCCATACGAATATTAAATGGAAGAGGCAACGAAATGTTTCCAGCTTCTGGATCCCTAAGAAACCCTCTGTTTGCAAAACCTCTCTAAAGCACTTGGACTCCAAAACGTTAGAACAATGGTTGGTCTTTACACTCAAACCTGGCCTCGAGCTTCTGAGATTTGGGCATCCCCTGTGGCTCAGACAGTAAAAAATCTGCCTGTAATGCAGAAGACCAGGCTTTGATCCTTGGGTCGGGAAGATCTCCCAGAAAAGGGAAGGGCAACCCATTCCAGTATTCCTGTCTGGAGAACTCCATGGATAGAGGAGCCTGGCGGGCTACAGTCCATGAGGTCACAGAGTCAGACTCGACTGAGTGACTCACCTTTAAGCCATCATTCAACTTACTTCTGAGACCTGAATGGCCTCACACAGGGTAGACACGGGCAGGATGAATGTAGATAACCAGGTGACAAGCAGACCCTGTCTATATCATACCTTGATGAGGGGGCCGAACAGATGTATGGAGGAAGCAAAACAGCTTCCAGGCAGTAGCATTACAGTTAAACTGTTTTTGTCCAGAACTAATTTTCAGCAGTGATCGCTTACGAAGGAGCTGCAATCAAATGAACGTCTATCTTTTACAAACAAGGAAAGCAGTCATTTGATGGACTGAGCAAGAAGAGTCGGTGCGATGCGATAGGCACCCACAGGCACGCCACGGCGGCATCCTGTACGGTGAGGAATACAGGCTCTTTCTTCAGGGAAGGTGCTCACCGTGGTCAACAGCATCTGCCTTTACCCCACAGGCAGAGACTACCCATCAGATGGTAACTGGAAATGTGTTTGATTGCCACTGAGAAAGCGTAACGGAGGATCTGGCTGGCTTCGCGTGTTTGTCTTGGCTCTGGCCTTTTCCACGTCCCCAGCCCTGGGAACCCTAAGGAAAAACGTGTCCTGTTCCCAAGCCGTGGGTACTGCCCCATTGTGCTCCGCTTCCCTCGCTGGTGAAAGTGAAAACGAAGGCGGCACAAGCGCTCCATTGTGAGCTGGGAAACACGCACTGGCGACTGGAGGCGTTCACAACAGACCTGGCTGTCTCTCGGCGAGCGGAGGTCGAACGGGGCGGGAGCCACGGGAGCCTGGCGAGGTGCGTCCTGCCCTTTCGCCGAGGTGCCCTGGCGACAGGCTTTGGGTTTTTTCCATTATACTCGGTTCACGCCTTTGCCCTGATTTACTCAGTATGCACTGGCAGGCTTTGCAGGCTTCTGTGGGAGCAACTCGGCTGCCCGAGGAGGCACAGACCCTGCCAGGTCTCCATAGTAAATACAACACGCACGGAGAGGAAACAAGCATAAACAATTTATTTTCTCCTGTAAAAGATGACATTGTTCTCTGATCTTGGGTCTGGCTTCCCTTTGCCGGCTTCGTGGTGCCAGCTGTCGAGTGAGCTATCCCAAACAGAAACGGACAAAATGAGCACAGAGTGCAGGACGGGCACCTCCATGGGGCCTGCACCCAGGGAGGATGCTGGCGGCCTCTCAGCATCTCCCATCCTGGAGGGCGTGAGCGGGGAGGGCTTCCCTGACCCAAGGGCTTTGCAGCATTCTGCCCTTCTCCCTTGTTGCACTTTTCTCTGTTTCTAACTCTACACTTCTTGGCATGACTAACTGATTAAGATCTGCCTCCCCATTTTGAGCTCCATGAGAGCAAGACCTCGTCCACTTCTGCTCCCCACGGTCCCTCGGATTCACCGACAGTGCTTGGCACGTGGAAAGCGATCAGGATCTGCTGACTGAATGTCACAACTCCATTAACTTTCTACCCTCGGGTTATCAAAGACTTTCTGAATCCACAAGGTTTCTTTCGTGTTTACTAAGCGCTACCCACAGGCTTCCGAGGAGGCGCAAAGGACCTGCCTGACAAAGGAGAAGATGTAAGAGACTCAGAGTCGATCCCTAGGTCGGGAAGACCCCCGGAGGAGAGTGTGGCAACCCACCCTAGTATTCTTGCCCAGAGAATCCCATGGTCAGAGGAGTCTGGTGGACTATACAGCCCAAGGGGTCACGAAGAGTTGGATATGACTGAAGTGACCTGGCACTCATGCTCGCATGCAATTGCTACCCATGTGGGCACCGGAAGAGGAAAACACCAGAGGCGTAAGGAGATGATGTAAGCAATTGGGATTTTTTCTAATTCTTGTGGAGTGATTTTAAATATGGAAATTTTGGGAGTCTTATCAGTTTCATATAAAAAAAAATCCCCAAGTGAATTTTTGTAATCCATATAATTATCAAAACAGTCTTCCCATGTTTCCTATTTAGTTGTTATCTTTTACTTCTACAGAGAGGAAGGTGCTTTCATATGCTTACATATGTCCTTTAATAGGAAAGATAATACAGAAAAAAGGAACTTTTGAGAAGGAGAATGTGATTCACTTAGTAAGAATTTTTATTAAGTCACTGAAGACAGAATATTCTCATTCTTCCATATGATACAAAGTGGATTTTTTCCCTCCAAACTGTGTGGTAGGCACAGGCATTTGGAGGAAAAATGCGAATTCTCCCATTTGTCTAATGATTGGATAAAGGTGCCCCCAAAACACTGAAAAGGCACTGTAATACTTATTGTTCACCGAAGAACAGAAATTCGTTTATGGCAGGGCGATTCTGGACTTCATCCCAGCATGAGAAGTTACTGATGCCCCAAAAGGAACGAGCTCATTTTAGGCTGTAGCCTTCTCTCTACCCACAGGTGGCATCATGGTGACTGCCCTGAGGAGTGACTCACTCTAACTGCATAGATGTGGCCATTACATCTGGATATAAAAACATCAACCCTGGCACCGCCAAAGTACTGGAGTTTCAGCTTTAGCATCATTCCTTCCAAAGAAATCCCAGGGCTGATCTCCTTCAGAATGGACTGGTTGGATCTCCTTGCAGTCCAAGGGACTCTCAAGAGTCTTCTCCAACACCACAGTTCAAAAGCATCAATTCTTCGGTGCTCAGCTTTCTTCACAGTCCAACTCTCACATCCATACATGACCACAGGAAAAACCATAGCCTTGACTAGACGAACCTTTGTTGGCAAAGTAATGTCTCTGCTTTTGAATATGCTATCTAGGGTGGTCATAACTTTCCTTCCAAGGAGTAAGCATCTTTTAATTTCATGGCTGCAGTCACCATCTGTAGTGATTTTGGAGCCCAGAAAAATAAAGTCTGACACTGTTTCCACTGTTTCCCCATCTATTTCCCATGAAGTGATGGGACCAGATGCCATGATCTTAGTTTTCTGAATGTTGAGCTTTAAGCCAACTTTTTCACTCTCCACTTTCACTTTCATCAAGAGGCTTTTTAGTTCCTCTTCACTTTCTGCCATAAGGGTGGTGTCACCTGCATATCTAAGGTTATTGGTATTTCTCCCGGCAATCTTGATTCCAGCTTGTGTTTCTTCCAGTCCAGCATTTCTCATAAAGGCTGTATATTGTCACCCTGTTTATTTAACTTATATGCAGAGAACTGCCATATGACCCAGCAATTCCACTGCTGGGCATACACACCGAGGAAACCAGAATTGAAAGAGACGTGTATCCCAATGTTCATCACAGCACTGTTTACAACAGCCAGGACATGGAAGCAACCTAGATGTCCATTGGCAGACAAATGGATAAGAAAGCTGTGGTACATATACACAATGGAATATTACTCAGCTATTAAAACGAATGCATATGAATCAGTTCTAATGAGGTAGATGAAACTGGAGCCTATTATACAGAGTGAAGTAAGTCAGACAGAAAAACACCAACACAGTATATTAACACATATATATGGAATTTAGAAAGATGGTAACGATGACCCTGTATGCGAGACAGCAAAAGAGACACAGATGTAAAGAACAGACTTTCGGACTCAGTGAGAGAAGGTGAGGGTGGGATGATTTGAGAGAACTGCACTGAAACGTGTATTACCATATGTAAAACAGATGGCCAATCTGAGTTTGTGCATGAAGCACGGCACCCAAAGCTGGTGCTCTAGGACAACCCAGAGGCGTAGGGTGGGGATGCAGGTGGGAGGGGAGTTCAGGATGGTGGGGGGAGGGGAGGGGAACACATGTATACCTGTGGCCGATTGATGTTGATGTACGGGAAACCCACCAAAATAAAGTAATTCTCTTCCAATTAAAACAAATTAATTAAAAAACAAACAAAACAAAAAGTCCATGTGTGCGTGTTTGCTCAGTGTTGTATGACCCTTTGAGACCCCACGAACTACAGCCCGCTAGGCTCCTCTGCCCATGGAATTCTCCAGGCAAGAATACCGGAGTGGGCTGCCATGCCCTGCTCCAGTGGAATCTTCCCGACCCGGGGATCGAACCCACGTCTCCTGTGTCTCCTGCATTGGCAGGCAGATTCTTTACCACTATGACACCTGGGAAGCCCTGAAAATGTACATGCTTTAATTAAAAAATAATTATTGCTAAGAAATCCTGCCTTCTGCAGCACATAATGTTTTTGAAATAGTAACATCACAGATCACCAAAACAAATATTCAATTTAAGACTGAAACAGCTGGAAAATATTGCCAGAGTTACAAAAAAGTGACACAGAGACATTAACTGAACAAACGCTGTTGGAAAACGGTGCTATAATGCAGGATCACCACAAAGCGCCCATTTGTAAAACATGCAACATCTGCTAAACGCAATAGAGCGAGGCGAATAAAATGAGGTATGCCTGTATTCTTGAAATCCATCTGCCACAAGATTATATATAACCGCATGGGGCATGATTTGTACAGGTCCCTTACGTACAATGGAAAGAAGCTCCCTTGGACCTGTTCTCTGGTTTTCCACAAATGTAGTTATTTCATTACAGGTCGCAGAATTTGATTTTCAGGGTTTCAGAAACAGTTCTTCACCAGGCTCTGAGTATAATGGGCCCCACTTCTCTTCACCTTCCCAGCTCCTCCCTGCAGAACAAGAGGCCTCATGTACGTGCTTACGGCCACCCCCATCTGCATGTCCCCATCCTGCCCAACGTCTGCAAGCTACTGCCCCTTAGGCGTGTGGCGAGCACACAGGTGGCCCGATGTGCTTTTAGGAAGAAGAGAAGAGCTTGTGCGATTCCCATTCGGTCAGGGAACTCCAAAGCCTTGCGTTTAGCTGGCTGAGCGTGGGGGTCTCAGACTCTGAGAGGTATCTGGATTCTGTCCTCATCAAGAGAGGCGTGGCTAGAGCAGGGCCAGTGCTGGCTCCTCCAAATTGTGAAACCCAGGCCACGGGACCCTCCTGCCTGGTTCTAAGGTCTTCACTGTAGCCATCCACATGTTGATTCTGTACAATTTACAGAAACAAGTATAAACCACTTTTCCCTTTGAGGTTACATGTACATACCTGATTGTATACTGAATAGCAAAACCCCAATTCTTCCTAAGACACCTTTGTGTCATGGGGAAGGCACCCAGTTAAGGGCACTTAATTGTTGTTGAGTTACTAAGTCGTGTCTGACTCTGCAACCCCTTGGACTGTAGCCCACCACGCTCCTTCCTCTGTCCATGGGATTTCCCAGGCAAGAATACTGAAGTGGGTTGCCATTTCCATCTCCAGGGGACCCTTCCTGACCCAAGAATTGAATTCGAGTCTCCTGCATTGGCAGGCGGATTCTTTACCACTGAACCACCAGGGAAGCCCTAAAGGCACATAAGCCTCCTCCTTATCAGATGAAGACAAGCCAAACCAGATCGTTTGCCCCTATGTTACACCAACTTCAGCCACAACTAGAGTCTAGACTTATGACTGTCCTAAATTAATTTCTACCCCAAAGGCCCACTCCTTTAAGGAACTTACAGCTTGATAAACAAAATCCCTAAATAATTACAAACAAGACAGAAAAGTCTTACGAAAGGCATTAATGTTTCTCTGGAAATAATGCGGGAGGAAGGTGGGATTAATTGCTGAGGGGGTACCAAAAGGGGAAATCTGAGTCCGGCTTTGGAACAGAAGTAGTGTATTAGTGTTTCTCATGGTTGTAAAATGTCAGTTTCCAATCAGTTAACTTGAAATTTCTTTAACATTCCACAAATCAAGTTGATTCCCAGTTCCTGTATGACATAACCCACTAAAATATGCATATTTCCAGGAAGTGGAATGTAGTCTTTTTCTCTTTGAGAAATGCAAAAAAAACACAAACAAACAAACAAAAAAACCCCAAAATATCAGTTCATTCTGAAAAAAACAATTCCAAGTCTAGTGTCACCATGTGTATGCAAACCAATGTATCACTACAGAAATGGATTTTCCCTTAAAAAGAAAAATATCGAACAGTGGGAAAAAATTTAATGCAGCATTCTACAGGAATCATACTCTTTATTCTTAACATTAAATTTCAGCTACTACTGTTTCAAGTAAAATCTCAATTTGTTCCAGTGTCTTTTCTGATTGCTAATCCTTTTTAGTTCATGTCACATAAGAATTATTTTATGTCACATAAGAAGTATAGAGTATACAGTACAAGCTAGATACTGAAAAATCAGGTATTTATGACTGCCTTTCCCCTTTTCTGTACGAAATCATTTGTCTCCATTTTCCTGTCTGAACATATCAACTTTCAGGGAGAATGGAATGTTAATTGGTGTTACGCACAAGCTGGGCTATCATTCCTCAAATTTAAGAAGAAGAAAAAAAAAAAATCAAAACAAACCCAACTGGGTTTCCTGTTTTTATTTACGGTTTTCAGTGCCCCGTTGAGGGGGGATTAAAATAAAGTGGCTCAGTTATGGCTCATCCTTCCTTCAATTAATCTACCCTAGGAGACCAGTTCCTTCTATCATCTGTCCAGATCGCAAAGCCTATTCAAGCTTCTCCCCAGGGCCCCGAAACAACATACAAAACTACTTCCTAGGGAAGCCGCAGCCACCTCACCCTTCCCACTGGGCAAACACACAGACTCAGCCCTTTGTGGTGTGATTATATAAGCATACAAGGGCTCCCTTGACACCACCCAAATCGGAGATGTGTCCTTTAAACACCATTTTGTGCCCACTCTTCTCAAAAGTGACAGTGTGTGTTGGGCCAACAGGAAACAAGAATGCTTCTCTCTCAACAGTGGTGACGCATTCAAAGGAATCTTCTGTAAAAAAAAACTCTCTTGCCCTAGGTACAGTGTAGAACACTGGGAACCACGCGATCTGACATGTACCAGGTTCCAGCATCTGTATTTCGGGGATGAGGAAGCAGAATACTTTTGCAAATTGAGTGTTTTTTATAAGGCAAGTTCTCTCCGAGAATTTCCAACTCCCCTCCTGAATGTCTACTTCTCAGCTGGGGCATTACTGGAATTTGTGGAGGCAATTCTTTGTTAAGCAGAATATTAGCTACCTTGCAGCTGCCTCCACCCCCCAAGTTATGATGACCAAAGATGCTGTCATACATTTCTCAACCACGTTTCCCCTCCCCCCTCCCTCCAGCGCCACCCTTGACTGAGAAACACTTTGAGGCTAAAAGACGGACGATACAGTAATATACATGTTTCAATGCTATTCTCTCAAATCATCCCACCCTCACCTTCTCCCACAGAGTCCAAAAGAGACTTTATATCTGCATTTCTTTTGCTGTCTCGCATATAGGGTCGTCGTGACCATCTTGAAACATGTATGTTACCATATGTGAAATAGATCACCAGTCCAAGTTTGATGCATGAAATGGGGCACTCAAAGCTGGTGCACTGGGACAACCCAGAGGGATGGGATGGGGAGGGAGGTGGGAGGGGGGATTCAGGACGGGGGACACATGCACACCCATGGCCGATTCATGTCAATATACGGCAAAAACCACCACAATACTGTACAGTTATTAGCCTCCAATTAAAATAAATTAATTCATTTAAAAAAAGATGGATAATACGTAGACAATGGCCTATTGACTCATGAAGATTCTTTTACTTAAGGCTTAATCTAAAGCTTTAGGGGCAATGTTAGTAGCGTTCATGGAATCAAAAGGATTCTCCGAGTCCACATCCAAACGTCCATGTCCTGCCCCGAATACATAGCCCAGCAAAGGGACATTCCCTGGCTTTAAAAAAAAAAAAAAAAAAAATCTATGCATGAATTCACTGTATGTAAAACAGGCCCTTCAAAGACAAGGATTTATTAGTGCTTACTTCCAGACTCCTGTTGTATATTTTGGGTGCATTTTCACCAAAATTCATCTCGGAAACAATGAACTACATTAGGAGAAACAGAAGCTAACCAAAGTCAGCGGATTATGGTTTTATGAGACAAAAAATCCAGATTACAACTGTCCTTCTTCGCCAAAATAGAGCCTGTGGGTCTGCGCTTGTGTTTCGGCTTGGAGGAAGGCGTCCCGTGGAGGGGTGGTGCTGCCTGTTCCTGGATCACCCAAGTTCACCGTGAATTCAATCTCTTCTTCACAGTCGACACCACAGCCTCACAGGAGTGCTTTCGCACACGTGTGCAGGTACCTGACTGTTTCTCAGGCTAGGATAGGGATATGTTCTTGGTGCTGTCTTCTCCCTGACCTCGAGCTGTGTCTCCCCAGACACGACATATGCAGCTCTGAAAACAGTGGTTATGGCAAAAAGCCATATGGCAAAACCATTGGGAAACTTGTAACTGATTCCTTTCTAGTGGCTAAGAAGCAACGGTCTATTTCTGCAATGGGTTCTGTCCACAACAAGCCCAGCCCGGATGTGTCTGCAGTGGTAAGCAGAACACTCTCTTCCTACAGCCCGCCATATAAAAAGTGCAAAGACATTCTGTCCACAAACTGACCACGGGCAGTAATAACATTAGGGGCCTGGAATGGGGGCAGTCTGTCATTCCAAAGAGGAAAATGAAGTTGAAGGAAAGAACAGTGCTTTCTCACTCACCACTGAGGTAAGAGCCATCTGAAAACTGTAGATGCGAGCAAGGCCGAAGTCAGCCAGCTTTATTTGTCCACTGCTGGTCACCAGAATGTTCTGTGGTTTTAGATCACGATGCACCACTCGGTGAGAATGAAGAAAGTCCAGGCCTCGGAGAAGCTGAAACATCATATCCTAAATAAAACCAAGAAACAAAATCAATCATTTGCCAAAAGAGAAATTCAACATGCTGAATTCTCAGTACTTAGAATAGTATTTGGCACATATAAAGCATTTGATAAACACCTGCTGAATGAATGAATCTGTCTCCCTTTCTACCGCTCCACTCTCCCATGCTCAACATTACTACAAAAAGTGCCACTCTCCACCCATATTTTATTAATGAAAGGATGATTTAAAAATAATTTCAGGGACTTCCCTGGTGGTCCAGTGGCTAAGACTGTACTCCCAGTGCAGGGAGCTCAGGTTTGATCCCTGGTCAGGGAACTAGATCCCACATGCCACAATTAAAAAGTTCAAATGCCTCAACTAAAGATCCCATGTGCTGCAACTAAGGCCTGGTGAAGCCAAAAAAAAAAAAAAAAGTTCCAGATGACATAGGAAATATTCTGGAAGGATACATACTAAACTGGTGTCCAGGGTTAATGGCGGGGAGAGAAAGTAGTTGGCAAGAGAGGGACATTTTTCACTTCACATACTTTTTTATGATTTAACACATGATTTCAACAATTAAAATCCAGTAAACGATGATAACAGCAATGGTAGTTCCTAATATTTTTATAGCACCTATTATTCAGCAGTCACTATGTGTCAAGTCCTGCTTTAGTAATTCACTTAATCCATACCACAACACTGAGGTAAATAATATTATCAACCCATTTCACAGGTCAAGAAGCTGATACATAGTAGGTGTATGTAATCAGCCCGAAGTAACACCACTAGCAAAAAAAAAAACCAGAGTGTTGATTTGAACCAGAGTCCAGGAAAACTGGATTCTAACTCCCGAGGCACTCCTTTATTAGATCAAAGATCATACGAGTATGGAAAACCAGGTAAGCAGTTTTACCTCACCAAGCCTCACTTTTTCTGTCCATAAAACAGGAAAGTGACAAAACCTGCAGCACAGGATCACTGCTCGTAAAGCATCCACCGCAGTGAGCACTTGCTGCTGGCAGAGTCAGGCAGCACGGAGGCATCTGGACCAACGTCGCACCTTCTTCTCATTTTAGAACTTACAAAAGCAGGTACAATGTTTTAAACTCAGAGGCAGTGTCGGATGGCAGGAATTTAAGATAGTGAACGTGATATGACCCTTGGAAATCTGGAGGCTCACAAGACTGACCTACCCCACGTAACACTGTGAGAATGCGGTAAAGGGAGGATGGAATTAATTAGGCTCTCGTAAGGGCTAGAAAAATGCTTAGGCAGCATCAGGGGCTTCAGAGCCGGGAGGGGCGGTGAGCACACACTTGTTCATCAGTTGGGCTCTATTTGGTTACTGGCTTATAGTTCTGGTATTTTCTTCAGGGGAGTTCTACCTTCCTGGCTTATTCTAAACCAAAGCCTGAGTTTTCCACCTATAAAAAGGAGAAAATGGGGCTTACTTTTCATAATACGAGATTTAAACGAAGTAATGCATGTGAAGAGGTTGTGTAGTTTGCAGGAAACAAATGATCATCGGTGAAGTGTCTCGTTTCCTAGGGGAGACCGAGTCAGAAATGACCAGAGGAAACGTGGCCACTGTCACAAGGCCAGCGGACAAAGCACCAAGTGGGGATGACACAGGTGAACTGGAATTCTTTCTGAGAGCCACCTAAACGGGCCTGATGAACTGGCCGGGGTCACCTTCTAAGTTTCCAAAGACGAAAAGATCAGACCGCACTGCTGAGGGACAGTGGTCCAGGACTTAAGAACCACTGAGGGTAAAGCAACTTGCAACGAATAAACGAGAGTGTGAAAGTGAAGCACAAAATGTTAATGAAAGCAATCTTCTGTGGCACACAAGTCGTTATTGGAAACACATGCACACGACTTGCAAGCAGTGGATTTTAAACAGCATGACTAAACTAAAGTAATGCCATCCTGGCTTGCCATCTTTAGCTTCTTATACACTAAGCACCAACCCTTTCAAACAGTACCAAGAATAAATGTGCTTGATTCATGTTTCAGTGTTCAAACAGTGTAAGCAGCCAATGAGTAGAATAAATACGTAAAAATCTGAACCAAGTAATTACTAACAAGGCCCATCTAAATTTATATGTTGGAGAAGGCAATAGCACCCCACTCCAGTACTCTTGCCTGGAAAATCCCATGGATGGAGGAGCCTGGTAGGCTGAAGTCCATGGGGTCGCTAAGAGTCGGACATGACTGAGCGACTTCACTTTCACTTTTCACTTTCATGCATTGGAGAAGGAAATGGCAACCCACTCCAGTGTTCTTGCCTGAAGAATTCCAGGGACGGGGGAGCCTGGTGGGCCGCTGTGTATGGGGTCGCACAGAGTTGGACACGACTGAAGCGACTTAGCAGCAGCAGCAGCAAATTTATATGTTGGAGAAGACTCTTGAGAGTCCCTTGGACTTCAAGGAGATCCAACCAGTCCATCCTAAAGGAGATCAGTCCTGGGTGTTCATTGGAAAGACTGATGTTGAAGCTGAAACTCCAATACTTTGGCCACCTGATTCGAAGAGCTGACTCATTTGAAAAGACCCTGATGTTGGGAAAGATTGAGGGCAGGAGAAGGAGATGATAAGGGATGAGATGGTTGGATGGCTTTACCGACTCCATGGACATGGGTGTGGGTAGACTCCGGCAGTTGATGATGGACAGGGAGGCCTGGTGTGCTGCGGTCCATGGGGTTGCAAAGAGTCAGACACAACTGAGTGACTGAACTGAAATGAAATTTATAAAAAGCCTGAACTGTGTGCTGCGCTTAGTCACTCCGTCATGTCCGACTCTGCAGCTCTACGGACTGCAGCCCACCAGTCTCCTCTGTCTATGGGGATTCTCCAGGCAAGAATACTGGAGTGGGTTGCCAAGCCCTCCTCCAAGGAGATCTTCCCAGCCCAGGGATTGAACCCAGGTCCCCCACATTGGAGGCGGATTCTTTACTGACTGAGCCACCTAAGTTTAAATACATGTATACTGCTTTCATTTGTGTATTTATACAGCCCTGGTGGCTCAGCTGGTAAAGAATCCGCCTGCAGCACAGAAGACCCCGGTTTGACTCCTGGATTGTGAAGATCCCCTGGAGAAGGAAACAGCTGCCCACTCTAGTATTCTGGCCTGGAGAATTCCAGGACTATATAGTCCATGAGGTCACAAAGAGTCAGACACGACTAAGAGACTTTCACTTCACAGCACATACTATATTTTTCTTAGTTATAAAATTGGTCCATGCTTAATGCATGTAGAAATATTTTTTAAAAATTCATTAAAAGTCCAGAGGAAGAAAAAAATCATGCAAAACACCACCACTCAGAAAACAGAGAAAACTCTACTGTTAAATAACTTTGTCTTTCATGTCTTTTAAACAGATACTGGTATATCTGCAGGTGTAAATATATTATAATTCTATTTAATACTGAAGCATTATATATAAAATATATCATATATACTACATATCAATATATATAACATTAATATAGAAATATAACACATTTTAAAATAGAAATTGTTATTATTCAGTACACATTTTATAGTTGCTTTATAAAGATTTAACAATTCATTTTGAATATTTTGCCACTTCAACAAAATTCCTCTAAAATCTAACTCTTTTATACAATATGATTTTTAGTGGCTGCATAGTTTTCCTTCTATGCCATAATCACTATTATTTGGTTTTAGGTTGTGTTATTTTGCTACTTATTCTAAGAGTGTAGGTCTCCTCTATTTAAAGGCAAATGTAGATAAAAATGACTTGTTAACATCATACGAAAGCACAGTTTAGGCAGTGAGAACATGTACACTGGTCTAACGTTTGATTCCATGTAAATGACACCTATGTATAAAGAGTTGGTTCTATGTAAGAATCACCACTCTTTAGATTTTATCAGGCTACTTAATTTTTTTTGGTTAGCAAACTGGGTTTTCTTTTAAACCCAAAACATCCAGCTACAATTACAGTTTCGAACTAGCGAACTTTGAGTTAATGATTTTTTTTTTTTAATTGCCAAAAATCTTGTTTCCTTCACTAATTCCAATGCATCGATGCACTGGAGCATGACAGACTTGCAACTCTGGTCACAAATAAGAATAAGAACTCTGGTCCCAATTTCTGAGAATTATATGAATGAATGAACTGTAACACTAAACAAAGAAAGGAAAAAAAACACCTTTCCTTCAGCATCGCAAGTGCTTTGATCAAAGACATCTGAAAGGACTCTCTACTTAGGCTTATTATCTGTTCCATCTCAATTTATAGTATCGTGAGACATACTTTTAAATTAGCTCCTCAAGATTTTAATCTAAATTAATCTGTCTTATACAAGACTCAAATATTTCACAGTAATCCCAGTGATGCAATGCAATGAGACTACGGATACTGCCAATTAAGTTAAACACAGGTTTAAAGCCTTTTAATGTTACAGTGCCCAGTTCTGGCATAAAAGGTTTGAATGTCTAGTCCCACTGACGATAAACAGTCACTGGGGGCCCCCATTCTGTCTTTCTGAAACATGTGACGTGGGCGCCTGTTTCAACAGGACACCATCCTGGAATGAAGTCTGGCTCCTAGAGACTTCAGATGGGGTTTCGTCCTTGGCAACTCCCTTAAAAAGACTCCGGACTTCAGTCTGAACACCAGAAGTCTTCAAAGCCTTGTAACAACCATTAGTTTCTCTTAGGCGTTCTAGAGCTCTAATTCTCTTATTTCTTGAAAACAAGCAAACTGAAAATCTACCTCAAGCTTTTTTAATGGGAAAAAGTTTTATCATTGGGTCTTTTTTTCCCAGCGGTGAAAAAAGTAGTTTCAAAAGACACTTAAAACACCAACTTACATACCATAAAGTAAATCACAGAAATGACAGCTCTCAATAGACAATTCTGGACTTTTGGATAGATCTACTTAAACCTAAGCAATGTATTCACACCCTCGGGTTTCAGCAACAAAAATACGTCAGTAGTTCATTGATTTAAACAGTTAAGACATATACAGCTTGTACAAAGTTAATTACTTTTTTCTCCTATTCTAAACCCCAGTCTTTTCAAATTTGTTATCCACGTTTTAACAGAGGTGTCTTTATAAACGATTTGTTGTTTCGTACAAAGATCTATCTAGTTTGTTTCTTACGAAGGATGTTAGAGGAATCGCACAGACCAACACAACAAAGGTTTTTGTGTTTTTTTTTTTTTAACAACACTAAACCAATAACATGTTGACTTGCCTGCAGTGCAGGAGAGTCGGGTTCAACTCGTGGGTCGGGAAGATCCCCTGGAGGAGGGCACGGCAACCCACTCCAGTATCCTTGCCTAGGAGATTCCAGGGACAGAGGAGCCTGGCGGGCCACAGAGAGGCAGACCCGACTGAGCGACTAACACCACACACTACACTACAATTATAAGAACAGACTTAGACCCCATGACGACAAAATCATAAAGCAGAGGACTATCGGCAACGCGGAGGGCCAGTCTCAGGATCTCTTTTTCCTCTTTTTGTTGATTACAAGTATATATATTGTTAAGCTATATATATTGTGGTATATATATTATGGTATAAGTATATATATTGTGGTAAGCTATACATAAAATTTCCCACCTTAACCAATGTCAAGTGTATAGTTTAGTAGTAAGTATATTCAAACTGCTGTATAACCAATCTCCTGAACTTATCTATCTTGCAAAACTCAAACTCTACTCTATACCCACTAAACAACTCTTTATTGCTCCCTTCCTCCCAGACCCTGGCAACCACTCCTCTACTCTCTGTTTCCACGAATCCGGCCACTCTAGATACCTCATGTAAGTGGCATCATAACGTATTTGTTCTTGTGACTGGCTTATTTCATTTAGTGTAATGTCCTCAAAGTTCATCCGTGTTGTAGCGTGCGTCAGAGTTTTCTTCCTTTTAAAGCTGAATGATATTCCACTGTCTGGATTGATGACATTTTGCTTATCCATTCATCTGCTGAAGGATGAACTTGTATTATTTTGGTTGCTGTAAGAATATGCTACGAATGTAGGTATATAAATGTAAGTATCTCTTTGTGACCCTGCTTTCAATAATTTCGGGTATACAGGCCCACAAGTGGACTGCTGAGTCTAGTCCTAGGATCACGGTTCTCCTGTAAAATGTGGTACAATATTTCTGCATAAGCAATGAAGCCATGGGTAACAAAGGCTGGTCCTGGGCAGTCTATCAGGTGGCTTCATTCACTCACAGGCGATCTCACTCACTCCTTCCACTTCTGTGCTTAAGCAGAATCTGCCTGAAGTCACTGTATGAAGCTTGGTGTACGTCGACACTGTACCCTACTCCAAAACCTGAGAGTGGCTTCTCCGGCTTTCACTGATCGAGTCACAGAGTTAACAACGGGCTGCAAACCCTGGGCCTCAGAAGAACCCACAGAATGCTTCACCTCAAATCACAAAGGGCAAAACAAATCCCCAAAAAAGCAAGAGGAGGGTTAAAGCGGGCTCCTTAGAGCTTCAGATCAGCTGGACAGTAAAACTGGTAAATTGGAAGTAAGGAATAAATGGGAGGCCCTGAAGATTAGCCTCGAGTCATGCGCCATTGGCTTCCAATGGGAGGAGGCGAGATGGCTGAGGAAAGGGACGCCTGGCCTGGGGGTTCTTCAGCAGAAACAAAGGCGAAGCCCCTCACCGCAGCTGCTGGCTCTCCTACTTCCACTGCTTCGAGGCAACTGGATGAAAGCATAGTAAAAGTCATTTCCTGCATAAGTTTTATTAACAAAATACGTATTCTGAAAAGAGCATAAAAAGGAGCTATATAGACTATTCAATCCTGGAACTGATGATAATGCTGAGTAAGAAAAGGATCAGTCCCAACTAAGTGGAAATTAGAAAATCGCAACTGATGTTCACCAAACCTGGAAATGTTGTGGGTGTTCGAGGGACGATGCAATGGCTAAACAGACCATCTAAAAGAAGTAATCATTACCTCATCATGATGGCTATTTCTAGCCCACAATGGAAAGTCACTGGGAACTGAAACTGCAGACAGCAATGTCAGGTATAACTTCCTCAGATCGGGATACAAAAATTGACATTGCAAAAATAAGAAAATACAAAGTATAAATGCTTAGGTTGCTGGCTAATGACTCAAAATGGTTTTTGTTCTAGACAAAACAGAGATCACACTGTTTTGTGATCCTTTTAAAATCATTTAACAACATACTGTGGCTATTTCCCCATTTCAAAACATATTCTTCATAATAAAAAAATTTAACAGTATGCTTTTCTTAAAAAGTTTTTTTTTTTTTAATTAATTCATTTCACTGTGTTGGGTCTTAGTTGTGCGGGATCTTTCGTGGTGGCCCACGGACTCTCTAGTTGTGGCCCACGGGCTCAGGAGTGTGTGGGCTCACCTGCTCAGCAGCACCTAGCATCTTAGTTCCCTGACCAAGGATCGAACCCTACATTGCAAGGTGGATTCTTAACCACCCAACCACCAGGGAAGTCCCCAACAGTATGCTTTTTAATGGCTGCATCTGGACAAAATATCTTGTCTTCCTGCATTTTCCTTCTCTCTTCCCTCATCTGAAAACTTGTCTCTCACTCCATACTTGCCTCCTCTCCAAATGAGATACTAAGACACTGCTTTTCCAAAGAGTGAAGCATATGATTGTTTGCCTACGTTGTCGGGTGCCAGTCAGGAAGGACTGATCCCTGGCAGTCATATTCCTTTTTGCTAGGAGTGGATCCAGAGACCCAGTCCTAGCTACTGAGACATATAGGCACATTTCAGAAAGTATTTTTCCCCTAGTAAGACCACTGCAGAAAACTCTCTGCTGTACTGCTTCCTCATCCCCCAGCCCTAACTAACTCTCCACCTGTGCTTGAGGGCATGAACTTGAGACTGTAGCAACCACCTTGACATGGAAAGGGAGATTTCATCTGCACACAGGCAATGCCAGAGTGTAATAAGGGAAAGAGTCTGGTCTCTGAGGACATCCCTGAATAGCAGGATGGACTTTGGGGCTGCCCACTGGCCTCGTAGTTAGGGCAATAATGCTCTCGAGTACGTGCTTGCTAAGTCGCTTGTTGTGTCCAACTCTTTGCAACCCTGTGAACTGGGGCCCGCCAGGCTCCTCTGTCCATGGGATTCTCCAGACAAGAATACTGGAGTGATTTGTTATTCCCTTCTCCAGGGGATCTTCCCAATCCAGAGACGGGAAACCGAGTCTCCGAAGTCTCCTACACGGGCAGGTGGGTTATTCACCACTAGCGTCACCTGGGCAGCCCAGGAATGCTCTTGAAAGTGAAAGTCGCTCAGTCTCGTCTGACTCTTTGCAACCCCATGGACTATACAGTCCATGGAATTCTCCAGGCTAGAATCCTGGAGTGGGTAGCTGTTTCCTCCTCCAGGGGATCTTCCCAACCCAGGGATTGAATCCAGGTTTCCCACATTGCAGGCAGATTCTTCACCAGCTGAGCTACCAGGGAAGCCCAAAAATTGGCTTTGTGGGATCTTAGTTCCCTGACCAGGGGTTGAACCTGGGTCCCCTGAAGTGGAAGCACAGCCTCCTAACCACTGGACTGCCAGGGAATTCCCCCCAAAATAATGCTCTTACTTCAAGACCTTTCTTCATCAAGTGTTCTACAACTTGCCATCAACTGTTCTTACAACTTGTAAGAACAATTGTAACCTGTTCTATAACTGAAAATTATTCTAACAACTCAAATTATATTAACTAAAACCTGTTAAGGTCACTACCTTTCATTTAACCCCTGCTCCCCAATGAAACACGCCCCCCACCAACTCCCTTAGCTTCAGGAAACTTGGACTTCTTCAAGCCATTCCATTCTGTGTCATCTACTCCCATGGCTAAAATCAGGAACATGTTATTACTTAACTTTGATCCTTTTTTTTTTAATTAAAAATTTAAAAGTCACTTTAATTACATTTATTTGAATGTCAAAATACCACTTAAATTCACATAAACTTCTTAGCATAATTAATTAAAAGTGGAAAGCAACTTCTTCAAACATCATTCATTAAATCTGTCAATTCCCTCACCTCTTTGGTTCTGAGGTCATTCTATCTCATCCTCTATGCAAAGATTAACCTCAGTTAGCGCAAATGCTGTCTTTCTCAGCTGTTCTACCTGTGCTTCACAGAGCTGTTAAGTGGGGAAGTGGCCACATACGTGTCTACTATTAATACGAAGTCAGTCTCTAACCCTGACGACGACGCTGCTGCCAGCAATCATACAGGTCCCTAGTTAGCTCTCGTGGTGTCCCTGTAGGTGAAATTCTCACCGCTGTCCCTCTACTTTATCAGCTCTCTTCCTCTCCAAACACACTAGAGTGCACTCCACTTGGGAGAGAAAAACAGGCCACCAAGGGATGCTACCAACGTCCTGGGCGCAACCCACCCGTTGATGAGCACTGGCAATCTACCTGTCTCCCTCACCTCCTCGTGGGAAAACCTTCCTGCTTTCCCTGCAGTGTTCCTCTTCCTCCTATGCTCTGAATTGCCTGCATTCCAGCTTCCTCAAGTCCTGCCCTCACTCTACCATTGCCCTTCCTACTGTATCTGGGACTTCCCCTTCTCTTGTCCCTTGACCATGAACAACCAAAGCAACCCCCTTCCTTCCTTGGCCACCGGTCTTCAGGGTGCACACTTTCTCATTCCCCACCCACACCACATCCAAACGGTGAATGGGAACACAACGGCTCTTGCAAGATCACCAATAAGCACTTGACTCGCCACAACCAAGAAGTTCCACTCCTAACTGAGTCCTGCCTCGGCATTTCACATGGGATCCCTCCTTCCTCTTCACTGTTCTTCAAAAAGGAAAGATATTCTAAGTGTCTGATTAGAAGTGTCACGCATATTCACTGTTAAATGTGGAAAAATCAAAACACAAGGGGGAAAAAAGACGTAAGACATGAGATAACAGGAATCTGAACCAGAACACTAAAGAAGAAAAGAGGGGAAAGACAATCCAAGAGACGAATGCAATCTGTTAATGCTTATTTCCAGAGGTCAACTTTACAGAGCCATCTTCTGAGGACTCTGCTACATCTCCCAGTTAGACAATGGGTGTACTTGGGCCTGCTACTTAACGCCTACCTTCCCTTCCCTCGCATCCAGCCTTGGTTTCCTCATCTGTAAAATGGGGATAACACTCTCTTGAGGGTGGCTGTGAGAACGAAAAACACTGAATTTCCTGGCTTGTCCACTGGGTTCAGAACTGGTGCCATGGAATCAAGAGAGGACCTGCCATTAGCAGTGGTGTCCGGCAACACCCTAGGTTTAGACTCATCTAGTTTCTCCAGCTGGGACATGAACAATCTCCAACTTTCCAAACAGCCATTCTGGTGGTGGCGCTCAGTTGCTCAGGTGTGTTCGACTCTGGAGCCTGCAGCCCGCTGGGCTCCTCTGCCTATGGGATGTCCCAGGCAAGAATACTGGAGGGAGTTATCATTTCCTTCTCCAGGGGATCCTCCCAATCCAGGGCTCAAAGCCACGTCTCTTGTGTCTCCTGCATTGGCAGGCGGTCTCTTTACCACTCAGCCACCAAGGTCAACAAACACCACCACGTGCATCCTAGAGGATGCGTCTTTAAAGCACTTATTACTTTATTTACATCAAGTGTTATGTTGCCTGTTCTTAATTTTGCAAGACTAAAGATTGCTAGCATTTTAGGTCCTGAAGCGTCCTCAGAAATCATCTGTTACTGTTCACTGAATGTTTTGCATGTCCCTTTTTTGTATAAGACCCAACTTTCTAAGGTGGCTTCAGGTTGCTTTTTAGCCTGTTCCCGGGGACTGTTTTCTGTTGACATTCTCTCAAAAGGGTGTTTCCATGAGATAATAACAATATGCTATAAAATGCAATATAGCTTTTTACTCAATCAACATATTTGTTCAGAAGCTACTACTAAGTAGGGAAACACATTCCTAATGGATTTTCTTACATAATTAACTTTGGTTGCTTTCCCAGCTTAAATAAGAATGAGAATTTGTGATATTGTTCCCTTATGTTATGCATTAATGCTGAACTGCGTGCATTTCAATACAGAGAGGCGGAGAGGAGTGAAAAGAACACTTAGCTTCTCTGGGTCCAAAAAATGGTCTTTACAAGGGTTTTTATTATAGGTCATAAAACACTGCTTACCACAATGTACCTCTTCCTTGAAAAAGAGAAGAAATCCCTGCAGTGGTGAGAAGCCGAAAACAACACCCTGAGAGTGTTCGTGCCTCCTTCCCATAAACACATCTGTGTGTGTTATCTGTTCTGGGTCAAGCCGCGTGCACAGCTGTTTAAGGGGGCTCAGAAGAGGCGGCGCTTCAGCAGTTGCTAGTTCGTGTTGTTTTAAGGACTGAGTTTTTAAGCTGGCAGCCTGTTAGGAGAGAGGCGGCAAATGCATCTCCAGGGGAAGGAGGAACAAACGCTCCTGGCTAGTAAGTTCGTCCACGGACAGGAAGAAGAGACTCGGGGTGGTCATATCTAGACACGAAAAGCAGGGAGGCCAAGAGAAAACAGGGGATCTTTAGGCTAGAGGGAACAGAAGAGCATTCGCCAAGGCAAAAGTAAACAAAACACCCAGAATCTAACGACTATCTTACTGTACAAAGAATTCAGCAAGTTAGTGTTAAAGTAGCCAATGCAATAGGAATTGTCTAGGGAAAGATGGGTGGCACCAAGGCTAGGAAGCTTAGTCTTGGGAGCAGCCAGGTAATAAGCACAGGTAAATTTTATACAGCAAGTGTTGTTCTGGTTTAAGGATGCCTCTCCCCTAAATGCAGGATCATGGTCTTTTATTTTTTTATTATTATTTTTAGGAAAAAAAAAAAGTAATTGGAGGATAATTGTTTTACACTGTTGTGCTGGTTTCGGCTGTACAACGCAAGGTGGTGATTTAGCCGCTCAGTCGTGTCCAACCCTTGTGACCCCATGGACTGCAGCCCACCAGGCTTCTCTGTCCGTGCAATTCTTCAGGCAAGAATACCCAAGTGTTTTGCCATTTCCTTCTCCAGGGGATCTTTCTGACCCATAGATTGAACCCGAATCTCCTGCTTGGCAGGCAGATTCTCTACCACTGAGCCACAACCAAGTGAATCAGCTCTAAGTATGTACATGTCCCCTGCCTCTTGAATCTCATGCCCCCACCCCCAGCCTGCCCCACCCCTCTAAGTCATCAGAGAATGCTATGCCGAGCTCCCTGGGCTATACAGCAACTCCCCAACTTCCCACACTTTACCCAAGGCAGCGCACACACGTCAGTGCTGCGCTCTCAATTCATCCCATCCTCTCCCTCCCTCACTGTGAGGATGCCAGTCTTGAACATACCCCTCTAGTCTTTAAATTTTTTTCCTGGCCCACCTAAAATTCCCAGTTAGCCTTCTGGATCATTCTCTTTCCAGGAACCACAAAAATTATCTTCCACTGATCCTCCAAGGCCTCACCTTAGTAAACACCTGCCCATCCCGACTTCTACGATTAAGACTGGGAACGGTCACCTGTCCTGGTCTCCAATTCCACCTGAGCTTTCAGCACCACCTTCTCTGGGTCTCTGGCAAGCTCCCTTTTGCTGTCCACAACAGTGACCACAAACATGCAGCATTTGTGTGTGTTTGCAGTCATGTGTCTCAAAAGAATCTTAAATTCTAAATTCTGCCTTCACCTCCTCAATTCACTCATTCCTGGCTCCAACAGTTATATTCTGAGCATCCAAAGTCATACTGGCAGATGGGACCTCTCCCCAGAGGGTCAGACATGCTTCCTGCTCAGCTTTTCTAGAATATTCCACACCAACTGATCTCAGTATGTCCTCAGATAGCAACACAGTTTCATCACCGTGATCAAACTTTGCAGTCTGCACTTATCTTAAATACCGGCACCACTGTCCACCCGAATGATCGATCCACAAATTGGACAGACATTTTAGATGCCTTCTCTCCACCCAGCCAGTCCTAGTAATGTGACTCCTAAATTTCCTTTCAAATCCTATCTCTACATTCCTTCTCGAGTTGCCAGTACCTCTTCCCTGTATGACTGCAATGTGTCCCAACACAGCCCCTGTCCTTAGATTTAAGCATGCATTTTAAATCTCTCTTCCTCATAATGTTAACTAAATGATATTTCTGAAATGGAAATCTTCTTCGTACAGAAGTCACCTACTGTTCATTAGAAGACAAAGGTAGAACCTGGCTGTTTCCTAAAGCACTTTCATGTCTGATCTTGATCTGCCTCTGGTCGCATTTCCAGCTGTTTCTATGCCCTGAAGATGATTAGCTCTGTGCTATCTTTGCCCCTCTGCAATGCTACTCCCTGTGCCTGGGAAGTCCCTCCACCATCCTGCTCCACAATGCATACATCTTGTCCATCCGATTCTTTGCCATCTGTCTTCCAAGACTTACTTTAAGAAGATGTTGGCCAAGTCCTGAGCAAACCTCCTCACACCCACAGGCTAAGCCTGGCGCCCCCTTCTATCGTCCCATAGCACTCAGGGGTAGTTCTGTTAGGGATTATACCCTCCTTTTCTGTAATCAGGATGTCTTCCTCCCCACACTAGAGCCCCTCGATGCTAAGGAAGAACCTAGAAATGCAAGTGGAGTGAGAAAAACAAAGGAGCATTTTACAGGTGTGTTTTTTAACCCAGGCGCTCCACATACACTATTTCTTTAATTTCACAGCCACCCCTTGAGTAAACTCATAGTCACTACTCTAAGTTTGTGTCCCAGGCCAGCTCTGGAGGCAGGCGCTGTGCTCGGCCGGAGAACCACAGTGCCTGGTCTCACGGCCCTCCTGGTGGAGCAGAAAGGAAGCCGATTCTGGAGGTCAGGAAGGAGCCTCCCACCCAGGGCTGGCTCCACCCGACCAGGCACCCCGCGTGCACGTGGCCGCCTCAGCCGTTCAGTGAACAGTCTGAAGGTAATGAACAAACCATGTTTTGACAATGTGCTATGACCCAGCGATTCCACTTCTAGGAATTCACCCAACAGGACCAACAGCACAGTTCAGAGTAAGTCAATACAAGTGGGTCAACGCTATTTTGTCTGAAAGAGTAAAAAAAAAACAACAAAAAAAACCCCACTTACAATGTCTACCAATAAGGGAATAGTTTAATAAATTGTGATGAGTCTACAATGTAATAACAAGCAGCCGTTAGAAAGAACCTGGGTAATTCTAACACGCTAACTAGATAAATTAATAAGTAAAAGAACATGCCTTAGGGTAACACATACAGTTTGATTCACTTTGATAAAAGGAAAAGTGTACATATCTATGTATGTGTGAACATGTCTGCATTATGGTGGCCAGATCAGACACAGGACACCGGGTTACGGTGCAGTTTCAGATGACCAACAGGTACATTTTTAGTTTAAACATGTCCCTTGCAATATAAAGGACATATTTATATGAACAAATTTTTTGTGGTTTGTTGAAATTCAAATTTAACTGAAAGTCCAGTTCCAGTCCAGTTCAGTCGCTCAGTCGTGTCCGACTCTTTGCGACCCCATTAATCGCAGCACACCAGGCCTCCCTGTCCATCACCAACTCCTGGAGTTCACTCAGACTCATGTCCATCGAGTTCGTGATGCCATCCAGCCATCTCATCCTCTGTCGTCCCCTTCTTCTCCTGCCCCCAATCCCTCCCAGCATCAGAGTCTTTTCCAATGAGTCAACTCTTCGCATAAGGTGGCCAAAGTATGGAGTTTCAGCTTCAGCATCAGTCCTTCCAATGAACACCCAGGGCTGATCTCCTTTACGATGGACTGGTTGGATCTCCTTGCAGTCCAAGGGACTCTCAAGAGTCTTCTCCAACACCACAGTTCAAAAGCATCAATTCTTCAGTGCTCAGCTTTCTTCACAGTCCAACCCTCACATCCATACATGACCACTGGAAAAACCATAGCCTTGACTAGATGGACCTTTGTTGGCAAAGAAATGTCTCTGCTTTTCAATATGCTATCTAGGTTGGTCATAACCTTCCTTTCAAGGAGTAAGCGTCTTTTAATTTCATGGCTGCAGTCACCATCTGCAGTGATTTTGGAGCCGGCAAAATAAAGTCTGACACTGTTTCCACGGTTTCCCCATCTATTTCCCATGAAGTGATGGGACCAAATGCCATGATCTTAGTTTTCTGAATGTTGAGCTTTAAGCCAACTTTTTCACTCTCCTCTTTCACTTTCATCAAGAGGCTTTTTAGTCCCTCCTCACCTTCTGCCATAAGAGTGGTGTTTCTGCATATCTGAGGTTACTGATATTTTTCCCAGCAATCTTGATTCCAGCTTGTGCTTCTTCCAGGCCAGTGTTTCTCATGATGCACTCTGCATATAAGTTAAATAAGCAGGGTGACAATATACAGCCTTGACGTACTCCTTTTCCTATTTGGAACCAGTCTGTTGTTCCATGTCCAGTTCTAACTGTTGCTTCCTGACCTGCATACAAGTTTCTCAAGAGCTAGGTCAGGTGGTCTGGTATTCCCATCTCTTTCAGAATTTTCCACACTTTATTGTGATCCACACAGTCAAAGGCTTTGGCATAGTCAATAAAGCAGTCTTTATCTCATAAATCTACCAACCCAGCCTGTTGAGTTGCTTCAGTCGCAACCAAGACTTTGTCGCAACTTCAGACTCTTTGTGACCCTATGGTCTGTAGCTCACCAGGTCTCTGCGCAGGAGATTCTCCAGGCAAGAATACTGGAATGGGTTGCCATGTCCTCCTACAGGGGAACTTCCTGACCCAGGGATGGAACCATATTTCTTACGTCTCCTGGCAGGTAGGTTCTTTACCACTAGTGCCACCTGGGAAACCACCAACCCCATGTGAACACACATAAAAATGTACAGAAGCCCAGAAGGAGGTACAGGTACAGTTAAAGGGTATAACCTGTGGACGTAGGTGTAAAAAGGAGGAACAAAGAGAGGAGACTTCTGCTTTGTTATGTCAAGTTCTTAAAGTGGTCGAATTATAGGTGTTTTTACTTTTCTGTTCTCTTTTAAAGTTACCAGTTAAAATTACACATACAGATGCATGTAAGCCCCCCCCCCGCCCCTTTTTAGGTTGCACTGGGTCTGTTGCGGTGTGCGAGCTTCCTATTGAGGTAGCTTCTCCTCCTGGGGGCACAAGCTCCAGGGGCTCGGGCTTCAGTGGTTGCAGCACAGCCTCAGCAGTTACGGAGTGTGGCTCTCGATGCCTGGGCTGCAGTACTTGTGGTGCAGGAGCTTAGCTGCTCTGCAGCATGTGGAATCTCTCCAGACCAGAGAGAGGACCCGTGTCCCCTGCATTGGCAGGCGGATTCCTATCCACTGTGTTACCAGAAAAATCCCAAATGTCCCTTTTACTAATGACAATTTTTAACTTACTAGCCAGAAATGTTATACTGTTGAAAATAAAAAATTTAGTGTCTCTGATAAAGTTTATGAAACAAGAATAATCCTACAAGGATCATTTATAAAATATACCACAGAAACAAAAATCAGAAAGCTTCAGAATTTTCTAAGAAATGATAGCTCCTTTTCTACTTACAGTTAACAGTGTTGCTTTATGTCTTCAACAGACTACTGCTGCTTAAAAATTATGAGTACAGCTTACTCAGGTGTTTTTTTTAACCTCCACTTCCTTACACAGATCCTACAGAAGAACTGGCGCTCAATAAATAAAAGTTTTACTAATTAAGAGAAAGAGATGGTTCAGAAATACAGTAAAGTAATCCATTTAAGGGAAGAGCTAATGATACGAACAGATTGTCTTTTAGACTCTTATTTAGTCTAACTATTGGAATATTTATCTATTCACATGGCTCTAGTGGTAAAGAACCTGCCTGCCAATGCAGGAAACATAAGAGACACAGGTTCAATCCCTGGGTTGCGAAGATTCCCTGCAGGAGGGTATGGCAACCTACTCCAGTATTCTTGCCTGGAGAATTACATGGACAGAGGTGCCTGACAGGCTGCAGTCCATAGGGTCACAAAGAGTCAGACATGACCGAAATGGCTTAGCACACGCACACTGAAATATTTTATCAACAGAATGAAAGCTAAATCAACAATGCCCTCTTGGAACAACCCCAAACTTTCTTTAGGCTGAGAATCAAAAGCTTAAAAGTTTTCAGGAAAAACAACTAGCATGAAATATCCCAAGTAGCACCCATCATGGGGGCTTCCCTTGTGGCTCAGTGGAAAAAACCTGCTTCCCAGTGCAGAAGACATGGGTTCGGTTGCTGGTTTGGGACATTTCCCTGCAGGAGGGCATGGCAACCCACTCCAGTATTCTTGCCTGGGGAATTCCATGGACAGAGCAGCCTGGTGGGCTACAGTCCACAGGGCCACAAAGAGCTGGACACGACTTGGCAACTAAACAACCACAGCAGACCCGTCACAACCAGACTTCATCTGCCTTGATTATTTCTAGTCTCTGTTTCTTTCCTGTTCTTTGTTGGAATCGGCATACATGATCTTTCAAAATGGTTTCTGAAGTGTTTTAACTGGCCTGTAACGCTGAGAGCCAGTTTCTAGAGAGATTTTAGGGTCACCACAGACTCTGTCAGACCTGTGTCTAACAGTGCTTACTGGTGTTTTCTTACTAGCTTATACTTCAATATAGTTTACTTTTATTTTATATCTATAGTACTTTTAAGAAGGATATGGTATTTGCACCCCCCAGCGCGCGGGCGCGCGCACACACACACACGCATGCGCGCACACACACACGCACTGTAGTAAAATGGATAAGCTAAAAAGAATTGCTTTTCATCCTTAAAGTTCATAAAATTCTTCTCTTCTGGCACCGTATTTTCAGTAATTTTTTGGTAGACAAGATGCAGACTGGAAGTGAAAGTTTCTAACAGTTAAAAGCCTAGCTATGAGGCTTCACTACCTGTCCCATCTATTTAGTTCATAGTTAAAAACACTTTATTGGAAACTTAAAATGTGCCAATATTTGAATGCCATATCATGAGTTGTCAAAATAGGCTAAAAAGGCATTAAGCAAGATTTTGTCTCTGCATTTTTGCAGCGATCAGTAGTGAGAGAGTTCCACTTTTCCCCCATCTATTTGCCATGAAGTGATGGGACAGGATGACATGATGTTAGTTTTCTGAATGTTGAGTTCAGATGGGGAAAAAGTGGAAAGAGTGACAGATTTTTATTTTCCTGGGCTCCAAAATCACTGTGAACGGTGACTGCAGTCACAAAATTAAAAGATGCTTGCTCCTTGTTAGAAAAGCTACAATAAACCTAGACAGCATATTAAAAAGCAGAGACATCATTTTGCTTACAAAAGTCCCTATATTCCAGTAGTCAGATACGGATGGCAGAGTTGGACCATAAAGAAGACTGGGCACTGCAGAACTGATGCTTTTGAGCATCAGTTGTTGGAGAAGACTCTTGAGAATCCCTTGGACAGCAAGGAGATCAAACTAGTCAATCCTAAAGGAAATTAGTCCTGAATATTCATTGGAAGGATAGCTGCTGAAGCTGAAGCTCCAATACTTTGGCCACCTGATGCAAAGAGCTGACTCACTAGAAAAGGCCCTGATGCTGGGAAAGACTGAGGGCAAGAGGAGAAGAGGGCAACAGAAGATAAGATGGTTGGATGGCATCACTGACTCAATGGACAAACGGTCATTAGTTAGAGCAAACTGCGGGAGATACTGCAGGACAGGGAAGCCTGGCATGCTGCAGTGCACGGGGTCACAAAGAGTTGGACACATCTGAGAGACTAAACGACAACATAAGAGAGGTCCAGGAGATGATTAAATTATGCCTGATGCTCTGAGTCAAAAGAGACAGGAAAGGGTCCATTCAAATTCCTACTCACTGGGAGACTTTAGCATTACCCACAATGTATAAAGAACTCCTAAAAATCAATTAGAAAAGGACACATGACCAGTGTTTAAAAATGGTGAAAAGTTAAGAACCCGCATTTCACAAAAGAAGAATCTCAAATGTCCAGAGCTTATGAAAACGTTTTTACCCGTATTAGTCTTCACAGCATTGAATATTAGAAGCATAACAAGATACCACTACAATGGTTTAAGTTGACAACACCAAGTGTTGATAAAGATATGCAGCAAATGACTCTCCCATAGCAGTGATGCAAAAACAAAACAGTTTAAACCACTTGAGAAACTGTTTGGCAGGACTACTGGTACACAGAAGAAAAAAGATTTATCTCACAGATAGGATATTGAGTAAGAGAAGCTACATACAAAACAGTACACACTTTCATATGATATAAGCCAGTGAGTGATTATCTTCAGGGAAGGGCTTGTAGACTGGGGATGGTCAGGAAGAAGCCTTTGGAAATATTCTTCTTCTTGATCTGGATAGTTATTATATTAGCAAAAAAGAAAAAAAAAATCAAGTTGTGTGCACAGTTGAGATCAGTGCATCAACTTTTATTATGTCTCCTATACCTCAATTAGAAAAAAATCCCTATCTTTCCAGTATTCATCCAAATCTGGGAATTTTTCCAGTTGAGGCATGCTTTGCAGGGACCTCTCCAGTAGACTAATCATTAGAGGCCTTATGGACTAGAGAGAGATCTACGTCTTCCTTTGGAAACTACTTCTTCTTACGCCTGAGTAGTATAATGTGTGCTACGTTGCTTCAGGCATGTCTGACTCTTTGCGACCCCATGGACTGTAGCCACTGTAGACTTCTCTCTCCATGGGATTCTCCAGATAAGAACACTGGACTGAGTTGCCATGCTCTCCTCCAGGGGATCTTCCTGACCCAGAGGTTGAACCCATGTCTTTTATGTCTCCTGCATTGGCAGGTGGGTTCTTTACCACAAGTGCCACCTGGAAAGCCAAGCAGAAAAATAGCTTCACCTACTTTCTACCTGTATGAGTTTCTTCATTAGTATTTGGGAGGATGAAACATGTTTTTCACATCCTATTATAATAATCAGGTAATAGACAGGTGGATAAGTGCTTTGAATAGCATTAAGTGTTCAATATTTGGAAGAATTGATGTTTCTTTTTCCTCATTCAACGTGTGTGCATGCGTGGTCAGTCATGTCTGACTCTTTGCAACCCCAAGGACTGTAGCCCACCAGGCTCCTCTATCCATGGGATTTTACAGGCAAGAATACTGGAGTGGGTTGCCATTTCCTCCCCTAGGGGATCTTCTCGACCCAGGGATTGAACCTGTGTCCCCTTTGACACCTGCACTGGCAGTCAGATTCTTACCACTGAGCCACCTGTGAAGCCCTTCTCATTCAACACTATGTTTTAAAGGTAATTTCTTACAGATGTATGCCATTCAACTGTCACATACTAGTCCATACTATCAAGGTCTGTCTGGTCACCCCCTACTGATGAACACTTTGTTATTTCCATGTTTTCCACTATTAGCAGAAAGTTTCTTAGTTATAACTCCTTTGCACTAACTAATACCAGGGTTTCTCTGAGAAATGAAAATGCCTGGTCACTGAATATATGTGTTTTCAGTTTTAATAAACACAGTCAAACTGCTTCCAAAATGCTGTACCAACTGATACTCCCTCTAGACGTATCTGAGACTATCCATGTCTCAATGGTCTCAACACCACCCGGCATTACCAAACTTTTCTTGGTTTGTTTTGCTTGCCTCAAATTTGATGGAAGAAGGATTTCAGTATTGTGTGGCTTTTCATTTCTGATCATAGTGATGCTTGGACAGCTTTTCATACTGATTAACCGGTTATTTTTCTACACGTTCACAACTCATCATTTTAATAACCAAAGAACAGCAACAATCTCACTGCACTGTATTGGGAAGAATCCATGTTTTTCCTGTCTTTAAACACACACACACACAAACACACAGACACACATACACACGCACACAACTGGCCATTTTCCATTCCCAGTATTTTAGCACCTCTCCTAAATTCCATGAATCCTCAAAGGTTACCTGGGGCTCAGCTATTGCAGCCACAAGTTCTTGCAATGCCCTCAGATATAATTTCTCACTCTGGGACAAATTCAACAAGACTAAAGTAAACAACCACTTTCTTCTCCAAACTGATAACTGCTCTCTACTTATTTATTTCAGCTTCTCCTTTTCTGCTCTCAATGAGTAACCAAGTCCTCTCATTCTTTCTTCACAATTTCTCCTTACTTGCTGTTTAACCACCATGCTCCTTCTGTACTATGGCCCTGGTTATCTCATTCCCAAACTACTGGAGCAGCGGCCCCTCTGACTGACGCCAAGTCGTGGCCGACTCTTCGAGACCCCGTGCACCACGGGCGCCAGGCTTCCCTGTCCCTCGCCGTCTCCCAGAGTGGCGCCTGCAGTCTGCACATCGCCAGCAGAACTTAATCCCCTACAGTGGTGACGTCAGCCACCACCCGAAAGCCTGCCATACTTCCTAGACCCTATGTGACCAAGGCCATTTATCTCCTGATCAACCAGCTTCTTGTCATCTCTTTGTTTCTTCTGCTGTGTGTAACTCGTCTCAGAGTAGCACCTTCAAAATACTATACAACTGCTACTTTCCTCAAGAAGTGAGTCCTGGGTCTTCCCTCTGAATTCCTGCAGCCTTTGTCATTTTGTGACACAGGACACTGTCATACACTGCCTTATGTGATGACTACTCAGATATTTTATTTCCTCTTTCTAGATTTTAAACTATTAGTTATGTTTATATAACATCCACATTATTCAGCATAGTGGCTCCCACATTCTGCTGCACAAGTACTTATAGAATAAATTAGATACAAAACTATATTTCTTTAGTAGACAGGTCTTCTTGTTCCCATTTAAAGCATGCCAGTAAAAGTTGATGCATTTGAAGTACATCAAATATTAGACTAGTTTAAAAAATACCATTTCATTTTGGTCAGCTGCCATCAGGAAACCATGACTAAAAATTGAGGGAAAATGCACAGATGTTAAATATGCTATATTATTTCTAGGGCTTTCACTTCTCAGCTGCACCAGTACACATTGGAAAACTAGTAAAATCAACTCCTTAAACTATGATGACACATTGTGTGTTCTATACTTAGAAATTTCAGAGATAAAAGTTGATAGATTTGACTTTCCAGAGAATCTGAAGTTTTTTTTTTTTTTATAGTAATTAAGGAGATAACTTATAAATATCATCAGCAAGAGACAGAAGGAAGTGCAAAAGGAGTTTTATGGTCAACAAAGCGCAAAGCAGAAGGTACGGCTTTAGAGATACCGATGCTCCATGTTATGCGGCAGCTTGGATGGGAGGGGAGTCTGGGGGAGAATGGAGCCATATGCATGTATGGCTGAGTCTCCTAGCTGCCCACCTAAAACTGTCACATTGTTAACTGGCTATACCCCAATGCAAAATGAAACGTTTTTAAAACTAGAATAGTATACATGAGAGTAACTGGAAAGTACACAGGTGAACAGTTACATCCTTTATGTCTTTAGGATGGTGGACTGCTTATAAAATATACATTTTTAACTCATTTGATTTGCACATTTTAATCTTTGTTTTTTACAGATAAGGAAATGGAGGCTCAAAGAAACTAAGTGTCTTGCTCAGGTCACCTGGCTCAGGTCACCAGGAATCTTGATGCCACGGACTCTCTCCACAACAATTAAATAAAATGAAATAAGCAGACAGTGTCTCCTGAACTGTAAGATCTTTCAGTATGTTAGCACTTCCCCAAATCCACTGAGGCGCTGCTTCCTAAGGCTCCATACAAAGCAAATACATAATTATGTGCGTTCCCCTCCTCCATGTCCCCAGCCACACCTGTGTGATTAATGAATGAAAACATGAAGTCTGCAAGGTGATTTTGGTCATGTAAGATCAGCTCATAAAGTACAAGCCAAGGACCAAAGCCGAACCTCAAATCCTTCAGGCCGGGGTTGCTAAGCTCTCATTCCTTTAATCCTGTGTGCATCTGTGACCCTTGGAGCCCCTCCTGCACCTCCTTCACCTCCTTTATATATCTCACAGGAAAGGTCTGACTGGGACAGGAAAAGGGCAGGGCACAACCTTTAACAGACTGGCGTAGTCCAAGGACAGGACATAAACTGATAAGAACCGACTGGGGCCAAGATGGCAGACTCAACTTCCACTTGACCTCGAGCCTCAGTATATGCTCAATGTAACACACCCCAGGGCCATGACGGTTCCAAGGATGACCACAAAAGGTCAAAAAGTGGGCAGTGACCCAGTTCCTGGAAATCCCCACCCCATCCCCCAAGTAGCTGGAAAGTTCCTCCTCCTCATTAGCCTACGTAATTACCCAGCCTAGCCTATAAAAACTGACAACCCCACACCCTTGGGCCTCTTGTGCCTCTCTTACCTTCCAAGATGGCCTGTATTCTCTCCATGGAGTGTGCTTCCTTCCTGAATAAACCTTCTTTCTCTTTACTAGGGCTCACTCTTGAATTCTTTCCTGAGTGAAGCCAAGAACCCACACTGGGCAGCCATCCTAGGGACTTGGACGTGACCATGCTCTCGCACCTCACTCTCTTCCCTACAATATGACTGTTCGCAGCACATGACCTGGGTGTCCCGTAAGTTTCTGAAGGTATTCTTCTTTGCCTATTTTTAGTTCTCTCTAGTCCTGAGATGGCACAGAGCTTTGCATACAGAAGGTGTGCAATAAACGTTTATTGGATTGAATAGCTTAGTTGACATATATCCTTACTTGACAAATATGTAAGTAGTTGCGCAAGAAGCTACCAGGAAAATAGAATAAGGGACAAGGATTTTGACAGCACATGAACATGACTGAAATGAAATAGGTAGACAAATTCCAACTCTCCGTAGAGGAAAAAAAAAAAAATACATGTGGAATGAGGCTGTATTTAAAGAGAATAAAATGTTAAGAATGAAAGTTCTAGCAAAGAAAGCATTCCAGGATTCTGGGGTTAGGTAAGTAAAAACAAGGGCAAAGTTCAAACTAACACTGCTTTTAGAGGAATGTGCAAGTAAGTACAGTAACTTATCCAAACCAACAACAAAATGTTTTAAGTATAGGTCTTTAAAATAGTGAATAATTAGAAATAAGAACAAAACCACAGTTATATGGTTTTTGGAAAGCCCCCTGGACCAGAATACCAGGGCTTGGGATACAGTTCTAGGACTAGTCCAAATTGCATGACTGTCAGCACATTACTCATCTTTTTTTTTTAACTCACATCCTTAAACGTAATGTCCAATGTCTAGACGACATTCCAAGGTATTTTCTAATTTTGAAAATTTTACCATTTCCCTAATTTGTATATAAGTGATACCTTCAAGCTATTATAAATGGCTGCTCAAGTAGGTTAAAAATGATTCTTCTGGTTTTGGACACTTCAAACTAGGTAAACCTAGTTTAGATTCTACTAGGTAAACCTTGTCAACTTCTCAAGATTTCAAGTTGAACTGGCTCTAAATGGAGTCCCTTGAACTGCGAGATGAAACCAGTCAATTCTAAATGAAATCAACCCTGAATATTCATTGGAGGGACTCACACTGAAGCTGAAGCTCCAATACTTTGGCCACCTGATTCAAAGAGCCGATGACTCACTGGAAAAGACCCCGATGCTGGCAAAGACTGAAGGCAAAAGGAGAAAAGGGAGGCAGATGATGAGATGGTTAGACAGCATCATCGACTCAACAGGTATGAATCTGAGCAAATTCCGGGAGACAGTGAAGGACAGAAGGGCCTGGTATGCTGCAGTCCATGGGGTCGCAGAGAGTTGGACACAACTTGGCAACTGAACAAGAAAGGGCAAAGTGGGAATAGGATGGATGCACATGATCTACTATAGAGTCATGGTGACAAAACCCTACTACAGTAAGCCATTTCTGAAGAGAAACGAAACAAAGCGACGGACTTATGTCACACTCTGGACAACGTCCTAGCCACCTTTAGGGACCTAATGGAACAGCTAGAATGTTGGTTTTAAAAATCTGTCCTGTTATTCTTGCAATGCAAATTTCGAGTGTCTTCTGATAGGTTTCTGCAAGCTCTGTTTTGGTTCAATCCAGCTTTCACAACATAAAAATACCTGGCATAAATGAAGTTTAAAAAAAAGGACTTAATGATATTTAATGATAGTTTATAATGGTTTATTAAAACTATTCCTAGGTTTTAAAGTAGAGTATGGATTACCACTTAAACAACTATAAGGTTTATCTTCTATATGGGTGTCATATTTGATTCTTACAGAAGTTGATATTAAAAATTACAGCCTGGGAGGTCACTCTAATTTTTACAAAGGAAGAAGACACAGGTTCTAAAACCTATAGAACACTAAATAAACAAAAAGAAATTCCAGGGGTAGTTTCTAAATTGCTTGGAGGAACAATATAATACAATAACTCCTTCAAAATGCTAAAATTTTATTTTCAGTGGTCTCTAACAATCATTATTTGTTCTCAAATAAAGGCATGAGATACTAAGTCACAAAAAAACTGCTAAGAAGTCTAAAGTAACAGTGAATCTCCTATGTCAGATGCTGGATTATTAATGATATTTTAAGAAGAAAAAGGGTATTGGGATAGATTTGTGTTATAAACTAAGCTGGGTTCTTATTCACAACTGCTTTAAAGTTTCTCTGTCATTCTCCCAAAATTAAAAAAAAAAAAAAAAAAGCAGCGGGGGTGGGGGGGTGTGGGGTGGGGTGGGAAGAAGGGGCAGGATCTTTTCACTGCAGAGAAGAAAATTTAACTAGAGACTATCCTAATGTGGAATTCTTTCTCAGTGACAATTCGGCAACAACAATCACAGCCGGTGATGATTTACAGATCCGTGAGGAAAATCAGAAAAAGCACTGATCACATGGGCAGTCCTCTTCACTTTCTATAGACTGTTACATTCGAGAATCAACCTGTAGCTTTGAAAACACACTATATTCCTGAATGGTCTAAAAGTAAACCTGCAGAAATAAGAATATATGCTCTTTAACTCTGAATATAATTTTAGAGGTGTTAAACAAAACACAATATATGTACTGAGCAGCCAATATCTAGTGAACAGTTTTCTTTCTGCATCCTATCATTGACACCATGGGATTTAACAATAATAAAATTACACGTACCTGTCTTCATTTTGATTCTGATTTTATACACTTAGAGGCTTATAATAATTAAAATTATAAAAATGAATTGCCTAATGGCCTGGAGGGCATGGAAATGCTAAAACATTTATGTAAATAGGACTTACTCATTAAATAGCACTGACAAAGATATATAAATTATATTTAATTCCATTACGATGACTTAGATGAAAACAGTCTAATGGATTGTGCAAGAGTCCCGAATCTAGCTCCTGTGAACTTCGGCAAGTCACTCATGAGCTGGTGGTGCCAGCTGCCTCCATCTGTAAAACGAGGACAGGGCTACTTCTCAACTCTGAGACAATGTCTCAGGCTCAGTTTTGACAAGTCTCCCCCAGAATTTAATCTTTTTAAAAAAACCCAAATTCAACCAAGAGATAAAGGTATAAGAAATGTTCATTTTTCTGAAACGTGCACATTGGATAATGTCTTCCGATGGCGTTGCAGGTGCTGAACTATACGACTGTTCATGAAAATAGTCATGCTTATTGATTCACTAGGCTTGTGTCTACATGAGAGAGAGCGCTGAGGGTAAACAGGGGATAAGTCCTGGGGAAAAGAATGCAGTGAGTCATTAAGACTAGAAGTGAAACGAAATGCTATACCAAATCCCATCGAAACTTCGGGACTTAAAATGAGAAACTACTTTTTCCCATGAGAACTCGGCAATTACAAATTCTAACGAATGCTAGGAAAATGTTTTCAAGTTCTTAGCTGATGTGTTTACATGCAAGTGTCTTCAATGAAATATGCCATTTCATGAAATATGGCCACTATTAATTAATGCCAAAACCAAGAGAATTTTTACGGAATTCCATATTATGAACACATGACTACCACAGTGGTTCGTCGTGACTGGTGTTATGATTCTGAATACCATAGGAGTTAGTAATGACCCGGCGCCTTCCCATGAAATTCGAGCCAATGTTTTTGGACTAATTGGCTCATTGTTGTTCACTAAATTGGTATTTTCTCTGCTATTCTGTCTCCAATCATCGGATATTCCTCCAGAGCCTGCATTGTCTTCAGGTATGTGCTCCTACTGAGGCCCGACATTGTACGTTAGATCTTGAAATCAGGCCTAAGAAACAGTAGAACAGTTCTAAGCAACCAAAAGCTACAATTTAGTTTCTCTATGTTCTTGTTTTTAACTTACCTAAGAATCTACTTTATGGTGAATACATCCACTCCTGAATATCAAATTGTGACTTTTAACGACTTAATAAAATTATGTACTTCAATATTCAGCTAAGCTCCAAGACCATCACTGATTACCCCCTAAATCAGGGCTCAGTAGTCTGAGGAATAGAAAAACTTAAATGTAGTCTACATTTACAAGAGAAAAAGAGATTTCAGAGTTAGGGACTACTGCACCTTTACGTATACTTCACTGACTCTTCTTTGCGATCTAATATTTATAAAGTTATAAATACCTAAAGGAGTTATTTTCTCTAAATCTAATTATCTTGAAATTAACATTCAGAAATACTTTAAGGTATTTCTACATATACTTAAAACTGGACAAGAAGACCATTTTTTAACACTGGAATCTCTTGCTGTAACAGGGCCAACGAAAACTGGTACATCAAATTCACAGCCTGACGTCGTGGCAAAAGCTGACTGCGGCCCTTGTTGAAGAAAGTGATCTCCAGCCCAGATTGGTGGTGGTTCCTTCCTACTCCCTGCTGTCAACCAGACCAGGGAACCTATCTGTTGCTGCTGAGATTGGCTCTACTGAGTCAGCCCATCGAATGATATGAACAGTTCACCTGGGAAGGAGAGACTGGAGTTCTGCCTCTGCTTCACTGTGAGGTTTTGGACCGGTCCCGGTGGTTCCGTTACCTAATCTAGAAAATTAAGGTCTCGGACTAATGATGCCTTAGGACTGAAATAGCTCTAACATTCATGGCTGACAACACTTCCAAGCTCTCCTTGGTGATCACACCACCTCTTCTTCCATACAGGATGAGATGAAGTCTAGATAATACGACAGTATTACTTCTACTATTACTCTGATGGGAGCTTCTAGCCCTCACTTACAGTTCTTTTAAATGGTGCCAGAATTTTCTGTAGTAATGTTAAGGACTCAGGACAATCCAAGGATGATTTTTCCCTTCACTGCCTTGTCTGTGTGCAATCACACAGGTGAGCATCACCTCAGATCTCCTATCTTCATCCTGGTTGACCACTGTCAGAACTCAAGTCTGAGAGAGAAATACTCAGGTCCTCAAGCAAAATGGAATCCTTTTCAGAAAAGTCCTAAGTACACAAATACGGACCCAATAGCTGTTGGGGTTAAAACACGGTAACGAACCGTTCTCTCCTCCCCACCCCCCAGTTTTAATGATGAGCCCAAATGAGTAAGTTTTAATAAACAAAATTTCACATGCAACTGTCTCATTCACCCTTCCCTCCATGCTGGCAATCAGATTTTCACCAGACAAATCTACCCCAAAGCACAGAATGTGCTTACAAAGGTTAGTCAGGACTCTATTTGCATCACAGCAGCTTAATCATTTCAATCTTTAAAAAAACAAAACAGAACAGTTTTTGGAAGCCTCTAATTTATTTTCGAGTTTCTTTTCTCATCTTGGACTGCCCTTCTCCTCAGAAACTGGTTCTCATTTCCCAAAAGCTCTTGCTTGTGTTCTAAAAGCCGCCATCACTCTTCGGAGAAGACGGCTTGACAAAAGTCAGTCAGCAAGATGGATCTCTTTGGAAATGGAAGCCGTCTGGAGTCCACCGATTTTAATGACTCCGGTTTGAACCGAAGAAGAGTTTATTGCCACTCTAGTCCCCTTCCCTGTGGGCAGTAAATTACCAACGATTAAAGAGCCAGTTTCCCCTCACCCTCTCTGCCCCCACCACCCTGCTCTGCTCCCGGCAAAAACAAAAACGAAAAAAGAAAAAAACACTGCCCGGGAGGACAAAACCTGCCACCAAGGCAGCAGCGCTGCGGTAATTTCCCCAGGCATTATGATTGATGATGATCAGCAGAGCGTGGGATAATGGCTCCCCTTAATTTACCGGTCCCTTTGAAGGGTTAAAATATGGCAGATGTTGATAGCTGACACTCCTTGCTAACAGGAAAGACGCATCGCTGGGGGCCCCCTTCTAGGCTTTCCCTTCCCCGCAGCTGTCTGTGTAGAGCAAATTGTATCCACTTGTTTAACCTCGGGGAACGTCTGGAGGGGACCCAGTGCCACAAGGGTACCTTTTTTTTTTTAACGGTCATTTCCTCTCTGGTGTAACTTGCATGACAGTATGTGACAAGCAGAAATTAATGGGGACACTGCTGTGCCAATTCCTCCTGAATTGCTGACACTGGCTACAGGCTGCCTGTTTGCCACCCAGCCAAGACCTCACATGAAACATGGCGAGGGGCCCACAGCTCTATTCACCAACAAGCCAGCTGGTCAGTGATGAGAGGAGCCGAAACAATGTGGAGCGCACAAACCAGGAAGAAAACGCTTTACAAACCGCTTCCAACCAAGGAGGTGAGGTTTGCTGTGAGTTCATATGCCGGTTTATTTCCCTGAGTGGCAAACTGCAGAACCCCAGTCTCCACAGTACTTTGGGTAGAAGAAGGATTCCTCTCCCAAAGCCTTCTCAGGTACAAGCTCGGGGAAGAACATCCTTCAGGCACAAGGAAGCCACGTGAGATCTGTCTCCAAGGATGCTTTTCCAATAGGCCCACGAGCCAGAAGGGTATCTCTTGCCTCTAGCGAACTACCATGGGGCTGCCCAGTTTAAAAATTCTATGCATGGGGTATTCTTTCCCCTCTTTCTCACATATACAAGTACATGCACAAAAGAATCTCCAGTTCAAGCCCGTTAATCCTCTGCAACGTTTTGCAAGGTTGGGGAATCTGCCCCCATCTTGGCAAGATTTGCTTTCTCCTCTTTCTGTAATCAGGATTCAAGCTCAGTCGGTGGGCACTTAAATGGTGTCTCTGTTACAGACTTGGCCATGCTGATTTCGGCCCAGAAGAACAAATCAAGGCACATACTTTTTTTTTTTTTTTAAAGGGAGGGAAGGGCAAGCAGAAACATCACCTAACTGACATTGTGTATGACTCAAAAGCTGAAGGTGAGAGATGGAACGCTGGAATGGGAAAACTGTACTGGTAAGTGTTTTTTAATAAACTGGGAGGCCTTCAGGGCATGTGCCTCAGAAAGGCACAACAAAGGGCGCCTCAATTTTGGGTTTGGGCACAGCATGGAGTGAGACTGGGGTGCTCTGAAGGAGCAGATACTCATAAAAACAACGATCTGAGGACTTTCCTGGTGGTCCGGGTGCTGACTCCACACTCCCAATGCAGGAGTCCTGGGTTCTATCCCTGTTCGGGGGAAGCACATCCCAGAACATTCCACAAATAAAGCTGCAATGAAGATCGAAGATCCTGCGTGCAGCAACTAAGACCTGGGACGGACAAATTATAAATATTTAAAAGCAAACAAACTAGAATCTGTTCAATTCACTTTCTCTTTCATCCCCAGTTTTACAGTGTCCTAACCAAACTGAAGATGTAGGCAGTTTCTGAGAACATAGGGGATACTTGCAGCAAACACGAAATTCAGCAAGTGAACAATGCAGAGGTTTTGATCTAAGTTGAACAGGCCTCCTGTTTTGGGGGGAAGGAAGAATGGGAGGAGAAGCGGAAATAACCTGCAGTGTTACCAGGTTGGCCCAGGGGGAGAAAGACACTGTTTTCACTTCTGAGAGGACTTTTCAAAGCCAGCATTAGATTGGCAGCCTCAGGAACATCATTCTTTAGCCATCTCGCTTTCTACAAATAAATGGAATGAACAAAGGTCTCCAAGTCACTCAGGCAGGAAGTACAAGACTGGAGACAAAGAATGAAACAGCCTGCAAGCCCACCTCTAGTACATAAAGGCTACGGGAATAACTCCTGGGGATGGGCTGTTGTTTCCATAAGTATAATTTAGGAAAGGTTTACAATGTTTCCAACTCAGAACTGGAATGCAGGCCTGGAAAAAATACAGAGGAAGAAGTCATGGAAGTGGAAACCCTAATCTCTTAAACAAACACATTTCCAAAATATACTATATAAGGCTACCTGTGCGGGGAGCCGGTGAGGCATTCCACTCATGACAAAGGTCATGAGGAAGGAGGCTCGGCCGGCTGATCCAGGGTATACCTGAGTCTGTTTTTCGTGTTCACTGCCCATGCTTTCTAACAACAAAGTAGTACCTTAATGAAAATTCAAACAGTGCTGAGAACCTACGGCCTAAATAACGGGTCCCCTTTTGCCAAGATCAATGTGGAAACCTCAATAAACAGGAATCCCAAACAAATTCAGACATTCCCTCTCATGTGACAACTGCCTGCTGAGTCTGAATCTCTCAGGGCTTCCTGAAAACAAATGCACATGAAATCTTGGGCTTGCAATGTGATGCCCACAGCTCTCTGCAGCCTTACGTGAAAGTGGGCAGGAGGTGTGCTTGGGGGCAGGGGGTGCCTCTCACAGTGTTTCTTATTAGTTAAAATATTATTTGCGTTTACAAATTTAGGCCTAGTTTTCATTTCTGAGCTCCTAAGTTTTTCCAGCCTATAAATAGCCAATTTAATAATGCCAGATGGAGTAAAAGAATGCTACATATGGAATCTGATTGCACAGATATATTTTGAAATGCATATTTCTAGGTTAAACAGGGGTGATACCTGTACTTATTAAAACAGACTCTCTCAGCTCAAAGGCCACAGTGTAATGGTCAAAAAAGCTGCATGGTGTGTCAAAGGCTATCGAACTGCATACATGTTCCATCTGTGAGTTAGGGAACTGTGAGTCGGATTTTAAGAGGCAGAGGGATGTAACACACTTCCAGGCTTCATGACCTTTCCTGATGCTTCGTTAGACCTTTCCTGATGCTTCGTTAGGCGTCTTATCAGAAGGAGAAGAATAGAGATCTCTGTTATGGCTTTCCTGTGGCAAGTAAAAGACAAGGCGATGATTTTCCAGTCCATTGCCCCTGGCAACATGCTCATCAATCATCAGGGTCTAGGACTTTGTTATTCCGCTGCAGGAAAGAAAGCTCAGTGGTTTCTCTCCAAGTGAAATGGGACTCCCTCCTACCCAATATTTAAGGTTATCATCAACAATTGCTGTGTCTTTGCCTTCAGAGAAGGTGCTTTAGGGGCTCACAGGGCTCAGCTGAAACACAGCAATTTTACCTACTGTACCAAGGATTCAGGTATGGGGTCCAAGCTATTCTGAGCGTGTCAGGGGATGCTGTTTTCTAAACCCCACAAGGGGTTCATCTTTCTATAAACATCTTATCCTCAACAGTTTTCATTTCTATCATCTAGCCCGGTCTGTTTTCTTCCTCACATGCTCAAAAGGCCACAATGTGCCAAGACAATAAAAAATAGTAATAATAAACATATATTCAAATTCCCTTTGTTTGGCATCACTGTACCCCTTTAATTTTGAAAAAATGTAGGGCTGTCTTGGAGTGGATGCAATAAAAAATAGTAATAATAAACATATATTCAAATTCCCTTTGTTTGGCATCACTGTACCCCTTTAATTTTGAAAAAATGTAGGGCTGTCTTGGAGTGGATGGTGGAGTTATTCACGTTATTTTAAGGCAAGTGCATGTTACCAAGACCGCTGTTGGCATTTTGAGTCTCAAATAATTTACTTCGAGAAAAACTGGAAAGACATCTGACACTTGTTCATTAAACTAATTCTGCATTCACAGCATCTTATCTATTTGTGAGCAATCTCCTGGTACATGTCGATTCACGGTTTAAAAAGAAATGTTCCTTTTTTAGCAGGCACAATAACGCATAGTCCTAAAAATTCTTTGCTGAACTATATACTGGGCTTCCACTGTAAGTGTTATGAGCTCATTTTAACAAGAGGACTGAAAGTTGATTTCATGTAAAAAACACTGAAAAACAGTTAATGACCTAGAGATCATTAAAGAAACCCACACTAGTACCTGCTACTGTAGTAAAAACAGGCTCGTAACTTTACTTTATTCTAAGGGCAGATATTAATTCTAAAAGTTTACGACTCACCAGCAATTGCTTCCATTTACAACTGAATGAAACTCCTCCATTGCCTATTTATACTATTTAACAATAAAATGCCGGAAAGATTAAAGGGGATAGTAACAATAGTGTCACATCATTTTTTCCCCAGTCTTTTAACATCTATGCCTTTATCCATATCACCATCATCAATAATCACGTACTACATGTTTTCAATACACACACACTGACTATTTTACAAATCTGCTCCATTGTGTGGCCTAACAACAAATGACATGATATTATGTTGCTAATTCTTACGCTGGGCTCAGAAAAAGATTCAGACAAAAGAACTTCAAAGTGGGGAATAACAGAGGGCATTCCCCACTAAAGCACAAGTTATAACGCCCTTTTGTCCGATGATAAAAATACTAGGTTGAAATATATGAAACTGCCATTTTTACTGGGCAAAAGCAGTCAACCACCGACAACTTCATATGGCTTAATGTACATGCTCATAAAAAAAAAACCACCCCATAATACCTTAACAAAGACACTTCAGCATTTTGCCTTCTAGTTTTCTATACGTATATTTGAAATACATTTCAAAGCTGGGATATTATATACACAGATAATAAAGATGAATATCATCTTTCTTTAGGCAATTCTTAAAAAATAAGCGTCTCTGAAACATTATTCTCTTAAATGCATTTTCATAATTCATTTAATCATCTCCTATTATGGTACCTTCTGATTTAAATGTACATTTCACTGATTATTTGTGCAGTAGAATATACTTCTACCAGCCATTCTGGGTCTATGTATCATTTCTTTGTGATCTGTCTGTTAATGGTCTTTATTTATATCTAAATTAGATAATTTTCTTTTTCTTATTGGTTTCTAAGGGGTTTTTGTATGTTAAGGATATGAAACCTCTGCTGTACTTTTGGCAAATATTTTATTTGCCTTTTAGTTCTATTTGTAATATTTTAAGTTTAAAATTTTAGGGTCTAATCTATGAATTGTTTCCTTTGTGATCATTTCCACTGTTTTATGCTTAGAATACTCTCTGATAGTTGATATATTATTCTAGTCATTAAAAAATTAATACTGTCACCCCCCATATACACATACCTTTTAAAACTATAAAGTGTTTATAGAGTTTATGCAAAACCACAAAAGAGAATGCTTGCTCAGTGTCCAAAGCTGAAAGGCTGTCTTCAGCCTCCTAACCAGCACTAAATGTTACTAAATCAGGACTGTTTCTAGCAAAATTTACAAGCAAACTCAGCTGTCTCTTTTCTAAGGAAAATTTCCTGCCACACAAAGGGTTACCTCTGAACAGTATCTCCATTATTTCACCCATGACTCCATTCCTAATTTTCTGTTTTCTGGCAGCTGCTCTCTAACTTACAAATAATGCATGTCTTTGTTTAGAGTTCCTTAAAAAAACTGTACATTCTAAATGTGGAAGAAAGCTCAATTTATTTTACTTTGAAACCTGAGAAATCAATAACATGAACCATATGTTAATTATGGAACCTGGTGATAAATAAAGTAAGAAGTCCTATGAAACTGTGGTGGTGAAAGTGATGGAGTTGAGACAGAAAAGGAAAGAAGTCCTTTCTCTTGGTGTGTGATGCTTTCATAAATCTCCCTGCTTGGTAGAACACCAAAATGCAACTCTTTTCTTAATTCATTCTAATGTAATTTATATTTCACTTTCTTCCCAACTCCTGTTTTTTATCAGGATGTTACAGCAATGACGAGATACATATCAATGGCGGTTAATACAGTGGCAACATTTAGAACAGATGATGCCAAAGACAAAGTTTAACCAATATTTATGTCTTTGATTTTCATTTATTTGGATTCATGGAGTTTTGCACTGAAGACATGAATCAAGCTATCTTTATCTGGTTGAAACACTCAAGGACTTCAGGCCTACAAGATAAATTGCCACGACTAGAGTAAGAATCATAATGAGGAAAACAAAAGTCAGTTATGTAATGTTTTAGGTATTTACATGTGGTATCACATACTTCTAAAAAAGAGTTAACTTTAGGGTATTTACTGAGGGTACATATATTTCTCTTTTCCCCCTGGAGCCCATTAAATCAATTTGGCTCTTGTTACCACAAACCTACATCTTCCCTCTTCTTGTACCCTCACCCTCCTGATTTGGAATCTATTTTTAAAGAGGGAAGGGACAGAGGGAAGCAGAGCCCTCACCTGCAGCTTTTACACCACTTCTGTCTCAGTAACACTTCAGGTCTTCAGCTATGGGTGATGGTGAGTTCCAGATTTAAATGATAAAATGTGATAGTGAGACTAAAATATTCATTAAGTGTTCAGTAATTGTTCCAACCATCAACAGAACTACACATTCATAGAACAACTTCAATTAAGGATATGTTTCCAGATCAATCAGTATCTGATCACTCAGGGTAGCCCTAAACTTAAAAAATTTTTTTTTTACATCTGGAATTCATCATTTTTACTCTTTTGGCCTCACCACGTGGCATGTGGGGTCTTACTTTCCCAACCAGGGATCAAACCCACGCCCCCTGTATTGGCAGCATGGAGCCTTAACCACTGGACCACCTGTGAAGTCCCTAGACTTAAACCTTTTAACGCTGCAGTTTCTAAACTTAATTCAGATTGAAACCTCCTATGCCCTCTGGTCCCCAATCCTCTGCTATGTTCTATTTTAGCTTTCCAATCTAAAAGTGCTGTGACTATACTAGAGTAGAATGATAAATATTTCTTTGGTTTTGTCCAAGAAAGGAAAAATGAACAAGTATGGTCAGGGACAGCAGAGAGCAATAGTAAATATAAAAACCAACAAAGCTACTAGCTTATATTTGCTAAAGGCTTAGAACCACAAGTGGAAGAAACTCTGAGCACTCATATCTTCTAATACATGAGCCTCAAGGTAAGCACCTGAACACTCTGGCCACATTAGCGTCAGCACTAGAAATCTCCACCTATGATCCCGTTAGGTTTCACGTAGTCTTGGTTCCTCATCAATAGAACAGGGTTAGGAATTCTGATCAGTTACATGTGCAGATCTGGTAATGGTTTACTAATTTAGGACCCCAGAGAACTGTGAGAACATTAAGCAAAAGGAAACAAAAAACATCTTTCAAAGGTCAAATTATGATGTGTCATAAACTTTTTTAAAGAGTAGCTTTCATGAACTTTTTTTTCTAAAGAGTAGCTTTCTGGGTGGCTTAAGAATTTCTCGTTAGAATTCTCATGTTTCTAAGCATCTTCTCGCTAATTCATATTAATGAGTTAGCACATTCCAATAGACCATCTTTAAGGAATAAAATATCAGCGGTAAGTATATTCGGCCGAAGAATTGATGCTTGTGAACTGTGGTGTTGGAGAAGACTCTTGAGAGTCCCTTGGACTGCAAGGAGATCCAACCAGTGCATTCTGAAGGAGATCAGCCCCGGGATTTCTTTGGAAGGAATGATGCTCAAGCTGCAACTCCAGTACTTTGGCCACCTCATGTGAAGAGCTGACTCATTGGAAAAGACTCTGATGCTGGGAGGGGTTGGGGGCAAGAGGAGAAGGGGACAACAGAGGATGAGATGGCTGGATGGCATCACTGACTCTATGGACGTGAGTCTGGGTGAACTCCGGGAGTTGGTGATGGACAGGGAGGCCTGGCGTACTGTGATTCATGGGGTCGCAAAGAGTCGGACACGACTGAGCAACTGAACTGAACTGAACTGAACTGAACGGACGACTTTAGTTAAAATGCCACACCTGATTCACCTGGGCTTAGAGTCCTCTGAAAGGCTGGGGCCACCTACGCACAAGCAAGCAGATATTCCAAAGGTCTGAGTCATCTCAAGACATTTTCCATTCCCAAGTAGGGTCATATGTCAACCTGTAAGAGACTATTTCTTAAACAGTAATGTCTTTAGGCATCATCAGTGGGTACTTATTGGAAACTCCCTTCTCAGACTATGTTTAGGGCAAGGCTGTAGATTTAAATGAGCACCCCAGGTGGTGATTATACAGGTGATTCACTGGCCACGCCTGGAGAAAGAGCATTACATTTAACTTCATTAACCCCTTACTAGATGGTGATACCACCATCTAGGGGCTTCCCTGGTAGCTCAGTTGGTAAAGAATCCTCCTGCAATGCAGGAGATCTGGGTTCAATCCCTGGGTTGGGGAGATCTGCTGGTGAAGGGACAGGCTACCCACTCCAGTATTCTTGGGCTTCCCTTGTGGCTCACAGGCCACACCTGGAGAAAAAGCATTACATTTAACTTCATTAATCCCTTAGCAGATGGTGACACCACCATCTAGGGGCTTCCCTCATAGCTCAGCTGGTGAAGAATCTGCCTGCAATGCAGGAGACCTGGGTTCGATCCCTGGGTTGGGAAGATCCCCTGGAGAAGGGAAAGGCTACCCACTCCAGTATTCTGGCCTGGAGAATTCCATGGATGGTATAGTCCATGGGGTGGCAAAGAGTTGGACATGACTGAGTGACTCACTTTCAGATGGTGACACATTTCTGCAAACTTTGTTAGTTTAGTCTATTTTTCAGGCATCCAAATCAGGCTTCCACTACACAGTAGTAGCTAGAGTTTTTGAAGATTAGATTTATACTTGGTCATTTCTAATATCCACAGAATTCTCTTTTACTTCCTAAGATGTCAATAGTCACAGATGGCACTTCCCTGGTAGTCCATTAGTTAAGAATCTGCCTTGCAGTGCAGGGGATGTGGGTTCAAACCCTGTTTGGGGAACTAAGATCCCACATTCCGAGGAGCAACTAAGCCTGCATGCTGCAACTAGGGAACCTGGCTGCCACAACTGGAGAGTCCATAAAGATCTCAGGTGCTGCAGCCAAGAGCGGACATAGCCTAATAAAGAACTAAAAACAAAGAAAGAGTCGCAGTGTCCAGATGCATGCATCAAAGCCCTGATTTAGATATATGAATCCAGAATCAGGTCAAACTCTCCTCATCTGATTTTTCCACTGGAATCGATCTTTGTGGACAAATTTGCTCTTTGAGAGCAATGAGAAGAAAGAGGAAGTACAGAACGAGAGTATTTGCAAACAATATTTTATTTCCTGGAGATAGTTGGTTCTCATGACTACCATTATGGGGTTTGCATTATGGGCTTCATCGCACAAGTGTTTGTGAAAGCCCTTGTTCCTCTCAACAAATATGTAATAGAACCAATGATTTTAACTGCAGTGAAACGATCGATTCAGCCTTTCCACCTTCCTTAGGAATGAGGGAAAAGTTACAATCTTAGATAACTGGTGGATATTTTCTCTAGCTGCCTTTCACTAATGTAAAATTTAGTGACTATAAATTATTAGCAACTGCTCTTATAGAATGTGCTTTCTTAACTTCCAAACTCCACAATCACATGGGTATCTGAAATTTCTGGATAAGAATGATAAAAATCCAAATGATTAGGAGAGTATTTCCAATTAGATTTTTTAAAAGTAACTTCACTCTTTGAAGCTGCCACTGCTTATGGTGGGAATGACAAAGAACTTTGCACACAACAGTTAACATGTGGAAACTTACCTTTACATTTTTAAAAATGTGTCAATACCAAATTATCTGTTAGCTACACCCTTGAGAAATGAGAACGGGCTCTGAGATTCACAGCATCAATCACTTTACTGGACTCAGTTTCCCATCCATAGTACAAAACACACTTAGCAAACATTGAAAGAGAACGACTTCTGGAATTTAGTTAAGTCAGTATTAATACTAAAGGAGAAAATGCACTATAGTTCTAGTGGACATCAGTTACTGGTTTTAGACTGTACCTAAGCCAAGCCAACCAAGCAAATCCTTAGTTGATATGGGTAATTCCACAATCTCTGCCCAGCATGAAGAAAGAACCAAGTAGATATGTTACAATATGGCATATTCTCTGCTTACTTTTCTATTATATGTATATGCATATATATGTTTGTATGTTTTATTGTTTAGTTGCTAAGTCGTGTCCAACTCTTTTGTGATCCATGGACTATATAGCCTGCCAGGCTCCTCTGTCCATGGGATTCTCCAGGCAAGGGGGTTGCCATGCCCTCCTCCAGGGGATCATCCCTGCCAGGGATCAAACTCATGTCTTCTACAGCTCCTGCACTGGCAGGTCAGTTCTCTACCACTAGGGCCACCTGGGAAGCCAGGCATATGCATACATACAATTTATTCTATTATATATGCACATGGATAGATAATAATATGCATATAATAGGAAAGTAAATATATATAAATATATACAAATCTATCCCTGAAAAAGTACAACTTTCTCACTTATACAATGGGAAAGCAGGCGCTGATGTAATCAACCCTCTGAAAGTGAAAGTGAAAGTGAAGTCGTGTCCGACTCTCTGGGACCCCGTGGACTGTAGTCTACCAGGCTCCTCTGTCCATGGGATTTTCCAGGCAATAGTCCTGGAGTGGGTTGCCATTTCCTTCTCCAGGGGATCTTCCCAACCCAGAGCTCAAACCCGGGTCTCCCGCACTGTAGACACATGCTTTACCATCTGAGCCACCAGGGAAGCCAATCAACCCTCTAATTAACGTTGAAATACAGGCATCGGTATATTGTTACTAACCAGTTTACTGAAGGTCTTCTGTACATTCCAGACAGTACTAGAGACAGCACAATAAACTAGGTTCAGACTTCAAAGCTCTTATCTTCCAGTTGGGAAAGATGAACAACAAACATAAAAAAATTAATGAGATCATTTTGGCCAAGGGTAGTGAAGAAGATAAAATGCGGCACCATGTGTAACGTGGTCAACTGTGAGTAGAGGTGGAGTGGTAGGGGAGGTGATCACAGAAGAAGTCATTAGGCTGTGACCTGAGCTGGTATTACGAAGACGAGAAATAGGCACCCTTCCCGTGGGGCTGGGGAGGGAGAGGCATGGAGCATTCCAAACAGAATGAACAATACGTACCCACGCTGAGCTGGAGGCATGCTGGAAGAACAGAGGGAAGGCAGGTGTGGTTGAAGGACAGTGAGCCACAGAAGCAGAACGGGGTCTGGGGGGCGGGGAGGAGAGGAAAAGGGCACTAGGCAGGGCAGGACTTTTGACTTTCTTCTACAGGTCACAGGAAACCACTGGAGAAAAGTGGTTTTTATCAGAGGAGTAATACCTCTTAATTTTCTTTTCTCCATTTTTGTTTATTTATTTTTTGCTGGGCTGGGCCTTCAGTGCTGCACACGGGCTTTCTCTAGCTGCAAGGAGCAGGGGCTACTGTCCAGTTGCAGGGTGCATGCTTCTCACTGCAGTGGTTTCTCTCACTTAAGAGCACAGGCTGTAGGGCAAGCGGTCTTCAGCAGCGGTGGTGCACGGGCTTAGCTGCCCCGCAGTATGTGGGATCCTCCTGGAACAGAGATCAAACCCATGCTCCCTGTATTGGCAGGTGGATTCCCAACCACTGGACCACCAGGGAAGTCTGAGTGATTAATTTATGCTTCAATAAGGTGCCTCTGGTTGTCACAGGAAGGGGGTGCTATATAGGGACAGGAGTGACAACAGCATATTGAATTAGAAAGCTGGTCTGATGGGTCAGACTAGGGGTTTAGCAGTAAAGATGCTGAGAAGCAAGCAGTCAGACTGGGGTTATCTTTTGGGGATAAAATCAAAAGTACTTGCTGAGGGATTAGATGAAGATTGTGAAGGAAAGAAAGAAACCTAGAGGGATCCTTAGGTTTGGGGATCAAACAACTGGGCAGATGGGGAAGGCCTGAGTTGCGGAGAGGATTCTTGGGTAATGTTTTGGTCCCAAGATATCAGACAGCTGGTTGATTATAATGCATTCAGAGCAAGAGGGAAAGGTCAGGCTAAAGAATAATGATACCTGAAGGTTCAGGACTGAATGATATCACCTGGCCAGAAAGCATAGACAGGGACGAGAAGACAGCTGAGGATGAAGAAGCCTCCACTGTTCCAACATTTAGAGGAAGACAGCCAGGAAAGAAACTGTAACCAGGCAGCTCAGGCGCACTCTAAACTTGGGTGAGGAATATCCCTCTACTATGTGGAGCATCTCTCCACCATCTGTTACCATAGCGACACACACTGGGTATACACTGCCCGCGACTTCTTCATGGGCTCTATAAACAGACTCAATGCCCAAGGTGAGGAAGTGCTTTCTAAAGAGATTCCAGCTAACCTATTATTAGCTTGATCAAAGTGTCACTTGTTTATTTTAGTGAGTCAGTATTTATTTTAATGAGTCAGTCTTACAGTACCTTTAGAAAGACACCAGTTTTTTGTTTTATTTTTTAACCCATATTTCCTGTTAGGGAAAAAAACAAACCCACCCACTAAATAACTCCATTATAATTTACTATACTGTTATATGTTTATATAATCATATTATCTAAATATTATATATAGTATATAGATTATATATATAAAACAGCATCATCTGTTATACTTTGAGATAATCATGTATTCACATAATTCTGTCCTCTTTCTGATATTTTCAACTACTACAAGGGCCTGGGAAATTGCTTAAGGATTTGTTTCTGGGAGAGTCCTCAAAATCTAGACTATCTGAAATGCTCTCCCTGAAGAGCTACTGAAAGTTACTACAGATGTAGCTCACTCACCCTAGGTTACCCCCTAAATCTGAGGTGAACTCAGGGCTGACTCGCTTCCTTCCGATCATCTCTCCTGTTAGAGTTGACGGTGGCCAATGGCTGGAGCCACTTTGATTTAGCCCTCAAGCAACTCCCAGGCTGGCTGCCTAACTTTCACTTAGCATTATGGCTGACGTTCCTGTTTTTAAAATCCCCCCAAATTCTGTGCGTGTATATGCGTAGGGGGTAAGGTGGGCACCTACCCAGCTAAGGGTGTGGGCCAGGGTGTGGTTTGTTCAGAGAAGGCATTTTTTTTTTGAGTCAGAAGTCTACATTCCAAGCTGACTTCCCACAAAGAAAAACTATGACATACATAGGTTACATTCCTGATGAAAGTTCAGACACCTGGTTTTTAAAAGCAGAATGCCTCTAAGTATGATCATTAATGTACAGGTGACGCACTTTTTAAAAGGCATACTAAGGGTCCAGAATGGGCAGAAGGGGCTTCCCAGATGGTGCTAGTGGTAAAGAACCCGCCTGCCAATGCAATGAAGAACGTGCACAAGTTGTTTGGATAAAGCATTACAATCAGCAATCCTCTAAAATGTTACCTTAATGTGGAAGGGCAGGGAAATGTAAAGGAGAGGTTCTTAGGACTCAGGCTGGAGACAGCCTAAGGCCCAGAACCGAGGAGGAAGCTCTGGGGCAGAGCTCCGGAGACCTTGGGAAAGCCAAGTGTGTCTGTGTGCACTGGCGAGGAGGGAAAAGAGTGGGGCATGGGGACAGTGCAGGGCAGGGGAGGCAGAGGGTAGAGAGAACACAGGATCCTGAGTGCCAAGAAGCAAATCAGCTGTCTGGGCTACCGTGCTGGCAAGTCACAAAGCCCTGAGAAATCCAACTGTACCACAGGCGTGAACTGCTTTAAGGCAGACTGCTGTAGGTTGAGGCCCATCTTAGAGTAAAAACCAACACCGGCCAGTGAGGTCCTTGCACCAGAACTAGTGTTACTGTTACATTCCACTGTTTAATCTTATTAAACAGTCCTCTCAGGCATCCTTCCTGGACGCACTTTCTTCAAAAAATTATTTCATGTGACTCTGAAAAGCAGTTTGCTTTAAACACCAGGAGAGATGTGTGTGCACATGCCTGTGTGTGTTTGAAAAACCCACAGTCTATTCAGCAAAGTCCAGCCTTGATATCAGATTGAAACAAATGTCCTTCCAGGACCCTCATCGTCATTGTGGAGTATTTGTTCACTGAGTTGCTCGTCTTGTTTTTGGGATCACTTTATTATGCAACATCTGCTCTGAATTTCAAATGTGATAAACAGGGTATGAGTGTCGGTGGCAGATGGCTAATGACCGCCAGCGACAGGGCATTCAAGTCTGCCTTGTTTTCTGGGAAGCGATATTTTCATGTTAATTTGCTCTGTGTCCTGCAAAGATGAGACAAATCACCTGCTCATAATTCAGGCAAAGTGGAGACCACCAGGAGCTGAGAGGGGCCATGGCTTGATTCCTTTGGGGGTGAGAGGAGAGGCGGCTCTGGGGGGCTTTCCTCATCAGAGTAACGGGACCGGGCAGTCACTTCGCATTATGTCAGATGGAGAAAGATGAATCAGTCCCGGCCACCCCATCCTGACACCAGGGCCACTGTTTACTGCAAGCAGATATTATTCATGAAAACAGATCTTTCCCAGAGGCAGAAAACAGGTGCTATTAAGAGTGTGTGTCAGTCTCTGAAGCCTGGGTTTTGTAACATAAACTTAATAGGACATTTTATCTCCTATTGAAAATGTTACAACCAACAGAAATCTCCAAGAAACATTCAATCGAAGATAAAACGAAATCTAATTCGCAGAGAAAATGACCCGCACAGACTCATAAACCTCGAGGTCTTTCGGCCTTCTCGAGCCCGGTAGAATTTGTCTGTTACAGAGATACATGCACAAAATATAATTTTTATTCCAAGACTGAGTCATCCAAAGAGGCCATGTGGTCTTGAGCTGAAAGAACCGTGCTCTGTTTTGGAGAGTCAGCTGGTGTTCTGTGTGATCTCTCAGTGCCTTTGAATTGCTGCTTGTGAAAGACACGTTACATGTACAGAATGTCCAAAGAATGACACAGGGACTTCAGAGAGCTTAAAAGATAGTTGAGAAGCCGGGTCAGACACCAGGAGAGAGAATGTACCAGAGAGGCAAGTCTGAGGACCAACTGACAGTTTAATAAAAGAGGGTATTACATTTTGCAGGCATGTAAAGTGTGAGATTTTTACACAGGAGTTTCTTCATATATATATATATATATATATATATATATAGGCTTTCCTGGTAGCTCAGCTGGTAAAGAATCCACCTGTAATGAAGGAGACCTCAGTTTGATTCCTGGGTTGGGAGAATCCCCCAGAGAAGGGATAGGCTACCCACTCCAGTATTCATGGGGTTCCCCGGTGGCTCAGGTGGTTAAGAATCTGCCTGCAAGGCGGGAGACCTGGGTCCGACCCCTGGGTTGGGAAGATACCTTGGAGAAGGGCACGGCAACCCATTCCAGTATGCTTGCCTGGAGAACCCCATGGACTGAGGAGCCTGGCAGGCTACAGTCCACGGGGTCATTAAGAGTCGGACATGACTGAAGCAACTTAGCATGTATGTATCCTGCCATACAGTTCTTTTTCTGGGTAGCAGTTACATATGACAAAGGAGCAAAGTGAGGGAATTTGTTTACAGTTCTTTCTGATTCTTTCTCACAGAGTGGCAGATAAAGGCACGAAAGAAAAAACCCAACAATCTGGAAGCTGCTGTTTTTCCTTTCCTTATAAAGCACCGCCCCCCTGCAACAAGTGAAAGGTGCCACGTAAACACATATACTCAAAACATATTATGAACTCCCAAAGAAAAGAATAAGACAATCATAAGGTGTCAGTTATTGCCTCATAAGTTTAAGCAATGAAGTCTCAGAAGATGATATTGAATCTCAAATGATCAAATTAAACAGATGCACTGAATTCCTCCACAGTTAAGGAGATCAGAAAACATTCTGAACTACAAAGAGGAAAACAAGACACAGCAATGATTAGCCTATGAGGCAAAGTCTGAGTATTTGTTTACGTCACAGCGTAGCAGTCAAGAGGGTTCTTTATGCAAATATCACCATCAGCATGAATGACCGTGTCTTAGGACATCAAGAAAAGAGATTAAAGAATGCGACGAAAATTTCAAGATCAAGAGTGAATACAATAAGATGTGATTATTCATTTTTAGGAGAAGAGCATTTTAAAATGTTGGAAAGAACCACCTATAATTTTATTGTATTCTCATCATTCTCTCAATGACAATGTTCAGTCCAGACCACATGATAATGACAAAGGAAAAGTGAAAGTGTTAGTCTCTGTCGTGTCCGAATCTTTTTGATCTGATGGACAGCCCACCAGGCTCCTCTGTCCGTGGAATTCTCCAGGCAAGAACATTGGAGTAGGTTGCCATTTCCTTCTCCAGGGGATCTTCCCGACCCAGGGATTGAACCTGCGTCTCTTGGACTGCAGGAAGATCCTTTACCGTCTAAGCCACCAGGAAAGCCCTATGATAATGTCCGGATTTCCTCTAATGAGTTCACCAACTATCAACCATCACAAATACTTAGGGCTTCAGGGGTAGTCTTTTGCCTTTTACAAACAAATGGTATTTAAATGCATTTTAAAATTGCTATGTGATGTATGTATACTGAGAAGATAAGCCCAGCTTCTAGATTTAACAATGTGTTCTTTTTTTTTTTTTTTTAACAGACAGACTGACAACGGACCTGAACAGAAAGATTTTACCTCTGCAACAGTTAGTCAGAGACCATGCAACATCCTAGGTTTACCAAATACAGCTCACCTAATGCAATATATGTCCTGAATGTGCACTCAGGAGACGCGAAATTGAGGAGGGCCAACAGGTAAACAGTGTCAAAGACGACACAGAGGGGGACGGGTGCTGGAGGACGATTCTCGCAGCTCACGTCGTGGTAATAAGGGGTCTCTCTCCTTGGTTTTCTGTCCTATGCCTATTTCACGTTAAAATATTTAACCTATTTACCTATTCTGAAACATGGCATGTTCTGATATATGCAAGACAATAATATTTATGATTTTGAAGCACATTTTAGAAAGTTTTTTGCTACCATAATGCAAGAATCAGCTACAAACTGCGTTTATTTATAAATAAGTGGGTTTTTTAAAACTTGAAAACACCAACTGAGCTACTTATATAACTATAGCGAAGTATCCTACAGGCTTCTGTGTGCTCGTATATTCTAAAGCCCCTGAGCAAAGATTCATGACTCATTCAGTTTTCTGTCCTCAAAGTGCCTAGCATAGAACTTGCCCCGTAAAATTTTAATTAATGTTTGTACAAGTATACTCAGAAAAACTCTTACTATGAGAAAGCATTCTGTATGAACAGTTCAATCCATGTTCCCAATAGGTCCCTCATAATAATAATGATATAGTTACTAAGACTTCTCACAAGTGAGTTATACAACAACAAAATATTTCTGTTCTCTGGCTGCAGGTTCGAAAAATTCAACTAGCCAGAACTGTCTACTTAGCAGCTATTTATCCTGCATACTAATGCTTAAAAAGACAACAGCTTACAAACAAAAGATACAAGTATTCATTAAAAATAAATTTATATCAATCATATATTGAACTTAAAACGATCTGTTTCCAAAAAAACCACTATCCACTTGATGGTATTACAGCACTTATAAATGATAACTCAGGTTTTTGATAATGACCTTAAAGAATCTCAAACACTCAAATTCTAAAAAAAAAAAAAACCCAAACCCTTATATTCTTATATTTAATAAGAAAGAAAAGTAGATCTGCACAGTTCAACAACAGTTTTTAAAATTAAGGATGAATGGGCATTTATCTGGATAAAATTCTAATTTGAAAAGATACCTGTAGCCCAGTGTCCATCACAGCACTATTTACAATAGCCAAGACAGGGAAACAACCTGTCACACAGTGGAATATTACTCAGTCGTAACAAAGAATAAATACCGCCGTTTGCAGCGACAAGGATGGGATCCAGAGATTATCACAGTAAATGAAGTCAGGTAGAGAAAGACAAGTATCATATGATACCACTTGTTGGTGGAATCTAAAAAAAAATGATACTAGTGGGCTTATTTACAAAACGGTTACCAAAGGGAAATGGGGTACGAAGGGATAAATTAGGAGCCTGGAGTTAGCAGATACAAACTACTATATATAAAATAAACAACAAGGTCCTACAGTTTAGCACAGGGATATTATAGGATATTCAATATTCTATAATAAAGCTTAGTGGAAAAAGTATGAAAACGAATAATATATATATATATATACACACACACGTGTGTAACTGAATCACTTTACTGTATACCAGAAACGAACACAACACTGTAAGTCAACTTTAATTAAAAAAAAATTAAGGATGAAAACGAAAAGTGTCTTGTGACTATCTTTTAAGTTATCGAAAGATGTTCAATTAGCCATTAACATATAAATTAGCTGCCTGAAATACTGCCTGACTATAGTTTGGTTTTATTATGAAAACATCAACACACAATTAACCACAAACCTTGAATAACCACAGTCCTTGCCCCCGCCTCCATCTCTGTGAGAATGGCGTTGACCCTGACTGAAGACATTTAACAGCCGCCAGGAGAATCTTCTGTTCAACAGAATGGAGCGACACGTCCTTTCCGTGGATAGGTGAAGAACTCAGAAATACTTCCAACAAGCTGCCTTATGAAAAGCTTCTGCTGATAAGCACCAATCCTCTGCTCCCGAAGCCTGGCTCGGTCACTCCCCTACTCCACTTCTCTCTTTCCTCCTCGCCTTGGTGACTGCCTTTCTGCCTGTGCCTCATTTAATCCAGCTTACCTCTCTACCCCCACCCTTCAGGAGAAGTGGAATTTTCCCCACTCTACATTATTTTCTACTCTTGCCTGACCAAGCCTTAGTTTAAGCACATCATTTTAGTTTATCAGCTGTTCTAACTACTGATACTGCTGCAAATGGGAAGCCCCAGTAGCTCAGCTCGGAGAAGGCAATGGCACCCTACTCCAGTACTTTTGCCTGGAAAATCCCATGGACCGAGGAGCCTGGTAGGCTGCAGTCCATGGGGTTGCTAGAGTCGGACACGACTGAGCAACTTCACTTTCACTCTTCACTTTCATGCATTGGAAAAGGAAATGGCAACCCACTCCAGTATTCTTGCCTGGAGAATCCCAGGGACAGCGGAGCCTGGTGGGCTGCTGTCTATGGGGTCGCACAGAGTCGGACACGACTGAAGCGACTTAGCAGTAGCTCAGCTGGTAGGTAAAGAATCTGCCTGCCACGCAGGAGACCCCGGTTTGATTCCTGGGTCAGGAAGATCCCCTGGAGAACGGATAGGCTACCCACTCCAGTGCTCTTAGACTCCCCTGGTGGCTAAGATGGTAAAGAATCTGCCTGCAATGCGGGAGACCTGGGTTCAATCCCTGGGTTGGGAAGATCCCCTGAAAAAGAGAACAGCAACCCACTCCAGTATTTTTGCCTGGAAAACCCCATGGGCAGAGGAGCCTGGTGGGCTAAAGTCCACGGAGTCGAAAAGAGTCAAACATGACTGAGCGATTTTCACTTTCACTTTTGCAAATGATTCCACTTGGCAGCCTCTAACATCCTAGGAGAATTTAACATGAAGTTCAAAAGACCTATGTAGCTGGAAATGCAGGGTGTAAACAAATGATTACCTTGTCTCGCTGTTTAAAAAATTGACCTCTCCCGGTGTTCTTTGGAAGGACTGATGCTAAAGCTGAAATTCCAATACTTTGGCCACCTCATGCGAAGAATTGACTCATTGGAAAAGACTCTGATGCTGGGAGGGATTGGGGGCAGGAGGAGAAGGGGACAACAGAGGATCAGATGGCTGGATGGTATCACCAACTCGATGGACATGAGTTTGGGTAAACTCCAGGAGCTGGTGATGGACAGGGAGGCCTGGCGTGCTGCAATTCATGGGGCTGCAAAGAGTTGGACACGACTGAGTGACTGAACTGAAATGAAATGAAATTTTTGAACACAGAAATAGATCAGAAGAAGCCAATCCTTGTGTTGACAGTCTATGTTTAAGCTATTGGAAGTCATTTAAAAAAACAATAATTTTCAATTATATCTGAAGCATGGTTGACAACGTGTCTTACTGTACCTATGTGTATAAATTTCTGAGTATGGACTGTCAGGACACAAAGACGAATAAGTAAGATATGGACACAAATAATCACAAATGAACAAAATATGATAAAGAGGAAGAGAGGTGTAGAACAAGTGCTAAAAGACAAATGAGATCACATCCAGCTGTAAAAGTTAGCCAAATGGTATCTGGGGTCAGCCCTGAAATATGTGAGCAGATAGCTATTAGTGGGGGGAGCAAAGAAATGGCAGTGAGAGGAAGGCCTCGGAGGGAGGAAGCTGTGAGCCACACTAAGAGGATGCGGATTAGTCCAATTTGGCCTGAAAGCAGAGTACAGAATGGGGCTATGTTCTGCCCTGCATGCTGAACATAGTATTTTGGACACACTCATAAAGGAGAGAACTGAAGTCACAAGACTGGAAAAGAATTCTGAAGGAAAGAGGATGCAGAGATAGAAGAGAAAATGACCAAGAACATGGAAGGAGGACTGTGCGTGTGTTAGCTGCTCAGTCACATCCGAGTCTTTGCAAGCCCATGGACTGTAGCCCACCAGGCTCCTCTGTCCATGGAGTTCTCCAGGCAAGAATACTGGAATGGGTTGCCATTTCTTCCTCCAAGGGATCTTCCCAACCCAGACCCACATCTCTTGTGTCTTCTGCAATGGCCGGCAGATTCTTATGAAAGGCAGATGGGAGAAAATAAATTCTATATATTAGTCTAAAACCAAATAAATAAATCATTCAATATGTCAAGTTCTAAATGTACCCAAACTGGGAACCTACCTAGCTGTCACTAAAAGATCTTTCTTACTCTGTTCAGAATATAAACTATTTTTAGGTATTCACTCTTATCTAAAATGCTGATTTTGCCATACATCAACATGAATCTGCCATGGATGTACACATGTTCCCCATCCTGCTGATGTATGGCAAAACAATACAATATTGTAAAGTAAGTAGCCTCCAACTAAAATAAATTTATATTAAAATAAAATAAAATGATACTGAATTCTAGAAGTCATTTCTACACAATGAATGATAAGGTAAAGAGTCTGTTTCACCTAATTCACAAAACCAAACAGATCTCCATGAACACCTGCACATATGTGCAGAGATCTAAAAGATCAACTGGGGAGTTCAATTAAGCAGAACAAAGTAAACCAATAAAGCTTTATAAGCAGCTCTTCCCTTTAGACTTAAAGGCAGAAAAGATTTGGAGTCAATATACTGCATCGAGCTTGCTGACCTCCAAGGAGTCTTAAGTCATCTTTCAATCCCAAGAGTTTGGGATGGTACCTGACACTTCTGGGCTTCCTATAAATGTTTTATGAGCGAGGAAAAAACGCCGAGTTCACAAACCATCAGAAAATGGCTGAGCTATTAACATACTTACTAAACTATACTTCGTAGACGCAGGGCCAGATAACGTACGAGCAGGTATTTCCTAATAATTTTAATATATATTAGAACCAAAGGGTTTTTTCCACTGAGTTCTAAAATTAGTGAACTAGAATATACCCCATTCTTTAAACATCTACTTAGTCATACTAGTTATATTTAACTATATATTGAGTTCCAAAGGCTCTACTTCTGGCAATTTTCGTAAGGAAAGAATGCCACTGTTTAAATAACAGTGCGACTGTTTGACCAGGCAGAGAGAGGACTCTTAGTACCTTTATGGTTTCAGTGGGCACTCCAGGTTCTGGCACTTTATCCAAATAAGTGGTCAAGTCTTGATCAACGTGTTCAAACACTAACGTTAGTTTGGTTTCTCTGTCTGTTCGTGACACTGTACACACGTCAAACAACCTAAAAGGAAAAAGAAATAAGTATTAGGTAGGTGGTAATACGAAAAGAAGTAAGTCTGACACATATCCTTTGATCACAAAATTAAGGCGGAGGGAAAGACTAGATTGGATCGTTCCTTGTGATAATATGGAAGGATACCTGTTAGTGCTCAGTCCCTCAGTTGCGTCCTGCTCTTTGGGACCCCATGGACTGTCACCTGCCAGGCCCCTCTGCCCTTGGGATTATCCAGGCAAGAATACTGGAGTAGGCAGCCATCCCCTACTCCGGGCAATCTTCCCAACCCAGTGACTGAACCCACGTCTCTTGTGTCTCCTGCGTCAGTAGGCAGATTCCGTATCACTAACGCCACCTGGGTCTGACCCTTTAACGTGAAAGCTCAGGAGAGGAGCACTTGGTTCCCTGGTGACAAAAGTGACCACGGCGAAAGGAAAGCCGCGCGAGAAGGTCTGCTTGCAGAGTCCTTACCTAAGGTCTTAGGGAGAACATGCTGCTGGACAGAGTTTCAAAAACTGCAGCCTCCATAAAAAACACGGTTCTTAGCTCATAGGTCAAGAATTATTGAAGAGACAGAGACTAAGCATACTTTAAGGACACTGGACTCTGCAATTTAGATTTTCCTGGAATTTAAGGTCTTCAAATCATGTCTATGAAAGTAATTAAAATGGAATACGGAAAAATCTGGTTTATTTCTAAGAAAGTGTTCTCATCCTGGTCAATCCAGTCATCTCCCTGGAAAGGGCATGAATTCTTTGTTTTAAAACTCCAAATATCATGCTAATAAAAATTGTGAATTTTTCATTTTTTTTGAGGGGGATGCAGACATTGCATTGGCAAACTAATTCTGCCCTAAGATGATAAAGGCAGACTGACAAACTTTATAATTATGTTTTGATGGGAGAATTCAATTTATCCCATAAAATCCTACAACTAATTCCAAATTTAAGTTTTAAAAACAAAGCCTTCAGTAATCAAAAGAATTTTCAAGCCAAAGGACTGATCCTCCTTTAGTTTCAACAGTCAAAGGACATCATTGTGGGGGGGGGGGCAGGGGAGGACATGAGATGCTCACCAAACATATAAAGAATTAAACACACCACACATAAACAAGCTGGAAATAAATTTCAGGACAAGAATGTATATAAATACTAAGAAAAGGCTAATAAAAATTCTATTCTATTATTTTCTTTCAAGTTTTAAAATGAAACAACACTTTCTTCAAAGAAATTAACTATAAATGTGTGTGTAACCCAAGTACTATAATGCAGAGTTGACTCACAATTAGCCACTTTGTACATTACCACTTAAATTTTTAATGCCTAGCTGGTTCACCATGCCACTCTACTGCATTTCAGCAATCGATGGGCTCCACAATCTTTGGTACTTCTCTCTAAATCTAAAGTAAACTTTAAACACTATAATTAAGTTAAATCAGATGGAGTGAGCACCACCAACAACCACACATATACTTCATAGCCAGATCCAAACTACTTTTTAATTCTGGGTAGCCTGGGGTGAGTTCTCTAACTCCAGTAAAATCAATTAAGATCAACCAAATTTCTTCCCTACTTTGTCTACTTTCAAACATTCTAAGTTTTTTAATCATTTACTTATAAAATTAACTTCTAAATTTCTAAAGTGTTTGAATATCATGACACCACCCTTATGGCAGAAAGTGAAGAGGAACTAAAAAACCTCTTGATGAAAGTGAAAGAGGAGAGTGAAAAAGTTGGCTTAAAGATCAACATTCAAAAGACAAAGATCATGGCATCTGGTCCCATCACTTTATGGGAAATAGATGTGGAAACAGTGGCTGACCTTATTTTTCTGGGCTCCAAAAATCACTGCAGATGGTGATTGCAGCCATGAAATTAAAAGATGCTTATTCCTTGGAAGGAAAGTTATGACCAACCTAGATAGCATATTCAAAAGCAGAGACGTTACTTTGCCAACAAAGGTCCGTCTAGTCAAGGCTATGGTTTTTCCGGTGGTCATGTATGGATGTGAAAGTTGGACTGTGAAGAAAGCTGAGCACCGAAGAATTGAAGGTTTTGAACTGTGGTGTTGGAGAAGACTCTTGAGAGTCCCTTGGACTGCAAGGAGATCCAACCAGTCCATTCTAAAGGAGATTAGTCCTGGGTGTTCACTGGAAGGACTGATGCTAAAGCTGAAACTCCAATACTTTGGCCACCTCATGCAAACAGTTGACTCATTGGAAAAGACTCTGATGCTGGGAGGGATTGGGGTCAGGACAAGAAGGGGACAACAGAGGATGAGATGGCTGGATGGCATTACCGACTCGATGGACATGAATTTGGGTGAACTCTGGGAGTTGGTGATGGACAGGGAGGCCTGGCGTGCTGCAATTCATGGGGTCGCAAAGAGTCGGACACGACTGAGCAACTGACCTGAACTGAACTGAATGTGACTTATCCTGAAAAAATGATTCTGATAAAGTAAAAACCCCTAATTAACAAATGTATTACAAATAGTGCCATAAATCATATGCATGCCGTACTGTGAAAAATATGATTGCTATCATTCATGAATCAAACCAGTCGACCTTAAAGGAAATCTACTCTGAACATTCATTGGAAGGACAGATGCCAAAGCTGAAGCTCCAATACTTTGGCCACCTGATGCGAAGAGTCGACTCCCTGGAAAAGACCCTGAGGATGGGAAAGATTGAGGACAGGAGGAGAAAGGGGTGACAGAAGATGAGATGGTTGGATGGCATCACCAATTCGATGGACATCAGTTTGAGCAAACTCTGGAAGATAGTGAAGGACAGGGAATCCTGGCGTGTTGTAATCCATTGGGTCACCAAGAGTCAGACGCTGAACAATGAATCTGACCTGGGAAGTTTATGAAAACACTTCTTTGAATATGGTAATTTGAGGTAACTACCACTTATTCACAGGCTCTTTTGAATCATCTTCTTCCCATTAAACCCATATTCTTTGACAGCTTTACTTTTTTGTTCCACAATCACCAAGCTTCTTTATGTTAGTTGCTTCTATTTTTGTGATAAAATAAAACAGCAGTGAACCAAAAATGGCCTGTATTAAAATCAGATACAAACATGAGAACTGCATCATTACAGCTATGCTTCTTACACATTACTTTCAAAATGCTTTCTATCATCAATAATACTTTTCCTTAATAAAAATACATTGCTTATCACTGCCTCCAGTCAGTAAAGATCTAGTAACTAACTTCAGTTCTTACTGCATTTATGCTCTATATACATCAGACATTTTAGTAATTTTCAAAAGAAAAAAAAAATTGACAGGGACATAACTAGAGAATGAAGTGATCATAAAACACTGCAAAACCAAAGGGTCACCTGCTCCCAAACCGTTGTTAGTTACCTAACACCCCTGGCTATATGCTACGTTGCTTCATCGCACTGAAACCGTTTTTAAACACTCCGTGTGTCACAATGCAAGAATAACATCTAACCCACCCAAGTTATTTTTCTCAAAGTTATAGCACTCTGCAATTTCTCAAGATTCACTCTTGCTGCCTGAGGCACCTGTGATATCCAAGTGTGAGCTCCCTAGGGTCGCTGCTAACTGCCCCTAATGATAAGCCATGGAGAAAAGGCGCTAATTTTCACTGGCAATATTTTTAAAAGTGGAGTTTTAAAAGAGACATATTTAAAGAGACACAGAGTAGAATATGATTCTATAACTTTTAATGTATATACTTATGTATCTTCTAGGCTATGAAAAGAAGGGTGCTCAGTAGAAGTGGCTCATGCTGGTTCAAGGAGACAGTTATTTTTATTTTTTAAGATAAATTTCACTTGATACTATGAATAATAATAATAATAATAATATACTAATTTCACTTGGGAAATGGAGCCTATTACTGTTTCCTTAGAGCTTCCAAGGTGGCATCGAGAGCAGTAAAAGTCCTAGAAGAACCTGTAAGCTTTGCACTCCAGTGCTGGCCACCAACATCCTGCAGACTCAGTAATCCACAGAAGGTATTTGGGAAATATTACTCTCTATATATATTCTCCAAGCCAGGCTTCAGCAATACGTGAACCGTGAACTTCCAGATGTTCAAGCTGGTTTTAGAAAAGGCAGAGGAACCAGAGATCAAATTGCGAACATCTGCTGGATCATCAAAAAAGCAAGAGAGTTCCAGAAAAACATCGATTTTTGTTTTATTGACTATACCAAAGCTTTTGACTGTGTAGATCACAATAAACTGTTGAAAATTCTGAAAGAGATTGGAATACCAGACCACCTCACCTGCCTCTTGAGAAACCTGTATGCAGGTCAGGAAGCAACAGTTAGAACTGGACATGGAACAACAGACTGGTTCCAAATAGGAAAAGGAGTACGTCAAGGCTGTATATTGTCACCCTGCTGATTTAACTTCTATGCAGAGTACATCATGAGAAACGCTGGGCTGGAAGAAGCACAAGCTGGAATCAAGATTGCCGGGAGAAATATCAATAACCTCAGATATGCAGATGACACCACCCTTATGGCAGAAAGTGAAGAAGAACTAGAGCCTCTTGATGAAAGTGAAAGAGGAGAGTGAAAAAGTTGGCTTAAAGCTCAACATTCAGAAAACTAAGATCATGGCATCCGGTCCCATCACTTCATGGCAAATAGATGGGGAAACAGTGGAAACAGTGTCTGACTTTATCTTTCTGGGCTCCAAAATCACAATCATTGCAGATGGTGACTGCAGCCATGAAATTAAAAGATGCTTACTCCTTGGAAGGAAAGTTATGACCAACCTAGACTACATATTGAAAAGCAGAGACATTACTTTGCCAACGAAGGTCCGTCTAGTCAAGGCTATGGTTTTTCCAGTGGTCACGTATGGACGTGAGAGTTGGACTATAAAGAAAGCTGAGCGCCGAAGAATTGATGCTTTTGAACTGTGGTGTTGGAGAAGACTCTTGAGAGTCCCTTGGACTGCAAGGAGATCCAACCTGTCCATCCTAAAGGAGATCAGTCCTAGGTGTTCATTGGAAGGACTGATGTTGAAGCTGAAACTCCAATACTTTGGCCACCTGATGCGAAGAGCTGACTCATTGGAAAAGACCCTGATGCGGGGAAAGATTGAGGGCAGGAGGAGAAGGGGACGACAGAGGATGAGATGGTTGAATGGCATCACCAACTTGATCGACATGGGTTTGGGTGAACTCCGGGAGTTGGTGATGTACAGGGAGGCCTGGCATGCTGCAGTTCATGGGGTCGCAGAGTCAGACACGAATGAGCGACTGAACGGAACTAACTCTATATTAAATGTGAAATTTAGTCTGACTTAATTGTTTGAGTGCTTGAGTGCTCAGTCACTTTGGTTTTGTCAGACTGTTTGTGACCCTGTGGACTGTAGCCCGCCAGGCTCCTCTGTCCATGGGGTTCTCCAGGCAAGGTTACTGCAGTGGGTGGCCGTGCCCTACTGCAGGTGAACTCCCCAACCCAGGGACTGAACCCACATCTCTTATGTCTCCTGCATTGTCAGGCGGGTTCTTTACCACTAGCACCAGCTGGGAAGCCTGACTTGATTGTTTAGTAAACACTACCATAGTAAAATTAAGTTACATTAGTGATGTTATGTTATGTGTTAAGTCGCTTCAGTCTTGTCTGACTCTTTGTGACCCTATGGACTACAGCTTGCCAGTCTCCTCTGTCCATGGGATTCTCCAGGCAAGAACACTGGAGTGGGTTGCCGTTTCCTCCTTCAGTACATTAGTGATAACGGGTAGAAAATGCGCTTTGAATCAACAGTTATAAATACTAATCTTAGGAATTTTAGAACATAATATTTTGGATGCTTTCTCATCTACAATGACTCTATCTGGAATCAGCCCAAAGCAAATAGTAATCACTTTGGTGAGCAATAAAGAGAAGATAGATGCTTTAATATAACAGATCAGACTCACATAAAGCAACTGAGCTAAACAAGAACTGAAATCCCTGGTATTTGGCAGGAGGTTAACAATCTGTAATATATTTATATAAATCAATAAGGAATGTGGCCAGGCTGCCTAGAGCCCCTAACACTTGCAAAACAAAAGGGCCAGACAGGTCTGAACACTTGAACATACAGCCTGGGAAACAACTTCAGCTGTCTGATTTCTTGTGTTGATCAACATCTCAAGGCTTTCTAAACCTTTAAAAAAAAAATCTCTTTGCTATTCAGTAAACTGACAAAAATACCATTTCAGCGATTGCATAACTACAGGGCTGTAAGAGAAATATAATCACACTGTGTCGAAGATGAACAAACTATCTCAGATGACTTCTAGAGGAAATGAGAACTACCATTCAAAAGTTATCCATTAGGGTTTAGCTTAATGTGATCCAAGTGAATATTCAAAAAACAGAAATGGAAAGTGGTTCTTGAGCCCTCACTGAGTCTATGAATGCAATTTAGCTGCAGGAAACATGATCCAAAAAAAGGCAGAGAGGTCATTATCATTTCACATTTAAGTCAGACAAGCCCCTAACCATCCCATAAAGCAATCCTCTCCCTGTCTCTGCTGTCCTGACACCCCAGCTGCAGGGCAGGGAGCAAGCACTGCGGTCCAGCGCCGCACTCAGCTGTCCAGCTGCCCTAGTGATGTAATCATCTCACAACAAAATATCTCCACGAATTAACTCTGCTTCCTACCCACTGGAATTCGGAGCGACTGCTTCCTGTTCGTGTTCTCCACTTAACTCTCTATTCTGGATCTACTGCATAGGCAAGTTGTCTTCGTCTAATGGATGGGATTATGTCCAATAGGTCTGGGATTTCCAAAGATTAACAATTTACAAAGGTCTCCCAAACAACATGTTCTGTAAACACATTCCCTGCCTTTCTATTGTGGTTATAATTAAAGGGAAATCTGCATTATTTGCTGTGATTAAAACTCTGACCTGTCACAGGAAGTTCTGTGAGGACTTTTTTCCTGTCACTTTTTTTTCCATACTCTTGAACGTTTGGACATCAAACAATTTAAGAGCTGTGAGATGTCTGGCGCAACTGCCTAAAAGTGCTAAATACAATTTTACTGAGCTATTGGCAGTCTTCAGAACTGAGAAATTTAAAAAAAATCTCTACTCTCTTCCTCTATGGTCCACAGAGCACCTTCTGTGGTTATAGCTTGCATGCACCAAATTTATGTTCACACATTCCACCAGCGCTACACTACGGGATACTGGCCAGGGTATTCTCCTTTTGCTCATTAAATATAGACTACGTGTGCTTATTCTCAACCAGCACTGAATGGTGTAATTCCAGAAGTATTTGCTGCCAGCAATAATGAGCATACTGCTAGAAGGAAAGCACCATTTCAGCAGCATCTGTAAACATTTATCAGTACCTGCCATGTGCAGGCACTGTACTTGGTTTTAGAGATTCCAAGAGATCTAAGACGGGTCCCGTTTTTAAGAGTGTCATACCCAGTTTCGGGGAAGACAACCAACATGTAAACTTGTAAACCTTCAAGTAGTGGTATATGGCTATGTATTAGTTCTACAAATACTATGTGAAACTTTAACATCAACATCAGAGTAAATTCATTCTACATCCCACTACAGAGAGACGTCTGTGATGTCTCAATTTCCAATATCCATTATCTCTTCTGGAAACCATACCGTCACTTTTTGCTGAGGAACCATCTCTAGCCCACACTCAGGCAACAGAGCTGTGGGGCGCCTGCATAGGATGGCACATACCCTACCCTGGACACAGTGATGATGACTGATTCAGGGATGGACAGGACCATGAGAATTGGTCCAAGGAATTTTACTAGAACTTCTGGGAAAGTAGAGCTCTCTTTATTCTGGGATTACCAAACTGGCAAGTGATTAGCCTGCAGCTGCTGGTGGCCGTCTCTGCCACCACTTCAGGGCACCCACCGTGGAATGCAGCCAACACTGAAGAAAGCCTGAGCGGGGAGATAACAGGCAAGAGATCCTGGATGACGTCGGTGAAGCACCTAGATCCATTTGTGCCCAGCCTGGGCATTACTTACGTGAGCTAGTAATGTTGTTTTGGAGCTTATCCCGTGTGAGTTGGGTTTTATACGACTTTAAAAAGTCCTAAGACATCTATAAACATTCTGAAACAATTAAATGACTTTAATCATCAATATCTGACCTTAAATACATCTTATACATTAGACAAAATGAATTAAGCTCAAGATGCTGGGGAAGAATGAAAGCAGGAGGCAAAGGGGGTGACAGAGGATGAGATGATCGGATGGCATCATCAACTCAATGGACATGAGTTTGAACAAACTCCAGGAGACAGTGAAGGACAGGGAAGACTGGCGTGCTGCAGTCCATGGGGTCACAGAGAGTCAGACACGACCGAGGGACTGAACAGCAACATAGCGGTAGGGTGACTGCCCCAGTTCACTGATTTGCTGGGAGACGATTTGCCTTAGGAGGGTCCTCCACGAGGGTGCCCTCCAGGCGAGAGTAATTGACAGCAGCAGAGTTGACTAAGTAATGGCTCCTTGGGAGCTTCTCCCCAGGATTCCTCCTATGGTTCCTTGTCTGCCCACAGGGGCATTTTATGGAGGAAAAAATAAAGGAGGAAAGACAGATAAGCTCATAGCAAACAGGAATATGGAACCTAGAATCAGAAAGGCCTCAGCTGGTTAAGAGGAAGTGAAGTAATAATACAAGGATACTGAGTTTAGTTCATTTAAAGAATGAGTCCAATGCTCAGAGATATGTACTCCTAAAACCCTTAGTTAAGCAACCCCCCTTCCACTAGCTCTTGCTGAAAGTGGAAATGCACAGGGACGCCGTATCAGTAGTAACCCCATTGAGGGAAACCCCTTTGTGATTATACAGTTACACTGAAGGCTCCCACTATCTGTTAAGGGGATGCAAAGAAAACACTTTTCACTTACTAAATCATTTTTATTCTTTATAGCCTTAAAAAGCGTGTTCATAAGAAAGCCTCACCGTTCATTTTCTTCCCGTTCATCTTTAGTTTCTGCTTCTATCTACGTACACTGGCAGCGTGGATCTATGAGTTTATAGTTTTGCATACACTAATCAAAAAGTGTTTTACAAATAAAATGGGGATCCCCCAGACTGAGCAAGTTTACAAGATGTGACTTGCAGTACAGTGAATACTTCAACTAGAGCAAAAGTGAAACGTGTGTATATAGAGACACACTGCTATCATCCAGTAGTGCAACACTGGTGTGCGACAAGCTGGGCCCCAAATCAGCTATTCGGGCTGTCTCAGTGGGTATATCGGAGAAGGCGATGGCACCCCACTCCAGTATTCTTGCCTGGAAAATCCCATGGATGGAGGGAGCCTGGTGGGCTGCAGTCCCTGGGGTTGCTAAGAGTCAGGCACGACTGAACGACTTCACTTTCACTTTTCACTCTCATGCATTGGAAAAGGAAATGGCAACCCACTCCAGTATTCTTGCCTGGAGAATCCCAGGGATGGGGGAGCCTGGTGGGCTGCAGTCCATGGGGTCACAAAGAGTTGGACACGACTGAAATGACTTAGCAGCAGCAGTGGGTATATGGGATACCGTATACTGCTTTGCTCACATTCAAGATGAATTCCTGAAATGGACATAAAATAACAGAATTCAGACTTCTTTCATAGTCCTCTAGCAAGCACTCTGTGTGCTGTTCTGTGCTTAGTCGTTTCAGTCGTATCTGACTCTTTGCGACCCCGTGGAGTGTCACCCATCAGCCTCCTCTGTCCATGGGATTCTCCAGGCAAGAATACTGGAGTGGGTTGCCATGCCCTCCTCCAAGGGATCTTCCTGACCCAGGGATCGAACTCGCGTCTCTTACGTCTCCTGCACTGGCAGGTGGGTTCTTTACTACTAGCACCACCTGGGAAGCCCATAGCAAACAGCAGAGGCACTCATATTTCAAGCACAATCCTTCAAACCTAACGCATTTTATGTAGTGAAAGGCATACAGAAGAATGAAGGAGTAACATCACTGTTATGCTCACTATATGCTATTAAGGGAAACAAGCTAAGACACACGGGGAAATCATAGAAACCTATTTTATATCTCTTAAAGGGAAGAGAATGGTAGCAGAGGCAAAATATTCTGAGTCACCATGCATCACCATCTCCCCAGAGTCAAGAGAAAGAAAAACAGAGGCGGCTAGATAATAATGACTTTCACACTTTTGCTTCAGCCAGCTCCAATACAAAAGAGTTTCCTGCGGTCAACAACAGCATAAAGTCAACTCTGTAAAAAGAAGAAGCCTGCTGACTAAGAAAATTAGGGACCATTATGTCTTGATTCAGTTCAGTTCAGTCGCTCAGTCGTGTCCGACTCTTTGCGACCCCATGGACTGCAGCACATCAGGCTTCCCTGTCCATCACCAACTCCCGGAGCTTACGTCTTGATTACTAATAGAATAAACACCATTGGACCTTCCCTGGTGGTCCAGCGGCTAAGATTCTGTGCTCCCAACGCAAGGGGCCTGGGTTTCACCCCTGGTCAGGGAACTAGATCCCACCGGCTGCAAGTCAAGATCCCACATACCGCAACTGCGATCCAAGTCCTGAGTACAGCAACTAAGATCCCGCACAGCCAAATAAAGTAATAAATACATTAAAAAAAAAAAAAAAGAAATTAACACCATTTACCAACCCATGGACAGAGGAGCCCGGCCGGCGACAGTCCATGCATGGGGATGCAGAGTCAGATACGAATGAGCAGTGACTAAGCATAGCACTGCACACACTCAGCTTGCTAGAGGACTGTGAAAGGAGTCTGAATTCTATTATTTTATGTTCATTTTGAATGTGAACAGAGCAGTATACAGTATCCCATTTACCGTTAAGATAGCCCAAATTGCTGTTAGTTTGCTCCTCACTAGTCACTTCTACATATTTTCACTTTTTTTGTTCCTCATAACAACTCTATGAAATGGTACTCATTTTTATAGGTGAAGAGACAGACGTATGTACACAAATGTTCACTGCAGCATCTAACAGCCCCAAACAGAAACAACCCAAGTGTCTATCGATTGCTAAATGGATAAATATAACATGGTATCATCCATAGAGTAGAATATTATTTAGTAATAAAAGGAATGAAGTACAGATACACGCTGTGACATGAATCAACAAGATTATGCTCACTGAAGGGTACCGATCACAAAAGGCCAAATATTTCATAATTTCTTTTATGTGAAACCTCCAAAAGAGGCAGATCCGTAGAGACAGAGAGGAGATGAGTGGCTGCCTAGGGCTGGGGGTTGCCAGGTGGCACTAGTGGTAAAGAACCCACCTGCCAACGCAGGAGACACAAGAGACGCGAGTTGGATCCCTAGATCGGGAAGAACTCCTAGAAGAGGGCATGGCAACCCACGCCACTATTCTTGCCTGGAGAATTCCATGGACAGAGGAGCCTGGAGGGCTACAGTCCATGGGGTCACAAAGAGTTGGATACAACCGAAGCAACTTAGCACACAGGGCTGGGGGTGGTGGAGGTGGAGGAGTGGAAGGAATGAAGAATGACTTCTGTTTCTTTTTAGGGTAATAAAATGTTCTAAAACTACAACATGGTGATGGCTGCAGAACTCAGTAAACATCCTAAAGAACCACCAAACTGTATTTATGTCTGTGGGTGAATTTGATGGTATGCATAGTCTATCTCTGGGCTTCCCAGGTGGCTCTATGGTAATGCATCTGCTAGCCAAAGAAAGATGCAGGTTTGACAGCTGAGTTGGGAAGGAGGAGGGCATGGCAACCCACTCCAGTATTCTTGCCTGGAGAATCCCACGGACAGAGGAGCCTGGTGGGCTATAGTCCGTGGGGTCGGACACGACTGAGTGACTGAGCACGCACACAGAGGCTATCTCAAGAAACAGTCATAGAGAGGTTTAGAGTCTTGTCTAAGGCCCAGACACTCCAAGTGGTGGAGATGGGATTGGAAATCAGGTTGCCTGGTTTCCAAGTCTGATCTGCTGACCACCAGGCAAGCCTACCTCTGTATGGAACACACCTTTGGGGGCAGACACTTCCTTATGGTAAATGAGACCCATTGCTGACAGATACAGCGGTAATGCCAGCTCTCAAGGGTCCTTGCTTAGCTTGGCCATATGTTACCTCCTGGGCTGAAAAAACAAAAACGTGTCGGAAAATTAAAATAAAGCTGAAGACTGTTCATCTCCTAGACTCTCATCTCTTGAGTCCTTCCCTTGTCTAGTTAGAAAATGACACACTGTAATTCACCCAACAGAGCCCGAAAAATATATTTCGATCTCAAAAATATAGGAGTGCAGCGATCATTTTGAAAGCAAAGTGAGCAGCTCTGGCCCGAGTCACAAGGAGAGCAGGAACACTCTGGCCAGCTTTCAACATTCAGTTCTGTCTCCGTTTCTGACCTGTAAAAGCCCTGTTCTTCAGCTCTGGGCCTCTCTTGAGGAAAAACGAGGAATCAGCCAAAACTAGGCAGCCGTCTGTGATGAAGACTGTCTGCTGGGTTTTAGGGAAAAAACAACAACAACAACAACCAAATTTTACCTATACCATAAGCCAAATATCTTTCCTAATCACATCCTTACTAGGTGAGTAAATCTCTCCCAGCACTAATTCACTCAGATACTGATGATTGGGTTATTATCCCATAAAACCACCACTGAAGTCAGTTCCTTTTAAGGAAACATAAAGGAACAGAAACACAGGAGAAAATGGTAAATTAGTAATAAAGAAACATAAATGGTACCATCAGTGATACACTATTTATAAGCCCCTCAAACTGGGCAACAAAAATGTTTAAATGATAAAAGGGCACAGCATTTGTGAGGGTTTGTGAAAATGGACCCACATGACTATGGGAGTAAAAATTGATTTTAAAAACCTTTTAAGAAGAGTAATCTGGATACACACACAGACACAGATATCACGTGGTCCTTAAAATGATGATACAGATTCATATTTTTGAACATGGAAGGTGTCAGTCACTCAGCTGTATCCAGCTCTTTGTGATCCCATGGACCGTAGCCCACCAGGCTCCTCTCTCCATGGGATTCTCCAGGCAAGGATACTGGAGTGGGTTGCCATGCCTTTCTCCAGGGGATCTTCCCAACCCAGGGATGGAGAATGGTGTTATTAAAAACAAATTCAGGCTTCAAAAGAATACATACAGTATGACTCTACATATATAAACAAAATAGTAGAAAGACAAATCACGATGCTATTAATAACATGGCTAGCTCTCTAGGTGGTAAAATTACAGAATTGTGTTTTCTATTTGTCAATACAATGGTAATTATCAGTTTTTACATACAATGAGAATATCATTGTATTTTTATTACCAATACAATGAGAATTACCAATTTTTAACACGAAAAAAAAATCACCATTTTAAAAACAAGAATTATAAGTTTTTTTCTTGACCAAGTTTTTTTCCTTCCATCAGTTATATTTTTCTTTCCATCTGCTCCACTACATTAATAAGGCAATCCTGATCATCAATTCTGAAAAGGTAGTTTTAAAACTTAAATATGTTAAATTCTTAATTTTGCTGTAGGGGAAAAAAACCCAATATGCATCATTACTGCCTCACTAAAGGTATGTGATTTTCAATCTTCCCTATTATGGATGGATTAACTCTACAAAAAAGAAGTTAGGAAAAATAAAACTACTTTTCTGATATCTGGCTAACAGGTCAAAAGTAAGAGTTACCATGAAATAAAAGGGAAACAACAATAACTCAAAATATCTTAAAATTACTCCAATGCTCATTATACTGGCCAAAAAAGAAAAAAGTCCTGCAAGGCAGAATAATGTAGTTTTTAAGTACGGTGAGCTTTGGAGATTATCTGGTTCTATACAGTCATTTCTGGAGAAGGCAATGGCACCCCACTCCAGCACTCTTGCCTGGAAAATCTCATGGATGGAGGAGCCTGGTGGGCTGCAGTCCATGGGGTTGCTAAGAGTCAGACAAGACTCAGAGACTTCACTTTCACTTTCTACTTTCATGCACTGGAGAAGGAAATGGCAACCCACTCCAGTGTTCTTGCCTGGAGAATCCCAGGGACAGGGGAGCCTGGTGGGCTGCCGTCTATGGGGTGGCACAGAGTCGGACACGACTGAAGCAACTTAGCAGCAGCAGGAGCAGCAGCAGCAGCAGTATACAGTCATTTCACAGATGAGGCAACACAGGCCAAGAGAATGCAGACAAAACTAACGAAGGAATAAGATACTTGTGTCTGAGGACAGAATTTAGTGTCCATATTAATATAATATGGTATAAGCAACCAAAATACCTAAAGCATAACTTTAAAAAAGGCATTAAGAATGAACACCTAACATCCTACGTTTTGAAATTAGGTCTATCCCAACAAAATTTCCAGGAATGATTTTTTTAAGAACTGAGAAAAATTCTATATATATATTTTAAGAACACCATCAAGAAATTGTATTAGAAGGTTAGAAAACAGGACACAGTTGGAAAAGTTGAAAGAGCTGGTATCTCTATCAACTACTACCCTTAGGATATGAAATCAGGTTTTGTTCAAATGTAAAAATGTGTAAATATTAAGTTATTATTTAATATATTTTTACTTCAAATTTATTTTAGAGTTTGATTTTTGTTTTAGGACTATTTCAGATAATAAGGTAAATATTCCATAGCGTCAAGAGGAATTAAAAACTAAAATAGGTAAGAATTTGTAATGAAACTGTAACTGTCTTTCCTCCAAGGCATCCTTTTTCTTTTGCAGAGAACCAGAGGAACAACTGGCCCTGGGAGTTAACAAGGCACCTGGGTGCTGCTGTTTAGTCACTGAATCATGTCTGACTCTGTGCGACCCCGTGGACTGCAGCCCGCCAGGCTCCTCTGTCCATGGGATTTTCCAGGCAAGAAAACCGGAGTAGGCTGCCATTTCCTTCTCCAACTGGGTGTTCCACCTAAGTAATTATTTTGGATAACTGATTTTTATTCATCTTAAGCACCTAAATTTTTAATTAAAAATTTTAATGGAGTTCTTTGAGATAAGCATGGAACATTTTCTTGACTTCTCAAGCACAGTGTACTGATTGTGTTCTACTGATGAAGGACTCATGGTCATTATTATTAATATTAAATTATAATCATTTAATTCAGCATCAATTTTTATGATCCTTTATCTGAACGCACATGAACACGAAGCAAGGAGATTGAGACGTATTATAAATCAAGCTGTCAAAAAGCAAAGAAAACCACCAGAGATAAGTAACTCATCACTTACAAGGAAAACTCAGTAAGATCAACAGCCAACTTCTCATCAGAAACCATGGAGGGCAGAAGGCAGTGGGAGAACAAATTTAAAGTGCAACTCTTAACCAGGAATTCTAAATCCAGAAAAGCTATGCTTTAAAAAGAAAAACGACTTCGCTGGTAGTACAGTGGATAAGAACAGGACACAGGTTCGAGCCCTGGTGCAGGAGGATCCCGCCTGCCGCCAAGCCTGGGCACCACAAGGAAGAATAGCACCTGCCTGCCACAACCAGAAGACGCCTGTACACAGCAAATGAAGACCTCGTCACAACCCGATATAAATACATAATACGTACTTTTTGTAATAAAGAAGGCTGTTGCCATTAGATACATCGTAGAAGAAATGCTAAAGGGAGTCCTTCTGGTTGAAATGAAAGGACGCTAGGCAATGAAAGACACATGAAGAATAAAGATCACTGACAAAGGTAAACCACTGCTTAGGTAAATAGAAAAGCCAATATTACTGTGTTTTGAACTTTTTTCTTAATACGATTAAAAGGACAAATGCATATGAAAATAATTATAAATCTACAGTTAATCGGTAGACCATGAATAAAGATATAATTTGTGACAACAGAGATATAGAGCTCTAAAGGAAAAAAGTTTTTATATACCATAGAATGTAAGTGAGTATTATTTCAAGCTAAATTTTTCTAAGTTTAAGATATCAACTGGGCTTCCCAGGTGGTGCTAGTGGTAAAGAGCCTGCCTGCCAAAGTAAGAGACATAAGAGACGTGGGTTTGATCCCTGGGTCGGGAAGATCCCCTGGAGAAGGGCATGGCAATGCACTTCAGTCTTCTTGCTGGAGAATCCCATAGACGGGGAGCCTGGTGGGCTACAGTCCATGGGGTCGCCAAGAGTCAGACACGACGGAGAGACTGAGCACACGCGCATGCATGGGTGTGCGTCGGTGCTGGGGACAGAAAAATCAAAGGATAAAACAGATTTGCTTACACTGTTCAGAGCCTAGTGTGGTGGCAGACGTAAGTGGATGAACATTAACTAACCTGGAGATGCTGAGGCAGAGATAAACACTGGGTATTTTAAGAGGTGCAGAGAGACACAACTCACTGAGACTTGTCGGAAAAGGTTTGTAGCGATGACAACTGAACTTAGGCCGTCAGGTGTTGCCTAAACAAGTGGCAAAGAAAGGGCACTGGAGACCAGGAGAAGGCCTTCCCTGGTGGCTCCATGGTAAACAATCTGCCTGCCAATGCAGGGGACACAGGTTCGACTCCTGGTCCGGGAAGATCCCCCATGCTGAGGAGCAGCTAAGCCTGTGGGCCACAGCTACTGACCTTGTGCTCTAGAGCCGGGGCGCCCAACCACTGAGTCCACGTGCCGCGACTACTGAAGCCGGTGCGTCTGCAGCCTGGGTTTCACAACAAGAGAAGCCACAGCGATGAGAAGCCCGGACACTGCAACTGGAGGGTACAGCTTCCACCTGCTGCAACCAGAGAAAAAAATCCTGTGCAGCAACAAAGACCCGGCACAGTCAAAAACAGATAAGTAAATCCAATTATTATTTAAAAAAAAAGAAAAAGAGGTGTGAGCAAAGAGACAGCAAGAAGTCCCACTGGAGGGACTGCCCTGCTGGTCCAGCGGCTAAGCCTCCGTGCTCCCGATGCAGGGGGCCTGCATTTGATCTGATCCCTGATTGGGGAACGAGATCCCAAGCGTTGCAATGAGGAGTTTGCATGCTGCAACTAAAGATCCTGCAGGCCACACTGAAGACTGAAGACTTGGCGTGCTGCAACCCAGACTGGGCACAGCCAAAACACTAAAAAAAAAAAAAAAAAAGAGTTCCATTGGAGAGAAGTTTTGTATGCCGCAAGAAACTTGTATCCTGTGGAAAACAGGTATCTTCTTTCGATTTTTGAAACAGCTCATTCTGATTAGCAGGAATAAAAGAGGAACAGTGGCAAGAAGACCAGTATAAGGAGCCTGCTGCCACAGTTGTACAGGAAAATAAAGAGGGCCTGTCCTAAGGAATTGGCAGCAAGGATGGAGAGGAGAGCACAGATTCCAGAAATATTTAGGAGGTTGAATTGGCAGGGCTTGCTAATGTGGCGGGGGCGGAGGGATGAGGAAGGAGGACAAGCCAAGGATGACTCATGGGCTTTTGACTTTGGGGACTTGGTGCCACCCCATGAGATACAGTGTTCCCAGACCTTTGGTTTCCAGGGACCTGTAGCATTTCCAACAAGTTTAGGGCTTTGACATCCAGCTGCCAACTAAAGACATAAATACACCCTCCCATCTACTATCAATATCATCTCATTAAGAGAGTACATTTTAACACCCAAAATGTAAATAGATTTAGCTTTCCGAAAAATTCACCACAGGGCCCTTATTTTTCTAATTTCGTCACAGACGTTGGAAAATTGGTACCAGGCCTCAGACCAACACTGAGAAACCCTGAGATGGAGATATAGAAGAAGCTGCCTGCTCAGCAGTAACCTGATGAGTGGAAGGCAGAGGAACACGTAGTCCCTGCCTTCGCTAACTCTCTGTTCTGATAGGGACGTCCATCACGTATGTATTAAGGGACGTCTATCCCATATATGTTAAGGGTTGGAAAAGAGTTCAAGAGGTTATGGAAACCCTGAAGAAGAGGAACTCAAATGAGGGAAAGTGGCTGGGGAGCCAAGTCTCCCAAGATGATCTGGAATTTGCCAGATAAACAAAGGCTGTTTCGCATGGTCCAGGCAGAAGGAACAGCATGTCCAAAGGTATGTAGGTATGTAGGAAAATTCCTACTGGGGGAACTGTGGATAGTTTGGCATGACTTGGTGATTATCTTGGAAGATGGCAAGAGAAGAGCTGGAAAAGTACACAGAAGCAAAATTACGAAGAGTTCGGTAATCCAGGCTAAGAAGTCTGGAAATTATCTTATGGGCATTGGGAAAGAATCAAAAGACTTTACAGTGGGCAATGCTATGGCCAGATTTACCACTTGGAAATAACCACTCTGACTGCAGAATAGAAGTTGGACTGTAGGGGAAGCAAAATGGAAGTGCCTGCAAAAGTCCAGGTAAGAAATGCAGATCAATTAGAGAAACAAGAGTAGCAGAGCGAAAACAATACAACCAACAAATATTTACAGAGCACCTCCTCTCTTCAAGGGGTACCAAGGTCAATGAAACAAGATTCTTGCTCTTTTAGAGCTTATTTTCTATTGTTGTTAAAATAAGAATCATAGAATTACGTAATGCAATTTAAAAAAACTAACAATGTAGCAAATGCTTTCACAAGTCTCTTTCTTTATACGTACATATCTATGAAACCATGTTTAAATTGCCCTAAGTTACATTATATTTGTGATTTATTTAATTATTTCTCTATTCTCATAACATTGGCTCATTAAGGTAAGTTCCAGTGGTCATGGATGGATGTGAGAGTTGGACTGTGAAGAAAGCTGAGCACCGAAGAATTGATGCTTTTGAACTGTGGTGCTGGAGAAGACTCTTGCAAGCCCCTTGGACAGCAAGGAGATCCAACTAGTCCATCCTAAAGGAGATCAGTCCTGGATGTTCACTGGAAGGACTGATGCTGAAGCTGAAACTCCAATATTTTGGCCACCTGATGCGAACAGCTGACTCACTGGAAAAGACTCTGATGCTGGAGGGATTGGGGGCAGGAGGAGAAGGGGACGACAGAGGATGAGATGGCTGGATGGCATCACCGACTCGATGGACGTGAGTTTGGGTGAACTCCGGGAGTTGGTGATGGACAGGGAGGCCTGGCGTGCTGCAATTCTTGGGGTCACAAAGAGTCGGACACGACTGAGCAACTGAACTGAACTGAACTTCCTTTAAGTGGTCCTGCAAAAATCAAAAGGTATATACCTTTTCTGAATCAAAATATACACACTTTTTAGAAATTCTTGCTCCAAATTGCCTTACAGAAGATCACATCAATTTATATTCCCATAATCTAAGGAGGCAGAATACATAGGGTTGTGTGACCAACTAGGATGACTATGCCAAAGCCTTTGACTGTGTGCATCATAATAAACTGTGGAAAATTCTGAAAGAGATGAGACCGCTTGACCTGCCTCTTGAGAAGCCCGTGAGGCTCCTCTGTCCGTGGAATCCTGCAGGCAAGAATACTGGAGGTGGCTGGGTTGCCATGACCTCCTCCAGAGGATCTTCCCCACACAAGGATCGAGCCCGCATCTCTTCTGTCTCCTGCACCGGCAGGCGGGTTCTTTATTGCTATTGCCAACGGGGAAGACCGAACGTTCTCTGTGTTTCTGCATTTAAACCTCCTAAGCCTTTAATTTGACTGTGTGGATCACAATAAACTGTGGAAAATTCTGAAAGAGATGGGAATACCAGACCACCTGACCTGCCTCTTGAGAAACCTATATGCAGGTCAGGAAGCAACAGTTGGAACTGGACATGGAACAACAGACTGGTTCCAAATAGGAAAAGGAGTACGTCAAGGCTGTATATTGTCACCCTGCTGATTTAACTTCTATGCAGAGTACATGAGAAACGCTGGGCTGGAAGAAGCACAAGCTGGAATCAAGATTGCCGGGAGAAATATCAATAACCTCAGATATGCAGATGACACCCCCATTATGGCAGAAAGTGAAGAGGAACTAAAAAGCCTCTTGATGAAAGTGAAAGAGGAGAGTGAAAAAGTAGGCTTAAAGCTCAACATTCAGAAGATGAAGATCATGGCATCTGGTCCCATCACTTCATGGGAAATAGATGGGGAAAACAGTGGAAACAATGTCAGACTTTATTTTTTTGGGCTCCAAACTCACTGCAGATGGTGATTGCAGCCATGATACATAAAAGATGCTTACTTCTTGGAAGGAAAGTTATGACCAACCTAGATAGCATATTAAAAAGCAGAGACATTACTTTGCCAACAAAGGTCCATCTAGTCAAGGCTATGCTTTTTCCAGTGGTCATGTACGGATGTGAGAGTTGGATTGTGAAGAAAGCTGAGTGCCGAAGAATTAATGCTTTTGAACTGTGGTGTTGGAGAAGACTCTTGAGAGTCCCTTGGACTGCAAGGAGATCCAACCAGTCCATTCTGAAGGAGATCAGCCCTGGGATTTCTTTGGAAGGAATGATGCTAATACTGAAACTCTAGTACTTTGGCTACCTCATGTGAAGAGTTGACTCATTGGAAAAGACTCTGATGATGGGAGGGATTAGGGGCAGGAGGAGAAGGGGACGACAGAGGATGAGATGGTTGGATGGCATCACTGACTCGATGGACGTCTCACTCGTGAGTCTGAGTGAACTCCGGGAGTTGGTGATGGACAGGGAGGCCTGGCATGCTGCGATTCATGGGGTCGCAAAGAGTCGGACACGACTGAGGGACTGAACTGAACTGAACTCAACTGAAGCCTTTAATGCAGGTATCATCATCTCTTTTACAGATGAAAAAAATCAAGGTACAGAAGGTGACTAGACTGCCCAGCATCACAAAGCTTGTAAATGAAGGAACCAGGATTTGAGCTCAGATAACCAGGCTAAGAAGAGCACAACACAAGCAGGCATGAGAAGTCTCAGTCTCCACCACTGTATGCTCCATTCCATGGCTTCCAGGACCCTCATGACCCCACCCCTAAGAACCACTCCATTCTTATCTTTTAACTGAGATTATGTCCACCCTGAAATTACAGCATTTCTTCCATGAAATGTGCATGGCTTTTGTGCTGTGCTTTGACACAGCTGTTACCTCTGCCTAGAAAGTTTTCCTTTTCTCTGGGCATCTGGGGACCTCCTGCTGCTGCTGCTGCTAAGTCACTTCAGTCGAGTCCGACTCTGTGTGACCCCATAGACGCCAGCCCACCAGGCTCCCCCGTCCCTGGGATTCTCCAGGCAAGAACACTGGAGTGGGTTGCCATTTCCTTCTCTAATGCATGAAAGTGAAAAGTGAAAGGGAAGTCACTCAGTCGTGTCTGACTCTTTGCGACCCCATGGACTGCAGCCTACCAGGCTCCTCTGTCCATGGGATTTTCCAGGCAAGAGTACTGGAGTGGGGCACCATACTCATTTGCAAAGACTGCACAGGGCTAACAGCCCCTGGGATCCTCACCTGTCTTTGTTCCCACTCCCAGAGCCAGGCCCCTTTTGTGTAATGACCACACACCTGACTCAGCAGTGGCACTCAGTCCCCATGTGCGAATGAATAAATAAATGAATGAGAATATTCAATTGTCCTGTAAAAGAGTACACTCTATTTTTTGGGAAAGAGCCTGAGCCAAGTCTGATAAATTCAGTGGGGGATCAGGCTGAGTCATAGTCTTTTGTTTCCAAAAAGAGGTGTGATAATAAAAGTAAAGATGCTGATTTTGGAGTTTGGCTCATAAAACAGTTCTGAAGACAATTCCAAAAGAGTCTGAAAATGTTTTGCTCAATTAGGACCGAGCTAGAAAAATTGGACTGCCTGCCATGGGACAAGATTTATTTGGTCATGTAAGTTCTAGTACCTGTTGTTTTTTTTTTCCCTTGGTCTCATTATTTTCAAGTCACATAGTATAAGACTTCGTTTTTATGAAAAATGTTCCATGTCCTAAAGAGCAAGCCACTAAATAAGTTATCCCCACTTTTTTCCCTGCGTGTTTTCTTTCCTCAGTAACCGTCCTGACATGTTAAAGAAATACTTTATTATCACAGGGTGATTTCGCTTATTTCCAAAGAGGAAAGCAATTTGCTACTCTTTAATTTAAACCTACCCTTAAATCCAAGGAATGTCTGGCTCATGAAAGGAAAAATAAGGTCCAGAATCTATTAACTTGTGATCCACAGCCTTCAAAGCAATTTACATGCAGTATACATTTGAGTTCATTTAGCTGTTAGAGCTTAAACCCCCTGTGTATCTTGCCAGGATGAAAGTATACTGAGGCCAAAACTAGGTCACAAAACGTGTTCGCACCCGTGTTTCACTTGTCCAGCATTTTGAGAAGTATCCAAGGAACTGCAAGAAGGAAGCTTCCAGAAAGGAACAACTTCATACCCTAAATCACATCCGAGAAAAGCCCCATCTGGATTTAGGGCCCAATCAAAGCCATAGACGAGCGCTCCTCTGCGCCACAGCACACATCCACCCTCATTGTTCCTCCCAAGTAGATGTGGACACGCCACCAAGCCCATCCATGTGTAACTGCCCTGCAACGATCTCGCCCAATTCTCTAGGTAGGGCGACTCATATATTTTAATCTAACCCGTTTTTCTCATGCCAGACTTTATTTACATTATGTATTTGGAATTAGTATACACAAAGGTTAGAGCCAAGTGTCAGCCCAGTAAGCACAGCTCGGCATATGAGAGTAAATGTCAGTTACTAGTCTAAGCTGCTGATAGAATTTCATTCTGCTAAAGCCACCCTCTTATCATCTTGGATATAGGAAGTTACTTGAGTCTACAAGCACTGCCTAAGACGGCTGTCTGCAGAATACCCACTGGACCTAAGGTGAGAAACAGCAAAGGCAGCAGTGTTATCAAATACAGACTCAGGTAACGTCACTGGCCGCAGAAATTAACTGGAAAAAGAAATCCTATCCTAAGGGGATGGAGGAGAATTTCACTTAGAATATTTCAGTTTTGTTAGACAGTAAACAAGAGTTTTGAAAAATATAACCTTAGGAATGAACGTAGTTATACAGCTTTTTAAAAGTTATAGGACTTTCCTGGCAGTCCAGTGGTTAAGACTCTGTGCTTTCAACTAAGATCCCACATGCTGCAGAGCAAGACCAAAAATTTTTTAAACTGAATACAAATAAAATAAGAAACTAATTGGGTTTTTTTTTTGAAGTTTTAGACATATGTATATTTAATCACTGCCCTTTTGGCTGGTATTTCTTTGTCAGAAGTAAAACCAAAAAGTCAAATCAGCTATATATCCCTCTTTAACAGAGCAATGAGCTCACAGTTTTTACTGACCTTTTTCAGATGCTAAAACAATAATAAAACTGATAGTTTACAGTCTCTTTTTAGTCTCTCTAATCATTCTCATAGAATCCTCTGAGAGGAGGTTATATTTTACAAGTTGCAAATGTAAAAGTATTAACTGCTATAACATATTGTTAGACCTTTTTCTTTGATGTTTCTCTTTTCTTTTTCATACAGAGAGTACATTTCCCTTTCAGAATCAGAATAGCAGTTTCTTTTTCAAAAACTGAGTAGTAAGAGTAAGGCATTTTCCTCCTTAAATACATGCATATTATCTTTTAGATATTCCAAAAAAAAAAAAAAAACTATGTACGAAAATTCTAAAACCTGACATATACAATTTATAGTTCAGTTCAGTTCAGTCGATCAGTCATGTCCGACTCTCTGCAATCCCATGGACTGCAGCACTCCAGGCCTCCCTGTCCACAGTCAACTCCCAGAGATTACTCAAGCTCATGTCCATCGAGTGGGTGATGCCATCCAGCCATCTCATCCTCTATCGCCCCCTTCTCCTCCTGCCTTCAATCTTACCCAGCATCAGGGTCTTTTCAGATGAGTCAGTTCTTCGAATCAGGTGGCTAAAGTATTGGAGTTTCAGCTTCAGCATAAGTCCTTCCTATGAATATTCAGGACTGATTTCCCTTAGGAAGGACTGGTTGGATCTCCTTGCAGTCCAAGGGACTCTCAAGGGTCTTCTCCAACACCACAGTTCAAAAGCATCAATTCTTCAGCACTCAGCTTTCTTTATAGTCCAACTCTCACATCCATACATGACTACTGGAAAAACCATAGCTTTGATTAGACAGACCTTTGTTGGCAAAGTAATGTCTCTACTTTTTAATATGTTGTCTAGGTTGGTCATAGCTTTCCTTCCAAGGAAAAAGCGTCTTTTAATTTCATGGCTGCAGTCACCATCTGCAGTGATTTTGGAGCCCCCAAAAATAAAGTCTGACACTGTTTCCACGGTTTCCCCATCTATTTCCCATGAAGTGATGGGACCAAATGCCATGATCTTCGTCTTCTGAATGTTGAACTTTAAGTCAACTTTTTCACTCTCTTCTTTCACTTTCATCAAGAAGCTCTTTAGTTCTTCTTCACTTTCTGCCATAAAGGTGGTGTCATCTGCATATCTGAGGTTATTGATATTTCTCCTGGCAATCTTGATTCCCAGCTTGTGCTTCATCCAGCCCAGCGTTTCTCATGATGTACTTTGCATAGAAGTTAAATAAGCAAGGTGACAATATACAGCCTTGACGTACTCCTTTTCCTATTTGGAACTGATCTGTTGTTCCGTGTCCAGTTCTAACTGTTGCTTCCTGACCTGCATACAGATTCTCAAGAGGCAGGTCAGGCAGTCTGGTATTCCCATCTCTTTCAGAATTTTCCACAGTTTGTTGTGATTCACAAAGGCAAAGGCTTTGGCATAGTCATAAAGCAAAAATAGATGTTTTTCTGGAACTCTCTTGATTTTTCGATGATCCAGAGGATGTTGGCAATTTGATCTCTGGTTCCTTTGCCTTTTCTAAAACCAGCTTGAACATCTGGAAGTTCACGGTTCACGTACTGCTGAAGCCTGGCTTGGAGAATTTTGAGGGTTACTTTGCTAGCGTGTGAGATGAGTGCAATTGTGCGGTAGTTTGAGCATTCTTTGCCATTGCCTTTCTCTGGGATTGGAATGAAACCTGACCTTTTCTGGCCCTTTGGCCACTGCCGAATTTTCCAAATTTGCTGGCATATTGAGTGCAGCGCTTTCACAGCATCATCTTTTAGGATTTAAAATAGCTCAACTAGAATTCCATCGCCTCCACTAGCTTTGTTCATAGTGATGCTTCTTAAGGCCCACTTGACTTCACATTCCAGGATGTCCAGCTCTAGGTGAGTGGGAGTGATCACACTTTCGTGATTATCTGGGTCGTGAAGATCTTTTTTGTACAGTTCTTCTGTGTATTCTTGCCACCTCTTCTTAATATCTTCTGCTTCTGTTAGGTCCATACCATTTCTGTCCTTTATTGAGCCCTCTTTGCGAGAAATGTTCAGTACTTGTTAACTACAAATGTAAATAAAATACCAGGGAACTCTAAAATATTCCACTTCTACATCACTTACCTTTTTTCAAATACCGCTATCAAATGATGTGAAAAAGTTATCTTTAGAAGGTTACTTTTAGTCAGGGAAATTATTTCAATGAACAGACACAAAAGTACTCATAAGTAGGACCATGGGACAGAAAACACGTTAAGCGTCTGAACTAAACTGAAGGGAAAACTCTAAGATGGAAGGAGGGAAAATTAAAATGTAAGTGAGGAGGCTGAGCTACCAGTAAAAAGGGCCAAGAGACTCCAGCCACTCCGAATCTAAGGGATCAGGCTGCGATGCAACTAACACAGCACAAAGTAATCAATCCAACTTACTTTTACAAGAATTTCATATTTTATCTCTATAAAAGCAATCTCTGCGGGCTTCCCTGGTGGCTCAGTGGTAAATAATCTACCTGCCAATGCAGGGGACACGGGTTTGATCCCTATTCCAGGAAGATTTCACACCCTGTGGAGCAACTAAGCCTGTGTACCACAAACGCTGAACCTGTGCTCCAGAGCCCAGGAGCCTCAACTACTGAGCCCAGCGAGTGAAGCCCGCGCACCTAAAGCCTGTGCTCCACAACAAGAGACATCTCTGCAAAGAGAAGCCCGTACAGCACAATGAAGAGCAGCCTCTGCTCACCGTCACCAGAGAAAAACCCGCACAGCAACAAAGACACATCACAGCCAAAAAGAAAGAAAGAAAATTGTTTTTTTTTTTAAAAACCCATGTCTGGAAAGACACAGTCTGGCAATGGGGTGCCGACTCTGCACAGGCTGGGGAGCTTTCGTGACAAGCAGAACTTCCCTCCCTACAGTCAAAATGATGCACTGGACATGGAGTTTGAGGCCGACAGACATGAAGATTATCTTCCAACTCCCTTCCTGGGCTCTGCACTCTGTGCAACTGTCCTCTGTAATCTGGCTTTCCCACAGATAAGCACACAAGAAAGGCAATGCCCCGGTTGGCAGATCAGAGTACCCTTGAAAAAGCACAGCTTTTACTGGAAAAGAGTAAATTAACATTTTGGTTCAAACCTCGGTTTCTTGTGAGGTTGGCATGAGTCCATCATCCCTGGACTCTCAATCCCTCTAGGTATACTAATAAAATCAGCCTTCCAGCCTTCAATGCCAGGCAGATCCTGGAACATGGCAACCGCACCAGAGAACTGGTTCCCTGTGTATGGGCAGCGAGCCATAATTCTGACTGCCTCCTGAAAAGGCAACGCTGGTTACCTTGACCTTGAGACATACCTTTTCTTCACACTGTAAGAGAACTGTTTCTGCATTTTGACTTTTAATTCATGCAACCTTTAACTGGAGGAATAACTGCCTCCGGATGTACTTACCCAGGTTTGCCAGAAGAGCTTCTATAGAGGAAGAAGAGCTCATTTGAGAAGGCTCATTTTTAGACTTCGTTTAGACTGAGTTGTTTTTATTATGAATTGCCTCCTGGGTGAGAAATGCTAGAGGGTGAGAGAGGAGCAGATAATATAAAAACCCCTATTGGGCCTTGTCAAATACTTTTTCCTTACTGTCCACTGAGCATCAGCCAATGACTCGAAAGTGGGCTTCTGGAACTTTCCATGTACCAATGCTGGAGATACGGCAATTAACAAAACTGTCCCCTCAGGAAGTGACTGGTATTGCTGTCCTGCCGAGCCACTGGCACTGATACGTCTACTTCCTGTCTCAGGTGCGCTGGTACACAAATAAGGCTGAAAAGGACTCACCTTGATTGACATTTAATGAGTCTTTTCAAGTGAATTTTGTCAACACAGTTACAGCGAATTCTATTTTTGCCTTGAGCTATTCACAACACAAATCTGTTCTATTCATCTGATGGAAGACTAAACAAAAGCATTCATTAAGAAAAAGCAGAGAAAATAGAGCGCCAAAAGCTTTGTATATTTTAGCACATAATACATTTACCTTCTTCCTGGCAAACAGTATGCAACTTGTTTCTAATTCAAAGACAGATAATGGAAAAAACTGTTTACAGTAGAACAATCTTCAATAATTCAAAGCTTGATGATCTAATGAAATTACTTTAAAATGCCAAACGTCAAAACACTGTATCAAATCTTTCCCATTTCAACTCTGAGTTAACATTTCTGTAAAAAAGGAATTCAACAAATAGTAACTGTTTCATGGAAGACTCATCCAACTTTTACCAAGCATTCATTTTGATAGATTGGCTGCCATGTAAAAGAGGTCTTCCTTTTATAAACATGTCACCTTAACAATTTTAAGTGTCTACACATAAGTTAATTAATCATCTTTAGCATAAACCAAGAAGTTACCTATCTATCAAATCTTTGAAACAATAAACACAAAGCAAGGAAACTACCTACTTTAAGTTACACTGACCAATAATACCCAGGACTGATTTCAGGAAATAGGTCCTGGGTGTTTATTAGAAGGACTGACGTTAAAGCTGAAATTCCAATACTTTGGCCACCTTATGCAAAGAGCTGACTCATCTGAAAAGACCCTGATGCTGGGAAAGATTGAAGGCAGAAGGAGAAGGGGACGACAAAGGACGAGATGGCTGGATGGCATCGCTGACATGATCCATCATCAATGGACATGAGTTTGGGTAAACTCCGGGAGTTGGTGATGGACAGGGAGGCCTGGCATGCTGTGTTTCATGGGGTTGCAAAGAGTCGGACATGACTGAGCGACTGAACTGACTGACTGACTGACCAATAATACAATAGGGTGGCTGGAAAGGGCTTGGGACATGCTAAGTGTTCAATTAAAAGGTTAGGTGTGAGATGAAGAGGATGAAGATGAAATGACTTATTCTTAAGAATTTTGGCTTTTATTTCATTTATTAGAGCTATTTTTAAAAGCATAAGGCTTCTTCTGATGCAAGCCTTTAGCACATTATAAAGCCTCCACTGACTGAGTCACAAGGGACAGTGTCTGGGGCTGAGGGACTCCAAGAATACTGACCACTTTAGACTCTTCTACGCAGTCAAGTCCCTCCTCTCAGGACAGCCCCTTCCTCCACTTCTGGTCATCAAATTGTGGCTGGCCCTCACCACCCAATTCTCAAGAATTACACCTTCAGCCTTGACTGAAGAGAGGTGACTATTTCTCACCTCTCTCTGCAAATGGCCTTTTCTTGGAAAGGAAGAAAATCCAAGCCATGCAGCTCATCAACAGATCTTCTGTCCCTCCTGTGTTCATAGGAGAGTATTCTCCTCTCCAAGGAGAAGTGCTCCCCCACCAACGGTGCCCTCCACCTTCTAAGTCCTCCTTTCATCAGTCTTTACTCCCTACCATTCCTCCCCAACCTCTCCTCTGCACACCTACACACACTCATATTTACTTTCTATAATAACAAAAAAAATTACATCAATTTTACATCAACCGGGGTGTCATTCTACCAACAACGTCCCACTCCCTGATGGCTCAGACAGTTAAGACTCTGCCTGCAACATGGGAAACCCAGGTTCGATTCTTGGGCCAGGAAGATCTCCTGGAGAAGGGAATGGCAACCCGTTTCAGTAGTCTTGCCTGGAACATTCCATGGACAGAGAAGCCTGAAGGGCTACAGTCCCTGGGGTCTCAGAGAGTCAGACACGACTGAGTGACAAACGCCGTCTGTCTTTGTGCTACAGCTTCTCACTCTGTTATCTGTTAACTGGCTTCCTTTCTTCCAGTAAAATCTCAGACATGGAACCGGACCGCTTCCCACCACTAAATGCAGCCTTCCATCTCTCCCACCAGTGGGCAGCACCTGAGATGATGGAGTGAAACGCCTCATTTTCCTTGAAATGCTCCCCTCCTGTGGCTTCCCCGGTTTTCTTCTGTTTTTCTCCCCCTACTTCCCTGGTCTCTGACTTCCTCTCTGACCCCTTTCCCCGTCAATCCTAAATGCAACATACAGGACAACTGTCTGGATACCAAGGGGGAAAGCGGGGCATGGCATGGACTGAGAGATTGGAGTTGACATGTATACACTACTGTGTATAAAACAGATAACTAAAGAGAAACTTCTGTACAGCACAGGGAACCCTACTCAGTGTACTGTGGTGACATAAACGGGACCGGAAATCCAAAAAAGAGGGGATATACATGTAATTAACATGGCAAGAGCAACTAACAAACTAAAGCAACTATACTCCAAAAAAAAAAAAAGCTAAATGTACATAATCTCAAGGTTCCATTCTTAGTCTTATCTTTCCCGTCAAAATATGGCAGTTCTTCTTCACTATGTGACATGTAGGGTCATATTTGACAGCGACCTTCAGGGTTTACTGTGCGTCTACTATGTGTGTTAAGTCACTTCAGTCGTGTCCCACTCTGTGCAACCCTACGGACCGTAGCCCACGAGGCTCCTCTGTCCGTGGCATTCTCCAGGCAAGAAAACTGGAGTGGGTTGCCAAGCCCTCCTCCAGGGGATCTTCCCAGCCCAGGGATCGAACCCACGTCTCTTATGTCAGTTATTTACCACTAGTGCCTGGGAAGCCCGCGTATCTACTATGCTCTACCCTTCCCTGGTGGCTCAGACAGTAGAGCGTCTGCCTGCAATGCAGGAGGCCTGGGTTCAATCCCTGGGTCGGGAAGATCCTCTGGAGAAGGAAATGGCAACCCACTCCAGTACGCTTGCTTGGAAAATCCCATGGGAAGCCTGTATATCTACTATAGTCTACAGTATATGCATATACTGTAGATCTACTATATAACCTACCGTATAGACAGCAATTATGTCTGGGCACCATTTGAACCCCCTGTGCTGTAAAGGCTGACGGCTGTAGACAAGTCACTCAGCTGGTGACACAAAGCGAGTCACGTGCTCAGCTTCCACACTGGGGCACTCGTGGGCTGCTCCCTGAGGTGGGACACAGGACGTGCTCCACGTGTGGAGCTCACAAAGATCTACGTCTCCTTTAAGACTGTCTCAGGTTTTCTGAACTCCTCTCTGGAGCTCTCAGTTTTCCGCGTTTCAATCCTAACTCTGCCTTTGGCTATTTCCTGAGAGCCCATACACTCAACACGTTCAAAACGGAGCTCATCAAGGTCCCACCAAACCCACTCCTCTCTCGATTCTTGTTTCTAGCTGCAGCACCACCATCTGGCTTAAAACTGCAATTTAGGACTTCCCTGGCGGTCCAGTGGTAAGAACCCACGCTTTCACTGCAGGAGGCACCAATTCAATCCCTGGTCAGGGAACTAAGATCCCACATGCCTCAAGGTGCAACCCCCCCCCCAAAAAAAAGCAATTTATCTGGTTGACTCTAGAGCCCTGTCCCCTAACACACCCACCCAGCCACTTAGACTGGCTGATTCCTGCACTCGGCTTCTCTCTCTCAGTTTAAGGGAACGGCGCCAATGTAGGCCACCAGTTTTTCCTCACGTCCCAGGAAACGGCCCATCTCCTACCGGGTTTGCGCACCTCTAGATTCTATTTCAGCCTGGTTAGCTCTCTGCTCGCACTCTGAGCCCCACCCCCGACCTGGGCACATCTCCACCTCTCCCCACCCCTCACACCCCTGTCGCGGCCACACCTCAGGCTTGTCTGCCTTGCAGGCGTCATTCCTCTCCACAACTCTGATTCTGTTCGCGTGGGTCACCGCTTCCACGGAGGCACGTTTTTGCTCCCACAGATTATTTCTTCTTCTGTAGTAGCCTTGATTTTATCTGTATCTGGGGATGGTCCTTACCCCTACAATCTTTGTATGACAGCAGTCTGCATAGAGTCCAAGCTTTCTCTCCTCCCACTGGGTTACAATCTCATTGAAAGCAGGGACTGAGCGATCCCTATGGTTTCACACTCTGCACACACGCTCTAGTATCCACGCTCCTTGCATCCAGGAGGTGCTAGCTAACCTCTGCTCCCTGCGGCACCATCTCCGGCACTATTTTATGAACATCTCCCATGTCACACACTGCTATTTCCTGTAGGGAACACTGACTCTGGAAATGAGATCCAAACTGTAGCTGGATGCCCTTAGCATCTGGATCTATGCTGAAAGCATCTTCTATTCAGGCAATCCCACTACCAAAGTTCTAGAATAGGTCCTGGGCAAATGAGAATATGCCAAAACCAATCTCTCAGTTTCTGCAGAATAGAGAGAGTACATAAGCCATTTCATTTCTTGGGATACTACAATATCCCCAGCCTTGTGAATATCTTGAACTGTCAACTTTAAGAATGAATAAAGGAGAAAATTATTAAGGTTCTGTTTAACTGCCCATCTAACAAATAGGAAAGCTTCATCGCTTGGTTCAGAGCTCAATAACTTACTAAGTGGTAGGCTGAAAAACCTTAATAGAGCTTCTAAATGCATTCTGGCTCTAGGTGAGTAATCACACCATTGTGATTATCTGGGTTGTGATCTTTTTTGTACAGTTCTTCTTGCATTCTTGCCACCTCTTCTTAGTATCTTCTGCTTCTGTTAGGTCCCTACCATTTCTGTCCTTTATTGAGCCCATCTTTGCATGAAATGTTCCCTTGGTATCTCTAATTTTCTTGAAGAGATCTCTAGTCTTTCCCATTCTATTGTTTTCCTCTATTTCTTTGCATTGACCGCTGAGGAAGGCTTTCTTATGTCTCCTTACTCCTTGGAAGAAAAGTTATGACCAACCTAGACAGCATATTAAAAAGCAGAGACAATCCTTTGTCAACAAAGGTCTGTCTAGTCAAGGTTATGGTTTTTCCAGTGGTCATGTATGGATGTGAGAGTTGGATTATAAAGAAAGCTGAGCAGCGAAGAACTGATGCTTTTGAACTGTGGTGTTGGAGAAGACTCTTGAGAGTCCCTTGGACTGCAAGGAGATCCAACCAGTCCATCCTAAAGGACATCAGTCCTGGGTGTTCATTGGAAGGACTGATGCTGAAGCTGAAACTCCAATACTTTGGCCATCTGATGCGAACAGCTGACTCATTGGAAAAGACCCTGATGCTGGGAAAGATTGAGGGCAGAAGGAGAAGGGGACGACAGAGGATGAGATGGTTGGATGGCATCACCGACTCAATGAACGTGAGTTTGGGTGGACTCCGGGAGTTGGTGATGGACAGGGAGGCATGGCGTGCTGCGGTTCATGAGGTTGCAAAGAGTGGGACACGACTGAGCGACTGAACTGAACTGAATGCATTCTACCTTTACAAACAGGAAATTTCTCAGATCTGGATGCATTGAGCTTAACATGAGATGTGTGAAAATTTCAGTATTATTAGTACTATTAACATGTTTTTTTATACCTAAGATATTTTCTTTACACATCAGAAAAAATGGACAAAATTTTTCTTTACACATCAGAAAAAAAGGACAAAATTAGCTACCGATGACATTTTAAAATCAGCTGTAAGTTTCATTTGACTCTTTATTTTGCTTGGGGGTGGGGACAACTTTTAACTTATAACAGGAATTCCTTTCTTTCTTTACACATTGGAGTTGAGCCTTTATAGAAAGGGATGTTTCCAAGGGTTCTAAGGAACGAACTAGAATAATTAACGCCTTCAAAGTTTCTTTCATAAACTACTTTGTATAAACAATCTTTTGTTTTTTTACTACTTGAAACTGAAATTACAGGAGCATAGAATTTTAAAGTTAGAGGTCATCAAATCTTAGTCCTTCCTTTTGAAAATAATTAGTCCTTAGTCTAAGTCCTTCTTTTTGAAATGAGGAAACTGAGCTGGAGAATGACTAAGATGTCCTACCCGGGACCTCTCTGAGAACTGCCTGGTGTCTCCACTGCACCATTCTGCCCCTGCATACAGCAAAAATGAACCTCCCAAACTCATTTTCGGGAGGACGACCATTAAAAATTACCAAGGGTTCTTCAAGGAAGCTTTCAAAATATTTGGAAAAGTAAAAGGTTGTAAGCTTCAATCTTCTAACACAACTATCAATCACTTCAAAGGAATTTCACCTTATTAAAAACGTGACCAAATATTCTAACACATCCTTCTGGGATAGCAAATGCCCGTCATTCTCTAAAACCATGAGACATGTGGACTCAGCTTTAAGAGAATTCTCTCTACATACTGTCCTCTCCTGCCAAAGGCACGGCCTAAGACATAAAGTGCCCTTTTATTACACAAGCAGCTATCAACTCTCTGTTATTCTGGTCTCTGTACATAGCTGCAGTTTCCACCATTTAGGAATTTACAGCATATGATCACTCCCTCCACATAAAATGGCATCAGTGTTTGAACATTCTCTTTCCTTTAGGTGATAAAAAATGTCAACTGTGGTGTCCACACCATGCCGCAGACTGGGGTTTCGGTCCCTGCCACTACTGACATTTGAGGCCATCTAACTCTTTGCTCTGGGGGATCGTCCTGTGCATTGGATGACGTTTCATCACATCCCTAGCCTCTAACCACTAGGTGTTTGGCTGTTTAGTCGCTCAGTTATGTCTGACTCTTTTGCTAACCCAGGGACTGTAGCCCGCCACGCTCCACTTGGGATTCTCCAGGCAAGAGTACTAGAGTGGGTTGCCACTTCTTCTCTAGGGGATCTTTCTGACTCAAGGACCAAACCCATGTCTCCTGTAGAGCAGGCAGATTCTTCACTCCTGAGCCACCAGGCAAGACTGCCTGCCCACTAGACTGCAATACTATCCTTCCATTTGTTAACGAAAAAAACATCTGCCATATTCCCCTGGGGGTAAAGCTACCCTCAGGTGAGAACTGCTAATATTGAGGGAGGAGAGTCCACACTGCATTACGTTCTAATAAAATTTCTGAAACACACCCTTCCCATGTAATCCCAGGAAGACTGGTGGCAGTTCAAGTGTTCTTATATATAAAAATTGTTACTGGTTTTGTGCACCTTATTTTGATGTAATTTTTAAAGAGAGAGAATATCTCACACAATCAACCAAGCAAGCATTTATTAAGCACCTGCAGTATGACCAGCATTATGCTAACCACCAAAGAGAGATACAGTGACAGATTTTCTTTTCTTGGTCTCCAAAATTACTGTGGATGGTGACTGCAGCCACAAAATTAAAAGATGCTTGCTCCTTGGAAGAAAAGCTATGGCAGACCTAGACAATGTATTAAAAATCAGAGACATCACTTTGCCAAAAAAGGTCTGTCCAGTCAAAGCTATGATTTTTCCAGTAGTCATATATGGATGTGAGAGTTGGACCATAAAGAAGGCTGAGTGCAAGAATTGATGCTTTTGAACTGTGGTGTTGGAGAAGACTCTTGAGAGTCCCTTGGACAACAAAGAGATCAAACCAGTCAATCCTAAAGGAAATCAACCCTGAATATCCATTGGAAGGACTGATGCTGAAGCTAAAGCTCCAATACTTTCACTACCTGATGCGAAGAGTGAACTCACTGGAAAAGACCCTGATACTGGGAAAGACTGAAGGCAGGAGAAGGGAATGACAGAGAATGAGATGGTTGGATGGCATCACCAAATGGATGGACATGAGTTTGAGCAAGCTCTAGGAAGTAGCGATGGACAGGGAAGCCTGGCACGCTTCAGTCCATGGGGTTGCAGAGAGTTGGACACGACTGAGCGACTGAACAACAAGGAAAAAAGATGAAAGTTGTGGACACTTTTCACAAAGAGCTTTCATTACAGTTGAGGAAAAGGAACATGCATGTGTGAAGCAGCCACGGGCACTGCAGGACCAGACAGAACACAGAGCTAAGCAGGTGAAAAAAACTGCTTAGGGCCAACATGGTCAATGGGAGTGCTCAAGTCTCCAGAAACACCCTCATGGAGTTGATGAGATCTAGCTCAACCTTTGAAGATGTGTGCAAAGCAAACAGATTAGAAGAGAAGGCAAGCCAGACAAGGGAGCCACATGAGCAAGGCTTGCTGGAAGAAGCCAGCAGGCTCTGCCTGAGAGCCACATAAGCAAGAGTTCGTTTAGAGGACAGTGGAGCGTGAATACGTAAGACAGGTCCAGACTGTAGTGGGCTCCGAGAGATAAAACCTGGACTTGACGCGGTAGGCATTCGAGGTCATTTTGGGCATGAAGTTTCATTGGAAGAGGGCATGGTGTGAACTAGAAGATGGTTACACAGAAGGCAGGGGAAAAAAGTTATATGGCTCTATATTGATGGAGCCCTGGAATAGTAACCATGACAATGGAGAGGGGGAAGTCAGCACTGGGGGCATTCCGGAGGGAACACCTACTGGCCTTGGATGATACCAGATTGCGTCAAGAAAAAAAGACATGAATCTTCAAGGTTCAAGTCTGAACAACTCAGGTAACAAAGAGGTCTCAACCTATCGATGTGTCTATCATATCCACAGACTTCAATATCACACACCCTAATTAATCTCAGGAGTTCTCCACTGATTATTTTATTGAATCACCTCATATGAAATAATGACATTTTATAAATGGAGGCACTGGAACGAAAACCATAAAACATGACACGCAATCGCTGTGGCAGGCCCTAAGACATGAGGAAGAGGGATGCTGCAAGTCCCCGTGGATCTGTGCCCTCAAGGGAGACACACAAGAGAGGCACAGCTCGATGCGGGATGGGCTGAAAATTGAATAATGCAGACTGCTCCTCCACCACCAGGTCACCAGTCCCCTGAGCTTAAGTCATTTGGGGTCAAAATGAGGCTGCTCCTCATTGGCTGGTTGATAAAGGCCAAAACTAGTGAGTTAGTTATACAGAAGGTGTCTTTTAAAACCACGAAGCCAAGCAGCCCTTCTGCTCAGTGGTTTAAAATCCATTATCTGTAAGATATTCCCACCTTTCCATCTGAGGAGCATGATTTTCCCACGCAAACGAGTAAGTGGGAGACACCTCTGTGGCCCGGGACGGGTCATGCTCATCCACGCAACCTAGGACCTCCTTCAGGGTTCTCAGGGCCTGCTACAGCTCAAATGTCTCCACGTTTTTCTGACGGAACACTTACTGTTGAGTCTTTGCATGCAACTTCAAATCTGTCTAGTGACACACAGATGGTTTTTGGAAATGCTTCGTCAAACTTCAAAATGATTTAAGAATTATCCTCAAGCTGTGTTTTCATGACAAACACGGGATTTTGCTTCTTAAAGACTCAGACCTTAGCTAGAACAACAAAGAATCAAATGTGAACCCATTTTCTTAACCATAGGAAACTGAGACCAACATCCAGTCTTTCCTAGGCTGGGGCTTTCAGTCCCCACACCAGATCTTAAGACTCTCTGGAATCCAGGGCGTCAGCCTCGTTTGGCACCAGCGCTGAGAAGACCACGAAGGCTCACGGCAGTGGAGTGTGAGGCAGCCCCGAGCGTGGAGACAGACTGGAAACAGTGAGGGCCGAAGGCAGAGGCGATCACTCCTGCGTGCAAGGCGAACCAGGGCACTCCTTGGGGACTCCCGGAGTCCAGAAGCCATTCCAGGAGACCACGTGTGTGAGGAGAGGGCCCGGTTCCCTTAGATAAAGCCCCTCCTTCTTGAGCTGGCTTCAGGGGGTCTCTATTCCTCCCAACCCTAATACTAAGCCGCTACAGGTTCCCATCTCCTGGCCATAAAATGTCATTTAAAAATCTATCTTCTTGGGAGGGACAGGGGAATGGGGAGTTAGCATTTTAATTACTACAGAGTTTCAGCATAGGATGACAAAAAATGTTTTGGAGATGGATAGTGGTAATGACTATACAACAGTGTGGATGTACTTAATGACACTGAATTATAGACTTGAAAATGCTTAAAATGGTAAATTTTATGTTATGTATATTTGACCACTGAGGGGGAAAAAGTTAAAAAAAAAAGTATCTTCTCAAAAAAAGTATGACTGAAACATTCTGTCTATAGATGATTCTAATCCTCAACATTAAGACTGGACAGCTGGGGATTTTCCCCCTAAAAGAATATTTACAAAAGTATGTTTCATATTCTCCCAAGTTTAGCAATGTATTTGAGAATGTATTGAGGACTTCAAAATGTCTTTTTCAAAAAGTAAATAATTGAAGACTATGAAGTGACTCCTCCCTCCTTTGTTTAATGATTTCTGGTCCATCAGCATTCCTGTTTTTGTCACTGCTTACCACTTTATTGGCATCTTTATAAATATATGCAATGAAATGCAAATGGATATGCACATTTATCCATATGAAAAAGAAGACAGGGAGGGGAGGGGTGGGACTGTGAGTGAGAAAAGAAGAACCCAATGTCCTAAATTGATTACCACTTATCTAGCATATATGTTTAAAGAAGTCAGTTCATACTTTAACACCACAAGGCAAGAGTTTCTCTGGAACCAGATAATGGGCATAGCATACTGGGTATCATAAGGTCAACGAGAAAAACCAACAGGAACTTTACAACGTATGGGACAGACCAAAACCTTGTTTGCATGTCAGGTATAACAACTCTTTTACTCCTATTTTTCTACTGTAAGACCAAAAGCTGGATGAATACAGGATGAATGTACCTTCTGTTTCCCACAAGAGACATAAGATGAAAAGAACAAACAAATGTATGTTTGTTTAGGTTTTGGGCAAGAGGTCAACAATGTAAGATTAAGCATATTGATTTTGTTCATTTTGGAGCCAAACTCATTTTAATTCTCTGACTCCTTTGTATTTCTAGGTGTGTTTTTTATTTTCCCCCTTTAACTTCATTTCTTGTGTCTAGTCTAGAGACACCCACTCAGAATCAGTTTTTTGCCATTCTTATTTTGACCTTTCAGAACTTCAGGACACAATTTCCTTAATTTGATCTCTTTTAAATTTGGGGGTTCTTTTTTTATTTTATTTATTCACACTCTCTCAGAATTTCCTTCTTCCTCTATATTTTTCATTATTTTATTCTCCATCTAAACTTCCTGCATGTCTCTCACTACTACTACCTCAACATCTCAACTTTTCCCTTCGTAATCTACAAGTTTAAAGAGTAAAATTTTATTATCTAATCAAAGCACAATACCATAGTAACTGTTTCTTCAACAGACATGATACAAGGCCTTTTCTTGCCTGTCATGAATAGCCAAACTGTATAACCAAGTAAACATTTTATTACGTATAATTCCTTACAGTAGGCACAGTGTTCATCATAACTGTAGTTCATAAAGATTACAATAAAGGATAAATCTTAAAATATTTCCTCAAATATCAACAAAGTAATAAATTATTAGTTTTACTGTTCAATGTAGTTTGTCATATTCTAATTCTTGGAAAATGAAACAGTGCTCAGAAGAGATGATAACCTTCTATTCACTAGGTTTTCTTATTAACTGGAGCACTTGATTCATCAATAAATTATGCAAGTTAACAAAAAGACTCCCTGCTGAAAGTTAAAAAAAACAGTTTAAAAAATCAGAAATCTCAGAAGGTATTTTTCATTTTCAGTGATTATCATGTAGAATTTCCCACTATAGCTCAATACGCAAAACACTCACTGAATCAGCAAAGGATGAGAAAATGCAGAAGAAATCAAAATGTGAGTTTCTGTACTGTGGTGGGCAGGACCAGAAAAGTGGAGTCTTAAGTATATGCCACCCATTCTCTGAGTTCTAGAGCACCATCTCAGAAAATGCACAAGAAAAGACAGGGTTTCCTTTGCCTCTGCCTGTACTGGTCATTATTCTCATATTCTCTGTAATGATTTGTGACGCTTTCTAACACTGTATACCCTAAAGTTGAGTTGGCCAAATAGTTTGGTAGAAATGCTTAGACATGTCTCAAATGATTCACATTAAGCACCTTCTAGAAAGTAAATGTTCTGTAAGTTAAATTTACAATTGACTGGACAGATGTTCTGACTGGCAAAAACTGGGTTTGTCAATTCTGTTTCTCTTCTTCCATTATTTACTTATTTTAGTCATCATCAGAGTGAAATTCCACTTTCAATTTTCCAGTGGCCTGAAACTTTCTGAAAAGCTCATGCTTTGAAACGAAGCTCTTCATGTAATTTCTCAAGTACCTTGAGGCCGGTGGTTAGATGAACAACCAGAACACAACCCGTTTTCAGCTGGTAGGATAGTCAAGAAAACAAAAGTATGTTTCTGGATGAAAGATATTCAAAGGGATACATATTACTGCATATTTTCAGTATGATTATGTAACAAGACGCCACTTCAAAGCTAACTTTTCATTTGGATTACATGTGCAAAAAGGTCAGGGCTGTGTTTTCTGTAGGAGTTTTCACTTTTGCTTATTTGGAAGCAGTTAAAGGGCTAGAAATTCTTGCTATTTAGAAGCCTCTGTAAAGATGGAAATACATAAAGAAACATTTAACAATAAATATTTGTGTCTTAAATACAACATTATTCTTGCTGTGATATAGGTATTACTTCGCTAAAAACCACTTTAATATTGTCCCAAAATCAAGTTTTAGAGAACTTTGTTTATAAACTCTATTATAAATAATAAAAATAGTTTGAAATATTTTTCATAATTTTAAACCAGCTGGTTGTTAACAAGGATAAACTCTCAACCAGGTCCTATTAACTAATGTAACAACACCTCAGGAAAACAGGTAGAAAATGTATTCTAAAATTTTTAAGGTTTTCTGAAATAGTTCATCTTCAGATGTCTTGATATTAATAACTTTGCATGTGTCCGTGTGTGCTCAGTCATGTCGGATGCTGCAACCCCATGGACTGAAGACTGCCAGGCTCCTCTGTCCATGGGATTTCTCAGTTAAGAATAGTGGAGTGGGTTGCCATTCCCTTCTCCAAGGGATTTTCCCAACCCAGGAATCGAACCCACGTCTCCTGCATAGGTGGGCGGATTCTTTACCACTGAGACACCTAGGAAGCCCAAGAATGACTTTAGGGTGTAACAATTTTGCTTAGTTCTAAATATAAAACTAATTAATAAAAACAATTCCTTTTCACTCACATAGTGGGTCTGTTGTGGACTATTCAGAAACTGATGAGGTGTCAATGAACAGATCTATGATTTCTCTCCCTCTCTTGGCCTCTTGGGTCACTAAACCTTTCCAAAGATCGAACTTAACAAATACACAGCAACTGTAGTTTGAACTTCACTTCCTTCCATTCCTGCCCCAGTTACTGGACTGAATACAAGTAATACAAAGACCAAATGAATGATAACATGGCTGCCTTCACTTGAGAAGTAAGGATATATTTATTTACAGCTCAGGGCCAAAGCTACTTCCAATTCAGAACAAAAAAGCATGTAAACCAGTGTAGAGACTAAGGGCTCACACCTAATACCCTAAATTCAGTAAAAACAGAAAGGAAGGCAAGATTTTTTTGATTTCAAAGTTTTGACAGTGAGGAAACCAAAGGTTCCCTGAAACCCTCAGCTGGGACCAAGGTCATTTGATATTATTAGCCGCAGCGAGGCTGCAGAGAGCAACCAGGAAGTGCTGAGTCATCCTGAGCCTGAGTGACACCTCGTCAGCACTTCTGGTGCCAGATTCAGAGGTGAGCCGACTTCCTTTGACCTCTAGCTCTTCCTCCCTTTGCTCACCGGCCTTGGGGATGGAAAACTGACTGCCATCAAGTGGAGCAGCATGAACCCTAACAAACAACACTATTGAACAGTCCCAATTCCATGGCCACTTGCCTCCACATACGTTATTAAAACAACTAGTTGAAAAAAAAAAAAGTTTTTAATCTAAAAACATGGATATGTTATATATACAGCATTTAATATCTGTCATAATTAAGCAATTATACCTCTAGTTTCTGGTTATAAGAAGATAATCTTCTCCCAAAAATAAAGTCCAGCCTCTATCAGCATGCAGTATATGTCTGCTTCATTTCCCAAAGAGGCCTTTAGCCAAAAAGAGTCCTATGTCCAAATGATTTTTGCGTGACCAAAATACTTGGGGCTCAGTGGCAAAGAATCCGCCTGCCAACACAGGAGATGCAAGAGATGCAGGTTCGATCCCTGGGTCAGGAAGATCCCCTGGAGGAGGGCATGGCGATCCACTCCAACACCCTTGCCTGGAGAATCCCATGGACAGAGGGGCCTGGTGGGCTACAGTCAATGGGGTCGGGAAGAGTAGGACACGACTGAGCAACTAAAACACTTTGTAGTACTACACAAAAACCCTAAGGGGAAATAACACCTGGAGTCAAGGTGACCTTGAACAGATCCTGCAGAAGTTATGAGTCTGTTTCTTTACCTGCACAATGGGACTAACAATCCTCCCCTACCCTCTGTTACAGTAAGAATGAATCTACTAACAGCGCTTAAGAAGTAGACAACTGCCATACAAAAAGGAATAACACATTCTTTACCTATTTAAAAACAAACCAAAACAAAATAAGACCTTGGTCTCAGGCTAGTTTCTATACGTTTGTCAGAAACATTCAATAATTTCATTGCATTTCAACAGCTGGCACCCCAAACTGAGAAGCCACAGAAGATAAACCTGACACCTCCAATAGTAGTTCCTGGGCAATGTTCTGTATGTAGTACTGGGCAATGCAAAAGCATACTTTTAAAAAGGCAATTATATATGAGAAATATTATAACAATACTCTATTGAGAGAGAAAGTCTGAAGTTGATATTAAAGAATCAGTATTAAGCAGTTTCCTCCAGAATCTCCGTTAGGTCTCCAAATACCTTATTCATATTAAACCAACTTTTCCTCAATCATCAGTATTTTATTTCTCAAATGCTACTGAATGTTATACTTGTAGAATATGAACAAAACAAGAAAAGCAAGCATTACTTTTTGCAATATTTGATTGCACTGTAGTATATTATTCGGGTTTCCCCGATGGCTCAGTGGGTAAAGAATCTGCCTGCAATGCAGGAGACAGAGGAGACTGGGCTTTGATCCTTGGGTCAGGAAGAACCCCTAGAGGAGGAAATGGCAACCCACTCCAGTATTCTTGCCTGAAAAATCGCATGGATAGAAGCAGCTAGGCTATACTGGAACAAATAAGCTTTGTGAGCTAGCCAGGGTGGGGTTCAACTGCATTTACAAAGCTGTTTCCACCAAAATCCGTGAGCCCCCAAACCCCGGCTTAGCAGTGGCCTCTGGGCGGTCATCTTTGCAGTCCCTTTACCACCTTCATATGCTTTGATGATGCAGACATGCCTAAAGGGAGATTCACACTCTCCCTACTGCGTGTAAAAACAGAACTGGAAGACTGCACTGCTTCTTGGCCCTTGACTCTCAAAGGAAGAACAAGACTCGGGTGACTACAAGTCTTGAGATTAAAGGCAGAAATGACTCCAGCACTTGAAAATGGCAGAAGACGGAGAAGAACGCACAGTGACAACACAGCTCTGTCAAACAGCAAACATTTATTTGCTGTTGTTCAGTCACTCAGTCATGCCCCTTTGTGAGACATCTATTGGACAGTCCTTAGTATTAATACATCCACTCAATCATTTGGAGTGTTCTGTTTTTTTTTTTAAGGAGAGTGATTTTGTTCAGGAAATAAGAGACTGAACTCGATCAAGTCCTCTTCAAATTCTACTATTATGTGCATCTCTCTTTCTCTCAGAATGATTAAGTCTTGCAGGAATCTCTCAGGTCTGCCTAGTTTTCATGCAGACAGCAAGCCCCAGGCAAATATCATTGTGGTGGTGGTTTAGTTGCTCAGTTGGGTCCGACTCTTATGACCCTATACACTGTATCCCAGCAGGCTTCTCAGTCCATGGGATTCTCCAGGCAAGAATACTGGAGTGAGTTTGCCACTTCCTTCTCCAGGGGATCTTCCCGACCCAGGGATCAAACCCGCAGATATCCTATCAGATATTAATAGTAGCTTCAAGACATGAACTGTTTAATGATGCTTTTGAACTGTGGTGTTGGAGAAGACTCTTGAGAGTCCCTTGGACTGCAAGGAGATTCAACCAGTCCACTCTGAAGGAGATCAGCCCTGGGATTTCTTTGGAAGGAATGATGCTAAAGCTCAAACTCCAGTACTTTGGCCACCTCATGCGAAGACTTGACTCATTGGAAAAGACCCTGATGCTGGGAGGAATTGGGGGCAGGAGGAGAAGGGGACGACAGAGGATGAGACGGCTGGATGGCATCACCGACTCTATGGACGTGAGTCTGAGTGAACTCCGGGAGTTGGTGATGGACAGGGAGGCCTGGCGTGCTGCAGTTCATGGGGTCGCAAAGAGTGGGACACGACTGAGAGACTGAACTGATCTGAATGTAATTGTGTCTCCAAGGGCCCATGTGTACTCTGAAACTTATATTTAAAATGTCAGACTCTAACTTTTAAATGTAAGATGCCCACATAGTATCTTTCCCCCAAAGACTATATATTACTGAACTGTGGTTCATGAATTTGTTCATGGTTTACCTGATAGACATTAAGCCCCTGCTCGAGCATTTTCAATAACATCTATGAAGTTGATGCCAACCCACAATCTGCAGAATATATTTTCAACTGTCACACTAGCCAGGTGATCAGATGTTCTATCTCAGAATCGAAGGACGCACGTGTGAGATAACTGCCTAGGGCTGGAGCTGCAGGCTTCTGACGGGGAGTAATTTTCTTCCATGAAAGCCACAGGTAAATTCCAAACCTTGGTCTGCATTTTTGCTGTTGTTTAGACTCTCAGTTGTATCCATGGTCTGAACACTTCTTTGGCCATTCCCTATAGTGGCCAAGAAAGCATATGCCATTCACAGTCATTTATGATTTGGGGTTTTATTTCCATATAAAAACGAGGTAATTTTTAAGGATTTAAAAGTCCTTTGGATCGTGTTAGGGTAGTAATTTATCCCTGCCAGAATTAGTTTACTGGAATTCTTAAGTAAATAACCGTGAAGAGGAGATGGAGGTGAAAACCATGGTTGTAGAAAATCTGGGAGAGAAGAGAAGCAATCCTATGTAACACTGCTTGCCTTAAGAAGAGAGAGAGAAAAAAAATTGCACCAGAGCTTTCTCCATTTGAGCAGTCGGTTTTGTTCCCTGACTAGGCTCCCCACATATCTAAGTGCACTGAGTACATTCCCAACTCCGACTGCCAAGTTAAAATGAAAACGTTCTCAGTCTAGAAATGATTGAGGTGGTTTTCTTTAATCAAATTAGAGCGGCCAAATGTTCCTTTCAAAGGTAACTGTCTACTCTGCAGCTGTATGCAAACTACCACATCAAATGAGAGAGGGGGAAAAAAAAATAGCGATAGAATTGTGTCCTTACAGTACAGTGCTGGAGGCAAGGGTGGAGAAACAAAAGCCTGAGTACAGCGAAGAATTACACTCACAGTGAGCTTCCAGAAATATGCTGACTTCACAAACTGCGAAAAACTTACTGAAACTTCCAGTGTATAATTAATTATTTTGGGGAGGGGAGAAACACGGTGGGGGAAATTCCCCCTTAAAAACTGCTAAGCAGCAATAGATACCTTGAGTCATTTACCCTAGTGACCAAAGCCTCAATGAGAAACATTAAACGACTTCACAGACACAAAAATCTCATAGACCTTGCTTTTTCACTTCCTGCCTCCATCAAAAAACACACTACAGTGAGTAATCTGGAGTATCCAACAAGCTTCAGTCAAGCTCATAATGATTCATTTAAATGCAAAATAGATTCTTTTAAATCATCAAGACATGGGAAATTCCTGCAAAGAAATTAATTCGTCTTGAGTTTTATTTTTCTCAGTTTGTTTCTCATAAGAAAAACCAGTTGGTTAAAAATCAATATGACATCAAACTAGTTATTGCATGATATGGGCTTTATACTACCTGTTGGCTTCAGGGAGGAATACGGCATGAAAATCTAGAATGATGATGGATTTAGATAGCCAGATGAGACAGGTAATGGAAGAAAGATGATGTTCTTTCTACATTTATCACTCCTTTCTAGATGATTAATTACACTGTCCTCCAAATTAGGGAGTGCAACAATAAACAGCCATACTAGCTACCCAGTTTTTTTTTGTTTTGTTTTTTTTTTACAAAAACTAATGGGTATTTAGGGCTATAAGAAAGCAAGAGGGCTGACTTATCCACCTGACACAAACAACTAGGAATTGAACAAACATATGAAACCACCGTTTTCAGATACTGGAGTACAGGAAGCACAGGACTGTGATCCTGGAGACTAGGGAAACAAATCAGGTGCCCTGGACCACCCTGCTTTTACGCCTGGAGGCAGTTTCCAAACCATGGGCACAGGCAAGAGAAACATCCCATGAGGTGCATCGTCTGGATTGAGCAGGTTGAAATCAGAGCTGAGAAGACAAGGCAGCTAAAGTGACTAAAATCCGTGAGACAGAGAACTGAAGAAAAAACTACCTAGAAAAAGAGCTTCCGAAATGTACAAGGGATCTCCTGAGTTCTTGCCTAAATCTGCGCCTGAGGCCAAGCGAAAAACTGCTTCTGAGAAAGAACAATTACCAGGAAGCTGTAAACTGAAAGATTCCTAGAGCTCACACAAAGCAAGAAATCTTTCTAGTTCCACTAACCAGAAGAGTGGAGACCACAAAAGGGTAACGTGGCCTTGGTGGCGGGCCTTACCTAGCCCTCAAGTAAAGTCTACAGCAGAGCAGCTCCCCTCCGCCTTTTGCTGCTGTTGTTCAGTCGCTAAGTTGTGTCCCGCTCTTTGCAACCCCATGGACTACATTTTCCAAAAACTAAAAGTAAGCCTTGGAAGGATCAAACTCAACTGCAAGTAACTTACTGACCCTCAGAACAAAAGTTCAGCATTCTTCAAAAGAATGGAACAAAATCAAGCAGTCAACAATGAAATATTCATAATGTTTGGCATTCAATAAAAAAGTATCAGACATGCATACATATAGGAGAAAAATCAGTCAATAGGAATAGACCCAGAAATAACACAGATTATGGAATAGCAGACAAAGAGCAACTATTATAAAAGTTCTTAAAGATTTAAAGGAAAACATGAACACATGAGAGGAAAATGGGAAATATTTTTTAAAGAGTCAAATAGAACAAGTACCAAGATACACTTTATCTACATTTATTAACATGTCTTAATCAATTTAAAAAGGATAAAATCATATAGCATTGTTCTCTGATCACAACAGAATTTAATTAGACAGGCATTTGAAAAATTCTGTATATATCTGGAAACTTAAAAACACAAATCTAAATAACCCACAAGTCAAAAATTCATCACCAAAACAGGGCTAAAATATTTTGTATCACACGAAAATGGAATCACACTATGTCAATATTTGTGGGAAGCAAATAAAACAACATAAATGCTTATATTAGAAGAGAAGAAAATTCTGAAAACAATGAACAAGGCTACTATTTCAAGAAGCTAAAAAATAAGAACAAATTAAACTCAAAGTAAGTAGGAAAAGGAAATAAAACTAAAAGTAAATATCAGTGGAATAGACAATAGACAAATTACAAAGAAAATTAATGAAGCCAAAAACTGGTTTATCATCAATAGAGTTAACAAAAATCTACCTGTATTATCAAGAAAAACAGGGAGAACATACAAATTACTAACATCAGAAATGAAAGGGGAAGACATCACTACAGATTCTAGACATTAAAAAGATAAGAAAATAAAAGAATCCATGCCAGTAAACCCCAAAGGCTAGATGAAACATACAATTCCTTGAAAAACAAGTTACAAAGTGATTCAACCTATATGGCTCCATGTCCACTACAGAAATAAAATCTGAAGTTAAAAGCCGTCCCATGAGGAAAATCCTTGGCTCAGATGACGTCATTGGTAAGTTCTGTTAACTATGTAAGAAGATAATACTAATGTTACATGAAGTCTATCAGAGGAGCTAGAAGCACTTAGAAAACTCACTATATGATAACAGGATTACCTCCAAACCAACACCTGAGACGTTATTTAAGAAAGAAAATTAGATAACAATATCCTTCATGAACACAGTTGCAAAAATTCTTAGCAAAATTTCAGCAGACAAAATTGCAAAAGCAACTTTCAAAAAGAAGAAGAAAATAGTTGGAAAACTTACACTACCTGATTTCAGGACTTACTATAAGACTGCTGCTAAGTCACTTCAGTCGTGTCCAACTCTGTGCGATCCCATAGACGGCAGCCCACCAGGCTCCCCCGTCCCTGAGATTCTCCAGGCAAGAACACTGGAGTGGGTTGCCAGTAATCAAAACATCATGGCACTGGCGAAAGTATAAATATATAAATCAATGGAACAGAGCAGAGAGTCCACAAATGGACCTAAATTTATATGGTCAACTCATTTGTGATCAAAGTGCCAAGGTAATTCAAAATGAAGAAGGCGTGGTCTTTTTTAACAAATGGCGCTAGAACAGATGGATAATCCATACAAGAAAAAAATTAAACCAGACTCTTCCCTCAAGCCACACACAGATTTAACCTGAATGTACCACAGACTTGACATAAAAGCAATAACTATAAAATTCTAGAAGAAAACAAGAAAAAATCTATGTGCCTTTGGGGTAAGCAAAGATAGGATACTAAAAAAAACAAAATCCATCAAAGAAAAAAATTATAAACGTTGGAAAAATCAAAATGTCCTCTTTGACAGACACCATTAAGAAAATGAAAAGGCAAGCCGGAGACCTGGAGAAAATATCTGCAACACACACACCTGACAAAAGAGTGTTCTACAATACATAAAAAACTCACAATACAATCGGATCATCCAGTTTTTTAGTGGTCAAAATATTTGAATAGATAGTTCCCAAAAGAAGCTAAGAGAATGACCAATAAGCAAATGAAAAGATGGTCAATAATATTAGTCATCAGGTAAATGCAAATTAAAACCACAATGTAGTATCAGTTCGCACTCAACATAGAATGGTTAACAGTAAAAGGATTGACAATACCAAATGTTGAGTAGAAAGCAAATCAAGTGGAACCTTTATACACTGCTGGTGGAAATACAAAATGGTACAACCAGTTTGGAAAAGTTTGGTAGTTTCTTTGAAAATTAAACATATTAATACATTTGCCATACAAGTCAGCAGACCACTTCTAGATACTCGGTTTTAGTCACTAAGTTGTGTCCAACTCTTGCAACCTCCTGAACTGTGGCCTGCCAGGCTCCTCTGTTCATGGGATTCTCCAGGCAAGAATACTGGAGTGGGTTGCCATTTCCTTCTCCAGGGGATTTATCCAGACCCAGGAATCAAACCCGGGCCTCCTGCATTGCAGCAAATTCTTTACCGACTGAGCTATGAGGGAGGCGCTCTAGATATTTACTCAAATGAAACGAAAGCATGTGTCATATCCACACAAAGACCTGTACACGAATGTTCATAGCAGCATGATTCATAATAACTGCAAACTGGAAGCAACACAATTAACCATCAACAGGTGAGTGAATAAATAACGCAAATTATGGCAAATTCATATGAGAAAGAATGTACTACTAATACAGTCAACATAAATGAACCTCAAAAATACCCGTGCAAGTCAGATATCAAAAAACACAATACTGTTTGATACCATGTATGAAACTCTAGAAAGGACAAATAGAATCTATAATGACAAAAAGACGATTAGGGTTGCCAGGGGTTCAGGTAGAGGAAGGAGACTGAATGCAAAGGGGCCTAAGGGAACTTCTGGAGTAATGGAAATGTCTTAGATCTTGACTCTGATGGTAGTTTATATGAGAGTATAAACTTGTCAGACTTTATTAAAAAACACACTCAAAATGGATGTCTTTTACTGTTTGTAAATTATATCTCAATAAACTTGATTTTTTGAAAAAAAGCAAAATAATATCCAAATACTGAAGTGAAGTGATAGTCGCTCAGTCGTGTCCAACTCTGTGCGACCCATAGACTGGAGCCTGCCAGGCTCCTCTGTCCATGGGATTCTCCAGGCAAGAATACTGGAGTGGGCTGCTATTCCCTCCTACAGGGGAGCTTCCCGATCCAGAGACTAAACCCGGGACTCCTGCAATGCAGGTGAATTCTTTACCGTCTGAACCACCAGGGAAGCCCATCCAAATACTACTCAGCATTTAAGGAATCCAGCAACAGGGAAAACAAAAAAGTTAGGAACAAAATACTGACTAAAACAGATAATATGGAGAACTTTTTCAAAATTTAGAGCAATTCACAGACATAGTACAACTATAAAACCAGAATAGAATGTTTATTAAAAAAAAAAAAAAGCAAAGAACAACAACAAAAAAGATAGTTTGAGGTTAAAAATATAACTGCGCAAAGAGTAAATTCAATAGATGTTTGGAAAATAGCACAGATTTCTTTAGAATAAAGCAAAACAAGCCCAAAGGAAAGAAAAGAAAATAATTAGAAAGTAGAGGAAAAGATGGTAAGAAACATAAAGGCCAATCTGTAAAACTGAACCTTAAGAGACTTAGAAGTCCCAATTGAAAGACTGAATATCTGACGAACAAGAGGGATTCATGAAGAAAGAACAGAACAAATAGGAAAAAGTAACTTTTAAAAACAAAATAAATATGTACAGAAAGATCTCCAGGAATGCCCAGCAAATTCGACTTAAAAAAGCACCACACCCAGTCACATATTTCTGAAGAACACATCCTAGCAGCTTTCAGAGAAAAAAAAAAAAGTCACTAAAAACTAATTAGAAAATCATATCAGTAGATGATTTTTTATTAGTAACACTGAATACAGAGAAAGCAATGTTTTGTGGCAAAAATTGTTCATCCTAGATTTCTACAATCAAGTCATAATCAATTGCGAGAGACAATAAAGATGTTTTCAAACAGGTGAGGATTCAGAAAAGTGTATCTCTCATACACAGTTTCTTAGGGAGTTTCTCACAAACCTACACTAGCAAAAGAAGGGTGTGAACCACTGAAGAGGAAGAGTCAGGATGCAGGAATGAGTAGCTCCAAGTCAGAGGAGCAGTGAAAAAGTCCCAGGAAGACAACGGTTCATCAATCCAAGTAAATAACCAATTCTCAGTAAACCAAAACTTCAGAGAAACTTCAGGAAATCGGGCAATTCAATAGAAATAGATGATATGATGAAATGATTGAAAAGAAAACATTCTGGCTGTGATAAAGGCAAATAGTGTAAGAAAAATAAAAAGGCAATCATAAACTCCAGGAAAAACAAAGTCATGGTCTGAAAAAGCAGTACACTAAAATAGGTGTAATTTTTTTAAAGTGATGTAGAATAAGAAAAGAGAATCCAGATGTCTGTATTTAAGAAAGAAGGACTCTCTCAGCCTCACAGGGTTTTAACATTGGACCTATACCTGAGGTTGCAAAACAGAATGCAAATATTTAACAACTTTAGCAAAGTAGCTGATGGAAGTTGTGAGGAAAAGTTAGGGAAATAAAGAATTCCTCTCTTACTAAATGTAGACTCAAGAGACACTGCCAAAAGAGAAAGAACAAAAAAAATTATGTTTAAAGATATTATTTTAAATCATCATAAAAAATAAAAATGTCCCTATCAAACCAAAGAGGAAGGAGATTAACAAGGAGTAGTACTGATGAGCTAAATCTTCATCTTTCAGAATAGGAAGTCAATAGTTATTACCTGAAGTTTAGATATTAAGAAATAGAGCATAGCATATTATCTAGATTCACAGAGGAACAACCAGAAGCACCAAACACAGAATTAAAAGAAGTTGTATCTGGGTACTGGGCACAGGGATAGTTGGGACAGGAGCCTTGCTTTTTTATCATATACTCTGCTATAGTAATCACCAAGCATGTATGTCATGATTATCAAGGGGGGAGGCACAAATTCTTTAATACTTTCTAGTAAGAGATGGTGGGCTGCCGTCTATGGGGTCGCACAGAGTTGGACACGACTGAAGCGACTTAGCAGCAGCAGCAGCAGCAGCAGTAAGAGATGGTAGATGTGCCCTCCCCTGAATCTGTGGGGCTTTGAACTCACTTATAACCAACAGAACGTGGCAGAAGTAACCCCACCTGTTCCTAAGGATACTGACTGGCTTGTGGAGCCATGCAGGGCCACAGGAGTCCAGTTACTCTGCAGCCTTGACGCTGAGAGGAAGCTCAGGATACATGGAGTGCATGCTTTGGTCCACAGGCCCCCTGCTCAGGTCTTAGCGTATGTCAACCAGCCTGAGTGAACACTAGACTTGTGAATGAAGACATCCTCTCCAAATGAATCAACTCCCTAGCAGCTGTGTCATCACAGGGCATCACTCAGACATCACAGGGCAGAGATCCTACTCTCACTGTGCTGTTTCCCAGCCACCCAATCCTTGAGCCTAAGAAAAAGGTTGTCTCCAGCCCCTAAATTCTGGGGTAACTGACTACACAGCCATATTAATCAGAACAACGTCTTTAAGAGAAAACATAATTACTTTAAGTTAAAAACTACAAATAACCCCCTTGGTATCCTACTTCAGTTACAAGTCCTTGCAATGTATCTGACAGCAGCAGGCTGGGAACACCGCACGCTTTCACTCTACTCTAGTCTATTCCACACCATTCCACTGCACGCTTTCACTCTACTCTAGTCTATTCCACACCATTCCATTCCTCCCCTTCTCCTTCCTCTTCCGCTTTTTCCTCCTTTTTCTTTTCATCATTACTATTAGCCACAACCAAGTAAGGTCAGATCCCTTGGGTGATCACAGTCAATTGATCTAAGCAGAGAAGAAAGGTGTTTGGAGCAGCAGCAATGCCAAACAGCAGTACTGGGCCAAGGTTCACGGTGAGATGGGCCTGCGATAAGCACAGCTGTAGGGGCTTACACCAGGACTTTACAGCTCACGCCAGACTCTTCAGGAAACTGATTGTCAATCCTCTCTATAAAATTTCATGACCGGGAGAATCGGAAACTATATCCTAAAATTCCCACCAAAATATCTAAATCAACTCTGCCACAAATCATATGACCATTTAAAATATCAGTTAATACTGTTTATGTAAAATTATGTTCATAACTGAATGAAAATATCAGTGGAAAAATTAGTTTAGAGGGAATATATCTTAGTGTCCAGTCTACTTGCTAATTACTAAATTATTCAATAACTCCTAATTACTGTCATAATCCAATTTACTAATATAATTATTAGACTATATAACCTTAAGAGTTTTAAATGCAATACTAATGAGTGAATAGAAAAATAACACAGCTGCTGAATTTGGTGTTAATTTACACTTTTACTGTCATAAAAACTCCTGTAAAAGAGTAATCTTTGCTCACTGCTTAGCTCTTCGGTAAGTCACTCAACAAGTATTTATGTGCCAGATACTGTTCTAGACACTGGGGATAAAAGCAGTGAACAAAAGGGGCAAAAATTCATGTCTTCATGGAGCTTATGTTCTAATGCGAAGCATACATTCTATATTAATTCATGCATTACTTCAAGACATGTGCATGCTAGGCATGATGGACAATGCAATATGGCTAAAATAAGGTGAAGGTGAAGTCACTCCGTCGTGTCCAACTCTCTGCGACCCCGTGGACTGTAGCCCACAAGGCTTCTCGGTCCATGGGATTCTCCAGGCAAGAATACTGCAGTGGTTTACCATTTCCTTCTCCAGGGGGTCTTCCCGACCCAGGGATCGAACCAGAGTCTCCTGCATTGGAGGCAGACGCTTTAACCTCTGAGCCACCAGGAAAGCCCTGGCTAAAATAAGGTACCCAAGAAAAAGGAATCAGACAACTATGCCATTTTATCATTATGGAATTAAAAAGCATGATAGCCTGAGTTTACTTATTCAACAAACACTGGTTATGGTCTTTCTAAACGTACCAGAACTTTAGGCTTCACTAGGTTTCAAAGCTTGAACTCTTAAGAAAATTCAGATTTACGTAAGCATTGCCAGATTCTGTCACTATTTTACATCTCCACCATACAGTATCTCTCATTTCTACCTCAACTTAGCTCACCTTCTGCCATGTTCTTCCCTCCTTTTAATGAGTCTGTGGTCCTTTCAGTTCATAAGGTACATCTCTTAACCATTCTCTGTTGGCCTAATGATGGTTTCACCTCTCAACTTTATCACCTAAGATGGGGAAAAAATTATACCATTTTTCATAAACAAAGATGCTACTCTTGACTCATCTCAAAAGTCCTATTTTTCTCGCATCAGGAATGGGTACCACCAAATCAACCAAGCTTTTTTATAGTTCTCCTGGAGACCAACTCTCCCGTCTAAGTCAACCTTTTGCTCTTTGCAAAACTAACTGGTGTAGTTGAGGACCCAAGAGGCACCATCAATCCTACACGCTAGCCTAATGAGCTTTTGGTTAGAGAAATTACCACTGATTAAATCTCATGGGCTTAAAGGAATTTGTAACAACTAGCAGGATGTCTCAACTTTTCATTTCATCTTAATATGTAAGAGGTATGTTATTTCAAAGGAGGGATGCTGTCCCTGTTCTTTAAGGGGACTTCCATAACTTAAATGTACTTCAGTCCTGATCAGCAACAGGAGTCCTTTCCAGCCCAATCTCTAAATCTTGTCTCTGGGTTTCTTATGGCTCAACAAGAAAACATCCTGTTTTTATCCAAGGCTATTTAATAGCTCCTTTAAGTGATTCTACATGGTTGGAATGTAGACGACATCATCTAAAACTCCCAACTTGAAACCACTCAGCTAGCTTCCTGGTTTCCACCAAAAAGTTTTAAAATATATTGGTCAGAGCCAATAGCCTAACATTTAAAATGCAAAGACATATTCTGTTTTTCTTGTTCTGTTGGTGAATAGGGCTAAGAGTTAATGTTTCCAACTTTACACATTCATACCTTACCTTCTAAAAAGAAAACATTAGGAAAAATACATGTTTTACACTAATTTTTAGGAATACCTAACACAGAAATTATGAGATTACTTAACAAAGAAAGCAAAATAAAAAAGAGACTTCATTAGAGATTAGTGTCCCTGAAAGAGAACTACCTCTTTTCTGTGGATAGATCTTAATGACTTAAACACAGAGTATAAGGAACGAAATTTAAAATGTCCTAAGGTGGTCATGCCTTAAGAGGAGCCTTGGAAAATTCCAGTGTGTGCCATAAAAAGGAATAATTCTGTTTGAGATTTTGAAATAAAAAGAGAAAGAACAAATAATTCCATTCCTCCTTGAGTTAAATTGAACAGTGAACTAAAGTAGATAGCACCACGCTTCCAAAAGTTCTGACAACGTGTTCCTGGGGGCGCTGTGTCCTCAGACCTGCCGACAATAAACCCATTAAAGGACAGGATATTGGGGAAAGGTGATTCCCTGGCGGTCAGTGGTAAAGAACCTGCCTGCCAGTACAGGAGACGTAAGGGACAAGGCTTCGATCCCTTGGTCGGGAGGATCCCCTGGGGGAGGAAATGGCAAACCACTCCAGTATTTTTGCCTGGAGAATCCCATGGACAGAGGAGCCTGGCGTGCTACCACAGGGTTGCAAAGAGTCAGACACAACTGAATGACTTAGCACACAGAAAGATTTCACTTAATTCCATTCCTCCGAAGAGTTCTTCCAGCACAGAAAGCCACATTAGTGGTAAAAAGAAAAGTAAAAGAATTCAAGCAATTAAAATGTATTCAGAGTAACTTACATTCTTATATTTAAAAATGTGCAAATCATTTTCAACTTTTACTGAATGTGTGCACATTTCCTGATGTTAATGTCTTCTCTATAGTATGTAAATTAAGCCCAAGACTGTTAACCATGGGAATTACTTAAATTTTAAAACTCACTTGACTATAAACTATATATGCTGGAGTGAAAAAAATGAAAATTCCTCTTTTCAATATTTATTATTCCCGGGAAACCAAATAAGTATAACCCAATATACAGATCTATTTTCCCTCTTTATTTGACACTCCTTTGTATTAACATTCCTGTGATGGAAATAACCCATATGATCCCTTACTTAATACCTACACCCCCTTTTCATTATTTCATTCATTTGTTCATTCATTCATTTTATTTCCACTGGATGTAGAATGTAAATGGACGTGACCCAATACACACTTTCTGCCTCAAGGAGCTCACCACTGGGGTGTGGAAAGTTAAAAGGGTCAGAAACAGTGGGAGGAGGGGAGATTGGTATTATACCTTACATAATAAGCATAGTAATATACAGGGCAGACAGACATATACTAAGCACCATAAAGGAGGGCTGAGGTTGTTAAGATTCAAAGGAAGCAGAAATTTTATCCAAATGAAGGTATTAAGGACACACACAAGTCAGGAAGCACATGACTAACGGAGGAGAAACAGGGTCTGAAACACATGAAGACAGAATCTGGAGGGTGGAAAATTCTCCCAACCCTCCGACGTATAAAATTTTAAGTGAAGAAACTGGTTTTCATCAGTGTTTGCTCAAAATGGAAATTCACCCGTGTCACAGATAACTTTGATAATTCAACATATGCAATCGTGAACATTGTGCACTAATTTTTTCTTTTAGGATAAGAAAGGTGTGAAATCGAACTTATCAGAATTCCTTTGTTTGTAAGGCACAACCCAACAGCAATACTACAAACAATAAAGAGGACGGTATGTACCCTCCCCCCAAAAAACAGTGGCATTAGAGCTTGGTTCTGAAGGATGCATACACAGTATTTCAACAGGTGCCGGCAGGTGGTACAGGGAGGAGAGCGTACCCTGAGACCAGCTCCCATTAAACACAGCGGGGGCAGCAAGGAGCCCAGGGAGAGGAAATGGACTAGTCAATATCAGTGTAGGATGCAAGCAGGGAACGCGCACAAAGAATACAAGAAAATCCCATCAAAGTTGAAGCTAGGACTAAAGATGAAAAAAACAGACAGTCACAGGGAAAATTTTAAACATCAGTAAAGTATTTGAGTGTTCTTACTAAATAGCTTGGCGTACAGATACAGTCAAAACCAATAATCTGCCAGCATGTATCTTGAGATATCAGTCACTTCAGCATGGGGTCTCTTTGCGACCCCATGGACTGTGGCCCTCCAAGCTCCTCTGTCCATGCGATTCTCCAGGCAAGAGTACTGGAGTGGGTTGCCATGCCCTCCTCCAGGGGATCTTCCCAACCCAGCGATCAAACCAGTGTCTGCTGCATCTCCTGCACTGCAGGCAGATTCTTTACCACTGAGCCACCAAGGAAGTCCTACTAATGTTACATGCAACTCTAAAACGATGAAAAGTTCTCATGTGAGGGGCTTATAATTTAATTTACTCTACTTCATTCAGGACACATATTGGGCAACTAACAGTATGGACCCTGTTATTTATGGATATAAAAGATACAGCCGACCCTTGTCTTCAAGTCAGCAAACATAAAAGCATTAAACTGAAAATACTTTTCTCATTCAAGGGAATGTTTTCTGATACGCAATGCCCATCAGTCATCCTGTTCTGTTAACACTAGATATAAACCTGTTTTTGAGCCTTAGTTATCCTCAGTTTGTATCTACAACTCATGTAACTGAGGAATAAAGTAACTGATTAAAAATCAGGCAATTTTTTAATGCATTTACACAACAGTTCCTACACAGGTCAAAGAGGGTTGAATCAAGTTAAATCTAAAACCCTTTTCAATGAAAAAAAACTCCTGTACTGTGATTCTAATTCTACTGAACTAAAATCCTTTAGGAAGGCTAAATAGGACTCAGTAATTAAAATGGCTACTTGAATGACAAAGTAAGTAGCTGTCCAAATTCAGGTAAACTACTAACTGTTTAATACTGATTCCATCCTAAATGGGCTTCCAGGCGACTGCTGTGTGCGCAAACATACAGATTCCTGCCACATGCTTTAAGCTGCCTTTATTTTGTGATACATAACATACAATGGATTATTATTCAGCCATAAAAAGGAACGAATCTGAGTTGGCTGCACTGAGGTGGATGAGCCTAGAGTCTGTTATACAGAGTAAACTAAGTCAGAAAGAGAAAAACAAATATCATATATTAATGCATATACATGGAATCTAGGAAAAGCGTACTGATGAACCTCTTTGCAGAGCAGGAACAGAGAGGCAGATGTAGGAATGGGCTCGCGGGCACAGCGAGGTAAGGCGAGGGGGCAGTGCGCTGACAGAGTAGCACTGACACGTATCATTCCCACGGGCAACACAGGCAGCTGGCGGGAAGCACCTACACGGCACAGGGAGCTCAGCTGAGAGCTCTGTGACGCCCTGAAGGGGTGGGCTGGGGGTGGGAAGAGGGCTCAAGAGGAAGGGAATATACGGATACTTACGGCTGATTCAAGCTGCTGTATGGCAGAAACTAACACAACACTGTGAAGCAATTATTGTCCGATTAAAAATAATATTAAAAAAAAAATGTTCTTGGGATTTTTCTTGTGGTCCAGTGGCTAAGACTCCAAGCTCTCAAGACAGGGGGGCCCAGGTTTGATCCCTTCTCAGGGAACTGGATCTCACATGCTGATAAATAATATGTGTGTGTGTGTGTGTATATATATATATATATATATATATATATATATATATATTTTAAAGGTGCCTTTATTTCACCTTAATGGGGAGCAGTTACATAAGTAGTTGGTAAAACAAAATCAAGCATGGCAACACACAGGTGACACTCAGAACAACTGCCCAGCAGCTCTTACAAAACTCCTCCCTCTGACTGCTCACCCGCCTGCCCCAGTACACTTGGCATCTATAGATCACCAATCAAATGGTAACCTTTATGTAGGCAGGCTTGTCACCAACCACCTGTGTCTATTTTCCATGCGCCTGGAAAAGGCCCCACTTCCAAACACTACCTTCTTGTACTCCCACTCCTCCTGTGCCCAGATTTCATCTCTGCTGTGTTCTAGAACACCAGGAAGCTCATGATTAATTTCCTTCCTAAGAAAACTGAGGAGGACTCCTCTGGGGGTCCAGTGGTTAAGAATTCACCTATCAATCACCTATCAATGCAAGGGACACAGGTTCGATCCCTGGTCCAGGAAGATTCCATACGCCACAGAGCAACTTAAGCCTGTGCGCCGTAACTCCTGAGTTGGTGCTCTAGAGCCCCTGAGCTGTAACTCCGGGAACCCACATGCCTAGAGCCTGGGCTCCCCAAGAGAAGCCACTGCAGTGAGAAGCCTGCATACAACAATCAGAGAGAAGTTCCCACTCGGAAACTAGAGAAAGCCTGAGCGCAGCGATCAAGATCCAGCGCAGACAAAAACAAATAAATAAACCTTAAAAAAGAAGACTGAGAAGCTTATCTGAGCCTCATGAGAACTAGAAATGGTGTGATTAGTTCAAGAAGCATGGGCAACACATATTTACTTAGGTGTCTAGAAGTTGCTATCCTACCTAATTTTCAAGTATTATAGTGTTTATTTCACTAACTGGGAATTAGATGCCAGGGCCACATTATGAAATAGTTCATAAGCATTTAGATTTTTTTTAACTGTTCTTTGTCTCAAATGAATTTAGTATTATTACTTACTTAACTACATTATTTACCTCTATTTTTACTTAACTATAGCTATTTAAATGATCATAGTTATTACCCAATTTCCTTAAAAGCAGAATGTAATGGATAATCACACTTTTTTACAGATTTACTTCAGTAAGGCATACTGCAAGAATTCAGGAATTTCCCGAGTTGATATGTCATTTATTCCTGGCAAACCATCACCTTTGTCTACATATAGTTCATTTTTTTCCAAACTAGAAATGTACTCACTGGAGTTAACTCTTCCTTCAAACGAAAGAAATTATTTTAAAATTGCTACTGAGATTTTAGAGTACGTCAACAAATTTCAAATGGCATGGCAGGCAAGATGCTTACCTCTGGACTTTAGTTTATCTATAGTACCAAAGGGCTGAAAGGCCTCCAAAGTGTCTTCCAATCCTACTATTAATGAGTTTCCCATCACACAGAGTATTGGATGCTTTATTCTTAAAAAACATTCTTAGGAAATCATTAATAGTGAGACATGATTTTTTTTTTAAGATAATTTTTTTTTAAATTTTATTTTTAATTGGGAGGATAATTGCTTTACAAGTTATGTTGGTTTCTGCCATACAACAATGTGAATCAGCTATTAAGTATATATATGTGTGTGTGTGTGTATATACACCCTTCCTCTTGAGCCTTCTTCCCAACCCTCATCCCTCTCAGTCGTCACAGATGGCCAGGTCGTGCTCCCTGTGTTATATAGCAACTTCCCACTAGCTATCTGTTTTACACGGGGTAATATATATGTTTCAATGCTACTCTCTCCTCCCTAAAGGTAATTTACTTTTAATAAGGAGTCTGTTTTCACAGATATCCACTTACCTTTGTTCTAAACATAGGAAAATACCCTAAAAGATACTCAAGTTTAAACAAGTCTTCCTCTTAAGAGCTACTTCCTCATTGATAAAGAAATTCTAATAGTTCAATAGTGATAACAGTTGTGTGAAAAGGATACAGCGCAATCCATGGCAACAATTCAGCACTACCAAGTTCTTCTGCGGCAACAAGGAACGGAAGAACATCACTATGAAAATGTGTATTTACTAAAGTTCAATAACTTGGGAACTTCTCAAGGAGCTCTCAGAGAATGAAAGACAAAGCCTACTTTTCACATAAAAACACATTTTAAATTCGTGCTTCTCCTGCCTTCCCTGAAACAAGTCCTAATAAATATATTATTCACCCACAAAATAACAGTTTATTCAGAAGGATTCCCATAAACTAACCCACCAGAGGATTCATGTTTATGCAGCAACCAATCATGTATCTTTCTACTCTGTTAATAGGTTTTCCCAGAGAAATCACATTTTTATTCTTTTTATGATATTACTGAGATCATTAAAAAGAGGAAATGGGAAAACTCTCCTTGAATAATAATCGGTGAGCTATATGCATTTTTCCTGGTTTTCTTAAAGCAGTGATTAAATTTGTTAATAGTGATAATTTAACATATTCAGACATCACCAGTTTATTCACTGAAATACTGAGAGTTTTAGATTACTGAACTAGTACTTGAACTTGAATTACTTCTCCTGCTACCCTAACAAATTTCATCCCCGGAGACAACACTGATAACACTAACCAGTATCTCTGTAATGACATGATATTCATGTCTCCAGGTTACGGTGACCATACTATTCCTTCAAAACCAGGGAGAACTTTTATTTAAAATCCCCTTGGTTTTTAAACAGTAAGTCCTTCCTAAATCCTTGTTGAGTAAGTGGAGCTCAGATGTTCATATCTATCAATTGCACACCAATGTTGTCTTATACAGATCTCTGTGTATGTCCCTAAAGTGAAATTTAATCCCGCCAAAGCATTTGATTCTGATTAGTGTTTCAGTTATCTAATTATTCAATCAGCAAATTCACAGTAACCAAATTATCACAAATATTAGCTGCTCTAAAAAAAAAAAAAGGTTAGGTGAGATATAGCAAAAAGTCAATGGAAATAAAGAGAAATGAATTATTAAAAAGATCTAAGAATTGTTCATCCCATGACAAGGTTAAGTTCTGTAAATATAGAGACTTTTTCAACTTGCTCACTGATGTATCCCCAGCTTCTAATAGTGTCTGGCAAATACTGGGCCCTTGATAAATATTTGGTGAATGGATAGATTGCTGATAAAACATGTTATTTTATCCACTCTGCATACTTAGTTCAGAAGGTAAAACGGGATTCATTTGTGGAGTGCAGAAGCTCTAATATAGGTTCATACTGAAGTCTGATTCTGGCGAAGGCTCCCAGATTTGGAATTACTAACTGTAAAATACAAATAAATTTATATCCCAGACACTGACTGGCTGATCAAGCCTGGGCCGGGGATACATCAAGCCACAGGTAAGCAAGAATTTCAAGTCATTATCCCTGCGCATGCCGGCAGTCCCAGAGCCAGCAACAAGGCAGCTTTTCAGGCAAATCCATCAACTATCTCAAACTTTTGAAAAACTAATGTGTTTATTATGCGTCTTCAAGCTTTGAGGCTTAACTATCTGTGGGAAGGGCCTATAATTATGATCAATTACTTGTGACTTGAAGGCATTTATACAGGCACCTATCTGCCCTTTTAAGAAACCTTTAAAGAACCAGCCACAGGACTGTAAAATGGATCCTCTGGGGCAACAATAAATCACAAGTTTGGGGGCCCAATTCTGACAACTCTCCCTTAGAAGGAAAGAATTTGTCACCTGTCCTTGATTTCCTAATCCTGCCTGAACAATTATCGCCATCATCTAAAATGTGAATTCCTAGTCAAGCTCAGCAAGTCATGGGGACCAGTAATTGCCCCAGGCAGAAGCAGAAGGGAAGAAACAGGAAGGAAACAAATGGAATGGAGATCTGCAGCTCGTGAGGATGACATCATCGATGATTTTCTCAAGTGTCATTGAACTTCATGGCATATGACTGATGGTTTTTTCTGACAAACTATAGGCTCATTATATTCCGAGTAGCTTAATGGTTCCGGAGCTTGTAACGTCTAGGCTTGAGTATGATTCGTCCCTACAGGAAAGGACAGGTGAGCTAATGCCTTACTGGGAACTTCTACCAAGGCAAGCCCCCTGTCCACCCCTCCCCACCCCCCCATCCCCACCGTCAATCTTCTTGAACACAAATAATACTTGGACATCTGAAGCGCTCTTAAATTTACAAACTGTTCATATATACACTATCTCAGTTTCTCCTCACGATTCTTAAGAGGTAGATGTCATCTTTACCACTTAACATGTGAAATAGTTTTAGAAAATGATGCCTTTGTCTTCCAACATATCAGTACAATTTCGACTTATCAATGCAATCTCCTAAAATTTCTCAGTACAGAATCCAAGACATGTGGCTTGGTTAGAAATGTGTAAAGACACACCAAGCTCAAGAAGATAAATCAAGAGAATAAGTTGGATTTGCCGGCACAAGGGCAAAAACAACTTCCCTCTGTTATGAGAGTAAACTGTGCTTTAGGGAAAGGACGGTGTTACACAGGGGTGCCTCCGGAATACCTCGACGATTGGAAGGCCATGATTTTATTCATATACATGATAATCATCCTTAACTGGACACTATCCATAGGTAACAGACAAAATAAAACAAGAATTTTGGACTTAAATTCTAGCGGTGGAATTCACCCTTTGGGAAGTGACTGGGTGGTTCCGCTAGGAAGATAACTAAGTTACAGGGGACAAATGTACCCTTCACTTTCCTCTCCAGTATCACAAAGACGACCCAAAAGGGTTTCTGTTGTTTTTTCAACAACAACAAAAAAATACACAGGTTATAAAAACCTACTGCTTTTATATATAATCTCATCTTCCTAAATCACTGATTCTTTCAGTCCCTCTCTTCGCTATTGGCTGAAACAGAGGTATATTGGTTCCAAGCTTTACAGCCATTTATTACCTTGTTTGTGTAGTTACGATTCTTTGCTGCCTTCTAGCCTGAGTCCTAACTGTGGCAGGAACAAAGTACCATACAAGTCATCCGGCCTGGGATGAGAGGAGACAAGTCGAAACCTCCCAGGAAGACTCTGTAGACACATGGGCTTCCTGAGTCTATAGAGGGCTTGGTATTTCAAAGGTCAGTCTTGGGTCTCTCCACTTTGGTGACTAATGTTAAATTGTTTGACTTTTCACAAAAATATTTAGCTATGCTTATTTACATAATCTCGTCCACAGCACACATACAGTAGTAGATATATATCTGTTGAAAAGAGCCCCTCGACGGATAAGGAGACAGGAAGAAGACCTCAAGACCTCCTTTTTCCAACTTATTATCTTAGACGTTGGTTGAGAAAGGTAAAATCACACCCTAATTTGTAGAAGTTTCCGGGCATTCCTTTTCAGCTTAAAACTATGCACCTCTGTTTAAAAAAGAAAAGGATGACACACCACACAATGTCAAACACACAATGGGGAAATTCCAGGATCACTAAGAAAACACCATTATCCAAAGTCACACACACTTTGGTTTAATACTGGTTCCCACACAAGAAACGCGGTAAAAACTGCTGCCTCCCCACCCGGCAGCACAGCCCACCCAGGAAAATCCTGGGCAGGACGTTTAGAATCTAAATATTTCATAACCTGGACTGACTGACTGGAGAAGAAGCCTAAGGACTATGCTCTCTTAGACACACAAAATAATACAAACAGGTAACATATTTGGAAGACATTTTTAAAAGGACACAAACTGGGCGTTGGCACTGAAGTCCTTCATCAGGCATCCTTATCAATATGCAATGTTAGCGAAAAGAAACTGTAGGTGTAATTGACAAAATTATTCTCAAGTGTTTCTGCACTTTCAAACCTCATTTATACTAGGCTATGGCAGAAGACTTTTCTTCCTACTAATTACCACCATACCCTGTTACCTCTCATTCATTCTCTCAAAAACTCCCCTAATGGCCAAGGAAACTACACGGGTGGGCTGGGGGTGGGGGGTGGGGGGCGCCCGTCTCAGGTTGCCTTGTTCTAGCCCCTAAAAGACATCCATCTTTCAGGACCTCTTTCAGGACGAACCGGAGAAAAACACTTAGAACTGGCACAGCAGCGAGGAAGGCTGCGCAGGTCATATTTTCTGACTGGTCTTTTTGCTCGCTGTCTGGCAAGATCACCAGCTCTGGCTCGTGGCTCTGTCGACAAAACTCACTCTCACTCAGTAAGGTCGACGGATGGCGCCATGCCTCCCCCGCCGTCCCCCCACCCTCCCGCACGCGCAGCATCTTCGTGGGGCCGGGGATCCCAGCCCCTCCCCCAGCGCACTGCCCCCGACGGCACGGGCGCCGATCCACCGCTCACCTGACCACGTTGGGGTGCTCGAAGGTCTCCAGGTGCCTCAGCACCGCCACCTCGCGGATGGTGGAGAGCGGCATGCCCTCCTCGCCAGTCTGCACTCGCACGCGCTTCAGCGCCACGAAACGGCCTCCGTTCTTCAGGTCCCGGGCCTTGAACACCTTCCCGTAGGCGCCCTCCCCGATCTCCGCCACGCACTCATACTGCTGGTCGGCACGGCTCAGGCCGTCCTTCTCCATGCCGCCCGGCGCGGTGCCGCTGGGGCGGGCGGGGGGCGCGCTCGGCTCGCTGGTGGCCGCCGCTCGCCTCCTCCCGGACTCCCCGGCTGGCTCCCTCGGGCCCCGGAGTTCGGTCTCGCTTTCTCTCTCACCCCCCGCCGACTACCGCGCCCGGGCGCTCGGACTCTCGCGGCCGCCGGGGCTGGATGGAGCGACCTCCCCGCGGGCGGGCGCAACCCTGGTGCCGCCGCTGCGAAACTCCGCCTGCTGAGTCGCCGAGGAGCGAGCCGATCCCTCCTCTTCCCTCCCCGAAGCGCAGTCCTCTGCAGACACCGAGGCGATTACATAGTCTCAGTCTCAGCCCGGGCGCGTCTCAGTCCACGGTCATTCCACCTAAAAGAGGAGACGGGAGGACAAGAAAAAAGTGTAATTAGACATCCCAGGCGCCTTCTCCGGGGTTCCTACAGGGACCCCTCCTCCTCCTTTACGCAGCCCCCATCGCTACCCTCTGCGAGCTCCTGCCCTCTCCCAGGCCGCTTAATCCTTCCTGGTTCCTCCGAGAAAAACGAAGTTACTTTTCTTTCCCTGCAGAGCTGGAGCCGTCTTCGCGCGGAGAGGTTGCAGGGGCCCCTCTGGGATGAGCGCAGGGCGCGGGACGCAGTGGAACGAGAGGGGGCGTGCCAAGCAGCCCAGAGTGTGCCGGGAGCGCGGGGGAGGGGAGGCGCCGGGCACGTCAATGTCACGGCTTAATATTTCCCTGTATCATTGTGTTGCGCTGCTACCCTCCCTGCCTACCGGGCCTGGACGTCAGGGGACAGGGGCTCCATGGGTGCCGTGGGGGCGTTCTGGGGTCTTGCGCAGCCTGGTGTGGAGAGACCTCGGGTCCGCCCGAGTGCGGCCGTAGAATGTGGGTGGGGGCTCCCAGGACCTTTGTAACCCGATGCTGGGAGTGTGCGAGAAGGGGTGGTCAGACATCTGCTCGGAAATTGCTTCCTTTCTTTCTACTTTCAGTTTTTCTACGAGGAGACATTTAAAAACGACACACAAATGGTCTTTTTAAGGTAAAAGAGTCTGGGTTGGAAACGGAATCCTTCCTCTGACTTGGGAAGACCTCCCTGGTGGAAACCCATCAGATCCGAGAGGGCGGGAGCTCCCGCTACTCGGGAGTGGGTGAGAGATGCCTCCCCCCGCGGTGTGGCGGCGGGGGCGGGAGGGGGGGCAGGTGAAGTCGCCTACCGAACCCTAAGAATGGGATAAAGAGGTGCTCGCCGCACTTCAGCTTGTCGTCTCCTTGGAGAACAACTTCAGAAGCAAGGCGGCATAATCGTGACTCGCCTTTAATTTTTCAACCGACTGCAACCTGAGCAAAACTCAGCCTCCCCTTAAAAAGGGTAAGGGTGGGGGGAGTAAAAGCTGAGCCTCCAGGGGAAAGCGAAAAGGGGTTGCGCCCCCGCGGCCAGGACTCGCGAACCTTTCCCCACTACCCGGGTTGTTCCCTAAGTAGGCAGCAGAGGTGGTTGCTCCACTCCCCTTTCAGCTTAAGGTCGGGTCCGAATAGCAGTCAGTGACCCCCGGAGCCCACCCCCAACACACACAACAAAACAGGGAAGGGGGGGGTCGCACCCTTCTTTCCCATTCAAACTGCAATCCAGGACCCAGGGGACCTCCGCTCCACCAACGCTGTGGCCTCCGCCGGACATTCACCGCTCCGACTGCGTGTCCGAAATTCCCGGAGCTCCTCGGAATTACCTGCCCCGCAACCTCTGGCTCTCTCGCCTTCCGCCAGGAATTAAAGATACAGACTGCGCGACCCCCGCGGTCTGCGGGCGGAGGGGACCGCGGAGAGCACCGGGCCCCTCACATTCTCTCCATTCAAAATTCTCCTTAAAAGGTGAAGGCTAGTCCTGGGGGCGGGGGTAGGGCGAGGAACGAGCCCCCCGAGCCGAGGAACCAGCGGTCGGAGCCAGGCCGAGGGCCACACAGGTAGCGGAGGAGCCGCGGCGAGCCGCGCCGCCCGCCCCCTCCCGCGGGCCCCCTCCCCGCCCCAGTCCTGCCCGCCGCCCGGCGGCGAAGGAAGCGGCGGGGACGTCCCACCCCCGCAGGGAGCTGCGCCCGCCGCCCCCGCTGGGCCCCGCACCGCCCGCCCCGGCTCTCCCCGCCTTGCTCCCCGGACTGTCGGCTCCGGCGGAGAGAAACGGGAGCAGCCGTGCCTCCCCCCTGTCCCCCGCCCCGTCCACTTTTTTTGTTGTTGTTGTTGCTTTCCCACGCTGGCTGAATGTGACTTGACCCCATTTCAAAAAAGTTTGACAGAGTGCTTCAACATTTCCGCATTCCTCCGCGACTACAAAGGCTGCAGCCGCCTCCTTCTGCTTTCTGTCTCTGCTCTCTGTCTTCACACTCAATGAAATCCTTCATGTGCCTCTCCCGAAGCCTGCCAAGCACCGCAAGGGTCGCCACCACCGCGGCGACCTGAGGCCGCCCCGGGGACCACGACTCCCGCGTGTACACACACGCAGATGCGCCCACGTGCACACTGACGGATGCGGGGTCGGGCCCGGAGGTGTTCACCCATGGGGCGTGCGTTTTAACGATATTTTAAATTAGGAAAGTAAACTAGGAAACTAAAGCAAGCGTCCATCCTTGCGGGGGGACTCCCAGCCTGGGCACTGGCCGCCGGCGTGCACTCCTCTCTTAAGTGCAGAACACGCCCGTGGGGGCTGCCAGCAAAAAGTCTGCGTTAACATTTATCTCGCGGTGGGGAAGGTGGAGCTCACACCCACACCTCGGCGAGATGGAGGGGGAGCTTTCGTGGGGAAATAAATACAAGGTACCGAAACACATTCTCTCCCGCGTGAGGTCCCCAAAAGCAGTGCATTTTAAACCCTGAATGTAAATTGCTCGGTGAGTTTCCCAGTGGAGCCTAAGTTCCGTTTGAAAGACTGGAGAAGAAGTGTTTGTGTGGGTGTTTGTGCGCAAGACTGTGTGCGAGCAGGCACAGGAGCTCGGCGTTGGGGGGAGTCCCTCGTGTGGGATGTTCCCCTCTAGTCAGATTAGGAGAAACTCCTGTAGCTCCCCCGAAACTGGCCCCTGTAACCACCCCTCCTGGATCGTAAGGGGTTAACCACAGCCGATTCCGAGAACCTACCGCCCCCCACCCGCCCCAGTCACCCCCACCCACCCTCCCCTCCGACCCGGGCCAAGCCCCCAAGTCTTCCCCAAGGACCACCCCCCCACCCCGCACCCTGCCGCCCACCCATCAGCGCGCACAGCGCCTCACCTGAGGGGCCCGGCCGCGGCGGGCCTCGCGAGGGGGCTGCGGGGACCGGTCGACCTTCGCACGTGTCCGCCGCGGCGCGGAGCAGGTAAACCGGCTCGAGGAAGGAGTTAGCGGCGCTCGCTCGGGCGAGGGGGTGGGCACTGCAGCGGAGGGCGGAGGGACGGCGGAGGGCGCCGCCCGCGCGGCGCGCTGGGGGCGGACGGAGGCCGCGGGGCTCCGGCCGGGGCTCGGGGCCCGAGCCGGGGAGGCGGCGGGGGCGGGGTGGGGGGCCCTGGAGGCCGACGGCCCGCGACCCTCCCGGCGGCCGGGTGGGGGGCTCGCCGCTCAGTGGCCAGCGAGTGTGCAAATTAAAGCCTTCCGGAGAGAGGGGAGGCGGCCGAGCCCCGGCTGTGCTCTGAGCCTCCGGCTCTCCGGCTCTCCGCTCCGAGTGGGGGGCGAGAAAGAGGGGAGAGCTAAATGAAAATTTCCGGCTTTCGCTGCAACTGGAGTGGGGCGACTAAAATAGGAGGCGTGAGAGGGAGAGTGGGATGTGTGGTCGGCAGTCGGCTGAGTTACCAAACCCAGGGTCGCCCAGAGTTGGGGTTTTTGACAGAGTGAGGCGGGCGGGGGGTTTCAGCAGTCACTGATGTAGACGGATGGGGAAAACACAAAACGACCAATAATAATCATGAGGGGCCGGTGGGGATGGTAAATACTAACACTTTCCAAGAAACTGAAAAATCAGACCAAAAAAATAACTTTATTAAAAAAAAATTGGCAGGACGCCTTGCAGAAAAGAAAATACTAATCTGTCCAAGCACTTTTCACTTTCAGCATGAGCTACATTTGTTTTGTTTTCCTTCGCTTCCTTTCGGCCTCACAAAGCCCTATCTTTTCCTTCTGGACAGAGGATATGATTTGGAAATTGTCTGGCACTCTTGTGGTTAACGATCTACTTGAAGGGGCTGGCCGGTTCACAGTTATTAAGTGATTAGTAACTGCTGAGGGTTCACTAAGGTATTTCTGTGGAGGTAAAAAGCCTAAAATTGACTTTAAATAACAGAACAGCAAGATAATAGACACACGCACACACACACAAAGAAGGGAGAGCACGATTCGATGGGTGCTTCCTTTAAATGCATTACTGGACTTCTGAAATTTGAAACTTTGTAAGAATGTATACTTTACCTGCTGAGAAAACCTCAATATTTCAGGTGAAAATTAGATTTTGGAGAAAAAGAAAAGTCTTCTAGACTTCTATAATGAAGTAAAACAAAACTTAAAATGACTATTTTTTTGAAAGAATTCAATATTATCCAAAATCTCTATCTGTAAAATACTTGAAACCCTTTGAAATATCTTAATGCAAACCCTAAAAAAAGTTACTTATTTCAGGACTCTGTGTAAAAATTAAAACCCAGAAAAATTCTGTTTGAATGAAAAATACTACCTCTATAAATCTTTTGACATTTTGAATTAAACTATTTTGCTAATTTCACAGTAGATCAAAATTTGGCTTTATAAAATTGATTCTATAGTATAATGTGAAGTAACAGGTTAGGTAAATAAAAATTGTTGCATTTACATTAGCAAATATTTTGCAAGGCATTATAATACTTCTTAAAAAATAAAAAGTGTGTTTTATGCTTAAGATAATTCATAAAATACATTTTTTGTGTTTAGAAGCATATCTTCTAAAATGAAATCCAATTTCTGAACAAAATTTATATTTGTAAAGATAGCTATAATCTCATATACCTTACAAACTTAAGAAAACAAAGTGTTGGAATTTGTATTTCTATAAAATATTGGATCATTACAAATCACTAATTAGACTTTAAACCAGAGACACAAATGGGAATCCTCCATTTTGATAATTGCTCACACTATCAATGCTTTTTTTACAAAAAAGATTTATTTGTTGGTAATTAACACATTTATGTAACTCAGAAATAATTGTCAATAGTCATAGGAACCAGCAAATGATTATAAGAATTTGAGTAAATAATTTGTTTAAAAATAGTAAGCTGTAAATATCTTTTAAATTAACAGAAAAATATCTTTTCTACACTGGGTTGCATTTTTCATTCCTGAATTGGATAACAACCATAAATGAATTAGAAACTCCATGATTTAGCTTACTAGATCACTTGGGCAATGTCAAAAACAATGAAACTTTATTTAATTACATACACTAATACTGAGTGTTAGCTCTCTTTATGTCATCTGCTTTCTCTGATACTGTTAATTTGTCTTGTTCACTCTCCTTGGTTATGGTTCATTCAAACTCCAGGTTGGTTAAAGCTTCAGATCAGGAAGTTTTACAATGGATTGTATAAAATTAGTATATACCAGATTGTTTTTGTTTATGGATACCTTCCTTTGTGGGTAACAGGTTATCATACCAAAATTTGTGCCAAGTTTACAAACTGTGAACAAAATTCCGACTCCTTTGTTTAGGAGTCCTCCATGAATGAGTACATCATTCCAAAATAATTATTTGTACCAGTATTTTCACACTACATCTCAGATATTCTAAAGTTGCAAATCACCTTAGTTTTTAAAAAATTGGAATTCATGGATTTCCAAATACACTGTTGTAGCTTACCCTAAAAGTTTTCTGAGTGTCACGTAAGAGATACATTCCCTGTGTGAACATTTTATACCAAATATCTGTAAGTTTTTGTTTTTCCTAAAATAAAAATTAAAATTTTAATTCTGGTCTATACTTTTATAACACTGTTTAAGAAATCAGAAATGTGTTTAAAATTAGTAATTGTATAATGTACATCTAATTCTAAATGATCTCTGATTTATATTAGCCATTTGAGTTTATAAAGTACATTTTCCAGAAACTCAGAAATGAAGTTTTGTTAGAATCTACTATACAATAAGTTTAATTAGAGGTCATGTAAATTTATACTTTTTGTCTACAAAGTTCTGTTTATCATCTTGATAAAAAACTTCTCTGGTTTAATAACTTTGAAATTAGTTACCCTCAATTTTAATTTGAGTTATATGTGTATATGAACATTACCTTTATTAAGTAATTACCACAAAAAACTGTTATTTCAACAGAAAAGGCATAATATAATTCAGTGCATTTGAATGCATTTTCTCCCCTCCCTCAGGCATTTCTAAACTGGGTTTTTTTTGGAGGATTGGCCTTTAAAATATAATATTGAAAATCTGCTAAATATCTTGGAAAAAGTCAACTGTACCACCAAATTTTTCAATTGTAAATTTTTGGACTTTAAGTTCAACCTTCTAAATAAATTGCTTCCCGTCAATTTGGAAATGATCTGGATTTTTCTCTTCCTGCTGTTGCATGTGCTCTAGTACACTGCATTTGAGCAGTGGAACTTGAAATGGTTTTGATACTGCCATGAGGGGAAAAAAAATAAATTAGTAGCTTATAAAATTAAAGGAGAAAAGCCAAATAATATTATCTATTGAAAACATTCCATTTTCATGGGATGAAATTACAATTATCCCCATGCAACATGTCAGCACTATGTTCATATCTGTATAATTATCATCATCTTTTCAGTTTTTTCCCTTTTGATAGATACTCCTATCTTCTGTTCCCTTTGTGTGTGAGTGTGAATACCTTTATGTTCCTGGCATATTGTTGTGACTCGTTTGAAACATGTTCTTAAGATTCTTTCATCAACTACATTAGAATTCTGAGCTATCAGAAAAATAACTGTGGAAATACACTTAAAAAGATGGTGACAGTCACACTGAAATACCTCCATTTACTTTTCCGTTTAGAGTGTCCCATCCTATTCAGTGACTTCCTACATTTCTTTTCCAAGAGAATACTTGTATTCTGCACACGTGGCCTAACAGTTGCGTCGTCATAGCTGCCTGTGGTTGAGCTAAAAGGTGTATACGTGTTTCAGATAGATTGTTCAGATGAAGCAGTGTAGGTCCAACACGATGGAGGTGAACGATGATAAAGCGGGATCCGGGAGATGGGAAGAAAGAGAGAGAAGGTCACCCGGGAGAACCTCCTGTGAATGGCTTGGTAGTAGGGATATGTGAAGAAGGCATATGCTAAGGTCCCGGGACCAAGAGATGTTCCTCAGTGCTCTAAGTATAGCATGTCCAGACAACGGATTCTTTCTGAATGAACGGCATTCTGTGTCTCTCCTATTATGTAGTGAATGAGACTGCATAGTGTATGGGTCCATATTCATGTAACTCTCTTATGTTGTCTCATGATGGATTTCCCCTGAAAATAATACAGAATGGAATTCTTGGCAGAATTCTCTGAATGTCTAGAAGAAAGTATGTAATAGCATAGCTCTGTGGGTCAAACATTTTACCATGAATTGAAGACAGGATCCAATTTTTAATGCCCACTTTAATTTTGTTCAAGGTTTCTCAAAGTTTTGTATTCCTGATACCCAGCGCAGTATCTGGCAAGTATTTTGGGTCCAATAAATGTTTGTCAATGGGAAAGTTGACTTCGTATCCTTTATTTCTTCTTCTTTGGGGACAATCTATTGATTTCCTTCAGAGCGATGTATCAGGATAATTTTTTAAATATAATCCAACCAAACTTTAAGGATCAGTTTGCTGACTTCAGGACCCTAGAAAGGAGTCTCTTCTGTCTTCTGCTCCATTTCCTTTTAGCCCTCTTCACTAAATTCTACAGTCCTTTTAAGGCCCAGCTCTTCCTTAAAACCTGGGCGAGTCCCTCAGCCGAACCTCTTTGCTCTAACTCCTAGAGCCCATCTGCTTCTTGCCTTCCTCAAAGCTCGGTGCTCTGCTCTGCTCCACCCCGAGCTCCCCGCGAGCATCCACTGTGCCTAGCTCCCTTCTACAATGTCCCAGCCCCTGGCAGTGCCGTCTGGCCATAGTAGGTGGTCAATGAACACAGCAATGGCGCTTGTCTCTCTGAGGCAAACAGGCACAAAGCAGCCTGGGATCGTGAGACATAATTAGGATAACATCTCAAAGTGGAGGGTGGTGTTCCACTTTTCTTAAACAGGAAAGAACAAGGGCATCCTGCTACTTTGTGTGGATTTCTTAGTGTTTTCTCTTGTGTTGCAGAGATTAGTCATTTACAACATTTCTGTCTGAAAGAAAATGCGTTCACATACATTTCTGAATTTGTCTGAAAGACGAATTCTAAAATCTTACCAGAAGGAAACTGCATTTAGGTAATTGTCTGTATTCTCTAACCCTAAAAATCCCGATTAAATTATTTTTCTCTGAAAAGAACAAATACTAAAACTCCGAGGTAAGTTAGATACTGTAGAGTCCAGAACCTGTAAAGATTATTCATTTTATTTGCCAATATCCTTAACGTCTATATACCCTAAAGGGCAGAACCCTTGATTTCTGAGTCGGGAGTTTGTGTTTTATTCCTCTCTCAGCAATGTTCACTGTACCCTCAGGGAACAGATATTTAACCTTTCTGACCTTCAGTGTCTGTGCCTATTAAATGGGTTTGCTAATTATTCAGGAAGATGTTACAAAAATAGTTTGGAGAGAAGCAGTAAAGAGTTTTACCTTCGCTGGAGAAGATATGGGAGTATCATGGAGGCTGCTGGTCCACGTGAAATTTAAGATGAAGTTGCCTACAAACTACCTGTGTGACTTTGGGCAACTCAGCGAAGGCTCTGGGTCTTAAGGTCCTTGTCCGTAGAAGATGATGAGACTGGACGGTTTCTATGGCGGCTGCACCTTGAAAGTGCTATGGTCCAGTCTAGCATGCCAAGCCTGGCACCATCATGATACATCCATTTTTTATAAATGCCCTAAATTAGAGTAGTGACAGAAGATGGGACTCTGACATCAGCACCCAGAGAGGGGTCTGGACTTCAAATGTGAATTACTGGGATCTCTGTAACTTAACTCTCTGGATTTTCAAGACTGAATAGAAATGAGGACTTCAGAAAAACATTAGGAGAATTCACTAGCATTTTCCTTAGAAATGGGGAGGGAGGAGCCAGGTTTTAACTTTTTTGGCTGAAAGTAAATATGATGAGTGAATGAATCAACCCTCATTAATAAAATTTGATCAGTAAATTATAATAGTACATATAGAACTAGGATACTTAAGATTAGAAATCATGGATGAAAACAAATTCTTCAAAGGTATCATGAAAAAAATAAGCTATCATGAATCCTAACTTTGGAAGATGTGACATATCTGTAAACTATTGTAAACATCTGGGGCCGCTGGCCCCCTGTGAGGCAGTGCAAAGTGGGGGGCCCGAGGGTTAAAAGCAGTACGCAGCGAATCTGAGGGGCTCCAGTGGAAACCAGCAATTCTGAGAGCTGTTTATCCAAAGCCATTATGATAACGTGCAGAGAAAAGCAGACTCTGTGCTTTTGTTTTCTACCACATCAGCCCTTGTGCGTGGTTTTAAGGTCCTCCCTAGAGGCACAGGGTAAAAAACGTTTAGGCAGTTGGACCCAGAGAGTCCTGGGTTAGAAGCCTGGCTCCACCACGTGGCCCTGGACTAGGTTCTTAAACTTTCAGATCTCTGGTTTCCCTCACTCATAAAGTAGGGATGCTATCTTCCGCCACATCAGGTTGGTGTGAGAACTAAATAAATGCATTTAGCAGACCCTTAACCAGTATTAGGACTGGTTAGTATCTCTTTCATGAAAGCACGTTTCCTAGTCTTTCTGTTTTTATGGACAGCTAACCCTCTGACTGGCAGGTCATTCTTTTTAACTGGGTTGAAACATCCACCTGTTGCAGAAGGAGCAGCCTGAAACAGAGCACCTAAAAGGATAGTGGACTGTAACGAAGCCACGGCTGCCTCTGGGCATGTGGGCTATCTCCTCGGAGGCCGCTCCTCTTGTCCAGATCTTGTCCCAGGGCTGCTCCATCTCCTCTGTCTGCTCCTCCCTGTCCTCTGCACTCTCTTCCCTACAAGCGGCTCTGTTCTTCCTTTCTCCACTGCTTTGGTGTGGGGGCACCTCGTTCTGCCCCTTTGATCTGTACCCCAGATTTGCTGACACTTGTCTCCAGAGCCCTGTGCGTGGCTGCCCCCGCAAGAGCGCCTCTGTTGATCACGCCTCCGCAGCCGCTGGCTCCTACTTCTCTTGTTTGCAGTGCAGACTGTAGTTATCCTGTCATCCTCTCCACCTCCTCACTCCACTCCGACCTGATCTTCTTGGCTTAGCAGAAGTTGCCTTAGATGACACTGCGTTTCCCACCCCATGTGCTCTCTTTAGAAACTCTTGAGGGCAACTACTCTGTAGTTTCTTTCTTTTTTTCTTTCTTTAATTAATTAATTTTTATTTTTGACTGTGCTGTCTTTGTTGCTGCACAGGCTTTCTCTAGTTGCCACGAGCCGGGGCTGCTGTCCATTGCCGTGCTCGGGCTCATTGCAGCGGCTTCTCCTGTTGCGGAGCACAGGCTCTGGAGCACACGGGCTTTAGTGGTTGCGGTGCAGGGGCTTAGTTCCTCCATGATCTGTGAGATCTTCCCGGACCAAGGATCAATTTGTGTCCCCTCCATTGGCAGGCAGATTCTTATCCACTGTGTCACCAGGGAAGTCCTCCCCTGCCCTTTTCAGTTTTTATTTTATGTTTTGAACTTCCCAGGGATATCTCCTCAGCTTTCTGTCCTTTGATACTCCAGGGCTTCCTTGTGAGCCATTTTCCTCATAGCTTTCACCTCCTTACCATCAGACAGATGCACCCCCAGTTCCTGGAGTTCTGTTCTGCCTCCTACTGAGGTCCCCCGGGATGATAAGACTCCTTCAGTGTGGGATCTGCAGCTTTTATTGCTTTATCTCTAAATCCTGGCCCAGAGTAGGGAGCCACAGGTGCTGGCTAGACGAAAGCTACGGGACCGCAGGAAACACAGGGGCCGGCAAATGGTCCTCCATCCGAGCACCGACTGCCCTGTGGACCACCAGGCTCTCCTGTTTCCTCCCCACTCTGGCTTCCGCACTGTCTTTAGGAGTGATCTCTGAAGCAGGGTAGGTAAAGGTCTCCTCCTCTGGGTTGCACCATCCCCACCTCCCCTGACACAGGAAAACACAGAATGGTTGATACAAAGCTCGTGGAGCTGCATTGATCCTACCTGTGGGTTCATGGTGGTCAGAAAGAGCCATGAGATCCAGGCAGGGCCGCTTAAGCTTGATTTCCAGGCAAAACACAAAACTGATTTAAGATTTTTTTGAGCCGAGAATGTGGCTCTTGGAGCAGTAATAGCATAAAAGTTGTGTACTTGGTACTAGCAGGGTCAAGAGGCTGAAATCAGGGAGGCCAAGCTCCTGCCAGTGGTGAAAAGACCAAGATGATAAGAATGGATATATATAGAGACAGAGAATGGCTATAAGAGAGAATTCAGAGGAAATATCTAACAGGATTTGTTTAATAACAAGATAAGCAGAATTATAGGAAGAGTTAACATGTATATAGCCTGCCAAGACGGAGAAGGCAATGGCACCCCACTCCAGTACTCTTGCCTGGAAAATCCCATGGACGGAGGAGCCTGGTAGGCTGCAGTCCATGGGGTCACTAAAAGTAGGACACGACTGAGCGACTTCACTTTCACTTTTCACTTTCCTGCATTGGAGAAGGAAATGGCAACCCACTCCAGGGTTCTTGCCTGGAGAATCCCAGGGATGGGGGAGCCTGGTGAGCTGCCGTCTATGGGGTCACGCAGAGTTGGACATGACTGAAGCGACTTAGCAGCAGCAGCAGCCTGCCAAGATAGCTCAGGCACTGTATATAAACTAACCCATTTAAACCTCCTCATTATCTCCACTTTGCAGACAACGAAATGGAGGCACAGGACCAAACTTCTAACCAGGCTTTGGGTCCAAGGTATCAAAATAATTAATAATAATAATAGTGATAATAATATAGTCCATAATAGATAAAAAGAAAGATGGCAAAAGGAGATGGCCTGAAGTTTTTTTTTTAATATTTTTTTGATGTGGACTATTTCTTTTTTGTTCAAGGGATGCTTTTATTATTTATTTAAAAATGAATTTATTTATTTCAATTGGAGGCTAATTACTTTACAATATTGTGGTGTTTTTTGCCATACGTTGACATGAATCAGCCATTGGTGTACGTGTGTCCCCCATCCTGAACCCCCCTCCCATCTCTCTTTCCACCCCATTCCTCTGGGTTGTCCCAGAGCACCGGCTTTGAGTGTCCTGCTTCATGCATTGAACTTGCCCTGGTCATCTATTTACATATGGTAATATACATGTTTCAATGCTGTTCTCTTATATCGTCCCACCCTTGCCTTTTCCCACATAGTACAAAAGTCTGTTCTTTACATCTGTGTCTCTTTTGCCGTCTTGCATATAGGGTTGTCATTACCATCTTTCTAAATTCCGTACATACACATTAATATATTGTATCGGTGTTTCTCTTTCTGACTTACTTCATTCTGTATAATAGGCTCCAGTTTCATCGACCGCATTTGAGCTGACTCAAATGCATTCTTTTTTATAGCTGAATAATATTCCATTGTGTATACGTACCACAACTTCCTTATCCACTCGTCTGTCGATGGACATCTGGGTTGCTTCTGTGTCCCAGCTATTATAAACAATGCTGCAATGAACATTGGGGTACACGTGTCTCTTTCAGTTCTGGTTTCCTCAGTGTGTATGCCCAGCAGTGGGATTGCTGGGTTGAATGGCAGTTCTATTTCCAGTTTTTTCTTTTTTAAGATTTGTTTTGACGTGGACTATTTTTAAAGTCTTTATCGAATTTGTTACAATACTGCTTCTGTTTTATGTTTTGGGTTTTTTGGCCATGAGGCATGTGGAATCTTGACTCTCTGACCAGGGACTGAACCTGAACCCCCTGCACTGGAAGGGGAAGTCTTAGCCATTGGATCACCAGGGAAGTCCCCTTGGTGAAGGTTTAGGATTTCCACTTTGGAATTTGAGATGACAGCCAAATGAAAATATCCAGTGGCCACATGGAGTATAGAGACCTTCCCCTTTGCCTGTGTGTGTGCTCAGTTGTGTGTGACTCTGCTACCCTGTGGACTGTAGCCCACCAGGCTCCTCTGTCCATGGGATTCTTCAGGCAAGAATACTGGAGTGGGTTGCCATGCCCTCCTTCAAGGGAACTTCCCATCCCAGGGATCAAACTCAGGTCTCTTACATCTCCTGCAATAGCAGGCGGATTCTTTACCATTCGGGCCACCTGGGAAGCCCCTTTTGGCTAGTTCCGCCTTTAAATACACCCAGATCCACCATTCTGCAGTTTTCCACTGCTGGTTTCAAATGATTCTGCTATTTTTCCCCCTTTGCCATCTGCAGGGCCACTTGCATGAGTTACATAGAAGAGCCCCGTGCTGGGTAGAATCCTCTGCTGTGGCCGCTATAGTAATTTTTGAGCAAGGTGTCTATATATCCACTTGGACTGAGCCTGCGAATTTTGTAGAGGGCCTGCCTTTCTGCTGAGCATCTGGGATGGACGTTCCAGGTGTGGGCATTCCCGCCACTGTTCAGGCTTCCTTCACCTTCACGGGGTGTGTGCTCCTCTCACTGCTTCTGTAAAACTGTTCTTTCCCACATCATCACTGACGCAATCAGTGCTAGCTTTTTCTTAGTTGTTAGGCTCAGCACTTATCACATGCTCATTTTCATCTTTTCCAAAAATTCTCTCCTGTCTTAGCTGTCACAAGCCATGACTTCTGCCGCTTCTTGATTTGATGTTCTTTTCTTTGTACGATGTAAGAGTTGGACCATAAAGAAGGCTGAGCACTGAAGAAATAATGCTTTTGAACTGTGGTGCTGGAGAAGACTCTTGAGAGTCCCTCGGACTGCAAGAAGATAAAACTAGTCAATCCTAAAGGAAATCAACCCTAAATATTCACTGGAAGAACTGATGCTGAAGCTGAAGCTCCAATACCTTGGTCACCTGATGCAAAGAGGTGACTCACTGGAAAAGACCCTGATGCTGGGAAAGATTGAAGGCTAAGGAGAAGAGGGCAGTAGAGGATGAGATGGTTAGATAGCATCACAGACTCAACGGACATGAATTTGAGCAAATTCTGGGAGACAGTGAAGGACAGGGCAGCCTGGCATGCTGCAGTTCATGGGGTTGCAGTCAGACATGACTTAGTGACTGAACAGCAACAATGCTTTGCACCACCAGCTCTTCCTCTGGGTCCTGCCCCACATCTGGAGGTATCTTCTAAGACTCAACAGTCATGGGTTGAACTGTTCCTCTGCAAGTTCACTGACTCCCATTTAACCTATCAGAACATCCCCTGTGGTATGCATATAAAAATGGATTCCCATCATCCTTTTCTTGATAGTTGTCACTGCCTGGACCCTAGCCACAAACCCAACCTGATTCACTCTCTTTTTCTATACCTGTTCTTAGTATTTCTGTCTGGTTGACTTCATAACTCTTCAAATTTATGATCTCTTCTTACTCTGTTGGTCTTCACTTTTGCTGTCTCTACTCAACCACTAGTCCATCGTAGGGTGTCCTCCAATTCCAAGTATTTTAGGCCACCCTGGGAAATTCTTGGCTTAATCCAGCCCTGTTCCCTGGCCTTTCATCCTGACCAGGGGCTGGAAGGTGATGCTCCTGCTGAGTCTGTCTTAGCTCTGTTAATGTCCTCTCCCTTCCCTCTGCACATTTAACCCTGAAGCTGAACAAGCCTGACACTGAACTCTGCACCGCAGAGCCACCACAGCCAACCTGCTCTGGCCCGTGAGTATGTTTACCAAATAACCAGCTTTCAAGAGAGCCCACCCACCTAGGCAGTGCTACTGCATGTCCCTAGTCCATTCTTGATCTTGGTTTCCCAAAGATTATCTCCTATATTCTGTCTTCTCAGATCTCCAGCACTTTCTTCCTAGTCTCGTTTCATGATGCCCTACTTTTGATTTCACTGAGAAAATAGAAGAAATGAAGGGAGAAATTCCATCCACTTGCATGCTTACTCTTCTTGAACTGCTTTCTTTGCTGTCTCCAGCACCCCACTCTCTTGCTTTTCTTCTTCTCTCATGGCCACATCTATTCACTTGTTGGTCATTTTTCTTCTTCCAAGCCTCTAGGTTGGTGTATAGCCTTCAGTTTGGGCTGCCATAACAAAAATACCATAAATTGGGTGGTGTAAGCAACAAACATTTATTTCTCATAGTTCTAGAGGCTGGGAGGCACAAGAATAGGGTGCCACCATGACGACCCTCTTCCTGGCTTATGGACAGTCATCTCCTCACAAGGCAGAGAGCAGAGACTCTTCTTATAAGGGCACCAATTTCTTCATGAGGGCTCCATTCTTCTGATCTAATTACTTCCCAGCAACCCCCATCTCCACACACCCCACATTGGGGATTAGGCTTACAATGTATCAATTTGGGGAGGACACAAACATGGAGACCATATGATGTGTTTTAAGGGTTAATCCTTATAGCTCCTTTCCCCACTCTTCAATCTCACTCTCTGAGTAACTTCATCTAGTGCCATGACTTTAAATAAATATCATTGCATACTGATCCTCCAAGATTTATACCTTCACCTGGATACTCCTTTTGAATTCCAGATATATATCCAACTGCCTACATGATATTTGATGCATGTGTGAGTGTATGCTAGGTCGCTGCAGTCATGTCCGACTCTGTGACCCCATGGACTGTAGCCCACCAGTCTCCTCTGTCCATGGGATTCTCCAGGCAAGAATACTGGAGTGGGTTGCCGTGACTTCCTCCAGAGGATCTTCCTGACCCAGGGATCAAACCCACATCTCTTATGGCTCCTGAGTTGGCAGGGAGCACAAATGTCCAATAGGCATCTCAAATTTAACCCATCCAAAACTGAACTCTTCATTTTCCTCCCCAAACTTCTCCCACAGTTGTTTCCACCTTAGTAAATAAAATCTGTATTTGTCTGGTAGCTTAGTCCAAAATGTAGCAACTCAGCCTGACTCTGCTCTCTTTTTCAAGCCTTGTAGTCACTCCATTGGTAAAATCCTGCCAGCCATACAGTCGCACTCCACACCACTAGAGCAGTCATCCTCATCCATCACCGGGTCTCTTGCAATAGCCTCCTAACTGGTCTTCCTGCTTCTGTCCTTGCCCCTTCGCCTTCTCCACACAGCAGTCAACGTGATGCTTGCTAAAACCGAAGTGAGATCGTATCATTCCTGTTCAGTGTCAAAGACTCTCCAGGGTCGTCCCGTTTCTCTCAGATTTCCTTTCCAGGGTTTCCAAGCCTTCCAGTCATGCCCTACTCCCTCTCTGTGCTGGTTCTTCTTGCTGCTCCCCCTCCTGCTTCTTCTGCACAGCTGCATTGGCCTCCTTGCTGTTCCTCACGTCCACCAAGCACGTTCATGCCCCTGAGCCTTTCCACTGGCTGTGCCCTCTGGCTGAAATGCTCTTCACCTACGCATCGGCATGGCTGTCTGCCTCATCGCCCTCAGGTCTCATTCAGAAGTCAGTAGAGGGATCTTCTTTGACAACTCTGCCTGAGTTGCACTCACTCCAGTTTCTCTATCCATCTTATTTCACCTTATCATTCTTTTTTGGCATTACTGTCATCTGACACATTATATTAATGTTTCTTTGTTTAGTATCAGTCTCCACTCTACCTCCCAGAATGTAACCTACAGAAGAGCTTTACTTTGTATACTCTTGTATTAACTAAAATAGTCTCTCAGAGTGGTTACTGAATAAATATTTGTTGAATGAAAAAATGAACTCTCTTCCTATTACCCAGGCTTACAACTAGTCAGTCCTGGGCTGGGTTCATTAACTTTACTCATTAAGAGTAACTATCTATAATACATACCTTAGACACACTTCAGTTGTGTCTGACTCTTTGTAACCCCAATGGACTGTAACCCGCCAGGTTCCTCTGTCCATGGGATTCTCTAGGCAAGAACACTGGAGTGGGTTGCCATGCCCTCCTCCAGGGGATCTTCCCGACCCAGGGATGGAACCTGTGACTCCTGTGTCTCCTGCACTGGCAGGCAGATCCTTTAGCAATAGCGCCACCTGGGAAACCCACATACATTAGTGCAGTCTTCCTAAATTTAGGTTATTTCACGACCAACCAACATTCTGTTAGGGGGCTTCAGCTGGGATTGTTCACAAAGGTGCCAATTAAGGGTAATTTGATTCATGCACCATAGGTTAAATTATATCTAAAATCACTAAGACTATAAAATCAGGATATTCAATTGTAATTATCTCTTACACTGAAATGTGTGTGTAACAAGTGTTTGTTTTGTTTAAAATATTTGTCTCTCCTCACATAAAGAGAGGGGAGCAGTTTGAAAACCAGAAATGCCCCGATTCAGATTCACATCCCAATCCACCACACTTCCTTTCTGCCGTCTTATTACAGCAGGTTCTTGCAAGTCCAATGAGCAGCAGTCATGGTGCTTCAGAGTAGAGGCGCTGAAGGCCAGCTATGTTGGTTCAAATCCAAGCTCTGCCACTTGTCAGCTTTGTCTCCTTGGATAAGTTACTTAACTGCTCTGAGTTTCTTTATCCCGGTTAAGGCTCTCTGCCTCTAGGGTTGTCCTGAGGATCTAATGAGATAATTCATGTAAAGCACTTACAGGATTGGCACACAGAAAGTGCAAGTAGCTACGATTTTTGCTAATATTCCTCCTGATAAAACAGCTGTCGCTTCTTAAGTGTTTTACTGTCCTTGCTCCTGGGACCCGGCCCGGGACTGACTCCACAGTACTGTGTGTCCAACGGGTACGGCCACCACGCCCTTGGAGGCCTTGCTACTTGTGCTCCACAAAAGCTCGGTCTTTTCCCTCCCCTCCTCTCTCCTCCCGTCCTTCCTTCCTTCCTCCCGCCCGCCCTCCCTTTGTCCCTTCCTTCCTCGTCCCCTCACTCCGCAGCCCTCCTTTCCTCTTTCTGCTAAGCTCCGCCTTTCCTCACTCTCTCCTCTACTTCTCGCTCACATACCGCAGGATCTGTTTTGCATTAGTCTCTCTTTCCTCTCCTCCATTCTTCTGCTGTTTCTCTCTGCTCTCATTCACAGAGGAAGAGCTCTAGAGGGAAAGGACCTGTTATGTCACCAGGAAGAGTCCCCAGAAGCAAATGTCTTAGACTGCTCACTTCCTGAAGAGTTTTGCTCTTTCAAGCAGGCCCTGCTTTAGAAATCAGAGGCCTTTTATCAAAGACTGTTGGCTGCTCAGGTTAATCAGAAATGCCATCTCAGCATTTCTAACCCATATGTGGGTTATGCCAGCAGCATTCACGAAATGCTTTAGAAAACACTGTCATGTCTTCTCAACAGTCACAGGCAAACCATGAAATCAACCATAACCAACTGTATTGCTTGCTGCTTCTAAGGAACATCAATGAAGTAATGTGGTCACTGTGGTGCTTAATAATGTTCAATTCCAGTGATGGTGAGAATGTAGAAAGGAATGAAAGACATGTTCAGTGGAAACATGTTTGTTTTTTTTTTCCCCTTTTCCCTATTAGATTAGGAGCACCATGAGTGAAGGGACAGTGCCTGCTGTAGTCCTGAGGTACACGACTAGCAGCTAGCTTAGACCTTACTCACAATATGTGTTCAGTAAATAAACATGCCCTGAATTTTTACTTCTCAAGAATTAGACAAATGTGGTCAAAAAGTCTGAGTATACAAAGACAACAAGAAGAAAACCATGAATAAGGATGGTGCTTTATGGGACAATCAGGTAGCTTTGTAACATAAAAGTCTAAGAACTAATTAGAAAACATCACTGAAAACATCACAATTCTCTACAGTTCTATGAATTTTTATACCATCTCTTTTGTGACAATTACTACTGAAAATTATAGTGATATGGAAGTATATCTCAATTCTTCCTATTATTGATTATTTATTATTCTATTACTTGGGGAACTAGTTCCTACTGTTTCACATACACATCATATACTTCAGTACCTGTTTGCTAAATAAATGATTAAATGAAGTTACATGCATGCTTGCTAAGTCGTAACTTCACCATTTAATCATTTGAATATTGTGCTAAATCACTTCAGGCATGTCTGACTCTTTGCAAGCCTATGGACCATCACCTGCCAGGCTCCTCTGTCCACGGGATTCTCCAGGCAAGAATACTGGAGTGGGTTGTCACACCCTCCTTCAGGGAATCTTCCTGACCCAGGGATTGAACCCATGTCTCTCGAGTCTCTTATGTCTCCTGCAATGGTGGGCAAGTTCTTTACCACTCAGTGCCACCTGGGAAGCCCAATTTCTGGTCATTCAGAATATTTGAAAAGGTTTCACAAAATTGGATGGCCTTATTAAGCAAAAATTACTACCTATATAATCTGTATGGATTGATATTAGAACATAAAATTTAAAAAGTCACAATTATGTTAAACATATGTTATCTCTTTTGATTCAAAAAACACTTCATGATCTTTAAGTTATAAAATTAGGTCCCTTTCTCCATCAGTCTGAAAGGATGTCATTGTTGGGCCATCAAGGAGAAAAACTACCATATCCAGTTCTTCGACAAAACCTCAGATGCATGGCTTTCTGGCCAAGCATCTGCAATTTCATATTGTTGGAACATTCATTGTCTCCCTGGGAACTGCAACTTTCTGTAACTTTGCTATAGCTGAACCAGGAAAGAAAGCATATGCAGATTTCTATAGAAATTATGACTCCATGAAAGATTTTGAGGTGAAGAGGAAGGCTGGTATCTTTCAGAGTGCAAAGTGATTTGAAATATAAAGAATTTCTTTGCTTGAGTTCCATGGAAGTTTGACACTTACCTGTGTTCCTGAAGCATGAAACTATGAATATCTGGGCTGAAGAATAGTTTCTCAACAAATAAATGATGAGCAAATACTGTGGGCACTAAAAAAAATGTAAAAGAAACCAATTAGGCACCCCAAAACGTAACTTAATCTATTTTTGGTCTACCTGTATTTTACCAAGACTTTAAAATAAACCTGCTTTTTCAAGTTGTTTAGTTGAATGGATTCTGAATAAAAAGCGATTTTATATTCTGGTTGGAAAGATTTAAAGAGGCTGAATTACCTGAGAAAGACAGTATAACCCTAAACCAAAGTGATAGAACTGTCCTTTAATTTTTCTTTAATACATTTGTATCTCATCATATTACATTTCTAGACCAAAATGGTTTGTACATTTCTGTTGGTCGAGCAGGAGGAAATCATTATAATGAAAAGAAGTTATTGAAAATGGTCCATGTTGTGTAATTCCCAGGATAAATGGGCTGAGTAGCAAATATTTCTGTTGTGAACTGTTTTACACTGAAATGTGCATTATTAAACCCATTTGTTGAACACATTGAAAGATCGAATATCTTCCTAACCCGACACTGGAAAATGTTTTTTTGCTAGTCCTCTCCTTCCTCTGCTGCTTGGATCTTGATAGATATTGTTTCTGGGTTTTCTGGAATCCATTCACATGAGAGGGGAAAAAAAAATCATAGATGAAGAAACCAGAAAAACAGAATTTACGATTTATAAACACATACTTTAAACAAGATCATAAGAAATTTAAAATAGTATACCTAATAGAAACAGCATGTGGAAAAGCATATAGAACAATGGTGGGTGGTGGGTGACTAATTTTTTTATACTATCATGAAGCTCCTACATGTTTGAAGAACACAAAAAACCAGCCATCCAGCTATAAGAATCTGAGTACAGCAGAAGAATGCTAGAGATCAAGATGGTTCGGGGGTGATGTTATGCTCCTTTGATTTTATAACTATGTTACTTTATGTATACCGTGTATTTAAGTAATATGATTTTACTGCCCTTTAAAACACTGTGTGTGCAATCAATCGTTTTTATTTCATTTAGAGTAATTAAATGTGGGTTTGATTCCATGTGCCAATTATCTCCCAAAAAAGCCTCTGCTGAAAAAACAACAGAACCTTCAGAGACTTAGAGTTGGAGTTTATAGCATCTGGAGTGGAAGGAGCAGAAACTAGTCTTCTTTTTTGACCATCCTTTTCTTTCTTCTCCAGTAACTCCACTTAATCTAGAGTTGAATTGGAAGTAGGACATCTAGGTGTAGATTTATTTATTTACTCATTCAATCAATAAACATCTATTAAGTGGCTACCGTGTGCCAGCTTGGTACTAAGGATGTAAGAAGTTGTTAATGTGGCACCGAACTTCTGGAGAGATTTTAAGGTTAAACATCTAGAATTGTAAGTCAGATAAATGGGAGTAAAAATGTCTTTGAAGCAGATGAAAACTGCAGGAAGTGGAGAGACAGGTTTATGCTGAGGAGGTGTGGAAGAGGTATGAATTATATTTGATTCTTTAGGGCTTCCCAAGTGGCTCAGTGGTAAAAAATCCACCGGCCAATGCAGGAGACACAGGAGTGGCAGGTTCAATCCCTGGGTCAGGAAGAGCCCCTGGAGGAGGAAATGGCAACCCACTTTAGTATTTTTGCCTAGGAAATTCCATGGACAGAGGAGCCTGGTGGGCTACAGTCCATAGGGTTGCAAAGAGTCAGACATGACTGAGCATACACACATATATAGGAAGTCTTTGTCATGAATGATAGGGGGAAGATACATGAGATTTTGAGGTACATAGATAAAAATTAGGTGCATAGAATTATTGGGGGAATATTCCCTGCAATGAATCAGGGGATTTTTGCTGGCATTCCTGGCACTGTTGTAGCCAGCATGTGTTATAGGGAGCCGGAGAATTCCCAGGTTCTTTCCAACAATGTTCCTGGGCATAAATAGAAAAACTGGACGGTGTGCATGGTGTGGGTTTCCCAGTGACAGGGTGAGTCCCAAGAACATGATAGGGGCCTTGTTGTTAGAGAAGGTAGTAACGGGCTGAGTTGAGGGTTCCTAGGTAGGTCAAACAGAAGGATTTAGTGTTCATTGAACTCGGTGAGCAGAAAGCAGGGAGGGACAGAAGGGGCAGAGGTACAGTGGTAGATATGGGACTGTCTATAAAAATCAAACAGTCCAGGTACCTCTAATGGTTAAATTCAGAGATTGATTCTGCTGGTACATGGCTAAAGTAGGGTGGAACTGGAAGACTGCAGTGAACAAGATCGTGTGACCCTACAGTTACAGTGACTGATGGATCTCTAGTATGAGTTTTAAAGATGTCAGGAGTGATGACGAGCTGTTGAGGATGTGGAGGAAAATTAGCCAGGTGCTGTGTTCATCTAGAAAGGTGGAAGTGGGTCTCACAGGAGTTCAGTAAATAACAGCTATGGTGTCTTTAAGAGAGTGGAACAGAGAACTGATGTCAATTTTATATAAAGAGGAAAAAGAAGTGGACAGTGAGTAGTCCAAAAGTTTAAAGTCTTGGTTTGTAAATTACTGGGGGGAAAACTCCAAGGAGGCCAGAAATTGTTTTGAAGGCATCTATGATACGTCTAGTCAAGGCTATGGTTTTTCCAGGGTCATGTATGGATGTGAGAGTTGGACTGAGTGCCGAAGAATTGATGCTTTTGAACTGTGGTGTTGGAGAAGACTCTTGAGAGTCCCTTGGACTGCAAGGAGATCCAACCAGTCCATTCTGAAATAGATCAGCCCTGGGATTTCTTTGGAAGGAATGATGCTACAGCTGAAACTCCAGTACTTTGGCCACCTCATGTGAAGAGTGACTCATTGGAAAAGACTCTAATGCTGGGACAGATTGGAGGCAGGAGGAGAAGGGGATGACAGAGGATGAGATGGCTGGATGGCTATCACCGACTCGATGGACGTGAGTCTGAGTGAACTCCGGGAGTTGGTGATGGACAGGGAAGCCTGGCAGGCTGTGATTCATGGGGTTGAAAAGAGTTGGACACCACCAAGCGACTGAACTGAACTGAGGATGTAGAACAAGAAGGAAGGAAGGAAGGTTAGAATGAGTTTTCAGAGTTCTGGTTTAGGCAACAAGGTTGGTAGTGCTATTTTCAAATAGCAAAAAATAAATAAATAAAATAAGAGAAGATTGGAAGATTAATCAATGAGTTTCCTCCAGAAGAGATGAATTCAAGATGTCTGTGACTTTCAGGTGGTAATGTCCAGTGAGGAATTGTAAACGTAGAGGTGGGAGATTTGGACACAATTCAAGTAGCCGTTTGGGGAGTTATAAGCATACAAGTGAGACAATTTTGAGCAACAGGAAGAGGAGCATCCCTGCATAAACAAGAGATGTGGGCAAGAAACCAGGTGAAGAAAATGATGTCACAAAATAAAACAAGGGAATTAAGAAAACAATTCCATTTATAATGGCATCAAACCCAAAATACACTGGTATACATTTAACAAAAGATGTACACTGAAAACTATAAAACAATGTTATAAGAAATTAAAGATCTACGTAAGTAGAAAGATTTCCATATTTGTAGATCAGAAGGCCTTGATAATTTAAGAGGCTACTATCCCTAAAACTGATCTACAGCTTCAATGCAACCCACATTGAAATTCCAGACTGTTCAGCAGAAACTGACAAACTGATCCTAAATTTTTAAGGAAATGCAAGGGCAAATAATCTTGAGAAAATGGGAGGACTCACACTTCTTGATTTTAAACTTACCACAGCATGCTTTGGTATTCAAGACAGTGTGGTCCTACCATAAACATAAACATAGATCAATGGAATAGGATTGAGAACCCAGATAGTAACTCTCAGCTTTATGCTCCACTGATTTTTCAACAAGGGTACCCAGGCCATTGAATGGGGAAAGAATTGACTTTTCAACACACGATGTGAAGACCACTGAAAATCCACATGCAAAATAATGAAGGCGGACTCCGAGCCTACAACATACACAAAAATTAAATTCAAGATGGATCACAAACCTAAAAAAGGAGCTAAAAGTATAAAACTCTTAGAAAAAATATAGGACTAAATATTCATGAACTTGGGTTAGGCCATGCTATGCTATGACAGCAAAAGCACAAGCCATAGAACAAAGACGAGATAAACCAGATTCATCAAAAATAAAACAATTTGTGCTACAAGGGACACAATCAAAGAAATTAAAAGGCAACCCAAAGAATGGTAGAAACTATTTGCAAATTATATTTGATAAGAGACATAACTAGAATGTAAAAATTCTTTCAATTGAATAATAAAAAGACAACTCAATTTACAAAGGCTGTCAATTATGATTCAATCAAGCTGAAAATAAGAAAATAAAATAAGCAAAGCATCTGAATAGATAGTTCTCCAAAGATGATACAGCAAGGACCAAGAAGCATATGATAAGATGTTCATATTATTAGCCAGCAGAAAAATTCAAAAAAAAAATATGAGGTACTACTTCATACCTCTAATTTGGTTAATAATAAATGCTGGCAAAGATGTAGAGAAAATGGAACCCCATATATCACAAGTGGGATTAAAATATGGTACAGATACTCTGGAAAACAGTTTGGCAGTTTTGGCAAAATGTTAAGCACATAGCTACTATATGAGTATATGACCCAGCAATTCCACTCCTTGCTGTATACCTGAAGGAAATGAAAACAAGGTCTATGAAAAAACTTGCACGGTAATGTTCAGAGCTGCATTATTTGTAATGATCAATCCAAACCTTTCATCAGCTGATGAATGGATAAATGAAAATATATGTACACAATAGAGTATTATTCAGCTACAAAAGAAAGAATGAAGTACGGACACATGCTAGAACATGGATGATTCTTAAAAATATTATGTTAAGTGAAAGAAACCAGTGACTAAAACCTACATCCTGTATTATTCCATTCACACTAGGTGGCTAGAACAGACAGATCTACAGAAGAACAAAGTAAATGAGTGGTTGCCTAGGATGCAGAGTAGTGGGGCTGGGGGGAAGTGAAGTCCCTGTGAATGGGTATCGGATTTCTTTCAGGGGGAATGGAAATGTTCTAAAATTAGATTGTGGTGAGGGTTGCACAAGCTTGTGCCAGGCACGGTGCTAAGAACGTTCTCTGCGTGCTGCATGTGTTAACTGCTTCAGTCGTGTCTGACTCTTTGGGACTTTGTGGACTGTAGCCGGCGAGGCTCCTCTGTCCGTGGGATCCTGTAGGCAAGAATCCTGGAGGTGGCTGGGTTGCCATGACCTCCTCCAGAGGACCTTCCCCACACAAGGATCGAACCCGCATCTCTTCTGTCTCCTGCACCGGCAGGCGGGTTCTTTATTGCTATTGCCAACGGGGAAGCCTGAACGTTCTCTGTGTTTCTGAATTTAAACCTCCTAAGCCTTTAATTTGACGGTGTGGATCACAATAAACAGTGGAAAATTTGGAAAGAGATGGGAATACCAGACCACCTGACCTGCCTCTTGAGAAACCTATATGCAGGTCAGGAAGCAACAGTTAGAACTGGACATGAACAACAGACTGGTTCCAAATAGGAAAAGGAGTACGTCAAGTATATTGTCACCCTGCTGATTTAACTTCTATGCAGAGTACATCATGAGAAAGAATGGGCTGGAAGAAGCACAAGCTGGAATCAAGATTGCCGGGAGAAATATCAAACACCTCAGATATGCAGATGACACCACCCTTATGGCAGAAAGGGAAGAGGAACTAAAAAGCCTCTTGATGAAAGTGAAAGTGGAGAGTGAAAAAGTAGGCTTAAAGCTCAACATTCAGAAGACAAAGATCATGGCATCTGGTCCCATCACTTCTTGGGAAATAAATGGGGAAAATCGTGGAAACGGTGTCAGACTTTATTTTTGGGGGCTCCAAAATCACTGCAGATGGTAACTGCAGCCATGAAATTAAAAGACCCTTACTACTTGGAAGGAAAGTTATGACCAACTTAGATAGCATATTCAAAAGCAGAGACATTACTTCACCCACAAAGGTCCATCTAGTCAAGGCTATGGTTTTACTAGTGGTCATGTATGGATGTGAGAGTTGGACTGTGAAGAAAGCTGAGTGCCGAAGAATTGATGCTTTTGAACTGTGGTGTTGGAGAAGACTCTTGAGAGTCCCTTGGACTGCAAGGAGATCCAACCAGTCCATTCTGAAGGAGATCAGCCCTGGGATTTCTTTGGAAGAAATGATGCTAAAGCTGAAAGTCCAGTACTTTAGCCACCGCATGCGAAGAGTTGACTCATTGGAAAAGACTGACGCTGGGAGGGATTGCGGGCAGGAGGAGAAGGGGACGACAGAGGATGAGATGGCTGGATGGCATCACCCACTCGATGGACGTGAGTCTGAGTGAACTCCGGGAGTTGGTGATGGACAGGGAGGCCTGGTGTGCTGCGATTCACGGGGTCGCAAAGAGTTGGACACCACCGAGCTACTGAACTGAACTGAGGATGTAGAACAAGAAGGAAGGAAGGAAGGTTAGAATGAGTTTTCAGAGTTCTGGTTTAGGCAACAAGGTTGGTAGTGCTATTTTCAAATAGCAAAAAAAAAAAAAGAGAGAAGAGAAGATTTGAAGATTAATCAATGAGTTCACTCCAGAAGAGATGATTAGAGCTGTCTGTGACTTTCAGGTGGTAATGTTCAGTAAGCAATTGTAAACGTAGACATGGGAGATTTGGACACAATTCAAGTAGCCGTTTGGGGAGTTATCAGCATACAAGTGAGACAATTTTGAGCAACAGGAAGAGGAGCATCCCTGCATAAACCAGAGATGTGGGCAAGAAAACTGCTGAAGAAAATGATGTCACAAAAGTTAAAAAAGGGAATTAAGAAAACAATTCCATTTATAATAGCATCAAACCCAAAATACATTGGTATACATTTAACAAAAGCTGTACACTGAAAACTATAAAACAATGTTATAAGAAATTAAAGATCTACGTAAGTAGAAAGATTTCCATATTTGTAGATCAGAAGGTCTTGATAATTTAAGAGGCTACTATCCCTAAAACTGATCTACAGCTTCAATGCAACCCACATTGAAATTCCAGACTGTTCAGCAGAAACTGACAAACTGATCCTAAAGTTTTTAAGGAAATGCAAGGGCAAATAATCTTGAGAAAATGGGAGGACTCACACTTCTTGATTTTAAACTTACCACAGTTTGCTTTGGTATTCAAGACAGTGTGGTCCTACCATAAAGATAAATATAGATCAATGGAATAGGATTGAGAACCCAGATAGTAACTCTCAGCTTTATGCTCCATTGATTTTTCAACAAGGGTACCCAGGCCATTGAATGGGGAAAGAATTGACTTTTCAACACACAATGTGAAGACCACTGAAAATCCACATGCAAAATAATGAAGGCGGACTCCGAGCCTACAACATACACAAAAATTAAATTCAAGATGGATCACAAACCTAAAAAAGGAGCTAAAAGTATAAAACTCTTAGAAAAAATATAGGACTAAATATTCATGAACTTGGGTTAGGCAATGCTATGCTATGACAGCAAAAGCACAAGCCATAGAACAAAGACGAGATAAACCAGATTCATCAAAAATAAAACAATTTGTGCTACAAGGGACACAATCAAAGAAATTAAAAGGCAACCCAAAGAATGGTAGAAACTATTTGCAAATTATATTTGATAAGAGACATAACTAGAATGAAAAAATTCTTTCAATTGAATAATAAGACAAACAACTCAATTTACAAAGGCTGTCAATTATGACTCAATCAAGCTGAAAATAAGAAAATAAAATAAGCAAAGCATCTAGATAGTTCTCCAAAGATGATACAGGAAGGACCAATAAGCATATGATAAGATGTTCATATTATTAGCCAGCAGAAAAATTCAAAAAAAAAATATGAGGTACTACTTCATACCTCTAATTTGGTTAATAACAAATGCTGGCAAAGATGTAAAGAAAATGGAACCCCATATATCACAAGTGGGATTAAAATATGGTACAGATACGCTGGAAAACAGTTTGGCAGTGGCTCAAAATGTTAAGCACATAGCTACTACATGAGTATATGACCCAGCAGTTCCACTCCTTGCTGTATACCTGAAACAAATGAAAATATAGGTCTATGAAAAAACTTGTACAGTAATGCTCAGAGCTGCATTATTTGTAATGATCAATCCAAACCTCCATCAGCTGATGAATGGATAAATGAAAATATATGTACACAATAGAGTATTATTTAGGTACAAAAGAAAGAATGAAGTACGGACACATTCTACAACATGGATGATTCTTAAAAATATTATGTTATGTGAAAGAAACCAGTCACTAAAAATTACATACTGTATCATTCCATTCACACGAGATGGCTGGAACAGACAAATCTACAGAAGAACAAAGTATATGAGTGGTTGCCTAGGATGCAGAGAAGGAAATGGCAACCCACTCCAGTGTTCTTGCCTGGAGAATCCCAGGGACGGGGGAGCCTGATGGGCTGCCATCTATGGGGTCACACAGACTTGGACACAACTGAAGCGACTTAGCAGCAGTAGCAGCAGGATGCAGAGTAGTGGGGCTGGGGGGAAGTGAAGTCCCTGTGAATGGGTATCGGATTTCTTTCAGGGGGAATGGAAATGTTCTAAAATTAGATTGTGGTGAGGGTTGCACAAGCTTGTGCCAGGCACGGTGCTAAGAACGTTCTCTGCGTGCTGCATGTGTTAACTGCTTCAGTCGTGTCTGACTCTTTGGGACTTTGTGGACTGTAGCCGGCGAGGCTCCTCTGTCCGTGGGATCCTGTAGGCAAGAATCCTGGAGGGGGCTGGGTTGCCATGACCTCCTCCAGAGGACCTTCCCCACACAAGGATCGAACCCGCATCTCTTCTGTCTCCTGCACCGGCAGGCGGGTTCTTTATTGCTATTGCCAACGGAGAAGCCTGAACGTTCTCTGTGTTTTTGTATTTAAACCTCCTAAGCCTTTAATTTGACGGTGTGGATCACAATAAACAGTGGAAAATTTGGAAAGAGATGGGAATACCAGACCACCTGACCTGCCTCTTGAGAAACCTATATGCAGGTCAGGAAGCAACAGTTAGAACTGGACATGGAACAACAGACTGGTTCCAAATAGGAAAAGGAGTATGTCAAGGCTGTATATTGTCACCCTGCTGATTTAACTTCATGCAGAGTACATCATGAGAAACGCTGGGCTGGAAGAAGCACAAGCTGGAATCAAGATTGCCGGGAGAAATATCAAACACCTCAGATATGCAGATGACACCACCCTTATGGCAGAAAGGTAAGAGGAACTAAAAAGCCTCTTGATGAAAGTGAAAGTGGAGAATGAAAATGTAGGCTTAAAGCTCAACATTCAGAAGACAAAGAGCATGGCATCTGGTCCCATCACTTCATGGGAAATAGATAGGCAAACAGTGGAAACAGTGTCAGACTTTAGTTTTTGGGCTCCAAAATCACTGCAGATGGTTATTGCAGCCATGAAATTAAAAGACGCTTACTCCTTGTAAGGAAAGTTATGACAACCTAGATAGCATATTCAAAAGCAGAGACATTGCTTTGCCAACAAAGGTCCATCTAATCAAGGCTATGGTTTTTCCTGTGGTCATGTATGGATGTGAGAGTTGGACTGTGAAGAAAGCTGAGTGCTGAAGAATTGATGCTTTTGAACTGTAGTGTTGGAGAAGACTCTTGAGAGTCCCTTGGACTGCAAGGAGATCCAACCAGTCCATACTGAAGGAGATCAGCCCTGGGATTTCTTTGGAAGAAATGATGCTAAAGCTGAAACTCCAGTACTTTGGCCACCTCATGCGAAGAGTTGACTCACTGGAAAAGACTCTGATGCTGGGAGGGATTGGAGGCAGGAGGAGAAGGGGATGACAGAGGATGAGATGGCTGGATGGCATCACTGACTCGATGGACGTGAGTCTGAGTGAAGTTCAGGAGTTGGTGATGGACAGGGAGGCCTGGTGTGCTGCGATTCATGGGGTCACGAAGAGTAGGACACGACCGAGCAACTGAACTAAACTGAGTATGTAGAACAAGTAAGGAAGGAAGGAAGGTTAGAATGAGTTTTCAGAGTTCTGGTTTAGGCAACAAGGTTGGTAGTGCTATTTTCAAATAGCAAAAAAAAAAAAAAAAAGAGAGAGAGAGAAGATTTGAAGATTAATCAATGAATTCACTCCAGAACAGATGAATTTGAGATGTCTGTGAATTTCAGGTGGTAACGTCCAGTGAGCAATTGTAAACATAGACGTGGGAGTTTTGGACACAAATCAAGTAGCCGTTTGGGGAGTTATAAGCATACAAGTGAGACAGTTTTGAGAAACAGGAAGAAGAGCATCCCTGCATAAACCAGAGATGTGGGCAAGAAAACTGCTGAAGAAAATGATGTCACAAAAATAAAACAAGGGAATTAAGAAAACAATTCCATTTATAATAGCATCAAACCCAAAATACATTGGTATACATTTAACAAAAGCTGTACACTGAAAACTATAAAACAATGTTATAAGAAATTAAAGATCTATGTAAGTAGAAAGATATCCATATTTGTAGATCAGAGGTCTTGATAATTTAAGAGGCTACTATCCCTAAAACTGATCTACAGCTTCAATGCAACCCACATTGAAATTCCAGACTGTTCAGCAGAAACTGACAAACTGATCCTAAATTTTTAAGGAAATGCAAGGGCAAATAATCTTGAGAAAATGGGAGGACTCACACTTCTTGATTTTAAACTTACCACAGCATGCTTTGGTATTCAAGACAGTGTGGTCCTACCATAAAGATAAACATAGATCAATGGAGTAGGATTGAGAACCCAGATAGTAACTCTCAGCTTTATGCTCCACTGATTTTTCAACAAGGGTACCCAGGCCATTGAATGGGGAAAGAATTGACTTTTCAACACACGATGTGAAGACCACTGAAAATCCACATGCAAAATAATGAAGGCGGACTCCGAGCCTACAACATACACAAAAATTAAATTCAAGATGGATCACAAACCTAAAAAAGGAGCTAAAAGTATAAAACTCTTAGAAAAAATATAGGACTAAATATTCATGAACTTGGGTTAGGCCATGCTATGCTATGACAGCAAAAGCACAAGCCATAGAACAAAGACGAGATAAACCAGATTCATCAAAAATAAAACGATTTGTGCTACAAGGGACACAATCAAAGAAATTAAAAGGCAACCCAAAGAATGGTAGAAACTATTTGCAAATTATATATTTGATAAGATAAATAACAGGGTGACAATATACAGCCTTGACGAACTCCTTTTCCTATTTGGAATCAGTCTGTTGTTCCATGTCCAGTTCTAACTGTTGCATCCTGACCTGCATACAAATTTCTCAAGAGGCAGATCAGGTGGTCTGGTATTCCTATCTCTTTCAGAATTTTCCACAGTTTATTGTGATCCATACAGTCAAAGGCTTTCGTCAAGGCTGTATATTGTCACCCTGTTTATTTAACTTATATGCAGAGTACATCATGAGAAACGCTGCACTGGAAGAAACACAAGCCAGAATCAAGATTGCCGGGAGAAATATCAAACACCTCAGATATGCAGATGACACCACCCTTATGGCAGAAAGTGAAGAGGAACTAAAAAGCCTCTTGATGAAAGTGAAAGTGGAGAGTGAAAAAGTTGGCTTAAAGCTCAACATTCAGAAAACTAAGATAATGGCATCGGGTCCCATCACTTCATGGGAAATAGATGGGGAAACAGTGGAAATAGTGTCAGACTTTATTTTTCTGGGCTCCAAAATCACTGCAGATGGTGACTGCAGCCATGAAATTAAAAGATGCTTACTCCTTGGAAGGAAAATTATGACCAACCTAGATAGCATATTCAAAAGCAGAGCCATTACTTTGCCAACAAAGGTTCATCTAGTCAAGGCTATGGTTTTTCCAGTGCTCATGTATGGATGTGAGAGTCGGACTGTGAAGAAGGCTGAGCGCCGAAGAATTGATGCTTTTGAACTGTGGTGTTGGAGAAGACTCTTGAGAGTCCCTTGGACTGCAAGGAGATCCAACCAGTCCATTCTGAAGGAGATCAGCCCTGGGATTTCTTTGGAAGGAATGATGCTAAAGCTGAAACTCCAGTACTTTGGCCACCTCATGCGAAGAGTTGACTCATTGGAAAAGACTCTGATGCTGAGAGGGATTAGGGGCAAGAGGAGAAGGGGACAACAGAGGATGAGGATGGCTGGATGGCATCACTGACTCGATGGACGTGAGTCTGAATGAACTCCGGGAGTTGGTGATGGACAGGGAGGCCTGGCGTGCTGCGATTTATGGGGTCACAAAGAGTCGGACACTACTGAGTGACCGATCTGATGTGATCTGATCTGCTATTTGATAAGAGACATAACTAGAATGTAAAAAAATTTTCAATTAAATAATAAAAAGACAACTCAATTTACAAAGGCTGTCAATTATAACTCAATCAAGCTGAAAATAAGAAAATAAAATAAGCAAAGCATCTGAATAGATAGTTCTCCAAAGATGATACAGCAAGGACCAAGAAGCATATGATAAGATGTTCATATTATTAGCCAGCAGAAAAATTCAAATCAAAACTACGAGGCACTACCTCATACCTCTAAATTGGTTAAAAACAAATGCTGGCGAAGATGTAGAGAAAATGGAACCCCATATACCACAAGTGGGATTATAATATGGTATAGATACTGTGGAAATAGCTTGGCAATAGCTCAAAATGTTAAGCACGTAGCTACTATATGAGTATATGACACAGCAATTCCACTCCTTGCTGTATACCTGAAGGAAATGAAAACAAGGTCTATGAAAAAACTTGTACGGTAATGCTGAGAGCTGCATTATTTGTAATGATCAATCCAAACCTTTCATCAGCTGATGAATGGATAAATGAAAATATATGTACACAATAGAGTATTATTCAGCTACAAAAGAAAGAATGAAGTACAGACACATGCTACAACATGGATGATTCTTAAAAATATTATGTTAAGTGAAAGAAACCAGTGAGTAAAACCTACATCCTGTATTATTCCATTCACACGAGATGGCTGGAACAGACAGATCTACAGAAGAACAAAGTAGATGAGTGGTTGCCTAGGATGCAGAGTAGTGGGGCTGGGGGGAAGTGAAGTCCCTGTGAATGGGTATCAGATTTCTTTCAGGGGGAATGGAAATGTTCTAAAATTAGAGTGTGGTGAGGGTTGCACAAGCTTGTGCCAGGCACGGTGCTAAGAACGTTGTCTGTGTGCTGCATGTGTTAATTGCTTCAGTCGTGTCTGACTCTTTGCCACCTTGTGGACTGTAGCCCGGGAGGCTCCTCTGTCCATGGGATCCTGCAGGCAAGAATCCTGGAGGGGGCTGGGTTGCCATGACCTCCTCCAGAGGACCTTCCCCACACAAGGATCGAACCCGCATCTCTTCTGTCTCCTGCACCGGCAGGCGGGTTCTTTATTGCTATTGCCAACGGAGAAGCCTGAACGTTCTCTGTGTTTCTGTATTTAAACCTCCTAAGCCTTTAATTTGACGGTGTGGATCACAATAAACAGTGGAAAATTCGGAAAGAGATGGGAATACCAGACCACCTGACCTGCCTCTTGAGAAACCTATATGCAGGTCAGGAAGCAACAGTTAGAACTGGACATGGAACAACAGACTGGTTCCAAATAGGAAAAGGAGTATGTCAAGGCTGTATATTGTCACCCTGCTGATTTAACTTCTATGCAGAGTACATCATGAGAAAGAATGGGCTGGAAGAAGCACAAGCTGGAATCAAGATTGCTGGGAGAAATATCAAACACTTCAGATATGCAGATGACACCACCCTTATGGCAGAAAGGGAAGAGGAACTAAAAAGCCTCTTGATGAAAGTGAAAGTGGAGAGTGAAAAAGTAGGCTTAAAGCTCAACATTCAGAAGACAAAGATCATGGCATCTGGTCCCATCACTTCATGGGAAATAGATGGGGAAAACAGTGGAAACAGTGTCAGACTTTATTTTGGGGGGCTCCAAAATCACTGCAGATAGTTATTGCAGCCATGAAATTAAAAGACGCTTACTCCTTGGAAGGAAAGTTATGACCAACCTAGATAGCATATTCAAAAGCAGAGACATTACTTTGCCAATAAAGGTCCATCTAGTGAAGGCTATGGTTTTCGCAGGTCATGCGAAGAGTTGACTCATTGGAAAAGACTCTGAATATGGGAGGGATTGGGGCCAGGAGGAGAAGGGGATGACAGAGGATGAGATGGCTGGATGGCATCACTGACTTAATGGACATGAGTCTGAGTGAACTCCTGTAGTTGGTGATGGACTGGGAGGCCTGGCGTGCTGCGATTCATGGGCTTGCAAAGAGTCGGACACGACTGAGCGACTGAACTGAACTGAACTGATGATATGATATACAGTATATAATTAGACAATTGGATTTTTGCTGGTTTCAGTCAGTTCATTTCTGTTCAATCGTTTAGTCATGTCCGACTAACCCCAGCACGCTAGGCCTCCCTGTCCATCACCAACTCCTGGAGTTCACCCAAACCCATGTCCATTGAGTCGGTGATGGCATTCAACCATCTCATCCTCTGTCGTCCCCTTCTCCTCCCACCTTCAATCTTTCCCAGCAATCAGGTCTTTTCCAATGAGTCACCTCTTCGCATCAGGTTATCAAACTATTGGAGCTTCAGCTTCAACATCAGTCCTCAAATGAACGCTCAGGACTGATATCTTTTAGGATGGACTGGTTGGATCTCCTTGCAGTCCAAGTGTTAGTCCTTGAGAATTCAAGGACTCTCAAGAGTCTTCTCCAACACCATTCTTCAAAAGCATCAATTCTTCGGTGCTTAGCTTTCTTCACAGTCCAACTCTCACATCCATACATGACCACTGGAAAAACCATAGACTTGACTAGATGGACCTTTGTTGGCAAAGTAATGTCTCTGCTTTTGAATATGCTGTCTAGGTTGGTCATTACTTTCCTTCCAAGGAGTATGCATCTTTTAATTTCATGGCTGCAATCACCATCTTCAGTGATTTTGGAACCCCCAAAATAAAGTCAGTTACTGTTTCCACTGTTTCCCCGTCTATCTGCCATGATGTGATGGGACCTGATGCCATGATCTTCGTTTTCTGAATGTTGAGCTTTAAGCCAACTTTTTCACTTTCCTCTTTCACTTTCATCAAGAGGCTCTTTAGTTCTTCTTCACTTTCTGCCATAAGGGTGGTGTCATCTGCATATCTGAGGTTATTGACATTTCTCTTGGCAACTTGATTCCAGCTTGTGCTTCTTCCAGCCCAGTGTTTCTCATGATGTACTCTGCATAGAAGTTAAATAAGCAGGGTGACAATATACAGCCTTGACGTACTCCTTTTCCTATTTGGAACCAGTCTGTTGTTCCATGTCCAGTTCTACCTGTTGCTTCCTGACCTGCATACAAATTTCTCAAGAGGCAGGTCAGGTGGTCTGGTATTCCCATCTCTTGAAGAATTTTCCACCATTTATTGTGATCCATACAGTCAAAGGCTTTGGCATAGTCAATAAAACAGAAATAGATATTTTTCTGGAACTCTCTTGCTTTTTCAATAACCCAGCAGATGTTGGCAATTTGATCTCTGGTTCCTCTGCCTTTTGTAAAACCAGCTTGAACATCTGGAAGTTCACGGTTCACGTATTGGTGAAGCCTGGCTGGGAGAATTTTGAGCATTACTTTACTAGCGTGTGAATGAGTGCAATTGTGCAGTAGTTTGAGCATTCTTTGGCATTGCCTTTCTTTGGGATTGGAATGAAAACGGACCTTTTCCAGTCCTGTGGCCACTGCTGAGTTTTCCAAATTTGTCGGCATATTGAGTGCAGCACTTTCCCAGCATCATCTTTCAGGATTTGAAGTAGCTCAACTGGGATTCCATCACCTCCACCAGCTTTCTTTGTAGTGATGCTTCCTAAGGCTCACTTGACTTCACATTCCAGGATGTCTGACTCTAGGTGAGTGATCACAGCACGTGATTATCTGGGTCATGAAGATGTTTTTTGTACAGTTCTTCTGTGTATTCTTGCAACCTCTTCTTATTTATCTTCTGCTTCTGTTAGGTCCATACCATTTCTGTCCTTTATTGTGCCCATCTTTGCATGAAATGTTCCCTTGATTATTTCTAATTTTCTTGAAGAGATCTCTAGTCTTTCACATTGTATTGTTTTCTTCTATTTCTTTGCACTGAAAGCCGCTGAGGAAGGCTTTCTTATGTCTCCTTGCTCTTTTTTGGAACTCTGCATTCAAATGGGTATATCTTTCCTTTTCTCCTTTGCTTTTCATTTCTCTTCTTTTCCTAGCTATTTGTAAGGCTTCCTTAGACAGCCATTTTGCTGTTTTGCATTTCTTTTTCTTGGGGATGGTCTTGCTCCCTGTCTGCTATACAATGTCACAAACCTCAATCCATAGTTCATCAGGCACTCTGTCTATTAGATCTAGTCCCTAAATCTATTTCTCACTTCCACTGTATAACTTAAGTTTCCCTAGGCTTTTTACATATCTTAAGAATGAGAACCAGTTGGTAGAACCACTAAAGAGCATGTCGTTTTTTTCAAGATAATCCTCTGCATCTAAAAGAAACACACTATAATGTTCCTTTTTCCTCCCTATTAATGTTACTTATATAATCATGGCCCTAGATGAGTATTTTTATTTCGAAGTGATGAGTCCTATCCACTGGACAGCCAGGGAATTCCTTGGATTAGTTTTGAAACCACCGTTGTATTAAGTATGTAAAACACAATTGATGTGATTATCGCAAGGTGTACCTTTTGCATTGGAATAGAGAACACAAAGTTTCCTGACATACGAATAATGGTCTGATAACTTTACAGTTCGCACTAGTATCTTTGTGGACATCCTGACTTCTTCAAAGCCAGTTTTTTTTTTTGCATGGATGGTTCCCTTTTTATTTTCAAAGCATCATGAATGCTATTTAAATTATAATAAAATCCCTTCTAGGGAAATTTAGTAGGGGCAGTATGTGGTTGACGTTGACCAACACCTGTCCTTTATAGTTATGTGCTAAAAAGCAGGTGTTCATACATTTATTGTGCTTCTGTTGGGCTTTTCATCTCTACCCTCTTATCTGAAAATGTTGATAATTCAAAAGATTTCATAGCAACAGTACAGTTTGTGCTTTATCACTTAGAGCAAACAAAACCTATTCCTTCATTGGGATGAATGTATTACTTTTTCAATCTTTATTTAAGCAAATTGAGTCCAAGGCATTCCAAAGTAACACATTACCACTTTCCCACTTGTCCTTCCTGCGGTGTTCACTCTCTCTTGGAAGACGGTCATCTTGCCTGCTGGATCCTTCTCTTAGTCTGGCTCTGTGTGATATGAGATCAAAGGGCTTTCATTTTCTGTATCAACTAGGCTGGCTGTCTTGTCTCAGTGAGATTAAGTAGCCTCTGGAGACTAGTGACACGAGAGCAGCAGCTGATGAGCTGATGGTTAGCATACAATTTGGTTGTCTTAATTCTTTCTAAGTGGTAGTTTGTATAGTCTGACATCTTTCTTTTATGATTGTGTCTGTGGCTCATTTGTTCAGGGCAACTGTGCAGCATACCCCAGACCTGATAATCAGTGATCCGAGTTTCTCAAAAGGCCAGTGAGGCACATCAGTTCTCTCCTAAGCTTCATGTATTTCTCATGCTAAGGGAAGGGCCAGAGTTTTTGTTCCTTTCTTTGATCTTTTTGGTACAATGTGAAGTACCAAACTATTCAACCCCAGATAAATTCTAAATCCTCTACCCAGAATTTACCCCAAAGTTGCTTAAAGGAAGTGTTATTAAAAGCCTTTGCTGATCCCCGGGAAAAGCTGTGTAAGGCTGGTGTGGGTCCTGCTACATGGACACTCTTCTGTATCTGGAAGTTTATGGTTCACATGTTCCACAGTCATACTGAACCACTTCTCTGGAGATAAGACTTGAACACCCTTGCAAAAGAAAGTGCAGTCGTGTTTTTAAGGGTAGAAACAAGACACTGGTATGTATTAACAACATTCTCTCTCAGAGTATTCGCCTTGACTTCACTTTCAGAGATTTCCTAGCCAGCTGCTTCTTCAAGAAAAAGGAGGTCATCAAGTAGAAACTCCCTGAGTTTGCCTTCTTCACCATCTTCAGACTTCTCTAGGCGTACACCGACTCTTTCCTTCTTCCTTCCTATGCCAGAAGAGAAAGTTCTACCTCTTTCTAAGTCTTTCTCTCAGTGTGTGCCCGAAACCTCTGGCCTCCTCCGTACCTCACCTCCTCTCACGTCTTGACCCCTCCTTTCTCCTCTGGGTACACATGTGCTCAAGACTCTGCCAGACATTAGAGAAAAAAAAAAAAAAAACAGCGACAGAAACAACTACCCTTTCTTTAGCTCAACTTCCTTTTTTTTCTGGGCTGATGCCTTACATTTCACCTTTTCTTCATCATCAAATTCTTAAGAAAGACAACATGCCTTATTTTAGGTACTGGGTCTGATTCTCTTTTTCATCCCCTGTCCTCTGATTTCTGCCCCACCCTGCTGTTCTCGCCAATCAAGAAAAACCGTTCGGTTCTCCTCTTACTCGCCTCTCCTTTCCATTTGCCTCTCAGGATTAGTCTCTCCAGCAGGAGAGCATCTTCTGAGTTCTGTCTCATTTCCTTCTCTTGGTCCCCCTCGTATATCCTTCTAAACGTTGTGCCTCTTCTCTTTGTTTTCTGTCCCTCAGTTAGAGTTGGGGTTTTCTAAGGGTACTCATCCTTCTCTCCTCCCCTCGCTCCTCTTCCTCCTCATCCCTAGGCAATCTCATGACTTTCTTCCAGCCAGAAACTTGCATCACCAGCTACTCATAGGAATTCTCCTTGCGGCACCTCAGAATTCAGCGCACAGGAAAGAATGACACAGCAAACCCCTTCCATGGGAACTGCTCACACACACCTCTTCTCCTCCCTTGCTCCGTCAGGACCTCCTCATCCTCTCAGATGCCCCAGAGGGATCCGAGCCCTCTTATCTTGTCTTCTTACTTCCTCTCAGTTCTACTGTCTTCACTCTTCATTCCATTACCTCAGTCTAGATCGGCCCTCATCGCCTCACACGTGGAAGGCTGCACCTAGGCATTTCCTGCATTATATTTCTACAACTATATCTGATCCTATCACTGGCAGGAATAAAGACTTCCTTCCATTTCCAGCTGCCTACAAAATCTATTTGAGTCCAAACTCCTTAGTGTGGCATATGATCCGCTTCAGATTGTGATCAAGCCTAGTTTTCTAATTATTCTGGTCGCCCACCTCCATATTACACACTCCAGAATGTTCTCCATCTGTGCCTTCATAGACAGGGTCAGGGTGATCCTTTTCCCTGAAATGCTCTCTCTTTTATTTTTTGGTCCTCTCCTCTGCCTGGAAAATCTCAATTCCTCCTTTTACCTGGACTCCAGCATCACCTTCCTTCTAGCGCACTGGTCTTCACTGACCACAGCTCCTACCCCAGGCCCACAACTTTCACAACTTTAACTGTCCTGCCTTTGGTGTTCCCAGAGCATTTTATGCACATGCATGCTAAGTCACTTCAGTTGTGTCCAACTCTTTGCGACCCCATGGATTGATTGCAGCCCTCCAGGCTCTTCTGTCCATGGGATTCTCCAGGCAAGAACACTGGAGTAGGTTGCCATTTCCTGTTCCAGGTTATCTTCCTGGTCCAGGGATGGAACCCATGTCTCCTCCATTGGCGGGTGGGTTCTTTACCATTCAGCTACCAGCATGCTTCCCCTTAAAGTCCTGTCTCATCCTACTGCCCTTTGTCTGTTAGTCTGTCTTCCCCGCCAGGCTTCTCCAAAGCCACATTCATTTTTCTCCTATGCCTAGGATTCTCCCCCAGTTCCTATTTTGTTTTTGAGATGCAATAGAAAGCCTTAGCTGCCTGCCTCAGGAAACACTGGTAGTCCTCTGTCACCACGCCTACAATTTTCTATTCGTGTTTGCTATTACAGCACTTATTATATTGATGCTGTATGTTTACTTTTCTGTCTCTTCCTGCTAGACTGAGAGTATCTCAGGAGCAGGGAACCTTGTCTTATTCATCGTCATGGCCACCCAAGTGGTTAACACAGTGCCCAGAACACAGTAGGTACCAAATAAATGTTTGGCAAATAAACTGCCAAGCCCCTAAGCCTTTATTATTTATATCTGAGTTACTTTTAGATGTCAAATGGTGCTTTTTTTTTTTTTTTCGGTGCTTTTGTTTTGAATGGCTATATAAGATACATTTTATCAAGTGCTTATTAATTTACTATGAACGTTTCACCAACAGTGATCATCACCTGCACAGAAAATTTAAAATCCTCATTCCTTAGAGAAGGGTCATGTTAAGGGACTAGAAAACAACCCTGACTTGTGGGAAACTGAGCCTGAGAGAGTGCTGAATTAAAAGGAAAGGAGTGAACACATAAAGTGGCATACAGTGCTTGCTCAAGGCATTGGAATGCCAATAAATACATAACATCCCACACCCTGGAGTCTGTTTTCTTTAAAGGGAAAACAAAAAAGGTAACTGAAGTTACTTACCAAATTTATGCTAAAAACCAAGATTAAAAACTACACTGAAAATCCCCTTGGTCCCAAGAACCATAGTGTTTCTATGAAGTATCCTCCTACTGGTGTTTTTCTCATAATCACCAAATTACGGGACAGAAAAGAACGTGATTGTATGTATGTGTAATCAGTTGAGGTGGGCAAGTTGGGGGAAAGTTAGGGGGGAAGTGAAGATCAGAAGAATCAGCACTTCTCTTTTCCCTGGCTTCCTCTCCCCTTGTAGATTTGCACAGATAATATACATTCACTTTATAAAAATCAGTCAACAGGAAAAAGCTCCCTGGGCTATAAACTGAAACACTGATCTGAGGGAGTCTGGTTTCAGAGTTCCTATTTTCTATGGCTAACAACTGTGAGTTATTTTGTGAACTCTTCATTACCTGAAGAGCTTAGGTGCTTTAAATTATTAGTAATACAAATTAGTAATTATATTAAATGACCCCAGATTTTCTTTTAGCCTGGTGAGTCCTTTCAAAGCTGGGCTGTTTCAGCCAGCTACTATCACTGTATTTTCCCTTTTATTTTTTTCTTTCTTTTTTCCCCCTTGAGTTATGTTGTGCTGTGTGGTATTATGGGTATTTCCCAATATTATCAACCCATGTACATCCATTTTAACTTAGCCCATATCCTGCTTCCTACACTCTTCTAAACTTTTATCTATGAATCACTCAAAATTTTACATATTCTAGAAATTACACACTTACTTTTCAGAATATAGTAACCACTCTTCCTCCCTTATTTGAAACATTTTTAACATCTCTCCTAAAGGAACTCTCCATTGCTTATGCTAGTTTATACAATTATAGTTAGCACTTATGGTGAGCCAGGGGGAAAAGTAATTATCAAGGCCATTTTTTCCCTTTCTTTTCTCCTTGCTCATCTTTTTTATTCTTCGCAAAGCCTGGGGGTCTGGAGCACAGGTGGGGAGTTCTTCCACAGGAAGAAAGGTACCTGGCTGTGAGCACCTTCACACCTCATGATTATCTATTAGGTATTGGCTCATTTGAAAACTGTTAGGCAGGCTGGGATTGGAGGTTGGAGGAACCAGGGTAGAAAGCGATTTGTCCACGTTAGAAAAGAATCAATCGATATGGAGAGCCCCAAACTCAGAGAGATGACTCAGCCCTGCAAGAAAACTGTGGACTTGGGAGTTTTTCACAGCTGTTGAAGGATGAAGAAAGCACTCCTAGATTATTAGAATTAGGAAGCAGTGCTTCAAGTTTTAAAAGAATAAATTCAGTTTCACCCAAAGAGATGAAATCTGGGAATTTACATAAAGAGATAGTTCAGGCTAAAATTAAAAGACACTTTCTGGGACTGAAGACATAAGTGATTATATATTCAATATATAACACATATAAAAATATATGTATGATAAAGATATATTTAAACAGGAAATTTTAATTAGAAAAATTCAGACAATACAAAGGGGAGTACAATGAACAATGAGTCCCCCTCCTTGCTCACACTCTTCTCTGCCCACCTCCCCTGCCAGGTCCCCTTGCTGAACAAAATCCCTGCTACTTAGGTGTTATTTATCCTTTTAGAGAAATTCTATGCACTTAAAAACACGTATGTGTGCGAGGTTTTTTTTTTACCGCCTGCACCTTACTTTCTCCACTTATCAATGTGTCTTAAAAATCTTTCCGTATCAGTCCATATAGAGCTGTCTTATGCTTTATGACTGTGGCAGAATTTAATAAGCCATTCCTTTCTGATGGACATTGAGGCTGTCTGCTCTCTTCTGCTCTTACAAAACTGTACTGGATTACAACTGAACTAAAAGAATGACATGAAACCCTCATGATGGGAGGGTTGGAGGCAGGGTGGGACAGAATGAACTGCTGCTCTCACATGAGCCAAACCTCTTTAGGGTCTGATTCTCTGTGTGCCTCACTGCCATGCAAAACTAGGGGGGAAATGCAGAGGAATCCACGAGAGGGCCACATTCTGTGGTTTGCCCATTAGATTGGCAGGTTTCCATGGTGTGGAGTCATTATGTAACGGTATTCCAAGTCTTACATGGCAGTGGGGGAACATTTTAGAAACACACCTGAGTTCTTTGAGAAGAAGAATGTGGAAGGAGCACTGGGTTTGGATCACAGGAACGTGGTTTGAGCCTCAGCTCTGCCCTTTACTTGTGTGTTCACTGAAGCCATCTTTGCACCTCTGAACCTTTTATTTTTTCTCCTGTAAAATGGGGATAATAGTACCAACGTTATGTTTTGAAGCTGTAATGAAGTCAGGCTTATGAAGTGATGGTGTAAGCCAGTGGTTTTCAAAGTTTAGACAGGTTCTGATTCAGAAGGTCTGGAGTGAAGCTTGGGAATTTACATTTCTAATAAATTCTCAGATGACGCTGATGTTGTTGGTCTGGGGACCAGAATTTGAGAAACGCTGGTATAAGCCATAAAGGACTGATAGGTGGTGTTACATTTTTTGTTATTACAGTTATTCTCCTAGAAAGAACACTATCTTTACATATCTCCTTAGAGAAATGAGAGAGGCCATGATAATCACCTTCAAATTAAAGTGAACATTCTTCCAGCCAATCAAGTACAATGAAAACCACAGAAATCTCTAAAGAGATTGAACTTGTTAGGGGAGGGTGGTATTAAACACATAATTTTGCACACTTTGAGTTTATTTAAATGTTCATGCACCTCTGAAGTCGATGGTAAACAGCACTTGACAGGAAGTGGAAGTATAAAAATAAACAAGAAAGGCTCACCTCGTGGCATTGCTGCCTTAACTGAACACAGGAAGCCCTGGAAATCTTGCAAGACTGTCTGTTCCTTCATGATGTCTAGCCCGATTTTAAGACCCCAAATTATTTTTGGTTTGTATTAGGGAAACAGAAACAATTGGAGGGGGAAAAATACATATGTGTGCACATGAGTGTATATATATATATATATATATATATACACACACCACTCCAGTCCTCTTGCCTGGGAAATCCCACAGATGGAGGAGCCTGGTAGGCTGCAGTCTATGGGGTCGCGGAGAGTTGGACATGACTGAGCAACTTCACTTTCACTTTTCACTTTCATGCATTGGAGAAGGAAATGGCAGCCCACTCCAGTGTTCTTGCCTGGAGAATCCCAGGGACGGGGGAGCCTGGTGGGCTGCCGTCTATGGGGTCGCACAGAGTGGGACACGACTGAAGTGACTTAGCAGCAGCATATATATTTAAAAGAGATTTATGATAAGGTATTGGCTCCTACAACCTTGGAGGCTGAGAAATGCAGACCCAGAAAAGCCTATGGTATACTTTCAGTCTGAGTGCAAGAACCAGGAGCACCATTGATATAAGTTTCTTTCTGAATGTGAATACGGAGGCAGGAGAAGATCAATGTCCCAACGTAAAGACAGTCAGGCAGAGAGAGAGAATTCTTTCTTATTCAACCTTTTATTCCATTCAGGCCTTCAATAGATTGGACAAGGCCCAGTCACATTGGGAGGGCCATCTGCTTTACTCAGTCTCCCAATTCAAATATTAATCTCATCTAGAAAGATCCTCACAGACACCCTTGGAAATAACATGTGACCAAATATCTAGGCACCTCATGGCCCAGTGAAGTTGACACAGACCATTAACTATCATGGTATTGTTGATGAATATCTGAAATGAGCCACTTTCAGTTTGCTTATCAGTGGCTTTCCAGTCCACAAGCCTACATCAAAATGTTGGATGCTTCAAGGAAGACAAACTTCAGCTGCAGCTGTGTGTATAGTCAGCTTCACATTCTAGTTGTCACACATCGTACAGCAACATATTTCAGTGGCCGACTTACAGCTCAACCTCATAAAACTCACATTTTGGGTAATGATGGCCAGTGGCTGCCATCACCATTATCATATGTATGTAGGAGAGGTGCTGCCAGCAGGTCTGCCAGGATATAAATGCTGTTCAGTATTTAAATGTATGTTAAGAATGAGTCAGAATCATTGATTTATTTCTGTGTAGGAATCCACACATTTGGCTTTTAACACTGAAAGGCTATCTTCTGAAATCTGCCATACACTTTCTCCGCATCCCCATCCCAACCAATAAATTCAGCCTGTGGAACAATAGACATACCTCAGTACATTCCTGGGATCCCAAGAGATATTTTTAAAGACAAATATTAAAATGAATGAGACAGCTATAAGAGTTTGGATGTAAATTAGTATGAATGATGAAGCAAAATGTTCAAACCACAGCATGGTAAGAGGAAAACATTGGGGTTGTCTGTGAAGAATGCTTTTGTGAAGATGGCATCTTCTTCTGGTGGGTTTCCTTGCTTTCCATCTCCCTGATTTCCTTCTTGACACTGTACAGCTATTTCCTCTCTAATACAGAAACTCTCCCTTACAGAATCTTTTTCCATGGCTGGCTTTCATCACTTTTTGATAGGTACCTAAATATTTCAGTTTTTTCTACTTTATTTTCCCTTAACAATAACTGCTGCCCAATCAACTCATTCATCTTTCCCCCTGTTATAAAGTATTTGAGATATTGAATGAGTGTTTATCAAGCACCACTTGGAATCCTCTAGATTCTCTTGTTTGGTATTTTCTTAGAGTCCTGGTCTCAGTTTCACTTGGAAGTTTAAATTAGGTTTGTCTGATCATTTAAAATTTTTGAGTTCAAAATTCATTGTGGGCTTTCTCTTCTTGTCTTCTTGTTCTTGTCTTGCCTGATGGATATTTTTGTGTGTGTAAATGAAGGACAGATCTTAAAATCTAAGACTTGTTTAATAGATCATGCACATTTTTCAACAATATTCAGACATATGATACAGAAAAGCAAATACTATGCTTTGAAATCTCCACAAATGATTACAGCTAATATTTATTTGCTATTTGCTATGAAGTAGGTCCATGGCAAAGTTCAACCTAGGAGTTAGGGATCTTTTTTTTGGGGGGGGCATGCCACACAGCATGCAGAATCTTGGTTCTCCGACCAGGAATCAAACCTGTGCCCCTTTCAGTGGAAGCGCAGAATCCTAACCATTGGACCACCAGGGAAGGCCCTAGGAATCTTATTAAGAGTTTCTTACCCTTGGTGTCCATAGTAGTGTATCAGTAGTGTTAGTCACTCAGTTGTGTCCGACTCTTTGCAATCCCACAGACTGTAGCCTGCCAGGCTCCTTGGTCTATGGAATTCTCCAGGCAAGAATACTGGAGTGGATTACCATTCCCTTCTCCAGAGGACCTTCCTGACCCGGGGATCGAACCCGGGTCTCCTGCATTGCAGGCAGATTCTTTACCATTTGAACTATAGGGAAGACCTATTGGTGTCCACAGGTAATCTCATTAGTTCAGTTCAGTTGTCCAACTCTTTGTGACTCCATGGACTGCAGCATGCCAGTCTTCCCTGTCCATCACCAACTCCCAGAGCTTGCTCAAACTCATTTCCATTGAGTGGGTGATGCCATTCAACCATCTCATCCTCTGTCATCCCCTTCTCCCCGCTTTCAATCCTTCCCGGCATCAGGGTCTTTCCTAGGGAGTCAGTTCTTCGTAACAGGTGGCCAAAGTATTGGAATTTCAGCTTCAACATAGTCCTTCCAATGAATATTCAGGACTGATCTCCTTTAGGATGGACTGGTTGGATCTCCTTGCAGTCCAAGGGATGCTCAAGAGTCTTCTCTAACACCACAGTTCAAAAGCATCAATTCTTCTGTGCTCAGCTTTCCTTATAGTCCAACTCTCATATCTATATATGACTACTGGAAAAACCATAGCTTTGACTAGATGGCCCTTTGTCAGCACTCTCATAGGCAATCTCAAAATTATTATAGTTATTTGAGTTGAATTTCTGGTATTTGTAACTCAAAGAGAATTAATTTATGTAAATATGATACATGTTATTATATACACATTTGTCTTTGTGGGTGTGTAAAACAAAGTTCCATATCCTGAGCAAGGGGAGATCAAGGAGAAAAGGTCTGTGTTCTCTTGCTCTCACACCCATTTACACTGACTGAATCTACAAATCCCTAGAAGAACCTCCTGAGAGAAAACAACAAGGATTGGGGCCAGGAAGCTAACGTGCAAGGATTTCATGTGCATGGCTCCATGAGAAGGACCTGACCTTAAAGACAGGAAAATCTGAAGACTGAATAGGTAAAACATAAATATGGTTTAAAGATCAAAGAATATAGAAAGATACAGCATGTGGTGCAGTGGTAGAGAAAGTAAAGAATCTGCCTGCCAATGCAGGAGACACAGGAGATACAGGTTCCATCCCTGGGTTGGGAAGATCCCCCGGAGGAGGGCATGGCAACCCACTCCAGTGTTCTTGCCTGGAGAATCCCATGGACAGAGGGGACTAGTGGGCTAGTATTCTTGCCTGGAGAATTCCATAGACCGAGGAGCCTGGCAGGCTACAGTCTGTGGGGTTGCAAAGAGTCGGACACAACTGAAGCAACTTAGCACGCATACACACACACATACAATAAAGGGTCTCTCTCCTGTCCTACTATTTGGCCCTCTATTTGATGAAATCTCAGCCAGTTCCTAGACTGGTAACTGTCCTTCATTTCCTGTGTCAATTTCCATAGTTTCTTCAAGCAAATACAAGCAAAGCCAAACATAGATTCTTATTGTTCTTCAACTGTTGACAAAAGTAGCATATTTTACATATCATTCTGCACCTCTCTTTTTGTTTCTTCGTTTATTTTGGGCTTCTTTCCCTGTTGGTATAAAGAAAGTTTCCTCATTCTTTTTTAACTGCTGCTTAATGTTCTATGGTGTAGATGTATCGTTATTTAACCTTTTGGACAGACATGAGTTGTTTCTAACCTCTGGCTAGAAATCTCTGGCTATTACAAAAAATGCTATCAAGAATGACTGCACAAAAGTCATTTCTCACCTGTGCATGAATATCTGCATGATTAATTCCTCCATAAGTAGTTCTGAGTCTATATTTATTAATTTGGCTGCCTCAGGGGTTATTACAGCATGAGGGATCTTGTTTCCTGAACAGGGATTGAACTTGGGACCCCTGCATGGGGAGCAGGGAGTCTTAGCCACTGGCAGGGAAGTCCAGTAATTCTGAGTCTTTAGTGGCTTTTGTTATTTGAAAGTGACCACCTAGCTATCCTGTCTATGAAGATATACTTGTGGGAGAAGGGATGTGTGTCTGTAGAGCTAGAAAGGGCTATAACACCTTAGGGCCCAGTCCACTCTGCTTTTAGAACCCCTAAGAGAGTCCAACCTACGAAGAAGAGTCACATTCCTGCCCACTTTCAGAAGAAGGATGAGTGTGGGTCCTCAAGGTTGCCAAAGAGGTGACACTGGAGAGGAAACAGTGGCCTGAGTGAGGCATAGGGCTGTGGTTCAAATGTGAAGCCAGGATTGTGTTGTAAGCTTCTGGGGCTTAAGCAGCACTTTGTAAGGATTGGTGACCCCAGCAGTGCAAGTGGCCCTGGCAAAGGATGGCACAAAGACAAGCGTTTTCCATGTTTTTACATTTTCTCACTTGGAACTAACACTCTAACAAAAGCCATAGTACTGTGAAACCTGGTGATATTTGGGTAATATATGCTTAAGAAAGGTCCTGAATAATTGAAAGATATTAATAGAGGTTTTGGCTCAGAAGGTAAAGCATCTGCCTACAATGCGGGAGACCTGGGTTCAGTCCCTGGGTCGGGAAGATCTCCTGGAAAAGGAAATGACAACCCACTCCAGTATTCTTGCCTGGAGAATCCCATGGACAGAGAAGCCTGGTGGGCTATAGCCCATGGGGTTGCAAAGAGTCGGACACGACTGAGCAACTTCACTTCAAAGGGTGAAAGGTGCTTCCCAGGTGGTTCACTGGTAAAGAATCCGCCTGTCAATGCGGGAGACGCAAGAATCTCGGGTTCAATCCCTGGCTTGGGAAGATGCCCTGGAGTAGGAAATGACAACCCACTTCAGTATTCTTACCTGGAAAATTTAATGAATAGAGGAGCCTGGCAGGCTACAGACATGGGGTTGCAAAGAGTCAGAAATGCCCGAGCACAAACACACACATAGGGTGAGAAGTTAAGAGTCCTACTTCACCCATCTCTTGATGTTAATAAATGGGAATCGACTCTGTTGAGAGTTGCTGTGTATCCTTCTTAATTTTTCAATATATATATATCTGTATTTACCAATGTAAATAATTTTTGTTATATAAATAGGATATCTCTACACATATTATTTGTGTACTTGTTTTTATTTTAAATATGTATTTTGGAGATTTTCCAAGTCAAAAATATAAAGATCTACTTCAATATCTCTAAATGCTGCATAGATGTCTACCATAATTGACCTGACCAATCCTGATATTTGGCTATTAGAAAAAATGCTATAGAAAACACCTTTGTACTTGTCTCTGGGCATATATGTGAGTGCTTCTCAAGAACTGAAGCCTAGACGATGAAATACTGGACTGAAAGGTACGCATATTTAAAATTCTGATGGATACTACCACGTTATCTTCTCTTAAAAAGGTTTTGCTAGTTGACTCTCTTGCCAAGAGTATAGGAAAAAGACTGCCCACAATCTTACTAATAATGGATCTTATCCATCCTTTAAATTTTTGTCAATTATATTTTTAAAATCATGTTACATTGTAAACATAACTTATATTTCTTAGATTACCAGTGAGGTTGAACTCCTTTCATAAAATTCGTTTATATTACTTCCATAAGTTGCCTGTTCATTTCTTTTGCCCATTTTTCTCTTAGGTAGCTGTTTTAATTAATTTGAAGAATTATTTTATGTTCTGTTTTCTGTTACTTACGTAGCAAGTATTTTTTGTCTGTTCTCTCATTTAACTCTTAACTTGAATGTAACTATTAAGACTCTTTTAGTTGTGTCTTAATTTATAAGACTACTATAACAAAATACCATGTGCTAGGTAGCTTATAAACAAGGGAAATTTATTTCTCACAGTTCTAAAAGCTGGACCATCCAAGATCAAGGTGGAGACATGGTTGGGTAAGGGCCCACTTCCTGGTTTGTAGCTGGCACCTTCTCACTCTGCCCTTATGTGGTGTAAAGGGCAAAGGGTCTTTCTGGATCATCTCTTGAATTGGCATGAATAGCATTAATGAGGGCTTTGCACTGGTGACTTAATCACCTCCCAAAGGCCCAACAGTCATCTTTGGGGATTAGGATTTCTACATATGAATTTGGGGAGGACCCAAGCATTCAGAGTACTTAACATTCCATACCTGGCTCTCCAAAATTCATGTCCTCCTCACATGCAGAATACATTCATTCCATTTCAGCAACCCAGAAATCTTGTCTCAACCTCAACTCAGAAGTCTAAGTCCAGGGACTTCCCTGGAATGCAAGCTGTTTTTAAAATCCTAAAAGATGATATTGTTAAAGTGCTGCACTCAATATAAGAGGAAATTTGGAACACTCAGCATGGCCTGGAACTGGAAAAGAACTGGAAAAGGTCAGTTTTCATTTCAATCCCAAAGCCGGGCAATGCCAAAGAATATTCAAACTACCATACAATTGCACTCATTTCACATGCTAGCAAGCTTATGCTCAAAATCCTTCAAGGTAGGCTTCAGCAGTATGTGAGCCAAGAAATTCTAGATGTACAAGCTGGATTTAGAAAAGGCACAGGAACCAGAGATCAAATTGCCTGTATGCACTGGATCACAGAAAAGCAAAGGAATTCCAGAAAAACATCTACTTCTGCTTCATTGACTATGCTAAAGCCTTTGACTGTGTGGATCACAACAAACTGGAAAATTCTTAAAGAGATGGGAATACAAGACCACTTATTTGTCTCCTGAGAAACCTGTATGCAGGTCAAGAAGCAACAGTTAGAACTAAACATGGAACAATGGACTGCTTCAAAATTGGGAAGTAGTAATCAAGGTTCTATATTGTCACCTATTTAACTTCCATGCAGAGTATATCATGTAAAATGCCAAGCTGCCTGAAACACAAGCTGGAATCAAGATTGCCAGGAGAAATATCAATAACCTCAGATATGCAGATAACACCACTCTAATGTCAGAAAGAAGACCTACAAGACCTTTTAGAACTAACACCCAAAAAAGATGTCCTTTTCATTACAGGGGAATAGAATGCAAAAGTAGGAAGTGAAGAAACACCTGGAGTAACAGGCAAATTTGGCCTTGGAGTATAGAATGAAGCAGGGCAAAGGCTAATAGAGTTTTGCCAAGAGAACGCACTGGTCATAGCAAGCACCCTCTTCCAACAACACAAGAGAAGGTGCTACACATGGACATCACCACATAGTCAACACTGAAATCAGATTGATTATATTCTTTGCAGCCAAAGATGGAGAACCTCTATACAGTCAGCAAAAACAAGACCAGGAGCTGACTGTGGCTCAGATCATGAACTCCTTCTTGCCAAATTCAGACTGAAATTGAAGAAAGTAGGGAAAACCACTAGACCATTCAGGTGTGACCTAAATCAAATCCCTTATGACTATACAGTGGAAGTGAGAAATAAGATTTAAGGGACTAGATCTGATAGACAGAGTGCCTGATGAACTATGGATGGAGGTTCATGACATTGTACAGGAGACAGGGAGCAAGACCATCCCCAAGAAAAAGAAATGCAAAAAAGCAAAATGGCTGTCTGAGAGCCCTTACAAATAGCTCTCAAAAGAAGAGAAGCAAAAAGCAAAGGAGAAAAGGAAAGATATACCCATTTGAATGCAGAGTTCCAAAGAATAGCAAGGAGAGATAAGAAAGCCTTCCTCAGCAATCAGTGCAAAGAAATAGAGCAAAACAATAGAACGGGCAAGACTAGAGATCTCTTCAAGAAAATCAGGGATACCAAGGGAATATTTTATGCAAAAATGGGCTCAATAAAGACCAGAAATGGTATGGACCTAACAGAAGCAGAACATATTAAGAAGTGGCAAGAACACAGAGAAGAACTATACAAAAAATATCTTCACTACCCAGATAATCACGATGGTGTGATCACTCACCTACAGCCAGACATCCTGGAATGTGAAATCAAGTGGTCCTTAGGAAGTATCACTACAAACAAAGCTAGTGGAGGTGATGGAATTCCAGTTGAGTTATTTCAAATCCTAAAAGATGATGCTGTGAAAGTGCTGCTCTCAATATGCCAGCAAATTTGGAAAACTCAGCAGTGGCTACAGGACTGGAAAAGGTCCGTTTTCATTCCAATCCCAAAGAAAGGCAATGCCAAAGAATGCTCAAACTACTGCACAATTGCACTCATCTCACACGCTCATAAAGTAATGCTCAAAATTCTCCAAGCCAGGCTTTAGCAATACATGAACTGTGAACTTCCAGATGTTCAAACTGGTTTTCAGTTCAGTTCAGTCGCTCAGTTGTGTCCAACTCTTTGCGACCCCATGAATTGCAGCATGCCAGGCCTCCCTGTCCATCACCAACTCGCGGAGTTCACTCAAACTCACATCCATCGAGTTGGTGATGCCATCCAGTCATCTCATCCTGTCGTTCCCTTCTCCTCCTGCCCGCAATCCCTCCCAGCATCAAGGTCTTTTCCAATGAGTCAACTCTTCACATGAGGTGGCCAACTGTTTTTAGAAAAGGTCAAATTGCCAACATCTGCTGGATCATCAAAAAAGCCAGAGAGTTCCAGAAAAACATCTATTTCTGCTTTATTGACTAAATGCCAAAGCCTTTGACTGTGCAGATCATGATAAACTGTGGAAAATTCTGAAAGAGATGGGAATACAAGACCACCTCACCTGCCTCTTGAGAAACCTGTATGCAGGTCAGGAAGCAACAGTTAGAACTGGACATGGAACAACAAACTGGTTCCAAATAGGAAAAGGAGTACGTCAAGGCTGTATGTTGTCACCCTGCTTATTTAACTTCTATGCAGAGTACATCATGAGAAATGATGGGCTGGATGTAGCACAAGCTGGAATCAAGATTGCTGGGAGAAATATCAATAACCTCAGATATGCAGATGACACCACCCTTATGGCAGAAAGTGAAGAAGAACTAAAGAGGCTCTTAATGAAAGTGAAACAGAATAGTGAAAAAGTTAGCTTAAAGCTTAACATTCAGAAAACTAAGATCATGGCATCCGGTCCTATCACTTCATGGCAAGTAGATGGGGAAAGAATGGAAACAGTGGCTGACTTTATTTTGGGGGGCTCCCAAATCACTGCAGATGGTGACTGCAGCCATGAAATTAAAAGATGCTTACTGCTTTGAAGGAAAGTTATGACCAACCTAGATAGCATATTTAAAAGCAGAGACCTTACTTTGCCAACAAAGGTCCGTCTAGTCAAGGCTATGGTTTTTCCAGTAGTCATGTATGGATTTGAGAGTTGGACTATAAAGAAAGCTGAGTGCCAAAGAATTGATGCTTTTGAACTATGGTGTTGGAGAACACTCTTGAGAGTCCCTTGGACTGCAAAGAGATCCAACCAGTCCATCCTAAAGGAGCTCAGTCCTGGGTGTTCATTGGAAGGACTGGTGTTGAAGCTGAAACTCCAAAACTTTGGCCACCTGATGTGAAGAGGTGACTCATTGGAAAAGACCCTGATGCTGGGAAAAATTGAGGGCAGGTGAAGAAGGGGATGACAGAGGATGAGATGGACTCAATGGACTCAATGGACATGAGTTTGGGTAAACTCCAGGAATTGGCAATGGACAGGAAGGCCTGGTGTGCTGCAACCCATGGGGTTGCAAAGAGTCAGACACGACTGAGTGACTAAACTGAATGTCAGAAAGCAAAGAGAAACTAAAGATCCTCTTGATGAGGGTGAAAGAGGAGAGTGAAAAGCTGGCTTAAAACTCAACATTCAAAATACTAAGATCATGGCAGACAGTCCTATCACTTCATGGCAAATAGAAGGGGAAAAAGTAGAAACAGTGACAGATTTTATTTTCTTTGGATCCAAAATCACTGTGGACAATGACTGCAGCCATGGAATTAGAAGATGCTTGCTTGTTGCAAGAAAAGTTATGACAAACAGCATATTTAAAAGCAGAGACATGACTTTTCCAACAAAGGTATGTATAGTCAAATCTATGGTTTGTCCAGTAGTCAGGTATGTATGTAAGAGTTGGACTATAACAAAGGCTGAGCACCAAAGAATTGATACTTTCAAACTGTGGTATTGGAGAAGACTCTTGAGAGTTCCTTGGACCACAAGGGAATCAAACCAGTCAATCCTAAAGGAAATCATAATAATAACTGGAAGGACTGATGCTGAAGCCAAAGCTCTAATTCTTTGGTCGCCTGATGTGAAGAGCAGACTCACTGGAAAAGACCTTGATGCTTAGAAAGATTGAAGGCAGGAGGAGAAGGAGACAAAAGAGAATGAGATGGTTGGATGGCATCACTGATTCAATTGACAAGAGTTTGGGCAAACTCTGGGAGATGGTAAAGGATGGGGAAGCCTGGCGTGCTTTGGCCACCTCATGTGAAGAGTTGACTCATCGGAAAAGATTCTGATGCTGGGAGGGATTGGGGACAGGAGGAGAAGAGGATGACAGAGGATGAGATGGCTGGATGGCATCACTGACTTGATGGACATGAATTTGAGTAAACTCTGGGAGTTGGTGATGGACAGGGAGGCCTGGCATGCTGTGATTCATGGGGTTGCAAAGAGTCGGACACGACTGAGCGACTGAACTGAACTGAACTGAATGCATACATATGGAAGCTAGAAAAATGGTACTGGGAATTTACTTACAGGACAGCAATGGAGAAACAGACATAGAGAATAGACTTACGCATGTGGGGAGAGGAGAGGAGAGGGTGAGATGTATGGAAAGAGTAACATGGAAACTCTCATTACCATATGTAAAAATAGATAGCCAACGGGAATTTGCTGTATGGCTAAGGAAACTCAAACAGGGGCTCTGTATCAACCTAGAGGGGTGGGATGGGGAGGAAGATGGGAGGGAAGTTCAAAGGGGTGGAGATATATGTATACCTATGGTTGATTCATGTTGAGGTTTGACAGAAAACAATAAAAGTCTGTAAAGCAATTATCCTTCAATAAAAAAATGTTTGATAGAATTCTCCTATGAAGCCGTCTGGTCCTGAGCTTTTGTTTATTGGGAGATTTTTGATCACAGCTTCAATTTCAGTGCTTGTAACTGGGTTGTTCATAATTTCTATTTTTTCCTGGTTAAATCTTGGAGGACTGAACTTTTCTAAGAATTTTCCATTTCTTCCAGGTTATCCATTTTATTGCCATAGAGTTGTTGTTAATAACAGTCTTATAATCCTTTGTATTTCTGCATTGTCTATTGTAACCTCTCCTTTTTCATTTCTAATTTTGTTGACTTGATTATTCTCTTTTTTTCTTGATGAGTCTGGCCAAAGGTTTGTTAATTTTGTTTATCTTCTCAAAGAACCAGCTTTTAGTTTTATTAATCTTCACTATTGTTTCTTTCATTCCTTTTTCATTTATTTCTGCTCAGATCCTTATGATTTATTTCCTTCTACCAATTTTGGGGTTTTGGTTTTTTTTTTTTTGGTTGTTGTTGTTGTTGTTCTTTTTCCAGTTGTTTTAGGTATAAAGTTAGGTTGTCTATTCGATGTTTTTCTTGTTTCTTGAGGTAGGATTGTATTGCTATAAACTTCCCTCTTAGAACTGCTTTTGCTGCATCCCATAGGTTTTGAGTTCTTGTGTTTTCATTGTCATTTGTTTCTAGAAATTTTTTGATTTCTTCAGTAACCTGTTGGTTATTTAGAAACACAGCTTAATCTCCATGTGTTTGTGTTTCTTACAGTTGCTTTTTTTCCCCTTGTAATTGATATCTATTCTCATAGCATTGTGGTCAGAGAAGATGCTTGATACTATTTCAATTTTCTTAAATTTACTGAGGTTTTATTTGTGACTCAAGATGTGATCTATCCTGGAGAATGTTCCATGTGCTCTTGAGAATAAGGTGTATTCTTCTGCATTTGGATGGAATATTCTGAGGATATCAATGAGATCGTTTTCATCTAATGTATCATTTAAGACTTGTGTTTCCTTATTAATATTTTGTTTTGATGATCTGTCCATTGGTGTGAGTGGGGTGTCAGTCTCCTACTATTATTGTGTTACTGTCAATTTCTCCTTTTATGTCTGTCAGTGTTTGTCTTATGTATCGAGGTGCTCCTATGTTGGGTGCATAGATATTTACAATTGTTACGTCTTCCTCTTGGCTTGATCCCTTGATCATTATCCCTTGATCATTATCCCTTGATCATTCTTTAGTTTAAGGTCTCTACTCCAGCTTTATTTTGCTTCCCATTTGCATGGAATATATTTTTCCATCCTCTCACTTTCAGTCTATATGTGTCTTTAGGTCTGAAGTAGGTTTCTTGTAGACAGCATATATATATATATATGGGTCTTGTTTTTGTATCCATTCAGCCAGTCTGTGTATTTTGGTTGGAGCATTTAATCCATTTACATTTAAAATAACTATTGATATATATGTTCCTATTGCCATTTTATTAATTGTTTTCAGTGGATTTTGCAGATCATTTTCCTTCTCTTGTATTTCTTGACTATATAAGTTCCTTTAACATTTGTTGTAAAGCTGGTTTGGTTGTACTGAATTCTCTTAACTTTTGCTTGTCTGAAAAGCTTTCTATTTCTCCATCAATTTTGAATGAGATCCTAGCTGGGTACAGTAATCTTGGTTGTAGATTTTCCCCTTTCAGTACTTTGAATATATCCTGCCATTCCCTTCTGGCCTGCAGAGTTTCTGCTGAAAGATCAGCTCTTAAGCATTTTGGATTTCCCTTGTATGTTACTTGCTGCTTTTCCCTGCTGCTTTTAATATTCTTTCTTTGTGTTTAGTCTTTGTTAGTTTGATTAGTATGTGTCTTGGCATATTTCTCCTTGGGTTTATCCTGATGGGACTCTTTGTGCCTCTTGGATTTGATTTACTATTTCCTTAGCTGTGCTTGGGAAATTTTCAACTATAATCTCTTCTAAAATTTCCTCATACTCTTTCTTTTCCTCTTCTTCTTCTGGGACCCCTATAATCCAAATGTTGGTGTTGTTTGATATTGTCCTACAGTTTCTGAGAATATCCTCAGTTCTTTTCATTCTTATTTATTCTGCTCTTCTGAAGTTATTTCCACCATTTTATCTTCCAGCTCACTGATTTGTTCTTCTGCTTCAGATATCCTGCTATTGATTCCTTCCAGAGTATTTTTAATTTCAATAATTGTGTTGTTTGTCTCTGTATGTTTATTCTTCAATTCTTCTAGGTCTTTGTTAATTGATTCTTGCATTTTCTCCATTTTGTTTTCAAGGTTTCGATCATCTTTACTATCACTATTCTGAATTGTTTTTCAGGTACTTTGCGTATTTCCTCTTCATTTATCTGGACTTCTGTGTTTCTAATTTGTTCCTTCATTTGTGTAGTATTTCTCTGCCTTTTTATTATTATTTTTTTTTAACTTATTGTGTTTGAGGTCTCCTTTTCCCAGTCTTCAAGGTTGAATTCTTTCTTCCTTTTGGTTTCTGCCCTCCTCAGGTTGATGCAGTGGTTTGTGTAAGCTTTGTATAGGGTGAAATTTGTGCTGAGTTTTTTTGTTTGTTTGGTTTTCCTCTGAGGGGCAGGGCTGAGTGAGGTGGGAATCCTGTCTGCTGATGATTTGGTTTGTATTTTTGTTTTGTTTGTTGTTTAGATGAGGCGTCCTGCACAGGGTGCTACTGATTGTTGGGTGATGCCAGGTATTGTATTCCAGTGGTGTCCTCTGTGTGAGTTCTCACTATGTGATACCCCCTAGGGTTAGTTCTCTGGTAGTCTTGATCTTGGAGTCAGCGCTCCCATTCCAGAAGCTCAGGGCTTGATCTCTGATTGTGGAAGCTTTCAGTCTTTGGTGTCTCAAATCTTTAATCTGGCAGGCTGGAGACCAGGGAATAGTTGCAGTCTGAGTCCAAAGGCAGTGTTTTGGCAGAATTCCTCCTTGGTGAGGGAGGTCAGTCTTTGTTCTATTAAGGCCTTCAACTGACTGGATGAGGCTGACCTACTTCTGGAAGCAGTTCTTTCCCTAAGGCTCTAAAGAGTGACTTATATATTGGTCATCAAAACAGCCACAATAGGTATTTCAGACTATGCAGAAGGAAATACTGACCCTTTTTTCCCTTTGTGCTTACTGTAGTTTCAGGTGCTCATGAGGTGCTGCACGCAGAGGCCTTGCCCTGAGAACTTTGGGCTGGAGCTCCTAGTGTGAAAAAGACGCCCACTACACCTCAGTTCAAGATGGCAGCCCACACTGTGTTTTTTCAAACAAACTTTCTTATTCCTTTCAAAATGGATAGGGTGAGAGTTTTCCAAATGTTAAAGTTCTGCTTTGTTTTTGATGAACAATTCCACCCAACTCCTACATCCATGAAATTTTCCAGGCAAGAACACTGTAGTGGGTTATAATTTTCTCCTCCAGGGGATCTTCCCAATCTAGGGATCAAGCCTGCATCTCTTGTGTCTCCTGCATTGGCAGACAGATTCTTTACCACTGTGCCACCTGGAAGCCCATAGAGTCAATTATCAATAAAGTGTCAAAGAACATACAATGGAGAAAGGATAGCCTCTTCAATAAGCGGCGTTGGAAAATGGGATAGCCATGTGCCAAAGAATGAAACTAAACCACTATCTTCTACCATTCACAAAAATAACTCAAAATGAATTAAAGACTTGAATGTAAGACCTGATTTTTGGATTTGACACCAAGAGCAAAGGCAACAAAAGCAAAAATAAGCAAGCTAAAAAGCTTCTTCACAGGAAAGGCAATCATCAAATGAAAAAACAACCTACTAAATGTAAAAAGATATTTGTAAATCACATACCTGATAATGGGTTAATATCCAAAATACATGGGTTTCCTAGGTTGTGCTAATGGTAAAGAACGCACCTGCTGATTTAGGGGATGTAAGAGACACGGGTTTAGTCCTGGGTCTGGAAGATCTTCTGGAGGAGGGCATGGCAACCCATTCTAGTATTCTTGCCTGGAGAATCCCATGGACAGAGGAGCTTGGAGGACTATGGTCCATGGGGTTGCAGAGTTGGACATGACTGAAGTGATTTAGCATGCATACATCCAAAACATATAAAGAACTGATATGGTTCAATAGTGAAAAACCAAACAATCGGACTTAAAAATGAGCAGAGGATCTAAAGAGACATTTTCCCAAAGAAGACATATAGATGGTCGACAGGCATATGAAAGATGCTCAACATCACTGATCATCAGAGAAATGCAAATCAAAACCACAGTGAGATACCACCTCACACCTGTTAGGATGGCTATCATCAAAATGACAAGAACTAAGTGTTGGGGAGGATGTGGAGAAAAGGGAACCCTTATGCACTGTTGGTGGGAATGTAAATTGGGGCAGCCACTATAAAAAAACAGTATTGATGTTTCCCCCCAAATTACAAATAAAACTGCCTTATGACCCAGCAATACCACTTTTGGGTATTTGTTTGAATAAAATGAAAACCCTAACTCAAAAAGACATATGCACCCTCATGTTCACTGCAGTATTGTTGTTATTTTTTTTTAATTATTTTCCTAAGATAGTCTCAATTTATTTCTATTACCACTTGTCAAAACAAATGAGACTCTTCTGCTCAAAAATTTACAGTATGCTCTCCTGTTTGACAAATAAAATAAAAACCTCTTTGCTTTTTAAAACAGATACTAACATGCAAACAGTTTAGTGTGATCAGAAAGTTGTTAGGAGGTTTCCTCTCAAGAAACCGATTTATACCTCATTAATTTGTAGGGATCCCTTTCACTACCTTCTTCTACTTTTTTTTTTTTTAGCATTTATTTTCATGAAAGATATATATGCCTCTAAAGAGAAAATGGTTATTGTATTATTTACAATAGCCAAGACATGGAAACAACCTCAGTTTCAACAGATGGGTGAACGGATAAAGAAAAACATGGTATTGCTGTTCAGTCACTAAATCGTGTCTGACTCTGTGACCCCATAGACTGCAGCATGCCAGGCTTCCCTGTCCTTCACCAACTCCCAGAGTTTGCTCAGTCTCATGTCCATTGAGCTGGTGATGCCATCCAACCATCTCATCCTCTGTCATCCCCTTCTCCTCCTGTCCTCAATCTTTCCCAGCTTCAGGGTCTTTTCCAGTGAGTCTGCTCTTCACATCAGGTGGCCAAAGTATTGAAGCTTCAGCTTCAGCATCAGTTCTTCCAATAAATATTCAGGGGTAATTTCCTTTAGGATTGACTGGTTTGTCTCCTTGCTGTCCAAGGGACTCTCAAGAGTCTTCTCCAGCATCACAGCTCAGAAGCATCAGTTCTTCAGTGCTCAGCCTTCTTTATAGTCTAGCGCTCACATCCATACAGGACTACTGGAAAACCATAGCTTTGATTATACAGACCTTTATTGGCAAAGTGATGTCTCTGCTTTCTAATATGTTGTCTAGGTTTGTCATAGTCTTTCTTCCAAGAAGCAAGTGTCTTTTAATTTCATGGCTGCAGTCACTGTCCACAGTGATTTTGGAGCCCAAGAAAATAAATGTCTATCACTAATATATACATATATATAAAATAGAATATTATTCAGCCATAAATAAGAATTAAATCTTGTCATTTGTGATAATATGGATGGGCTTTGAGGGCATTATACTAAGTGAAATAAAATACTGTATGATCTCACTTTTATGTGGAGTCTTAAACAAACAAAAATACTGGAGCTCATGGATATGGAGAACAGACTGTGGTTGCCTGAGGTAAGGGGGCCGAAACAGGTGAAGGGGTTAAAAAGGTTCATATTTCTAGTTGTGAAATGGGATATAAATATAGCCCAGTGATAACAGTTATATACATCATAGTTAATAACCTTGTATTACATATTTGTATTATAAAGTGTTTTTTTTTGTATTGCAAATATATATTACATATTTGAAAGTAGCTAGGAGAGTGGACTTCACTTTCACTTTTCACTTTCTTGCATTGGAGAAGGAAATGGCAACCCACTCCAGTGTTCTTGCCTGGAGAATCCCAGGGACGGGGGAGCCTGGTGGGCCGCCGTCTATGGGGTCACACAGAGTCGGACACGACTGAAGTGACTTAGCAGCAGCAGCAGCAGGAAAGTGGATCTTGAAAGTTCTCATGAGAAAAAGAATTGGAACTCTGTAGGCTGATGAATGTTATTGGACTTATTATGGTGATCATTTTGCAACATATGAAAGTATTGAAATGAATATCATGTTATGTTAGTTATAACAATAAAAAATGATGAAATAAGAAATATGGGAGGCAGCGTGAAAATGTCTAACTTCCAGAAGGGGAACAGAAAGAGAATGGGGCAGAAGCAAGAAGCAAACAGGGAAAAAATGATGGCTGACAAGGTTCAGAATCAGTGAAAGTTATTCAAGAGGTTCTCAGAATGACTGCAGGATAAATGCTCAGAAACTATACCTAGGTCCTTCTTAGTAAAACTGCTGAAAATAAAAGGCAATTATAAACAAACTTAGAAGTCAAAGATGAGGGAAAGTATGTACTGCCTTTAAAGGAACAAAAAATACAGTGACAGCTGTATTCTCAATGGAAACACTAACTACAGAAAAAATATGGAATGATGGCTTCAAAGCATTGGGGTAAAATGACAATCTTAAAATTCTATGTACAGTGAAAATACCCTTTAAAAACAGAAGTGAAATCATTTTCAGATAAAAATTATGAGAACTTGCCACCAGTTACCTTATAAGAAGAAAAAAAAGAGGAAAAATAATAACAGATAGAAGCATAGATGCAGAAAAGACAAAAAAAGAGCAATGGGAAGAGTAAATATTAATATATGGGTAAATCTAGGTTGATACTGAGTGTTTAAAAGAGCAATGAAAAATGGAACCTCTTTTACAAAAGCACTATACCACTCTCTTGACCAAATCACCTCCCAGCAGCCACACTTACTAATATCATCACTTTTGGAGGCTAGCACTTCAACATATGTGTTTGGGGGGGGGACACAATTATACAGACCATAGCAAGCTGCAAATGAGAGAAAAGTCAAATTAAAACTGCATTAAGTAAAAACAGAAATTCATTATGCATCTAAAAAGTCCAAGCTTGGACTAGTGGCAAGTGCACCTGGAACCAGGGTTTAACTCATGTCATTAAGATGTACTTTTTTTTCTCTCTCCATTAATTAACAAATATTTAAGTGCCTACTCTGTACCAGGCAATGTTCTGGGAAACAAAATTCATTGTTGAGTGAACCAAACAGACAAAAACTCCTGTTTGTGGAGTTTACATTCTGCCTGTAACTGTGATGACTTCACTCTCGGGATCTTCTTTGCAGTTCCTAGCTCATTTCGGGCAACACCAAGTCCAGTAGAAGATGGAAAATCACCTGCCCCAACAGGTCAAACCAAAGCCAATGATGAGGTCTGATTCTAATGTTTCTGCCTTAGATTTTGTGCTCATTTCTCAAACAATCACTGCCTCCACTAAAGGAGGCAGATCTCCTTACCTCCTGGGAATCAGAAGAGGCGTCAACTGTCCAGGTATAGCAGTAGCTGCGAGTTGGGGAGGAGTGGACGGACAAACAGGAGTCAGCTGTGACTTAAAGGAAGATTCTGGGCCCCATAATCCAACCAGTGTCCAATGACTGGCCTGTGCTGGTGTGCTAAGTCGTTTCAGTCGTGTCCAACTCTTTGCGACCCTATGGACTGTAGCCCCCCAGGCTCCTCTGTCCATGGGATTTCCCAGGCAAGAATACTGAAGTAGGTTGTCATGCCCGCCTCCCGGGGATCTTCCCGGCCCAGGGATCAAACCCACATCCCTTGCATCTCCTGCTTTGGCAGGCAGATTCTTTAGCACTGTGCCACCTGGGAAGCCCCACTTGAGTTGTCACTGGGGGCTCATCTGTTTGTAGGGGGACAAAGATTTTTCTTGGCAGTGCTGAATTGGTTTGGGAATCATAATTTCTCTCTATGGCCAACAGTGAGAGGAAACTGTTCTCTAAAAATTCCAAAGGGATTCCTGTTCCTAGCCTCCCTTTCTTGGAAATGTGAAGAATCAAACTCCACAACAAATGCATGCATGCATGCTAAGTTGCTTCAGTCGTGGCTGACTCTGTGTGACGCTATGGACTGTAGCCTGCCAGGTTCCCCTGTCCATGGAATTCTCCAGGCAAAATACTGGAGTGGGTTGCCATTTCCTCCTCCAGGGGATCTTCCCGACCCAGGGATCTACCCTGAATCTCCTGCATTCCCAGCACTGGCAGGCAGGTTCTTTACCACTAGCGCCACAACTGTGTGTTTCATCAAATAGAGTTTTAAATTTTTCTGTAGTTATATCTGTCTATCCTTTCCTTTACTGCATCTGGAATTTATGTCTTCTCAACTATTAAATTTAGGGCTTCCCTGGTGGCTCAGATGGTAAAGAATCTGCCCCTGGAGAAGGGAATACCCACTCGAGTATTCATGCCTGGAGAATTCCAGGTTTTACAAATACCTTTCCAATATTACCTCCCACATTTTATATATATTTAAAATATTTAGCTCTTAATTCATCTTGACTTTATTTTTGAGACTGGTGTGATGTTAGGATTGAGTCTTTTAAAAGTATGTGCTTAGCGGAAATTGAAACTGTAATCAAAAATCTTCCAGCAAGCAAAAGCCCAGGTCCAGACGGCTTCACAGCTGAATTCTACCAAAAATTTAGAGAAGAGCTAACACGTATCCTGCTCAAACTCTTCCATAAAATTGCAGAGGAAGGTAAACTTCCAAACTCATTTTATGAGGCCACCATCACCCTAATACCAAAACCTGACAAAGATGCCACAAAAAAAGAAAACTACAGGCCAATATCACTGATGAACATAGATGCAAAAATCCTTAACAAAATTCTAGCAATCAGAATCCAACAACACATTAAAAAGATCATACACCATGACCAAGTGGTCCTTTATCCCAGGGATGCAAGGATTCTTCAATATCCGCAAATCAATCAATGTAATACACCACATTAACAAACTGAAAAATAAAAACCATATGATTATCTCAATAGATGCAGAGAAAGCCTTTGACAAAATTCAACACCCATTTATGATAAAAACTCTCCAGAAAGCAGGAATAGAAGGAACATACCTCAACATAATAAAAGCTATATATGACAAACCCACAGCAAACATTATCCTCAATGGTGAAAAATTGAAAGCATTTCCTCTAAAGTCAGGAACAAGACAAGGGTGCCCACTTTCACCATTACTATTCAACATAGTTTTGGAAGTTTTGGCCACAGCAATCAGAGCAGAAAAAGAAATAAAAGGAATCCAAATTGGAAAAGAAGAAGTAAAACTCTCACTATTTGCAGATGACATGATCCTCTACATAGAAAACCCTAAAGACTCCACCAGAAAATTACTACATCTAATCAATGACTATAGTAAAGTTGCAGGATATAAAATCAACACACAGAAATCCCTTGCATTCCTATATACTAATAATGAGAAAACAGAAAGAGAAATTAAGGAAACAATTCCATTCACCATTGCAACAGAAAGAATAAAATACTTAGGAATATATCTACCTAAAGAAACTAAAGACCTATATATAGAAAACTATAAAACACTGGTGAAAGAAATCAAAGAGGACACTAATAGATGGAGAAATATACCATGTTCATGGATTGGAAGAATCAATATAGTGAAAATGAGTATACTACCCAAAGCAATTCATAGATTCAATGCAATCCCTATCAAGCTACCAACAGTATTCTTCACAGAGGTAGAACAAATAATTTCACAATTTGTATGGAAATACAAAAAACCTCGAATAGCCAAAGCGATCTTGAGAAAGAAGAATGGAACTGGAGGAATCAACCTACCTGACTTCAGGCTCTACTACAAAGCCACAGTTATCAAGACAATATGGTACTGGCACAAAGACAGACATATAGATCAATGGAACAAAATAGAAAGCCCAGAGATAAATCCATGCACATATGGACACCTTATCTTTGACAAAGGAGGCAAGAATATACAATGGATTAAAGACAATCTCTTTAACAAGTGGTGCTGGGAAATCTGGTCAACCACTTGTAAAAGAATGAAACTAGACCACTTTCTAACACCATACACAAAAATAAACTCAAAATGGATTAAAGATCTCAACGTAAGACCAGAAACTATAAAACTCCTAGAGGAGAACATAGGCAAAACACTCTCTGACATACATCACAGCAGGATCCTCTATGACCCACCTCCCAGAATATTGGAAATAAAAGCAAAAATAAACAAATGGGACCTAATTAACCTTAAAAGCTTCTTCACATCAAAGGAAACTATTAGCAAGGTGAAAAGACAGCCTTCAGAATGGGAGAAAATAATAGCAAATGAAGCAACTGACAAACAACTAATCTCAAAAATATACAAGCAACTCCTACAGCTCAACTCCAGAAAAATAAATGACCCAATCAAAAAATGGGCCAAAGAACTAAATAGACATTTCTCCAAAGAAGACATACAGATGGCTAACAAACACATGAAAAGATGCTCAACATCACTCATTATCAGAGAAATGCAAATCAAAACCACTATGAGGTACCATTTCACACGAGTCAGAATGGCTGCGATCCAAAAGTCTACAAATAATAAATGCTGGAGAGGGTGCGGAGAAAAGGGAACCCTCTTACACTGTTGGTGGGAATGCAAACTAGTACAGCCACTATGGAGAACAGTGTGGAGATTCCTTAAAAAATTGGAAATAGAACTGCCTTATGACCCAGCAATCCCACTGCTGGGCATACACACTGAGGAAACCAGAAGGGAAAGAGACACGTGTACCCCAATGTTCATCGCAGCACTGTTTATAATAGCCAGGACATGGAAGCAACCTAGATGTCCATCAGCAGATGAATGGATAAGAAAGCAATGGTACATATACACCATGGAGTATTACTCAGCCATTAAAAAGAATACATTTGAATCAGTTCTAATGAGGTGGATGAAACTGGAGCCTATTATCCAGAGTGAAGTAAGCCAGAAGAAAAAACACCAATACAGTATACTAACGCATATATATGGAATTTAGAAAGACGGTAACAGTAACCCTGTGTACGAGACAGCAAAAGAGACACTGATGTATAGAACAGTCTTATGGACTCTATGGGAGAGGGAGAGGGTGGGAAGATTTGGGAGGATGGCATTGAAACATGTAAAATATCATGTATGAAACGAGATGCCAGTCCAGGTTCGATGCACGATACTGGATGCTTGGGGCTAGTGCACTGGGACGACCCAGAGGGATGGTATGGGGAGGGAGGAGGGAGGAGGGTTCAGGATGGGGAACACATGTATACCAGTGGTGGATTCATTTTGATATTTGGCAAAACTAATACAATTATGTAAAGTTTAAAAAAAAAAAAAGTATGTGCTTAGCTGATAGTTCTGATTGTCTACAATGAAAAAGAGGTGGGATCTTGTGTGATCAACGGTGTCCTAAAAGATTGACCTGATAGTCATGTATGTGCTATGCTGTTTATCACATCATTTAGAGGTGCAGAACAGACAGGTGATTCGGAGCACACATGCTGGAGTGAGGTGGCCCGAGCCTTCTGCTCTGCCCAGTTAGCTCTACATGCAGAGCAAGTCTCTGAACCTCAATTTTCTCTCCTGTCGAATGGCGATAACCTCATTTCCTCATTGGATTGTTGTGATAAATAATAAAGCCACCTTTGCAAGACATAGATAGTTCTTGGCAGGTAATGAATATGGATAAAGCATAGCTAGTATACTTAATAGTAAAAAAACAGGAACAGTTTCATTAATAGGAAATTGTTTAAACAAATTATGAAAAATTCATATAATAGAATAGTATACAGGCACTGAAAATCTTATTTTAGAAGAATGTTTAATGACAGGGAATGATAGGGGAAAAATGTTCACTGTGTTTGAAAAAGAGCAGGAAACAAAAGTATATAAAATTTAATTCCAATGATGAAAAGTGATACATATTTGTGTGTAAAAATTATATATAATTTTTTATTATACCCTTAGAAAAAAGACCAAACTGCTAAATCTGGACATCTCTGAATTCTAGGTTTATAAGTTTTTACTTTTATCTTTATACTTTCTTATTTAAAATATTTTCTATAGCAAGAATTACTTACATAATAAGAAAAATGTTACAAGATGCAATGAAATTTGTGCTACAATATAATACCTACAGCTATGTGCACAGAGAGGAGAAAGACATGAAACGCATAAAAAGAAGCTAAAGCAGCAAGCTCTGGAGTTTGCGGAGAGGGAGCCGTACAAAACACCTGTCAACTCCATGGACTTTGGCACCAACTGAGAGAGGTAAATGGAGATCAAAACAATCACTTTTAATTCTAATAAAGGTTAGAGAATGTGACTTTAGGTGTGTTAGCTAAACAGGTCAATGACAGCCTCCCAACTGCCTTACAGTAAGGAGAGGCAAGGAAGGACTTGCAAGGAAGAAGCTGAGGAAGCAGTATTCAGGGGTTAAGACTCAGCACTTCAGCGAGGAGCTGCGGGTTTGAGCCCTGGTTTGGGAACCGAGATCCCAAACACTGTACGGCACAGTCAGAAAGTAAAAATTAAAAAAAAAGAAAAATGAAAATTCATTCCTACCACGTAGATGACAAAGAAAGTGCTACTCTCATGGCCTTTGCTGCACTTGGAAGCATAAAGCCAGAAAAAAATGGAGCTACCCTCTTAAACAGTGACAAGTGTTCAACCATGTTAAATACCACAGAAATACAGAGGAAGAGGACCAAAATAATCTCTGTAGAATGGTGAGGAAGAAATCAGATTTGCAGAATTCACTGGAAGTAGGACAGCAGAGTCTGTATGGATTAATCCTTTGAAGAAATACGTCGGTTTAAAAAATTGAGAGGAAAGATTGTAGATTGGGAGAGAGTACATAGAAGAAGCAAGGTTTCCTTTTTATTTTATTTCTATGTATTCAAAGAAGTTTTAGAACCGGAGAAACTTGAGTTTGTTTACAGCCTCCAGGGAGGCAACAAGGAGGGGGAATCTGAAGAGAGGAGAGTAACTGATGGCACAGAGGTCTGGAGTTGGTTGCAGGCCACGTGAAGCGTATTTTTTTTTCTGAAGCAGGAGGTTCCACCATTAGTTGAGTCCCAGACAACTGCCCTGGCAGATAACTGGGGGCTGACTAAAGATCCCAGAAGTACATTCATTTAAGTGTGACGGTCCCAACAAGTTTTCAGTTGGACCAATTAATACAGTTATTTCATTTAGTTTTTCTAGAAGCACAGAGGTACATTTGGTGTCATGAACTGGCAAGGCAGAAATGGCTTTTAAGGACTGAGCAAAAAAAGTTTAAATAAATAAATTGAACAGATCAATACATATATATATATATATATATATATATTTTTTTTTTTTTTTTTCTGAAAAGAAACTTGTTCCAGAGGATAAAATTCAAAAGGAATTTCAGGAAGCACAAAGTTTTAGGGTATGGTAAGCTTGAAAAATAAAGGTTTATTTTGTTGAGCAACCTTCTAAAAATTCCGCTTTATTGTTAAATCCAGCTCCACTGAAAACAAGTGTATCTAATAAAGTAAGGTAATGTGTAAAATACATTAGAAAAGCACAAGTGACATCAGGGTCCTGAATGATCTACTGAACTGAGAAAGCCTGCTGTCACACTGCCGGACCTGGACAGCATATGCAGATTTGGACATGTTCAGTGAGACAAAGCAGGCACATATACACACGCGTTGGTTTTATCTAGTTACTATGATCGTTAAATCCTTTGCTCTCATAGAACTTCAAAATTGGCAAAAGAACAAAGTTAGAACTTTACAGTGCTGCTATTTTTAATCAGCCATGTGTTCCAAATACATTAATTGCATACCAACTCTTTAAAATAAGTGTGCTTGGCTAAGAGACAGGACATTGTGTTGTAGAAATACAGCATTTCCCAATGTATGTCATTCCAGTGAAGGGTTTTTTTTGTTTTTGTTTTTTTTTTTTTTTTACTGTGGATTGATCATGGATGTGATAGACTACAACAGGAAGGGAGAAAATACAAAACTGAGCATTTGACCTTCTCCACACTTGATCCTGTTTGCACTGATAGGCTCTTTTCATTGGAGGACTGTTTGATGTGTATGAAGGGGCTCATCCCTCTCTCCTAAATCAAGTAACAAAGAAAGTAACAGAAGTTCAGGGTCAAGTTACTAGGCTGGACTAAAAAGATGGATGGGAGAATCTAGGAAAGATGGGGAGCAGAGCAGGTTGCCATTTTTAATTCAGGACTTAAAAAAAACAAAGCCAGATTTGCCAACTCAAGGTCAGAAGCACATATTAATAGTAATCAGTAAAGCAGGAAAAGGTAGCAGAAACATTGCAAAAAAGGATATGCAGATGGCTGGAGAGAGGGTTTTAAGTAGTTTAATATTTCTTCTAAATCCCAACAGATCTCACCTGTAAGATAAACCCCTATTTGGTCACCTCATGTGTTTCCCTGAATATGTTCAGTCGTGTCTGACTCTTTGCGACCCCATGCAATGTAGCTTGCCAGGCTCATCCGTCCATGGGATTCTCCAGGCAAGAATATTGGAGCGGGTTGCCATTTCCTATTCCAAGGGATCTTCACACAGGGATCAAACCTGCGTCTCTTGCATTGCAGGTGATTCTTTACCTTCTGAGCCACAGGGTGCTGTGCTTAGTCTCTCTGTCATGTCCAACTCTTTGCAGCCCCATAGACTGCAGCCTGCCAGGCTCTTCTGTCCATGGGGATTCTCCAGGCAAGAATACTGGAATGGGTTGCCATGCCCTCCTCCAAACCCAGGTCTCTGGCATTGTAGGTGGATTCTTTACCGATTGAGCCACCAGGGAAGCCCACACAAACAGTACGGTCCATGAAAACAGCTCCTCTAGCACAGGTAAACAGGATGTTTCTGAATCACCATATGGTATATTTCTTGATTGATTCTATCAGTGGTGATGATAAATTCTGAAGGGTCAAAGTGTCACTTGGCACAGCACCATGAGTCCTTGCATACCTTGTGAAGGAGCCAACTGGAAATAGCTATTGATCAATATTCAAGGTCACTGTACAGGATCTTGTAGAGTGACATCAGTGCCCAGTTATGAGCCAAAGTCTTGAGGTCAGTTTCACTAGCAACTCTCTCTAACCTACTGAACTAACTTGCTATAGACAGACTGCAATCAAAGTAGGACATAAGAGGGGATTTTCTGGCTCTTCATTTCTAAAATTCAACTTTGAAATCTTATGACAGATTTCTTTTTTTCAGTTCAGTTCAGTTCAGTCACTCAGTCGTGTCCAACTCTTTGTGACCCCATGAACTGCAGCACACCAGGCCTCCCTGTCTATCACCAACTCCCGGAGTTCACCCAAACCCATGTCCATTGAGTCGGTGATGCCATCCAGCCATCTTATCCTCTGTCGTCCCCTTCTCCTCCTGCCCTCAATCTTTCCCAGCATCAGGATCTTTTCAAATGAGTCAGTTCTTCGCATCAGGTGGCAAAAGTATTGGAGTTTCAGCTTCAACACCAGTCCTTCCAATGAACAGCCAGGACTGATCTCCTTTAGGATGGACTGGTTGGATCTCCTTGCTGTCCAAGGGACTCTCAAGAGTGTTCTCCAACACCATAGTTCAAAAGCATCAATTCTTCGGCACTCAGCTTTCTTTATAGTCCAACTCTCACATCCATACACGACTACTGGAAAAACCATAGCCTTGACTAGACGGACCTTTGTTGGCAAAGTAATGTCTCTGCTTTTGAATATGCTGTCTAGGTTGGTCATAACTTTCTTTCCAAGGAGTAAGTGTCTTTTAATTTCATGGCTGCAATCACCATCTGCAATGATTTTGGAGCCCCCCAAAATAAAGTTTCTATTGTTTCCCCATCTATTTGCCATGGCAAAATTTTTTTTAAAGGCGATGAAGGAATATGGACAGAGAAGATCCTTTATGCCTGTTTCTGAACATTGTGTAATGAGTGCTAAGATTCTTTGGGGAAAAAGTCAAATATTATGTATTGTAAAAGGGTATCTTGGAGAAGGAAATGGCAACCCACTCCAGTATTCTTGCCTGGAAAATCCCATTAACAGAGGAGCCTGCTGGGCTACAGTCCATGGGGTTGCAAAGAGTAGAGACATGACTGAGCATGCACATATACATGCAAGAGGGTATCTATTCTGTGAATGCAAAGCAGTTTCATATAATCTCTTTCAAGTTATCACCTTCAGGTTCTAAATGAGCGGTTGTTACTCTGTTTACAAAAAGATAAGGATATTTATATACTTTGTCTATATTTACAAAAAATATATATTTTTTAGTTTTGTACCTCTCTGTGCCAACTATGCACCTTTTCAGAGCAAATGTAGTCAGAGACAGTTTGTAAATGACTGGGTGTGGTTGTGTTCCAAAAAAACTTTATTTACAAAACAGGCAACAGACTGGATTTGGCTTTGTTTGCTGACCCCTGCTCTAAATTCATGAAGAATTCCTGAAGCTTATTGTATTTAGGAACCTGAGCATATCAATTTGCTTTTAATGATGCTAATAGCATTCATATGACCCTATGTACTGTCCTGAAATTTTTAGTAATGTAATCTCAGTGCTAATTTTCTTCTTATAGGTTAAGCAACCTAAAAACCTCATATACTCAGCAAATGGTGAAGCAACTTAAGGTTAAGTGAATTTGCACCTTAACAGTTTAACTTTAGATCTGAACTTTTTCCCCCTATCTCTTCCTCCCATTCTTCCCCACTTGGCAACCATAAGTTTGTAGAGTCTGAACTTTTAACCATGAAAAGTAAATATCACCCAGGAGACAGCTGCCCACATTCCAGTGTCATCATTTTGCACTTGGGGAAGACTGGCTGGTGGGCTTACCTCAGGATACCTGAGTTGTCCACTTCATGGCTCTCTGACTTCAGGAGAGGCTGGCCCCCGGTCCCCAGGCTGCAGTTTCCCCATGTGGACAGACACTGGAGAAAGGACGTGGGTCACGCCACACTGCTTTGTACTGCCCTGCCTCTCTGTGCCTCACAGCACGCCGCGTGAAACGGCAGCGGGGCATCGGAACCACCAGGAAGTCTCAGCGTGAGTAATGGCATTCCTGACTGAAGGGCGAAACGTGGAACCACACACTGTGTGGGTCTGTCTAGGCCAGAGGAAAAGCCCCCAAAGAGACAAACCTTTCACACGGGAGCCCGGATAGAAATACCCCTGTTTCCAATCTTTTAGAGTCCTCTAATTCTTAGGCTCCTAATTTTGAGGCTTCCCTGGTGGCTCAGATGGTAAAGAATCTGCCTGCAATCAAAGAGACCCAGGTTCGATCCCTGCGTCAGGAAGATCCCCTGGAGGCGGGCGTGGCAACCCACTCCAGTACTCTTGCCTGGAGAATCCCCATGGACAGAGGAGCCTGGCGGGCTACAGTCCACAGGGTTGCAAGGAGTCAGACACAACTGAGCAACTAACAGTCAATTTTGAGGCTGTTCTCTTCAAAACGACTAAATCTGATCCTCATTCATCTTATTGGAGAAATTTCAATCCAACCCATAGAGTGTGGTCCAAGCTTGGTTCCACCTCCTTCCTTCACACTCTAGGTAACGTCTGGAGTTCAGGAACCTTAAGGACTCCATCAATAGATTCTGCCTCTGACTACTGGTAGAGTCTGGCCAATGGAGAAGCCAAAGAGTAAGGTCAGGATGTACATTTTCTGGCTTCCTTTCCTTCACATGAACTGAGATGACCAATTTTATGTGTCAACTTAGCTCAACTAAACTTTCAAGTTGTTCAATCAAATACTAATCTGAGTATTTCTGTGCAAGTATTCAATAGATATGGAAAATTATGAAGCTCTGCATTGATAGTTCATGGAGAGTCTGAGGACACTGATCAAAGAAAAGTGTTATTATTATAGATGAGAAATTAGAATGTCTGAATTAGAATTAAATTAGAATAAGCTACGTCAGTACATCCTCCTTCTTTCAATGGTGAATTACATGTTTAAAAACTGAAGGGCTTCCCAGGGGCACAGTGGTAAAGAATCCGCCTGCCAATTCAGGAGACATGGGTTTGATCCCTGGTCCAGGAAGCTTCCACATGTAGCAGAGCAGCTAAGCCTGTGCAACACTGCCATTGAAGCTTGCATGCCCAGAGCCTGTGTTCCACAACAAGAGATGCCGCTGCAACGAGAAGCCCACATGCTGCAACTAGAGAGTGGACCCCACTCTCTGCAACTAGAGAAATGGCTGCACAGCATGAAAACACAGTGCAACCAAATACACAAAATTATTTTTTAAAATGTAAATGGTCTTCTTATGACTTAAACTTTATTTTATTGTAGCTTCTATACCCCTGAATAAAAGACATTAAAATGTCTTAAAGCAAAAAGAAAGAAAGAAAGTATTCCACAGAGGTGATCAAAATCAATAAATAATTGACTCTCCGTAAGGAAGATTGCTCTAAGGAACCTGGGTGGGCTTAACTCAACCTGTTGACAGGCTTCAAAGAGCAGAACCAAGGCTTCCCAGAAGAGCAAATCCTGCCTGGGGATAGGAGCTTCATCCCGTGCCTGAGAGTCCCCACCCTGCCCTTCCTGATGGTCTGCTCCCATAGCCGGCCCCCAACAATTACATAAGCCAGTTCCTTGTAATAAATCCCTTAATCTTTATCTCCTACTAGTTATGTTTCTTTGGTTGAACCTGGCTGTAGCCTTGAGCTGATGGTCTCTTATCCAAAGGCCAGTGGTCCTCTCGAGTGTCTAACTGTATATGACTCTCTCCTTCCTGTTCTGCAATAGCTTCTGGCCTAAGGGTGGTTACTGTAACTGTATCATTACTAGTGGTTCTTCTCTATGCCATTTTTGTATATAATCCCTTTGTAAGTCACCTGCCCCTGAATTATCCTATTTTGGGTGTGCTGTTGTCTCTTGGGACTTAAGTAAAGTGTCCACAAACAGGACACTTAAAATCAAATCAATCATCAACCGCATTAATTTTTTTTATTCAAAATATTGTCGAGTGTCTATTATGAGCCCGCCAAGTGCCAGGGTCAAGGGATATGATGGTTAATAAAAACAACAGAGTCCATGTCTTCCTGAGCTTACAGTTTGGTGTAGGAGATAGACAAATAAACAAATAATTATTGTTTTGTGTATGAAATTCTACAGTAGGGAAAGGATAGCATTCTATGTGTGCAGAGGTGGGGGGTGGTCCTGCATTAAGTTGAAGCATCTAGGAAAGTTTCCTGGAGAAAGAGGGATCTACAGTGAGGCCTAAAATAAGAGGGAAATAGGTCTATGGGGTCACACAGAGTCAGACACGACTGAAGCGACTTAGCAGCAGCAGCAGTAGCCAGTTGGGTAAAGGGAGGTGTGTGGTGGATGGTATATGTATGTAGTGAGAAGTGTTTCAGACAAGGGAGTAACGTGTGCAAAGGCTTAGAATCCTAAAAGACTGCGGCTTCTTTAAGACCTAAGAGTCAAGACTTCCCTGGTGGTACAATGGATAGGAATCTGCCTGCCAATGCAGGGGACTTGCGTTCAATCTCTGATGCAGGAAGATCCCACATGCCACAGAGCCCATGTACCATTGAGTACTGAGCCAGTGCTCTAGAGCCCAGGAGCTGTAACTACTGAGCCTACACATTCCAACTACTGAGTCTGCGCTGCAACTGCTGAAGTCCACGTGCCTAGAGCCTGCGCTCCACACCAAGAGAAGCCACAGCAACGAGAAGCCCGCACTGCAGCTAGAGAGGAGGCCCGCTCACGGCGACTAGAGAAAGCCCGTGTGCAGCAACAAAGACCCACTGCAACCGAAAATAAATACGTAAATTTTAAAACAAGAAAGAGTCATTGGGTGTGGAAAGAAGACAACAGAGGCCTCAGAAGCAAGCATGGGCCAGATCAGGAAGGACTCTGCCATCACATTAAAGGGTTTGAATAGGGGAAGCCATTGAAGGGCATCAGGGGTGTTGTAGTCAGATCTGAGAAGAAGGACCACTCTGCAGAGTGGAGAACATACTGAAGGGGTGATGCTGGAGTTCTCGTTATATGGTCCAGAGGTGACGGTAACTTACAGAAGAGCAGGGGCTAGTCCGGGAAAAGAGAAAACGACAGATGTTTATTTTTTATTTTTTTTTCCGGCCAGCGGCAGGGAAGAGGCCGCGTCCTCCAACGCAGCCCCCCGCCGCCGCCACCACGTTCCCGCGCGGCTCCTACCCGCGCCCTTGGCCCGAGCCCGTGTCCCCGACCCGCGCATGGCGCGACGCCTCCTGCCGGCCGCTCAATGGACCGACAGATGTTTAGAGATGTTTGGAAGGTTCACTTGACTGAGCTCCAGGGAAAATGGGAAGGAGAAATGTCCGTCAGCTGTCAGCACTGAGTGTCTGGATGGCGGCACAGTGTCTGAGATAGGAAGCGCCGGCTCTGGGAGAAGTTATGAACACGGGGCGACTGAGGAACCTGTGGGATACGCAGGGGAGAAGGAGGAGGAGGATGTAAGTCTGAAGCCCAGAAGAGTTTTGGACCAGAGGTAAAAATCTGAGACTCATTAGCAAATAGATGGTAATTGATACTATAGGATTGGGCTTCCCTGGTGGCTTAGATGGTAAAGAATCTGCATGCAATGCAGGAGATAGGGGTATGATTCCTGGGTCGGGAAGATCCCCTGGAGGAGGAAATGGCAGCCCACTCCAGTATTCTTGCCTGGGAAATCCCATGAACAGAGGAGCCTGGCGGGCTACAGTCCATGGGGTGGCAAAGAGTTGGACGTGACTGACCGACAAAGACTTTTACTTTCACTATGGAATTGGATGAGACATTTTAGGGAAAGAGTATCAAGTGAAAGAGAGTAGGGTCCAAACCAAGGAATGCCGCGTGTGAAGGGCTGGTGAGGGAAGGGCACTCTGAAGGGATCTAAGAAACAAGGGAGCCAGGAGGAAACCAGGAGCAGGGAGTACTCCCAAAGTCTGAGAGGAGAGGGTTTCGAGCAGTTTGTATACACAAGTGGAGCAAGAAGGGTCTGGAAGTTGTACTGGGGAATAAAGAAGACACTGGCCCCTCCTAACCCTGATGGAGTTGGGGGAGTTGAGAGACTGCAAGCGAGAATCGTGTCTTAATTAGGGCAAGGTGGTATACATTCAGAGAGTCTGAGAGAAGAGAGGGTGTTCATTCATTACAGGAGGGATTTCCAGAGGATATAGCTGTGAGTTTGAAGAAGATGCCCAGAGAAGCATGGAGATGTGTTTACAGGGCAGCGGTATCCCTGCAGTGGCGTATCCACTGCCACGGGGTTCCTAACACACCAGCAAGATACAAGCACCGTCTCGGGCTTCCCTTAGGCTCAGTGGTGAAGAGTCCATCTGCCAATTCAGGGCACGTGGGTTTGACCTGATCTGGGAAGACCCCACATGCCATGGAGCAACTGGGCCCATTCGCCACGACTACTGAGCCTGTGCTGTAGAGCCTGGGAGCCATAACTACTGAGCCCAGAGGCTGCAACTACTGAAGCCTGAATGCCCTAGAGCCTGTGCTCTGCAACTAGAGAAGACGCCACAGTGAAAAGCACGTGCACCGCAACCAGAGCGTAGCCGCCACTTGCCACAGCTAGAGAACAGCCCGTGCAGCGTGAAGACCCAGCACAGCCAAAATAAATAAATAAAATTGTTTTTTTTTAAAGTATCATATCTCTGCATGATGATAATATCCAGACATATATGAGATAGCCACCCAGACATGTAGGACTCTGTAACAGTGACCAGTGGGGCCAATAAATAAGAAAGCAGCAATCCTTGGCAAAATAAAACATATCTGAAATACTCGGGGTTAATTTGACAAGTTCCATGTGCTGCTGTAAACATCAGTGATTCTCAGATAACAGACCAAGAGTAAGTTTTCCCTGATACAAGGCAAAAGGACAAAAACGCAAATAAGTTAGTGAATTCTTATTATAGCTAGATATATTCAATTTCGATAACTGTCCTTTACTCTTAAATTATTCCTTCACTTTTTGCTTATGTCAGTGATCTTTCTTGGCAAGATGAAATTGTGGCAACCTATTGATTTTAGTGGGGCTTCCCCAATGGCTCAATGGGTAAAGAATCTCCCTGCAATACAGGAGACATAGGAGATATGGGTTCAATCTCTGGGTCAGAAAGATCCCCTGGAGAAGGAAATGGAAACCCACTTCAGTATTCTTGTCTGGGAAATCCCATGCACAGAGGCACCTGGTGGGCTACAGTCCAAAGGGTCACAAAGAGTAGGACACGACTAAGCGCGAGCACAGTTGATTTTACTGGTCTTTGAAGTCTCTGAATCTAGAAACCACACATTGATTTCCACACTTTCAGAGTTTTGTTTCCAGTGCGATATGGCTTGTTCATACTGGTTAGGAATTAGGAAGGCATGACTTCAATGTTACTTGACCGTAATAGTCTTTCTGTCAGTTGCCAAGTAGCAAGCATCCCCTTGGGAACACAGTTTGGGGAAGGTGGTGAATGTACCAGAACTCTAAGAACAAAGGGTCTGCACTCAATTACACTTGATAAACCATGCATAGCAAAGCTCTCTCCTGGGTTTCATAAAGCACATATCATCTGAAAGACTAAGAAGTTCTGGGTTCAAGAAATCAATTACATTTTGTTTAATGGAGGAACAAACAAATTTGTCTGCTGCAGGAAAAAAAAAAGTTCTGGGCACCTCATAAACATCTTCTGGAATAAACTTGTGTTAAGACCAGTTTGAGAAGTGTGTGAATAATTGCTCTCAAACAATAATCAAATATGTGCTGCATGCTGTAATATAGCCAGCAATCTAAAGAAATCCTATTTAAGTGTATTTTATTTGTTTTTAGTTATATCAGACTGACTTTTAGATACCTATATTTTAGACATCTATTTTGGCCATGCTTAAAAAATAACAATAGCAAATATTTTTGTGGCATTTAAAATGTATTTTAGGCACTATTCTAAGCGCTTATATTAACTCACTCATTCTTTAAAACCACTCACCTATGAGGTAAGTACTATTATTATGCCCATTTTATGGATGAGGGTACTGAGGCTCAGAGAGGTTAGGTCATTTGCCCATGAACATACAATTGGGTCTAGAGCTCTACCCCTCGGTCAGTCTGCCATGATGCTCTCTGATGGGCTCCTCATGGCCAGCATGGTCTGCAAAACTCAATTTCCCACTGCACAGTTGGACAAGCCACCTATAAACTTGTCTAAAGAATGGATGATGGATCAAGGTGTTCTAAAACTGTTCAGGATGAGTCCACCTGAATTGACAATTTCTTAGGTTTCAGTTCAGTTAAGTCGCTCAGTCGTGTCTGACTCTTTGCAACCCCATGAGGCGCAGCACGCCAGGCCTCCCTGTCCATCACCAACTCACAAAGTCCACCCAAACCCGTGTCCATCGACTTGGTGATGCCATCCAACCATCTTGTCCTCTGTTGTCCCCTTCTCCTCCTGCCCTCAATCTTTCCCAGCATCAGGGTCCTTTCCAATCAGTCAGCTCTTCACATCAGGTAGCCAAAGTATTAGAGTTTCAGCTTCAACATCACTCCTTCCAATGAACACCCAGGACTGATCTCCTTTAGGATGGACTGGTTGGATCTCCTCGCAGTCCAAGAGACTCTCAAGACTCTTCTCCAACACCACAGTTCAAAAGCATCAATTCTTCTGCACTCAGCTTTGTTTATAATCCAACTCTCATATCCACACATAACCACTGGAAAAACCATAGCTTTGACTAGACGGACCTTTGTTGGCAAAGTAATGTCTCTGCTTTTGAATATGCTATCTAGGTTGGTCATAACTTTCCTTCTAAGGAGTAAGCGTCTTTTAATTTCATGGCTGCAGTCACCATCTGTAGTGATTTTGGAGCCCAGAAAAATAAAGTCAGCCACTGTTTCCACTGTTTCCCCATCTATTTCCCATGAAGTGATGGGACCAGATGCCATGATCTTCGTCTTCTGAATGTTGAGCTTTAAGCCAACTTTTTCACTCTCCACTTTAACTTTCATCAAGAGGCTTTTTAGTTCCTCTTCACTTTCTGCCATAAGGGTGGTGTCATCTGCATATCTGAGGTTATTGATATTTCACCCAGCAATCTTGATTCCAGCTTGTGCGTCTTCCAGTCCAGCATTTCTCATGATGTACTCTGCATATAAGTTAAATAAACAGGGTGACAATATACAGCCTTGACGTACTCCTTTTCCTATTTGGAACCAGTCTGTTGTTCCATGTCCAGTTCTAACTGTTGCTTCCTGACCTGCATACAGGTTTCTCAAGAGGCAGGTCAGGTGGTCTGGTATTCCCATCTCTTTCAGAATTTTCCACAGTTTATTGTGATCCACACAGTCAAAGGCTTTGGCATAGTCAATAAAGCAGAAATAGATGTTTTTCTGGAACTCTCTTGCTTTTTCCATGATCCAGCGGATGTTGGCAATTTGATCTCTGGTTTCTCTGCCTTTTCTAAAACCAGCTTGAACATCCGGAAGTTCACGGTTCACATATTGCTGAAGCCTGGCTTGGAGAATTTTGAGCATTACTTTACTAGCGTGTGAGATGAGTGCAATTGTGTGGTAGTTTGAGCATTGTTTGGCATTGCCTTTCTTTGGGATTGGAATGAAAACGGACCTTTTCCAGTCCTGTGGCCACTGCTGACTTTTCCAAATTTGCTGGCATATTGAGTATAGCACTTTTCCAGCATCATCTTTCAGGATTTGAAATAGCTCAACTGGAATTCCATCACCTCCACTAGCTTTGTTCGTAGTGATCCTTTCTAAGGCCCACTTGACTTCACATTCCAGGATGTCTGGCTCTAGGTCAGTGATCACACCATTGTGATTATCTGGGTCGTGAAGATCTTTTTTGTACAGTTCTTCTGTGTATTCTTGCCACCTCTTCTTAATATCTTCTTCTTCTGTTAGGTCCATACCATTTCTGTCCTTTATTGTGCCCATCTTTGCATGAAATGTCCCCTTGGTATCTCTAATTTTCTTGAAGAGATCTCTAGTCTTTCCCATTCTGTTGTTTTCCTCTATTTCTTTGCATTGATCACTGAGGAAGGCTTTCTTATCTCTCCTTGCTATTCTTTGGAACTCTGCATTCAGATGCTTATATCTTTCCTTTTCTCCTTTGCTTTTTGCTTCTCTTCTTTTCACAGCTATTTGTAAGGCCTCCCCAGACAGCCATTTTGCTTTTTTGCATTTCTTTTCCATGGGGATGGTCTTGATCCCTGTCTCCTGTACAATGTCACGAATCTCATTCCATAGTTCATCAGGCACTCTATCAGATCTAGTCCCTTAAATCTATTTCTCACTTCCACTGTGTAATCATAAGGGATTTGATTTAGGTCATACCTGAATGGTCTAGTGGTTTTCCCTACTTTCTTCTATTTCAGTCTGTATTTGGCAAGAAGGAGTTCATGATCTGAGCCACAGTCAGCTCCTGGTCTTATTTTTGTTGACAGTCAGTAAACTCTAAATTTTCAGTACTAACTTAAGCCTAAGATTGTTCTGATCCCATTTTGTGGCAAAATTATATTGGGGAAAACACAAGAATCTCTGGATACTTCAAAATTCATCCTACATTTCAATGATATGGAGGGGGTTTTTTTTGTTGTTGTTTTTAGCATAACAAAGCCTATCCTCTTGGAGGGAGTAGATGTTGAAACAGATTAAAGGAATTAAAGCAAGGACTAAATCTTAAGAAAGTACATGGAAGAAACCAACAAGGGATTAATCTCCAAAATATACAAACAGCTCAGGAAGCTCGGAGAAGGCAATGGCACCCCGCTCCAGTACTCTTGCCTGGAGAATCCCATGGACGGAGGAGCCTGGTAGGCTGCAGTCCATGGGGTTGCTGAGAGTCAGACACAACTGAGCAACTTCACTTTGACTTTTCACTTTCATGCATTGGAGAAGGAAATGGCAACCCACTCCAATGTTCTTGCCTGGAGAATCCCAGGGACAGGGGAGCCTGGTGGGCTGCTGTCTATGGGGTCGCACAGAGTTGGACACGACTGAAGCGACTTAGCAGCAGCAGCAGGAAGCTCAATATCAAAAAAACAAACAATTCAATTGAAAAATGGGCAGAAGATCTAAACAGACATTTCTCCAAAGAAGATATATAGATGGCCAAAAAGCACATGAAAAGATGCTCAACATCACTAATTATTAGAGAAATGAAAATCAAAACTACAATGAGGGATCAGCTCACACTAGTCAGAATGGCCATCACCAAAAAGTCTCCAAACAATAAATGCTAGAGAGGATGTGGAGAAGAAGGGAAAGAGGGGAGAGATGGGAGAGAGAAAAGGGAGCCCTCATACACTGTTAGTGGGAATGTAAATTGGTATAACCACTATGCAGAATAGTATGGAGGTCCCTTAAAAAACTAAATATAGAACTATCATATGATCCAGCAATCCCACTCTTGAGCATATATCAAGAGAAAACCATACTTCAAAAAGATACACATGCACCCCAATGTTCATAACAGTACTATTTACAATATCCAAGACCCAGAAGCAACCTAAATGTCCACTGACATATGAACAGATAAGGAAGCTGTGGTATACGTATACAATGGAATATTACTCAGCCATAAAAAGGAGGCAATAATGCCATTTTCAGCAACAGGGATGAACCTAGAGATTGTCATACTGAGTAAAGTCAGACAAATTATCAAATGATATTGCTTATATGCAGACTCTAAAACAATGGTACAAATGAAATTATTCACAAAACAGAAATAGAGTCACTATTGTAGAAAACAATCTATGGTTACCAGAGGGGAAAGGGGGGGAGGAATCAATTGGGAGATAGGGATTGACACAAACACCCTACTATATATAAAGTAGATAACTAATAAAGACCTATTTATAGCACAGGGAACGCTACTCAATACTCTGTAATGAACTATATGGGAAAGAATCTAAGAAAGAGTAGATATGTGTATATGTATATACACGTTACTGCACACCTTAAATGAACACAACATTGAACACAAATTAACTATATTCCAATAAAAAATTCTAAAAACTGTAAAGTCATGCTTAATGAACAGCAAACAAAATCTGTCACACTGTTAGCTACACAAAAACACAGAATCCACACACATAAGTAGTAAATCTATTTGGCTAATTTAAAGTGTAACCAGGTAGGGGTGTGTGTGTGTGTGTGCGTGCGTGCATGCATACGCTCAATCGTGTCCGAATCTTTTGCAACCCCACAGATTGTAGCCTGCCCGGCTTCTCCATCCATGGAAGTTTCCAGGCAAGAATACTGAAGTGGGTTACTCCTCCTTACTCCAGGGGATCTTCCCCACCCAGGGATTGAACCTGTGTCTCCTGCACTGGCAGGTGGGTTCTTTACCACTGTGCCATCTGGGAAGCCCCGTAACCAGGCATAGTAGGTGAGAAAGAGTGTCTGTCGACTGCTAGGACATTTGCAATAAAGACCAAGAATGGAATAAAAACTCTCTTTCGTGAGGGGAGAGTTTTTTATTTTTTACTAAAGTAAAACTTTTCTTCCTGATATCATGATTCTGCCCTTTTTCCACCCAACTGACAGCAAAAATTGCAGTTTTAACACAGTGGGAGATGGCAGCCTGGAAATCAAATGGTAGGGTGTCTTTGTAATTGCTTGACAAATATTGAGATAAAAGCCCTTTGCTCATTCAGAGATGGAGTATTTAAAATATTTGAGGGCCAAAATGAGTACACAGGCCATTTGCTGATAAGCTCCAATTTCAGAGGAATTCAAGCTTTTGAGAAATCCCATCCCCGTAGCTTTTGAGTATTCTTTTGGGTTGCCGGTTTGTTTTCATTTGTAATTGCACATTAAAACTCCACTCTGTTTCACTTAGCAGCTGACAGCTGAGACCACAGATGACAGAAGATAGATGATGAGGGAGAGTTGTGGAAAATCCTTCTAAACTATTTTAAGAAAAGAAACAACTTAAACCAGGAGTAATTAAACCCAGCCAGGCCTACAGTTGAGATGCACTGGAGTTGCTTCTGTTTCTACAATGAAGTGATTTTATGGTTCAGCCCAGTCTTTCGTACAGAAATGAGTCTGTTGTTTGATAAAGCAAAACAGAGCAGAAAAGCCTTAATGATTAGCAGATAAATTTAGGTCGACAGTAGATGATTTTGTTAATTATCTGTGTTCTTATTTAAAAAATGCAGGATAAAGAATGCCTGTAAATGCCTCAAACCACATACACGTGTCTATTATTCTCTGAATAGCTTTTTGGAGTATTTAGTGCCTTTTTGGTATTTATTTGGTTCTGCTTCATTGTTAGATAATGGTATATATAAACACTGTATAATAGCATAACAAGAATTTTATATGCATAAAAATGCCTAGAGGGCACTGCAGGCATTTTCTGTTCATTTCCCAGGACCCAGCAGGTAGGTCACCTTCACAAAAATTTTTCTCAGCTTCGCTCCTCCCGGCCGCTGTGCCCCTGCTCTGCTCCCACTGCACTTGGTGCACACCTCTGTTAGAGCATTTATCTGTTAATTATTTGTTTTCGTTTCGCTGGGAACTTCCCAGAAGCAGAGAACTTGCCTTGCTCACTGTTTCATCTCCAGCACTGAGCACAGTGTGTGGCCCACAGTCGGCACACCGTCATTACTACTGACGGGCAGTCTTTTCAGTGGGAAGCCAGTGTGGAAGCTGTCTGGCTTGCAGGTACAGCTGCAATTCAGAGATTGCAACTGTTTGTGATTTCTTGCCTTTTAGCTTGTCTAGCGCCTCTGTCCAAAAAACTAGCCCATCCCTGATTTTTAGGCATGATCAGTCTGCCAAAACTCCCAGAGAATGATCCAAAGCTTTGGTTATACTGAATTGTGCTCTATTAAATTCAATATGAGGCTTGGGGGCTATAGGAGAGAAATTTGGAAATCTTTGAGCTTTATACAATAAAGACTTGACTGTCAGAGTTAACCAGTTTCCACTTACCCAACAACAGAGCATCTTTATTGTTATCCCATTCCATTTCCCGTAGAGGTATGGCTAGGTATTATTTCTGCCATCCAGTCTTTCACTTAATTTTAATAACAACTTTGTTGCAACATGCTGCTAAGTCGCTTCAGTCGTGTCGGACTCTGCGCGACCCCATAGATGGCAGCCCACCAGGCTCCCACCATCCATGGGATTCTCCAGGCAAGAACACTGGAGTGGATTGCCATTTCCTTCTCCAATGCATGAAAGTGAAAAGGGAAAGTGAAGTCGCTCAGTCGTATCCGACCCTTAGCGACCCCATGGACTGCAGCCCACCAGGCTCCTCCGTCCATGGGTTTTCCAGGCAAGAGGACTGGAGTGGGGTGCCATCGCCTTCTCCTTGTTGCGACATAGTTCATATTCATACACTTCCCCTATTTAAAGTATACTAGTCAGTGGTTTTCAGGGTATTCACAGAGTAGCACAACCAACACTACTAATTCCAAAACATTTCATTATTCCCCCCAATATTTTGGATATTACCCCTTATCAGACATGGCATTTGCAAATATATTCTCCCATTCAGTAGGTTGATTTGGTTCCATTTGTTTATTTTTGCTTTTGTTGCCCTTGCCTGAGAAGTCAGATCCAAAATACACTGTTAAGATTAATATCAAAGAGATATTAAGAAAACTCACAGATTTCTTCTGTGAGTTTTAGTTGTTTGAGGTCTTACATTTACATCTTTCATCCATTTTGAGCTTATTTTTGTACATGGTCTGAGGAATGGTCTAGTTTCATTCTTTTACATGTAGCTATCCAGTTTTTCCAACACCAAGTATTGAAGAGGCTATCTTTTTTACCCATTTTATATGCCTGCCTCCTGTGTCACAGATTAATCGACCATGTGTGTAACTTTTTTTTCTTGGGCTCTCCATTCTGGGTTCTCCTGATCTCTGTGTCTCTTTTTTGTGTTGGTACCATACTGCTATTACTGTAGCTTCCTCGTATAATTTGAAGTCTGGAAATGTGACGATACTTCTAGCTTTGTTCTTCTTTCTCAAGATTGCTTTGGTTATTCAGGATCTTTGTGGATCCATAAAAATTAAAAAAATTTTTTACTCTAGTTATGGGGGAAATGCCATTGATATTTTGATAGGGATTGCATCGAATCTATTCATGGCTTTGGGAATTATGGACATTTTAACAACATTAATTCTTCTTATCCCCAAGCATGGTATGTCTTTCCATTGATTTGTGTCATCTTCACTTTTTTCCATTAACATCTTATAGTTTTCAGAGTACAGATCTTTCACTTCTTTGGTGAAATATATATTCCCAGGTATTTTATTTTTAATATAATTTTAATGGAATTGTTTTTCTCTTTCTGATAGCTCTTCACTAGTGTATCAAAATGCAACAGATTTCTGAATACTAATTTTGGATTCTGCATCTTTACTGAGTTCATTCATTAATTTAAACAGTTTGCTGGTGGCTCTTAAGGATTTTTCAGTATACAGAATTGTGTTATCTGAAAATAGTGACAATTTTACATCTTCTTTTCTAATCTGGATACCTTTCCTTTCTTTTTCTTGTCTGATTGCTATGGTCAGGACTTCCAATACTATGTTGAATAAAATTAGTGAGTGGGCTTTGCTATCTTGTTCCTGATCTTAGAGGTAAAACTTTCAGCTCTTCATCATTAAGTATGATGTTAGCTGTGGGTTTGCCGTAAACAGACTTTATTATATTGAGCTATATTCCCTCTACACCAACTTTGTTGATAGCTTTTATCATGAACGAATGTTGAATTTTGTTAAGCGTTTCTTCTGCATCTGCTGTGACAACCATGTGATTTTAATCTTTTATTAATGTGTTGTGGGATATTAGTTTTTTACATAAAAAGGAGGCTGCAAAATACACCTCCAACTTATTGACAGTGGGTACCTCTAGAATGGCAGAGAGGAGTAAAGAAGGACTTTTCAGTTTTTAGCCATTGCTACCAATGCTGCCTGAACATTATTTACACACATCTTAGTATGAAGCCTATCTCAGTAAGATATGAAACCTGAATGCTATAAATGAAATGAACAGCATGTAAAAGTTTTACACTGGATCAGTCAGAGTTCAACCTGAAAAGTGGGAAAGCATGAATGTGTGTGTGTGTATAATTTGGGGTGTTGACTAAGCAAATTTGAAATCAGTAAAACAGATCTTCAGGAACAGAATATCACAAGTAGATTGGAACTATATTTTCTCCTTCTGAAAAAAGCCTCTGTTCTGCTTTTAAGGCTTTTCAACTTATTGAATCAGCAACACCCTCCCTCAACCCCACTCCCACCAACTGTCCACGATAATCTCCTTTACTTAAAGTCAACTAATTAAGGGCTTTAATACATCTTAAATACCTTTACAGCAAAACCAAGATTAGCATATGATTGAATAACTGGATACTGTTGACAGCTCAAAGCCATCATATATACAAATTAAAAATTTATGTTCAGCAAAAGACTGTGAACAAAGAGAGACAACGGACAGGTAAAATATATCTACAATAGAGATAATAAAGGGATTAATACTAAAAATTTATTGAGTTCTCCCCATCAAGAAAAAAGTCATGAAACAGCTGATAGAAAAATGAGCAAAGGATATGAATAGGTAATACACACACAAATAGTGGAAGTGACAAATAGATTCAAGGGATTAGATCTGATAGACAGAGTGCCTGAAGAACAATGGATGAAGGTCTGTAACACTGTACAGGAGGCAGTGATCAAAACCATCTCCAAGAAAAAGAAATGCAAAAGGGCAAAATGGCTGTCTGAGGAGGCCTCACAAACATCTGAGAAAAGAAGAGAAGCGAAAAGCAGAGGAGAAAAGGAAATATATATCCATCTGAATGCAGAGTTCCAAAGAATAGCAAGGAGAGATAAGAAAGCCTTCCTGTGTGACCAATGCAAAGAAATAGAGGAAAACACGGAGAAGGAAATGGCAACCCACTCCAGTATTCATGCCTGGAAAATTCCATGGACCGAGGAGCCTGGTGGGCTACCATCCATGGGGTCGCAAAGAGTCAGACATGACTGAGCGACTTCTGTGTTTTTGAAGCTCAAAGGGATATGGGTCACTGAAAAGGATATAAACCAGGGCAGAATTTCTTAAAGAAGCAACAGATTAGTTAGTTACAACATCAAGATAAATGGAATTGAAACAGAGATGCTACCAAGAGAGTCGGGCAGTACTGCTTAAATAATGCTCAAGAGTTTCTATTCTTAAGTTGTTTCCTCTTGAGAGAAGAAGAAGAAGAGCCCTGGGCCCACTCACCTCTGCCTTTTCTGTTCCCCACTTTGGTCATGTGTTGTCACTTTCAGAATTGCACTTTTTTCACCTTGTCATAGTAGCTGCCAAAGTGTGTTTTTATAAACATGGGGTTCTAGAGCGCTGGCTTCCTGGGGCAGAGGAGAGAAAGAAATGCGTGTTGTACAAAATCAGTACGTTCATATGTTTAATAAAATAGTTCTATTATTGAAAAAAAAAAAAGAAATAGAGGAAAACAATGGAATGGGAAAGACCAGAGATTTCTTCAAGAATATTACAGATACCAAGGGAACATTTCATGCAAAGATGGAACAGAATAATAAAGAACAGAAGTTGTATGGACCTAACAGAAGCAGAAGTTATTAAGAAGAGGTGACAAGAATACACAGAAGAACTATACAAAAAAAGATCTTAATGACCTAGATAAACACGATGGTGTGATCACTTACCTAGAACCAGACATCCTGGAGTATGAAGTCAAGTGGGCCTTAAGAAGCATCACTAGGAAAAAAGCTAGTGGAAGTGATGGAATTCCAGCTGAGCTATTTCAAATGTTAAAAGATGATGCTGTGAAAGTGCTACATTCAATATGCCAGCAAATTTGGAAAACTCAGCAGTGGCCATGGGACTGGAAAAGGTCCGTTTTCATTCCAATCCCAAAGAAAGGCAGTGCCAGAGAATGTTCAAACTACCACACAATTGCACTCATTTCACATGCTAGCAAAGTAACGCTCAAAATTCTCCAAGCGACGCTTCAACAGTACGTGAAATGAGAACTTCCAGATGTACAAACTGGATTTAGAGAAGGCAGAGGAACCAGAGCTCAAATTGCCAATATCGGTTGGATCATAGAAAAAGCAAGAAAATTCCAGAAAAACATCTACTTATGCTTCACTGATTATGCTAAAGCCTTTCCCTGTGTGGATCACAACAAACTGTGGAAAATTCTTAAAGAGATGGGAATGCCAGACCATCTCACATGCCTCCTGAGAAACCTGTATGCAAGTCAAGAAGCAACAGTTAGAACTGGACATGGAACAACAGACTGGTTCAAAATTGGGAAAGGAATATGTCAAGGCTGTATATTGTCACCCTGCTTATTTAACTTATATTCAGGGTACATCACGTGAAATGCCAGACTGCATAAAGTACAAGCAAGCATCAAGATTTCTGGGAGAAATATCAATAACCTCAGATGCACAGATAATACTACCCTTATGGCAGAAAATGAAGAGGAACTAAAGAGCCTCTAGATGAAGGTGAAAGAGGAGAGTGAAAAACCTGGCTTAAAGCTCAACATTCAGAAAACTAAGATCATGGCATCCAGTCCCATCACTTCATGGCAAATAGATGGGGAAAATGTAGAAACAGTGGTAGATTTTATTTTCTTGGGCTTCAAAATCATGGTGGATGGTGACTGTATCCATGAAATAAAAGAAACTTGCTCCTTGGAAGAAAAGCTATGGAAGGTATCTATAGGAAGAAAATCCTAGATAGGATATTAAAAAACAGAGACATCACTTTACTGATAAAAGTCTATATAGTCAGAGCTATTTTTACCAGTAGTCATATATGGATGTGAAAGTTGGACAATAAAGAAGGCTGAGTGCCAAAGAAATTATGCTTTTGAATTGTGGTGCTGGAGAAGACTCTTGAGAATCTCTTGGACTGCAAGGATATCGAACCAGTCAATCTTAAAGGAAATCAACCCTGAATATTCATTGGAAGGACTGATGCTGAAACTGAAGCTCCAATACTTTGGCCACCTGATGTGAAGAGCTGATTCACTGGGAAAGACCCTGATGCTGGGAAAGATAGAAGGCAGGGCAAAAAGGGGATGACACAGGATGAGATGGTTGCATGGTATCACTGACTCAATCAACATGAATTTGAGCAAACTCCGGGAGATGGTAAAGGGCAGGGAAGCCTGGCATACTGCAGTCCATGGGGTCACAAAGATGTGGACACGACTGAGCCAGGCTTCAGCAATACGTTAACTGTGAACTTCCAGATGTTCAAGCTGGTTTGAGAAAAGGCAGAGGAACCAGAGATCAAATTGCCAACATCCGCTGGATCATCGAAAAAGCAAGAGTTCCAGAAAAACATCTATTTCTGCTTTATTGACTATGCCAAAGCCTTTGACTGTGTGGATCACAATAAACTGTGGAAAATTCTGAAAGAGATGGGAATACCAGACCACCTCACCTGCCTCTTGAGAAATCTGCATGCAGGTCAGGAAGCAACAGTTAGAACTGGACACGGAACAACAGACTGGTTCCAAATAGGAAAAGGAGTACGTCAAGGCTGTATATTGTCACCCTACTTACTTAACTCATATGCAGAGTACATATTGAGAAACGCTGGGCTGGAGGAAGCACAAGCTGGAATCAAGATTGCCGGGAAAAATATCAATAACCTCAGATATGCAGATGACACCACCCTTATGGCAGAAAGTGAAGAGGAACTAAAAAGCCTCTTGATGAAAGTGAAAGAGGAAAGTGAAAAAGTTGGCTTAAAGCTCAACATTCAGAAAACGAAGATCATGGCATCTGATCCCATCACTTCATGGGAAATAGATGGGGAAACAGTGGAAACAGTGTCAGACTTTATTTTTCTGGGCTCCAAAATCACCACAGATGGTGACTGCAGCCATGAAATTAAAAGACACTTACTCCTTGGAAGGAAAGTTATGACCAATCTAGATAGCATATTCAAAAGCAGAGACATTACTTTGCCAACAAAGGTCCGTTTAGTCAAGGCTATGGTTTTTCCAGTGGTCATGTATGGATGTGAGAGTTGGACTGTGAAGAAAGCTGAGTGCAGAAGAATTGATGCTTTTGAACTGTGGTGTTGGAGAAGACTCTTGAGAGTCCCTTGGACTGCAAGGAGATCCAACCAGTCCATCCTAAAGGAGATCAGTCCTGGGTGTTCACTGGAAGGACTGATGCTGAAGCTGAAACTCCAATACTTTGGCCACCTCATGGGAAGAGCTGATTCCTTGGAAAAGACCCTGATGCTGGGAGGGATTGGGGGCAGGAGGAGAAAGGGACGACAGAGGATGAGATGGCTGGATGGCATCACCGACTGGATGGAGTGAGTCTGAGTGAACTCTGGGAGCTGGTGATGGACAGGGAGGTCTAGCGTGCTGCGATTCAAGGGGTCGCAAAGATCAGACACTTTGAGCGACTGAACTGAACTGAACTGAGTGACTGAAGAACAACAAGAACACAAAATACAACAGTGTGATGAAAAATGTATATGAAAATGTTCAAACTCATTAGTAATTAAGAAAACAAAATTTGAGATTTTTAACTTTTTCTGATAATTTTGGATACTATTAAAAGTTAGCAAAAATAAAGAGGAATGGGCATTCTTATTCATACAGAAAGTCGTTGGTAAGAGTGTACACAGACAAAGGCTTTTAAAAAGGAAATTTAATAGTATCTCTGAAAATTGTAAATGAACATACTTCTACTTGTGAACTGCTAGGGATCTATTGTCTCTTACTCCTTTTGTTAATCACCAAGTTCAAATATTAAATATTATACAATTGAGCTTCCAACTAACTCTCCCTCCCTCTTAATTCTTCTCTTATTGAGTTCAGCTTTATACTATGAATACTTACAGACAGATCTCCCTAATTCTCTTTTCTATTATACACAGACATAGATATACCCATACACACATACAGCTATGCCACAGCACTGTAACAGCCCCAAGCTGGAAACAACCCAGTTGTGTAACAACTATAGCATGAATAAAGAATTTATTCACAATAAAGAAAGCAAAGGACTATTAAACACAAATATCAACATAGATGACCCTAAAAAAATACTGTGGGTAAAAGAAGCAAAAAACCAAGAAAACAAAAAGTATGATTCTATTTAAACTATGTTCAAAATAGGCAAAACTATACTACCTTATTTAGGGATGCATAGGACTTCCCTGGTGGCTCAGATGGTAAAGCGTTTGTCTACAATGTGAGAGACCTCGGTTCGATCCCTGGGTTGGGAAGATTCCCTGGAGAAGGAAATGGCAGCCCACTCCAGTACTGTTGCCTTGAAAATCCCATGGACAGAGGAGCTTGGTGCAGGCTACCATCCATGGGGTCGCAAAGAGTCGGGCATGACTAAGCAAGCGACTTCACTTTCACGTTCATCTAGGGGGTAAAACCATAAAGAAAAGCAAGAAAATAAAATGATTTCCGTAAATGTTAGGCTAGTGATTATGATGGGTGGGGGAGGAGGAAGGGAGTTGTGATTGGGGGGGTGAATTCAAGGAGACTTTAGGATGTGATTGACCTTAGACTTCTTGACAGACTTTTTGACCTTGATGGTACTGACATGTTAAACCGAATGTAAGTGTTTCATGCTTTTCTGTATTCTCATAATTATAAAAAAAAAGTCACTGAGAAACTTTCTGAGGTGCTGGCAGTCTTCTATTATTCTTTTCTTATTTCCAGCTTTATTGAGATGTAACTGACTTATACCATTGTATAAGTTGAACATGTATAATCCGTTGATTTGATACATTTGTAAATCACAAAATGATGGCAACTATAATGTTAGCTACCACGTCCATCCTGTCACATATGCCGGTTGCACAAATTTTGCCTTATCATTTTGTAGACTAAATTTGCATCTGACTTCCACATTTTTTGATTTGTTGTATTTGACTTAAAAATAAAATTTAAAAACTTCTATGGATTACTTGCTGCCTACAGAGTAAAGTTCTGAGTCCTTCATCTGAACTTTGAAATGCCTCCATCTACTGATGACTTTTCAGCCTCTCTAATCCTAACTCCCACTACTACCTTCAGTGGAAACCCAAAAAACCCCAAACAAAACAAAACCAAAAAAGCCCCAACAGATACTAATTTTAGTAAAATGCCTTTACAGAAAAAAGAAAAGACAGACAGAAAATTGCCCTTTCCTCTTACTCTGTATTTGAAAGTAAATGGGCAAGGATTATGAATTGCCTACCACATGTTTTTCTAAAATGAATCAGAGCAGGATGAGATGCCTGCTTAGTCTTTGGCTATAATGAATGTGTGTCTGTGACAGCATTCTCAAAAAGAACGTATTTCTCCCAAGTTACTATCTAGCTGGCATTCTGATTAAGACTTTTCTTTTAGGCCAAATAAGCAATAAAAAATGGTTGAAGGCAAGTGTATGTGATGTTACATGCTGGTGTGTGTCCACCAAAACACAGTGGAAACTAAATAAATGACCTGAATTGAGCCCTGAGTCTTCACGCACAGACTATCAGTTTCACACTTAGTCATAGTTAACTTCACACATAGATGCCACTGAGACAACCAGGGCCAAATGTTCCTGGAAAATGGGACTTCTTAGACATTCACAGACATTTGGTGCAAATACCTGCACCCCATGCTTTGGGTGGAGATCTCAGCAAGAAAACTGATGGGCAGCTTCCAGGGGAAAAAATGAGGGAGGGGCAGGATGTGGTCTTGATGATTCAGAGGCGCCCCCCCTGCCCTCCCCCACCAGTTTGAGTCAGCATGCAGCCACATGGCCCCACATGGGGCAGCGACAGCTCCTGATGAGTTGTCATACGAGGTCCTCCCAACCTGCCTTCATTAAAGCACTTGGTGATTTCAGAAGCCCACATCACATATGAGTAGTTTTACCCTTTCTAAATTGGTCAAGCAGCAAGTGGTTGACGCTTTCTGATCTACAGGGTATGGTGGCACGGGGTGCTGCTGGCCATTTTGATACTTGCTTGCCTTCCCTTGTCCTTAAAATGATAAACTTCCATCACTCATTTGGAGGCAGCTTAGCATGGCTTCCCTGGTGGCTCAGACGGTAAAGCGTCTGCCTGCAATGCAGGAGACCCGGGTTCAATTCCTGGGTCGGGAAGGTCCCCTGGAGAAGGAAATGGCAATCCACTCCAGCACTCTTGCCTGGAAAATCCCATGGACGGAGGAGCCTGATAGGCTACAGTTCATTGGGTCGCAAAGAGTTGGCCACAACTTCACTTTCACCTTCACTTAGCACGGCAGTTGAGCCCCTGGATGTTGGTGCCAAGCTGGCTGGGCTCAAATCCCTGCTCACCACCCCTGGACTTGTGATTTTAAAAGTGTGCATAAATCCCTCCTCTTTGCCCCAGGGCATGAATTGTGTGCTCTTCACATGATTGGTGCAGGAGGAGCAGAGGGTCATCCTTCTGGTTCAACACTGGCAGCAGTCAGAGCAAGCTCCAGCAGGGCGGTCCTACTGCTGGCTGCGTCCGGGTTCCAGGGCACGCAGAGTCGGTCACACTGTCCAGAGCTGACCGTCAACTATCCACGTCTTGGATCTGGAGTACTGTCCACGACTACATCGTCCTCAACCCGTCCATGCTGGCAACTCCGGGAGTTATCCAGTCACCTTTTAACACCTTCTTTTCTGCTTCAACTTTGGCTTTTTTAAAATATAACTAAGATTACTGACTGATACAATGACCTTGGAAATTTTTATTACGTTTTTCTCAGCTTCTTTTCTCATCTGTAAAGTAGCTTAGTAGTATCTATCTCTTAGGGTTAGTAGGAGACTTATAAATATGTTACTGCAATCAAGTGTTCATTATGGTACTGGTGCACAGTAAGGATCCCTAAAATATTAGCTATTATTATTAATTTGTGGGGCACAAGAAGTACATAGGACTGCTTAAGTAAGAGTAAAACGTGGTACGAGAAAGTCCTTGTCATTTATCTTAGAGTTAAGAACTGTAGCTTGGAGTCTTAGAAATTAGAGCTCATTCATTATATGTTAGCTTCAAGATTCAAGTATTGTGACCCCATCTGACTGGTTATGTTGAAGAAATAACTCCATCTTTATTGCAAAGATAGGATGAAAATTAACCTAGGAACTTTTGTGGCTTTAATTTATGGTTGGCTGATTTAGGCAACCACAAGTATTTTGTTTTCCTTATCTAAATTTGACACGTAGATCAAAAAGGGCACACATCTAAGTTTATACTTGATTATCATACAAAGCAAAGTGTTGAACATTACCAATACTACAGAGGCTTACCCTGTGTTCCCATCCTCAGAGGCATCACTACACAGATTTCTCTTACCATAAATTTTGGTTGCCTGTTTTTGAACTTTACATAAATGAGATTCTATAGTACGTAATCTTTTTGTTGCTAAATGTTACATCTTTTGAGATACATCCATGTTGCACACAGAAATAGTTCTTTACATTGCTACATAGAATACATGCCACACTTTATTTGTCCATTCTACTGTTAATAGACATTTGGGTTGCTTCCAGTTTGGTGCTATTAAGAATAATGTACTGAGAATATTCTTGTAATTATCTTTCATGCTCATATGTATGCATTTCTTTTGGATTTACACCTAGGGGTTGAATTGCTTAACCACAGGGTAGACATATGCTTAATTTAACTGGCCACAAAATTTCAAAAGTAGTTTTACCAGATCACACTCTCAAGAATTCCAGGAGTTTCTGTTGCTCTATATTCTAAATTCTGTATCATCAACCTCTTAAATTTTAGCCTTTCTGGGATGTGTGTAGAGATATTCTGTTATGTTTTCAACTTGAATTTTCCTGACAACTAATGATGTTGAACACATTTTCATGTTCACTGACCATTTGCATATACTCTTTCATAATTCTGTTCATATCGTTGAGCCTTTCTTTAAAAAAAAAAACAGAGTCAATTTTTTTTTTTATTGAGTTACAAGAAATCTTTATACACTCTGGATATGAGTTCTCAGTGTGATTTATAGACATAAAATACCTTTTCCGACTTTGTGTCTTGCCTTTTCATTCTCTTAATAATTTCTTTTGATGAATAGAAGTTTTAAAGTTACAATACATCCAAATGATGACTTTTTCCTGTTATGGTGTTTTTCCAAAAGAAAATAGACTTCATTGTTTAAAGCAGTCTTAGGATCATGGAAAAATGAGCAGAAGGAAAGAGTTTTTATTCCCATATACTCACCCCTACTCACCGAGTTTCCCCTGTTATTAACATCATGCATTGGTGTGGCACATTCCTGAACACTGATGAGCAAATATTGATACATTATTATTAACTAAAGTTCATAGTTTACATTTACATTTCACTCTTTATGTTGTACACTTTTTTGGTTTTGACAAATGAATCATGGTATTTATCCCCCATTATAGTATCATACAGTATATAGCATATAGTATCATACAGCCCTAAAAATCTCTTGTCTTTCTCTTCATCTTCCCTCTCAACCCTTGATAACCATTGATCTTTTCACTGTATCCATAGTTTCTGCTCCAGAATGTCATATATTTGGAATCATACAGGATGTAGCCTTTTCAGGCTGACTTCTTTCACTTATCAATACACATTTAAGGTTCCCCCATGGCTTCATATCTCATTATTTTATACTGAATAATATTCCATTGACTGGATATACTAGAGTTTATTTATCCATTTACCTACTAAAAGACACCTTGGTGGCTTCCAAGTTTTGGCAATAATAAACAAAGCTCTTATAAACATCTATGTACAGGTATTTGTGTTAACTTAAGTTATCCTTTTCTCTGGGTAAATACCAGGAAGTATGACTGCTGGCCACCCAAGATAGATGGATCATGGTGGAGAGTTCTGACAAAATGTGATCCACTGGAGAAGAGAATGGCAAACCACTTCAGTATTCTTGCCTTGAGAACCCCATGAACAATATGAAAAGGCAAAAAGATATGACACTAAAAGATGAACGCCCCAGGTTGGTAAGTGTCCAATATGCTACCAGAGAAGAGTAGAGAAATAGCTCCAGAAAGAATGAAGAGGCTGAGCCTAAGTGAAAACAGCACCCAGTTGTGGATGTGACTGGCGATGGAAGTAAACTCTGATGCTGTAAAGAGCAATACTGCACAGGAACCTGGAATGTCAGGTCCATGAATCAAGGTAAGTTGAAAGTGGTCAAACAGGAGATGGCAAGAGTGAACAGTGACATTTTAGGAATCAGTGAACTGAAATGGACCAGAATGGGTGAATTTAATTCAGATGACCATTATATCTACTAGTGTGGGCAAGAATCCCTTAGAAGAAATGGTGTAGCCCTCATAGTCAACAGAAGAGTCCAAAATGCAGTACTTGGGTACAATCTCAAAAACAACAGAATGATCTCTGTTCTTTTCCAAGGCAAACCATTCAATATCATAGTAATCCAAGTCTATGCCCCAACCAGTAATGCTGAAGAAGGTGAAGTTGAATGGTTCTATGAAGACCTACAAGACCTCCTAGAACTAACACTAAAAAAAAGATGTCCTTTTCACCATAGGGGACTGGAATGCAAAAGTAGGAAGTCAAGAGATACCTGGAATAACAGGCAAGTTTGGCCTTGGAGTACAAAATGAACAGGGCAAACGCTATCAGGGTTTTGCCAAGAGAACGCACTGGTCATAGCAAACACCCTCTTCCAACAACACAGACAGGACTCTACACATGAACATCACCAGATGGTCAATACCAAAATCAGATTGATTATGAAGATGGAGAAGCTCTACACAGTCAGCAAAAACAAGACGGGGAGCTGACTGTGGCTCGGATCATGAACTCCTTACTGCAAAAACCAGACTTAAATTGAAGAAAGTAGGGAAAACCACTAGACTATTGAGATATGACCTAAATCAAATCTCTTGTGATTATAGAGTGAAAGTGACATAAATTCAAGGGATTAGACCAGATAGATAGAGTATCTGAAGAACTGTGGACGGAGGTTCGTTAACATTGTATAGGAAGCGATGATCAAGACCATCCCCAAGAATAAGAAATGCAAAAGGCAAAATGGCTGTCTGAGGAGGCCTTACAAATAGCTGAGAAAAGAAGAGACGTGAAAGACAAAGGAGGAAAGGAAAGATATATCCATCTGAATGCAGAGTTCCAAAGAATAGCAAGGAGAGATAAGAAAGCCTTCCTGTGTGACCAATGCAAAGAAATAGAGGAAAACAATAGAACGGAAAAGACTAGAGATCTCTTCAAGAATATTACAGATACCAAGGGAACATTTCATGCAAAGATGGAACAGAATAATAAAGAACAATAAAGAACACAAATGGTATGGACATAACAGAAGCAGAAGATATTAAGAAGAGGTGACAAGAATACACAGAAGAACTATACAAAAAAGATCTTATTGACCTAGATAACCACGATGGTGTGATCACTTACCTAGAACCAGTCATCCTGGAGTATGAAGTCAAGTGGGCCGTAGGAAGCATCACTAGGAAAAAAGCTAGTGGAGGTGATGGAATTCCAGCTGAGCTATTTCAAATCCTAAAAGATGATTCTGTGAAAGTGCTGCACTCAATTTGCCAGCAAATTTGGAAAACTCAGCAGTGGCCATGGGACTGGAAAAGGTCCGTTTTCATTCCAATCCCATAGAAAGGCAATGCCAAATAATGTTCAAACTACCGCACAATTGCACTCATCTCACATGCTAGCAAAGTAATGTTCAAAATTCTCCAAGCGAGGCTTCAACAGTACGTGAAATGAGAACTTCCAGATGTACAAGCTGGATTTAGAGAAGGCAGAGGAACGAGAGCTCCAATTGTCAATATCTGTTGGATCATAGAAAAAGCAAGAGAATTCCAGAAATACATCTATTTCTGCTTCACTGACTATGCTAAATCCTTTGCCTGTGTGGATCACAACAAACTGTGGAAAATTCTTAAAGAGAAGGGAATACCAGACCACCTCACCTGCCTCCTAAGAAACCTGTATGCAGGTCAAGAAGCAACAGAACTGGACATGGAACAACGGACCGGTTCAAAATTGGGAAAGGAATACGTCAAGGCTGTATATTGTCACCCTGCTTATTTAACTTATATTCAGAGTACATCACGTGAAATGCCAGACTGCATAAAGTACAAGCAAGCATCAAGATTTCTGGGAGAAATATCAGTAACCTCAGATGCACGGATAATATCACCCTTATGGCAGAAAATGAAGAGGAACTAAAGAGCCTCTAGATGAAGGTGAAAGAGAAGAGTGAAAAACCTGGCTTAAAGCTCAACATTCAGAAAACTAAGATCATGGCATCTGGTCCCATCACTTCATGGCAAATAGATGGGGAAAATGTGGAAACAGTGACAGACTTTATTTTCTTGGGCTCATTGGAAAAGACCCTGATGCTGGGAAAGACTGAAGGCAGGAGAAAGGGATGACAGAGGATGAGATGGTTGGATGGCATCCCTGACTGGATGGACATGAGTCTGAGAAAGCTTCGGGAGTTGGTGATGGACAGGGAAGCCTGGTGTGCTTCAGTCCATGGCGTTGCAAAGAGTTGGACACAACTGAGCGACTCAACTGATGATTGTTAGATCAGATGGTAAAATTACATTTAGTTTTGTAAGAAACTGCGTAATTGTCTTTCAAAGTGCACCATTTTGCATTCTCATCAGCAACGAAGAAAAATTCCTCACCAGCTTTTGCTGGTGTCAGTGTTCTGGATTTCGGTCATTCTAATAGTGGTGTAGTGGTATCTTGTTTTAATTTGTACTTTCTTTCCTGGTGACGTACATCGTGGAGCTTCTTTTCTTATGCTCTTCTTCAATCTGTACATTTTCTTGGGTGAGGTGTCTGTTATGATCTTTGGCCCACTTTATAATCTGATTGTTTGTTTTCTTATTGTTGATTTTAAGACTTCTTAGTATATTTAGAATAACAATCCATTATCAGGGATGTCTTTTACACGTGCTTTCTTCCAGTCTATGGCTGGTCTTATCATCCTCCTGATATTTTGCAGAGCAGAAATTTTTAATTTCAGTGAAGTTCAGTTTATCCATTCTTTTTTTCATGGATCATTCCTTTACTGTTGTGTGGAAAAAGTCAGTGCCATAATCACTTAGGTTTTCTTCTGTTATCTTCTAGGAGTTTATAGTTTTAGGTTTTACATTTAGCTATATGATTCATCTTACGTCAGCTTTTGTGAAGGGTGTAAGGTTCTTGTCTAGATCCTTTCTTTTTTTCTTTTAGCGTGTGGACGTTGTTCCAACATCATTTGTTGAAAAGACTATCTTTGCTCTACTGTTTTGCCTTTGTTCTTTTGTCAAAAATCAGTTTATTTATGGGGGTCTATTTCTGGGTTCTCTACTCTGTTACCTTGATTTACTCGCCTCTCCTTTGACCAATATCACACTGTCCTGACTACCATTCCCTAGATACCTCCAGTGTGAAACTCAGAGCTCATTATACACAGGATGGAACTATGGTCTAAGTGGCTACTTGGACTTGTGGTCTGTAGAAGCAGAGACAGTTCATATGACCAATTTAAAATGTACTAGTCTGTCCCCTTTCAGTGGCAAGTGACAGAAAGCCAGTTGCAACTTAAGCAAAGGAAGGAATGTTTTGGCTCTCAAGAATGAGGAGGATCTGAAGTGGAACTGGGATCAGATATATCCCAAATCAACATCAATTTCTCCCTTTTTGTCTCAATCTCTTCACTTCTCTTCCTCATTTAGTGGATTTGAAACAAAAAGAAAAATAAAAAGCCCCAAATCCCCACATCGTATGCCTTCAAGAAAACTTCATTTCCTTCAAGTGTTTGCTCAGATCTCCCTTCTTCAGTGAGGCTGACCAATTCTCACTTTATTCAGCCAAAACTGTTCCCTCTATCCCAGCAGTCCTGATTCATTTCACCATGCTCTATTTTTACATTTCCTTGCTTACCACTTCCCAAGATGGTGTAGTATTTTCTTATTTATGTTTTTAATTTACCTCTCTCAGCTGGAACGTTACTTCTACCAGAGTAGGGCTCTTGTGTGCTTTATTTATCAACATATTCCAAATCCTTGCTTCTCAGGTAGTTCAAATAGTAAAGAATCTGCCTGCAATGCAGGAGACCTCAGTTTGATCCCTAGGTCAAGAAGATCCCTTGGAGAAGGGCATGGCAACTCACTCCAGTATTCTTGCCTGGAAAACCCCATGGACAGAGGAGCCTGGCAGGCAATAGTTCATGGAGTCACAGAGAATTGGACACAACTGAGCAACGAACACTTCCTTTTTCCGATCACCTATAATAGGGTACCTAGAGCATCCTCTCATGGTAGGTGCTCAATACTGTTGAGTGAATGAAAGGGAATTTATTATATCACATAAGAAGAAGTCTCAAGTTGGGTGCTCCCAGGATTTTCCGTTCTGTAGCTCAGTGGCCTAATTAAGAACCATGTTCTTTTCATCTTCTCTGCCTGCCATCCTCAGCTTGTCAGGCTGGTCTCTCAGGTTAGCTCCTGGCACGGTTGCAGGATGGCTACTGCAGTTCCAGACATCACATCTCAGACACATCTAGCAGAAGCAGAATGATGACTATAAGTTGCTTTCTTACTTATCCCCTTTTATTTTTAATCAATGAGGAAACATAGTATTTTTTTTTAAACACCCTTGCATATGCAATATGTGTGTGTTAGTCACTCAGTCATGTCTGACTCTTTGTGACCCTGTGAACCGTAGCCCACCAAGCTCCTCTGTCCATGGAATTCTTTATGCAAGAATACTGGAGTGGGTTGCCATTTCCTACTCCAGGGGATCTTCCCGACCCAGGGAAGATCCTCAGGTCTCTTGAATTGCAGGCAGATTCTTTACTGTCTGAGCCACCAGGGAAATACCTGAAATTAAAATAAATGCATATAATTGCATTAGTTTCTAAGCTAACCCTTATTGATGAGAATGTATATTCTTGGGACCTCCCTGGTGGTCCAGTGGTTGACTCTGCACTCTCAGTGCAGGAGGTACAGGTTCAATCCCTGGTCAGGGAACTAAGATCCTACATGCTGTAGGTATGCCCCCCACAAAAAAGTATTTATTCTTAGCATAAACTACTTAATTGCAACAATAGTATTTTAGGAAGAAGCATGTCAATGTAAATTTATGAAACATTAAGGCACTTCGGATTTAGAAAGTGTAATAATTTGGACACTGTGCTTAAAAAATTTAATAGCTAGAAAAATATTTTAAAATTCATATCAGTTACTTGTTTTGATAAAATTCTGAGAAAAAAACACACGTAGAAATATGCCGTAAGGATGAGTAAGGGGAGAGGCATCTTGAGTATATTAAAGACAAAGTATCTTTAAAGACAATGAAAATGTACTTAAAAATACAAAATTTGTACAAAAGCATGATACAGCCAAAAACACATGGAAAACAATTTTAATATATTTTTTGGTCTGATTCATTGAATACATATTTTATGTAACTTAGGTTACAGGTCAAATGGATTAAGAAATTCACTTTTGCTAGGAAAATAAGATATTGGTAAGGGAACTGTCGAGCTCATTTAATAGTACTGTTCTGAAAAAATGAAGAATAATTAATCTGAACTGTTTAACACATGGACTTTATTGGTTACAATTTTGCTTAACATATGTAATATGGCTCCTGCTTATAAAATCTGAAGAGAAACTAACCACCAGCCACCCTGCTAATCCATGGGGCACTTCTGGCTGAATTAAGTTTGTCCTTGTTAAAGAAATTATCTTCGTTTTCTTCCCCTCTCAGGAATGCATGTAAAACAGTTCCTGTCTCGATGCATGCCTAAGGCAAAAAGTTCAGTGCTCAATTACCTGCTGTCTGCAGTCTCGTATTTTGCAGTGAGCCAGTGAAACAGCATTTTAATCAGACGTCTTGACCCATGCTCTTCTGTTTTCCTTTGCAGCCTTGCAAGCTATTTGGCATATGAAGGTCCTGACCTGAGAAAACCATCTTGGATAACCGTGGCAAGGAGAAGGAAAAATGCAACAGCTAGGAGATTTCGGTAAACAGTAGAATCATGCCAACCTAATCTGTGTTAAAATGCTTGGAATGTGGGAGCCGCTGATGATGCCTGTTGTCTGTGTGTCTGACTGAATCCTTTCTTTTCTCAGAGCAGCAAAGCAAAGCCTGGGAACCAGGCCAAATGCCTGCCACTTACCTTAAATTGATCAGCTACTTTGAGATTAAAACCCCTGAGAGCTGCCACACCGTGAAAACAAGGCCTCCTTCACATTAAAGGCAAATTGCGACTTTGGGTTTGCTGTGATCTTTTTTTCCATTTTATCCAGTTTTTCACAGTGCGCACTTTTTTTTTTTTTCCTTTCCATTTATGCTCCAATGTAGAAGCCAATAGTTACAGCATCTTGGCCAAGCATTCATTAAGGTTTATAAGAACAAAATTTATGGTTATTTAGCAGTTGGCACAAAGACAGACTTGCTGAAGAAAGAAAAAGGAATACAGGTGGGAAATATAAGCCCCAACAAAGGCCCATACTAAACTGCAGGGCTGTAGTGTGCAAGCTGCTCAGAACTGGTCTGGGAGAAAAATTATATCATATTCAAAAGCAGTCACTTCTCTATTCTGAATCCATCCCATTTTATGGCTCTGTGGATGACTGAAGCAAGTCTGCAGATCATTCCAAGAGATCTTTCTGTCTTGTGTAACTGCTACCATTTACAGGAGCTGGCAGTTGTAGAGATAAATAGATTCGTGTTAATCTGGGTGATAATCTGTCAGTTTGGTTAATAGATGAGGTACATATAAAAATATGTATGTTATGGATCAGAAGAAGGGCTCTCCCATGAAGAGGAGAGTCATGTTAGCCTTGTGAGTAGACCTTACATAATGGCAAGGCCTATGTTCCCAAAAATGTAGGGTGTGGGCAAAACACACCCTTAATCTTTGAATTCAGGCAGTAATGTGGAATTCTGGCACCATCTGGAAGTCTATATTCTTCCTCAGGAAACACTGTTAATGAATCTTGGGTTTTGTGTGGTGTGTGTGTGTGTGTGTGTGTGTGTGTGTGTGTGTGTTTAATATTCTCTGATTTCTTGACCGAGGGGGATAAGAAAGCATCGTCTTCTGTCATTTGCACTACTTGTAAAACAAATATTTTACGAATATATTTCAGTTTTTTACTTGTTGTTTAGGGAGTATCTGGGAGTACTTGCATGCATTGAAAAATATACAGCTTCAGTGTTTCATGATGTAGACTGTTTCCAAAATATCATTTGTTTTAGCTATGCCAGTAACTTGCTGTATGACTTAGGGAAAGTTAATTTAAATGTCTGTTGCTGCTGCTGCTGCTAAGTCGCTTCAGTCGTGTCCGACTCTGTGCGACCCCATAGACCGCAGCCCACCAGGCTCCCCTGCCCCTGGGATTCTCCAGGCAAGAACACTGGAATGGGTTGCCATTTCCTTCTCCAATGCATGAAAGTGAAAAGTGAAAGTGAAAGTGAAGTCGTGTCCAACTCTTCGCAACCCCATGGACTCAGCGCACCAGGCTCTTTCACCCATGGGATTTTCCAGGCAAGAGTGCTGGAGTGGGGTGCCATTGCCTTCTCCAATCTCCTATTATCAAATGGGAACATTAATACTGTTACAGGGTCCAAGCTTACCATACAACCGGGCAATGAATCAGAGACAGGTGTTGAGGCAAGGAATAGGACTTCATTAAGAGAGCTGGCAGGCCCAGAAGATGGCAAACTAATGTCTCAAAATAACTGTCTTGTCAGGGTTGGATGTCAGGTTATCTTATGGATTGGAGATGGGGAGAGGTGAGGAAACAATGTAAGAAGGCCGTTAATCTTGCAAATATCTCCTAGAATGGCAAGCCTCAGGTAGGGGATATGTTTCTTCCTTCCTGCCATCTACAGGTGGACAGGGTCCTGAATAAAGGCACTTTAGTTCAAGAGTCAGGCAGATGAGCAGGATTCTCTGAGGCAGGCCATTATGTACGATTATCGCAACAAAAACAACGAAAAGCAAGTCAAAGAAACAGTTTCAACATGCAGTCAGAATTGACTTCTGCAGCAATACTAACACCATATTCTCTACTGGGTGAATTGTGATAATGTATGTGTTTCCGCTTCCAATACCTTGCAGACATTACACTGTTTTTCCCCTTCTTTTACATGAAATGAAGTATATATTTCTTACTGACTTTGTTTTGGAAATCTTCCACTTAATTGTTTGTATCAGTGTTACCTCCTATAACCTCCAGTATATCCATACCTCTAGTATGGAAATACATAAATACTAATGTAAGTTATGTGAACTTACATTAGTTCACACATTGCTCTGCAAAGGACCAATTTACTTGTGCATAAATATGAGTACTTTCTCCTAACTACACACACTTCCACTCCCCAAGGGCAAGGGGAATGTTCCTCTTGATATCTCTACATATATGAGATGCTCATTAAGTTTGGAAAATTGAATATGCACACAAACTTTTGCATCAGTTCGTAACATGCTGAATACAACTTTGGCTGCATGAGAACACAAAATGATCATCATTTGCAGACTAATACTACTTATTTCTGAGCATGGGGGAGCCTATTTGTTAAGTAGTGATTAGAAGTCACTTCCTTTGTTTTGCAGAATGCCAGAAATCCAGAGCCATCAGAGAAGGAACAGAAAAAGCTGTTTCAATCTGGTGCTGATCTCTGTTTCTGCATCTTTTTAACCAGCTTGCCTTATGCGTTTGTCATTTAAATTTTCTATCACGGCTTAGGGGATTTTATCGTGACTACTGATTTTCTAACTTCCAAGCCTTCATACTTTGTATTGCCTATTAATTCTGATCCCTTCATATTTCGTCAGTATGTTTCATGTTTTATCAAGTATCTTTCATATTTTATGAAGTATGTTTAGTGTTAGTCTAAGGATAACTGGAAGATCCCTATATAAAAAGAAGTAGTTGGTTAAAAAAAAAAAAAAGGCAAACAAACAACCGTGCAGTGATCTACTCTGCATTTTGTTGCATAGGGTAACACTTTGAGGACATCAAGAGAATGTGCAATAGAGTCATATTTCATGATGAAATATCCAATGTGGCAGTTCAGAAAGTGTTCCCTGGGGCAATCACAGAATATATAAGACTTACTGCTACTGCTAAGTCACTTCAGTCGTGTCCGACTCTGTGCCACCCCATAGACGGCAGCCCACCAGGCTCCCCGGTCCTTGGGATTCTCCAGGCAGGAACACTGGAGTGGGTTGCCATTTCCTTCTCCAATGCATGAAAGTGAAAAGTGAAAGTGAAGTCGCTCAGTCATATCCGACTCTTAGCAACCCCATGGACTGCAGCCTACCAGGCTCCTCCATCCATGGATTTTCCAGGCAAGAGGACTGGAGTGGGGTGCCAAACTGGGCCTAAAAAGATGGTGGAGAAAGAAGGGAAATTTCTCTAAGAGAGGGGAATGGCATGAACAAAGCACAGAGGTGGGAAAGAACTTAGTGAACTCACAAATCAGACAAGATGTGTCCTGGGTGGAGAGGTTAGAGTGTGGCTAAGAAGGTGATAGGAAAGAGGATTGAGAGAGAAAAAAGAGTTACTAATGAAAGTCCTTGAAAGTCAAAAAGAAGAATAGTGATGGTCTTGGGGAGACAAACGTGACCCTCTGAAGATCTGAGTTGAGAATGAAAGATTTCAGATGATTATCAATTCTTTTTCACTCAAAGAGCCCTAGACTCGGAATCAGAACACCCAGGCTCTGGTTTCCATTTCACCGCTTTAAAGATGTACAGTCTTGAGCAGGTCAGTGAATTTGTCTGAGCCTTAGTCCTTGCACTGATAAAACAGGAATGCTAATACCTGCCTTGCCGGTCTGCTTCAGCATGCCATGGTCAGTCACTGGAGCCACACAGGTGTGATGGAATCAGGGTCTGCAGGACAGCAGGGGCTGCAGGAATTGAGTGAAACGAACAAATCAGAGAGGTTGCAGGTGCTGATGCTTTATCACAGAAGTGACTCTGGTCTGCTGGTCTTCAGAAAAAAAAAATACTGTTTCAATTGACTTCTTTTTTGGAAACTCAGTGTCCTTATCTCCCCATGTCAGTGGGGTTTCTCTTCCCCTCACATTATTCCCTGGTGGCTCCAAGGGTAAAGAATCTGTCTGCAAAGCAGGAGACCAGGGTTCTATCTCTGGGTCGGGAAGATCTCCTGGAGAAGGAAATGGCAACCTACTCCAGTATTCTTGCCTGGAGAATTCCATGGACAGCGGAGCCTGGTGGGCTACAGTCCTTGGGGTCACAAAGAGTTGGACGTGACTGAGCAACTAACACTTTCACAGTTCCACCTTATACACGCCCTCTGTTAACGTTATTCCTTAGTTTTGTGACATCTTATTTTCTGTAAATCCCCAGACCTTCCAGTGAGTCAGACTCTATAAACGATCTTTTTCTTCCCACCTAAAATAATTCACATTCCTCCATTTTCCTAAATCTGCCACTTATTATTTTCCTCATGGAGGTCAGCTGACCCCCTGATCACTCCACCAGCACCCCTCTCTTTCCTCCCAGTAGCCTAGCTCATTCTTGGATCTTCTTGAATTTGAAAAGAGTAAGGAAGTCACAGTGCTAAATGCCAAGCCCTGGTGAGGATGTGGGGAACAAACTAAGATAATGCTGGTGAGCTGGTGATACTGTTGCAACCAACTGAAAATCAATTTGGGATTACCTAGTAAAGCCACAGATGCTTAGAACTGCTCCTAATAATAACGACTGCTATCATACACTGAATGCTTCCTCTCATAGCTTTATTTTCTTGAAGGAGGTGTTATCATTATTCTAATTTTACTGAAGAGGAAACAGGGCATGGAGAAATTAAGTAACACACCCAGGATCACACTGTTGTGACTGTGGTGGAACACAGATTTGGAACGGGCAACTGGTTTCAGAGCCTAAGGTGTTGTCTACACAATTCTGCCTGGAGAAGTTCATGCCCTAGAAACCGTGTTTATCAGATCAGATCAGATCAGTTGCTCAGTCATGTCTGACTCTTTGTGACCCCATGAATCGCAGCACGCCAGGTCTCCCTGTCCATCACCAACTCCCGGAGTTCACTGAGACTCACGTCCATCGAGTCAGTGATGCCATCCAGCCATCTCATCCTCTGTCGTCCCCTTCTCCTCCTGCCCCCAATCCCTCCCAGCATCAGAGTCTTTTCCAGTGAGTCAACTCTTAGCATAGGTGGCCAAAGTACTGGAGTCTCAGCTTTAGCATCATTCCTTCCAAAGAAATCTCAGGGCTGATCTCCTTCAGAATGGACTGGTTAAATCTCCTTGTAGTCCAAGGGACTCTCAAGAGTCTTCTCCAACACCACAGTTCAAAAGCATCAATTCTTCGGCGCTCAGCCTTCTTCGCAGTCCAACTCTCACATCCATACATGACCACAGGAAAAACCATAGCCTTGACTAGATGAAACCATGTTTATAAATATTCACAAATGTTCACTGCAGTACTGCTTAGAACAGCAAAAAGGCATTGTTAGGTAGTTAGAATAGGGAAAAGGAGTCTAGAATGGTGGTGGCTAAAAGATAAGGAATAGAAAAGCCCGCAAAAATAGAACAAAGGAAGGTCTGAGGACCAGAGTGAGGACCTCAGGTAGAACAAACAACACTCCTGGCTGGCCCAATTTACGTAGGGCAGGCCCAGGGTAGGGGGAAAAACATATAAAAAGAGGAGCCAAAGGGCTGGGGGTCACTCGCTCTCACTCCCGCACGCTGGGGCGCTCTTCTCTTACATCTTTGGATCAACGTGCCCTCACACCTCAAGGATGGATTTTCCTGCTATCTTCTAAATAAAATAGAGCTGTAACACTGATTTGTCTAAGAGCTATGACATAGTCCGTTTGAGACCTGAGAGCTATAACACGGTCTGTCCAAGAGCCGAGAGCTGTGACATGCCGAGGGCTTTAATGTCCGTCACTCCAAATCTTTGTTGTGATGAGACAGAACTGAGGAGAATATACTCGCCTGACAGCATGAATGGTCGAACTGCCCCTCCAAAGGTGAATGGGTGGCTATAACCATGGACTACTATTTCAGGAGCTAAAAGGAATAAACTAAATCCACACATGTCAACACAGATGAATCTCAAAAATAGAATATGGTAAGAAAAAGCAAGGTACAGCAAGATATATACAATTACACCAGGGATGATATAAATTTTTAAAATATTTGAGGGATAAATTAGGAGTTTGGGGTTAAAATATGCACTGCTGCTGCTGCTAAGTCACTTCAGTCGTGTCTGACTCTGTGTGACCCCACAGACAGCAGCCCACCAGGCTACTCTGTCCCTGGGATTCTCCAGGAAAGAATAGTGGAGTGGGTTACCACTTCCTTCTCCAGTGCATGAAAGTAAAACGTGAAAGTGAAGTCGCTCAGTCGTGCCTGACTCTTAGCGACCCCATGGACTGCAGCCTACCAGGCTCCTCTGTCCATAGGATTTTCCAGGCAAGAGTACCGGAGTGGGTTGCCATTGCCTTCTCCAAAATACGCACACTACTATACATAAAACATAACCAGCGAGGACCTATTGTATAGCACAGGGAACTATACTCAACATCTTGTGATAACATAGCAAGGAAAAGAATTTAAAGTTTATATATATAAAAAACTGAATCACTTTGCTGTTTACCTGAAGCTAACAAAACATAGCAAATCAATTATATTTTAATAAACATTTTAAAAAGAAGTAAAGCACTTGCAACATAATACATGGTGTGGTTTAGTTGCTAAGTTGTATCCGACTCTTTGCAGCCTCATGGACTGTACCCTGCCAGGTTCCTCTGTCCATGGGATTTCCCAGGCAAGAAATCTGGAGTGGGTTGCCATTTCCTTCTCCAGGATATCTTCCTGACCCAGGGATCGAATCAGCATCTCCTGTTTGATAGGCAGATTCTTTACCACTGAGCCACCTGAGAAGCTCAAATATTTAAATAAGAAGTAAAACACTTGTAACATAATACAAAGCATATAGATAATTTCATGCGTAGTAGATAAAAACCTTAGATGTGAATGAGCTAGACCAACTGAAAGAAACCTTGAGGGATGGAGGGACAAAGTAGGAATGGTGATTTTCTCTGTGTTTGTAGCATTTAAAAACAAAAGAAAGGGTTGATGAAAACATGGGAAAATATTAACATTTTTTAAATCTAGGTACTGGGTACATAGGTATCATATTATCTTTTGGTTCTTTTCTATATGTTGGAAATATTTTATACACACAATTTGAAAACATTTTAAAAAGAAATGACAAGTCAGCCAAAACTTTACGAAAGGGACCATCAGTTTTATGCCTCTTCAAGTCAAAACAAGTAAGGAAAAGGCAATTTCTAGGAGCCTTGAGATTCTCTTGGACTTCAAGGAGATCAAATCAGTCCATCCTAAAGGAAATCAGTACTGAATATTCATTGGAAGGACTGATGCTGAAGCTGAAGCTCCAATACTTTGGCCACCTGATGTGAAGAACTGACTCACTGGAAAAGACCCTGATGCTGGGAAAGGTTGAAGGTGGGAGGAGAAAGGGGTGACAAAGGATGAGATGGTTGGATGGCATCTCCATCTTGATGGACATGAACTTGGGCAAACTCCAGGAGATAGTGAGGGACAGGGAAGCCTGGCAGGCTGCAGTCCACAGGGTCGCAAAGAGTTGGTCATGACTTAGTGACTGAACAACACAAATACACAAAGGCAAGCAGTTGTGAAGCACAACCTTCTTGTACTAGAGAAACTGCTCTTGGGGGTTTCAGCAGCCCAGCCGTGGCTGATGCTGCAGAAGATGCACTGGGCTCGTCTTTGGATGCTGGGTAAGCCTTCTGAGTATGACCCCTAGTGTGATAGCTGAGGCTCTGCTCTTAGAAAGTGAGCAGGGTAGGACACACCTTGGCTACCCATCCACTGATAGCCTGTTACTGATGCAGAGCAGCCAAAACCATAATTTTATTGTTTTGTAGCCAGGCCTCTCTTTATACATCTCATGTCCATAGGGTTGGTATAATTAGAACAAAGAGGTAGCACCTAAGGTATCTATTAAATGCGTAAGGCATTCTGACTGTATTATATTTGTTATATATTGAGCTCATCTCTATGTGCACACGATGCTTGACAAATATGTAGAAAAACAAGTTTTCTGCCCTGGGGTGCTTATGTTCCAATGTGGACAAACAGACAGAGGGGATAGGATCTCTATGTGGGGAAGACTTGGCAGATCGGGAGAGGGTGCCAAGGGAGAAGAGAAGGAAGGCTGAAATCTCTGGGAAAGTGGGGGTGGGGTGGGGAGGGGATAGAGGACCTTTTAAGAAATCTTTTAAAAGTAAATATGAGGTTTAGTCAGTAAAATACTTTTTAAAGAAAACTTTTTTTTTTTTTTTTGAGCGAGAGAGCAGGGGAAAAGATTAAGAAAAACGAATCTCATTGTGACAATAATTATATATGTAGTGAAGCAGCATTAATAGTTTAGCATGGCTGGTGGCTCAGTGGCAAAGAATCTGCTTGCCAATGCAGGAGATGTGGGTACGACCCCTGGGTCAGGAAGATCCCCTGGAGGAGGGCACAGCAACCCACTCTAGTTATCCTTGCCTGGAGAATCCCATGGACAGAGAAGTCTGGCGAGCTACAGTCCATGGGGTCGCAAGAGTCAGCTTAGCTACTCTTGACTAAGTATGTTAGTGTACTTTAGTATGACTTAGCTACTAAAACAGCAACACAATGTATTGAAGCTACCACAGCCAGACAACCTGCTAGATCCCCATGTATATATTACTTCACCAACTTTGAAAGGCTGATTTAATGTCATCACTTTATGCAAGTGGAAACTGAGGTTCAGAGGCTAGGGAACTCAGCAGAATGACACAGCTAGTAAGTGAGTGAGCATGAATTCAAAGTTAGATCTGACTTCAAAGTCCAGGCTTTTACTCCATGCTCCCCTCAAAGGAAAGAGATTGTCAAGGAGTGAGGAACAGACAGGAGGGTTAGAGCACAGTAGGGTTAACTGTATACCCGGGGCAACAATGCAATACAGCCAACTCAGCATTTCAGGGGGTGCATGCGTGTGAGATAACTCGCTTTGGTCATGTCCGACTCCTTGCGACCCCATGGACCATAGCCCACCAGGCTCCTCTGTCCATGGGATTCTCTAGGCAAGAATACTGAATGGGGTTGCCATGCCCTCCTCCAGGGGATCTTCCCGACCCAGGGATCCGACCTGCTTCTCCTGCACTGGCAGGCGGGTTCTTTACCACTAGCGCCACCTGGGAAGCCCAATTTAAGGGGGTACATTTTCTTACGTGAGAAAAAGTAGAATCAATGATGATAGGTTAAAAGACTGAACTGAACTGCATTTATCACTAGTAAATAAAATCTGCTGAGACGTATGCTCACATCCTGGGAGAGCAGTCAGAGAGGACGGCATAGGGTGTGACCATGGAGAAAAAGAGCAATGAGGAGAGATGGACAGGACGGGGTGGGGACGAGCCCTGGATGTGCAAGTCTTTTTTTAAATTTATTTTTAATTAGATGATAATTGCTTTACAATATTGTCTTGGCTTCTGCAGTACAACAACGTGAATCAACCGTAAATAGACATATACTCCCTCCCTCTTGAATCTCCCTCCCACTCCCTCATCCCACCCTTCCCTCTAGGTCGTGACAGAGCACTGATCTGAGCTCCCTGTGTTATACGGCAACTTTGAGTCTGTACACTCAGGCTTTGCTCAGCTGTGTGCCTCTATTTTGCCCCAAATGCATAAGAACCCACTGGCACGATAATCTGCCAGTCTATCTATTCTATCCTTTTCCATCTCTTTCTGAGACAGATTTTTATCAAAATATATTTACTCAGTACGGTTAATAAAATTTAAAAAGGAGAGACATCACTTTGCCAACGGAGGTCCATATAGTCAAAGCTATGATTTATTCAGTAGTCCTGTATGGATGTGAAAGTTGGACCATAAAGAAGGCTGAATGCAGAAGAATGGATGCTTGCAAATTGTGGTGCTGGAGAAGACGCCTGAGAGTCCCTTGGACAGCAAGATCAAACTAGTCAATCCTAAAGGAAACAACATATCACTGAACGTGTAACAACGGACTCGTCCAAAATTGTGGAAGGGGTACGTCAAGTTGTGTTTTGTTACCCTTCTTATTTAACTTATCAGAGGACATCACGTGAAATGCTGGGCTGTATGAAACAGAAGCTGAAATTAAGATTGCCAGGAGAAATATCTACAACCTCAGATATGCTGATGACACCCGTCTAATGGCAGAAAGTGAAGAGGAACAAAAGAGCCTCTTGATGAGTGTGAAAGAGGAGAGTGAAAAAGCTGGCTTAAAACTCAACATTCAAAAAACTAAGATCATGGCATCTGGTCCCATCGTGCAGGCATGCTTACTAAGTTGCTTCAGTCGTGTCCGATTCTTTGCGACGCTATGGACCGTAGCAGGTCAGGCTCCTCTGTCCATGGGACTCTCCAGGCAAGAATACTGGAGTGGCTTGCTGTGCCCTCCTCCAGGGGATCTTCTCAACCCAGGGATCGAACCCAGGTCTCTCACGTCTCCTGCTTTGGCAGGCAGGTTCTTTACCACTGGTGTCACCTGGGAAGCCTCCAGTCCTATCATTTCATGGCAAAAAGGTGGGGGAAAAGTAGGAACAGTGACAGATTTTATTTTCTTGGGCTCCAAAATCGCTGTGGACTGTGACTGTAGCCACAAAATTAAAAGATGCTTGCTCCTTGGAAGAAAAGCTGTGACAAACCTAGAGAGCGTAGTAAAAAGCAGAGACATCACTTGCCAACAAAGGTCTGTACTGTCAAAGCTATGTTTTTTCCAGTAGTCATGTATGGCTGTGAGGGTTAGACCATAAAGATGGCTGAGCGCCAAAGAAATGATGCTTTCGAATTGTGGTGCTGGAGAAGATTCTTGAGAGTCCCTTGGACAGCAAGAAGATGAAACCAGTCAATCCTAAAAGAAATCAACCCTGAATATTCACCGGAAGGACTGAAGCTCCAGTACTTTGGCCACCTGATCTGAACAGCTGACTCACTGGAAAAGACCCTGATGCAGGGAAAGACTGAAGGCAGCAGCAGAAGGGGGCGACAGAGGATGAGACGGTTGGATGGCATTATTGACTCGATGGACATGCGTGCATTCTAAGTCACTTCAGTCACGTCCAACTCTTTGTGACCCCATAGACTGTAGCCTGCCAGGCTCCTTTTGTCACAAAGAATCGGATATGACTTAGCAACTGAACAACAAACAATAACAACAAGGCTATTAAAAAGCAAAATGATTATAAACTTACTTGCCATGCTCTTTCTCAACCCCTGACCCTCAGTCAACCCTCCATCCATCACACAGTCTCATACTTTGAGATCTAACTCAAAACCCCTCACCAATCTGACTCTTCTATCTTGTCCTTCTATTATTTCATGTGTATAAATTTATTATAGAATTTATCATGGTATCTTGTCTCCAGTGTACTTGACAAAGCATCTGACATGTGTTAGGTACTCAAATAGGTACTGAATGAGTGAAAAATTAAATGAAAATCAGAATCAAGGGAAATAACAGAAACCTAGAATTCTAAATATACAGACTGAGATAGATTTTTGTGTTGAGCATCAGATTTGGCTCTGAAAGTCAGGGTCAAAAGAAACACAGAAAAATCACATTATCATTACCAAAAGGAAAAGGAAAACATATTCATGGGGAAGCAGTGCTTATACCTAATTATACATAATTAACCTTTGGGGGCACTTTAAGTAATATGTTTTAAACTGATTTTTCCAAGAAGTAGTTTCATATTAAATAAAGAATACTGTACTTATCTACAAAGTGGTGACAAGGTTGTCAAAGAGTTATAACCAGAATTTCCCAGTACCACTGACACAAGAAGAACTCTAAATTTATGTTTTAAATGTGACAGTAGTACCAGGGAAAAGGTTTTGGCTCTGTTGCTGCCAAGTAATCACCCATCACTGTAATTCACAGTGGTACTATTTTTCAGTCATTAGTCAAGCACCTTCTCTTTCAGCACATTTGTTTTGAGATGCTGTGCTTCAGTATACTGAGCATGCACTTGGAACTGGGGATCCTTAGGCTCAATCCCTAGTTCTGCCATTTATTCACTATGTGATAAATCATAGAACCTCTCAGAGCTTCAGTTCCTCATGTGTAAAAATGATGTAAACAGTATATGATGCACTATGTGGGTGCCTTCTTTACCACTAGCTTGACCTCAGAAGCCCGAGGCTGTGTTAAGTACCTAATAAAGTGGCCCCCATTGAGTAGCCAATCAATCAGTGATGCTTATTATTCAGGGCAAAAATCCAATCATCCCCTGGTTGCCCTTAATCAGAACACTTATAACTACTCCACACATTTTGGGGGCAATAGTGAGGAAGGAACTCCTTTCAGATCGTGGGCCTGGGGCTTGCTGCCTTTGACTGCTGCTCTGATGATTTACTGGCTTCCCCAGTGGTTCAGTGGTAAAAGAATCTGCCTGCCAATGCAAGAGACACAGGAGACACGAGTTCAACTCCTGGGTTGGAAAGGTCCCCCAGAGAAGGAAATAGCAACTTACTCCAGTGTTCTTGACTGGGAAATCCCATGGACAGAGAAGCGTGGCAGGCTGCAGTCTGTGGGGTCGCAAAGAGTCGGACACAACTGAGTGACCAAACAACAAACAATACTACTGATCGTTGCCAAAATCATTATCTCACCTGGAGGATGTCACCCCATGTTGCAGAAGGGGAGCTGGAAGGTTTTCCTGCCTGAAGCCCTCTGCTTCCAGTGGTATGCACCCCCTCTCACCCCCCGCCCCCAGCATCCATCATTGACACCCCGCTGGATAAGACAGCAGATTTTTCTTAGATTTATGCTTTCCCTTTATCTCCACAGCCTGCATTCTGGTCTTTATCACTGATCTTCACTCACTTTGTTCCAGTTCTTTCTACACAAATGACCAGGACAATCTTCCTCAAACTCTGAGTTCAGTGTTTAATGATCCCTTTTAGGAATTTTAGAGATAAAATGTGCTAACCTGTCAGATTATGGGTCTACCCATATCAGTATTTTATTTCTACACCAAAATTTTGTGGGGAGTCTCCAAAGGTTTTGAAGATATTGATCAATATCTTATTTGGTATTTACAATACCCTATTTATCATTAACAGCTTCCTCAGATCAGTTCAGTTCAGTTGTTCAGTCATGTCCGATGCTTCGAGACCCCATGGACTGTAGCACACCAGACTTGCCTGTCTATCACCAACCCCCGAAGCTTGCTCAAACTCATGTCCATCGAGTTGGTGATGCCATCCAACCATCTCATCCTCTGTTTTCCCCTTCTCCTCCTGCCTTCAATCTTTCCCAGCATCAGGGTCTTTTCCAATGAGTCAGTTCTTCACATCAGGTGGCCACAGTATTGGAGCTTCAGCTTCAACATCAGTCCTTCCAATGAATATTCAGGATTGATTTCCTTTAGGATTGACTGGTTTGATCTCCTTGCAGTCCAAGGGACTCTCAAAAGAGTTTTCTCCAACACCACAGTTCAAAAGCATCAATTCTTTGGTGCTCAGCTTTCTTTACAGTCCAACTCTCACATCCATACATGACCACTGGAAAAACCATAGTTTTGACTAGATGTACCTTTGTTGGCAAAGTAATATCTCTGTTTTTTTTTTTTTTTTTTTATCAACTATTATGCATGGTATGATAAATGAGCAGTGAGTCATCTGAAACCTTGCTTACTCACAAACATCTTTCACCCTGACAGGCCTTATGGGGGCGGGGGTGGGGTTTGTGGTCTTCTGTTTCTTTTTTTTTAATTTATTTTATTTTATTTTTAAACTTTACAATATTGTATTAGTTTTGCCAAATATCAAAATGAATCCGCCACAGGTATACCCGAGTTCCCCATCCTGAACCCTCCTCCCTCCTCCCTCCCCTACCCTCCCTCTGGGTCATCCCAGTGCACCAGCCCCAAGCATCCAGTACCGTGCATCGAACCTGGACTGGCGACTCGTTTCATACATGATATTATACATGTTTCAATGCCATTCTCCCAAATCTCCCCACCCTCTCCCTCTCCCACAGAGTCCATAAGACTGATCTATACATTGGTGTCTCTTTTGCTGTCTCGTACACAGGGTTATTGTTACCATCTTTCTAAATTCCATATATATGTGTTAGTATACTGTATTGGTGTTTTTCTTTCTGGCTTACTTCACTCTGTATAATAGGTTCCAGTTTTATCCATCTCATTAGAACTGATTCAAATGTATTCTTTTTAATGGCTGAGTAATACTCCATTGTGTATATGTACCACAGCTTTCTTATCCATTCATCTGCTGATGGGCATCTAGGTTGCTTCCATGTCCTGGCTAAAAAACTGGGAATAGAACTGCCTTATGATCCAGCAATCCCACTGCTGGGCATACACTCTGCTGTTTTTAATATGCTGTCTAAGTTGGTCACAGCTTTTCTTCCAAGGAGCAAGTGTCTTTTAATTTCATGGCTGCAGTCACCATCTGCAGTGATTTGGGAGCCCAAGAAAATAAAGTCTGTCACTGTGTCCATTCTTTCCCCATCTATTTGCCATGAAATGATGGGACTAGATGCCATGATCTTAGTTTTTTGAATGTTGAGTTTTAAGCCACCTTTTTCACTCTCCTCTTTCACTTTCATCAAGAGACTCATTAGTTCTTCACTTTCTGCCATAAGGGTGGTGTCATCTGCATATCTGAGGTTACTGGTATTTCTCCCAGCAATCTTGACTCCAGCTTGTGCTTCTTCCAGCCCAGCGTTTCTCGTGATGTACTCTGCATAGAAGTTAAATAAGCAGGGTGACAATATACAGCCTTGATGTACTCCTTTCCCAATTTGGAACCAGTTCGTTGTTCCATGTCTGGTTTTAACTGTTGCTGCATACAGATTTCTCAGGAGGTGGGTGGCAGATAAGATGATCTGGTATTCCCATCTCTAAGAATCTGCCACAGTTTGTTATGATCCACACAGTCAAAGTCAAACAACACAAAGTCAAACAACTTGCTAAACAACCTATTATCTGTTCACCTAGAATTTCTTTGTCTCCTTAGGATTGGTTTCTTGAAATAGATAATGATATACTGCATGGTAGAGAGAGAGTCAAAGAAGAAATGGATCTTTTTAGGTTTAGTCTCATACTTTCTGCAGGACTTCCCATATGGCTTAGTGGTAAAGAATCTGCCTGCCAGTGAAGGAGAGGCAGGTTGGATCTCTGGGTCAAGAATATCCATCCCCTGGAGAAGGAAATGGCAACCCACTCCAGTATTCTTGCCTGGGAAATCCCATGGACAGAGGAGCCTGGCAGGCTACATTTCATGGGGTTGCAAAAGAGTCAGACATGACTTAACGACTGAACAGCAACAATAACAAGCTTTCTTCAGAGACTGGGAAACACTCACCTAAGGCATGTAAGCTAGAGATGCTTCAGCTGGGGTGATAACAGAGATCATGTGTTCATTTCAGCAAAGAAAAGTGAAAGTGAAGTCGCTCAGTCATGTCCAAGTCTTTGGGACCCCATGGACTGTAGCCTACCAGGCTCTTCAGTCCATGGAATTCTCCAGGCAAGAATACTGGAGTGGGTTGCCATTTCCTTCTCCAAGGGATCTTCCCAACCCAGGGATCAAACCCGGGTCTCCAGCACTGCAGGCAGACGCTTTACCGTCTGAGCCACCAGGGAAGCCACAAAGAAGTGGAGAGAAGAACGCTTTGATCTGGTACTTTCCGTTTGTCCCAGAAAATGGGACTTCAGAAGGAAGAAAAAAAGAGAGAGAGCTCTAGGCCCATATAGAAATGGTTAAGCTCTACTTATGAGGTAGTATAGGAATAACTATCTCAATAGGCACCACTGACATAAGACTTTCTGTTCCTAAGTTTCATTCCCCTTTAAATTGTGATATGTGCTCATTAGAAACAGACTTAGTGTTTAGGAGCTGAATTCTGCAGCTTCCCATTTATGTCCTACATAGTTAAACTTCTTAGCTCTTCATCAATAACAAATCATTTTTCATTGACCTCTGCAAGAAAACACTATAACCAGGCACTGTAACACAGGTAGGCTTGTGCTACATATGACTAAATACACATATGACTGCATACATATATAACTGCAGTGAACATCTGTAGGATTTTTAATTTTTAAAGATTGTTGGCTGCCTAGCATCCAAGATGTTTCCTATCTGCAAGAAAATCCATTGTGTGGTACTGGAGTGTTGAAAGGAGTGTGAGACAGAAGTCCCTTTTCCCATCCCTCTTGTGCCTGGGGTGTGCACACTCCATATGCTGCTGCTGCTGCTGCTAAGTCGCTTCAGTTGTGTCCGACTCTGTGCGACCCCATAGACGGCAGCCCACCAGGCTCCCCCGTCCCTGGGATTCTCCAGGCAAGAACACTGGAGTGGGTTGCCATTTCCTTCTCCAATGCATGAAAGTGAAAAGTGAGAGTGAAGTCGCTCAGTCATGTCCAACTCTTAGCGACCCCATGGACTGCAGCCTACCAGGCTCCTCTGTCCATGGGATTTTCCAGGCAAGAGTACTGGAGTGGGTTGCCATTGCCTTCTCCGCACATTCCATATAGGCTAAGATAATTTCTTCCCTTGGTATTTTTATCCTGAAAGCAGACACAAAGACACAGGGATCATTTTGACATCTCTTGTGACTCAGGCAGATGGTAAAGAATCTGCCTGCATGCAGGAGACCCAGGTTCAATCCTTAGGTTGGGAAGATCCCCTGGAGGAGGGCATGGCAACCCACTCCCATATTCTTGCCTAGAGAATCCCATGGACAGAGAAGCCTGGTGAGCTACAGTCCATGGGATCACACGACTGAGACTGAGTGACTAACACTTTCATTTCACTTTCATGGCAGCAAAGAGAGTCCACAGTAGTGTCCATGGGGCAGGGAGGATGTGCTTGGCCAGTAGCTCCCATGGCTGCACCTTGAGTATGATTTTTACTGTCAAGTCTCTGGTTCCTACATACTTTCTGAATCTGCTTCTCCAGCCGCCCTTTCTAGCTTGCTGGAGTTAGTTAGATAAGACTTCTATTGCTTGGTGGGTCACTAACAGAAGTCTGACTGACAAAAAGTAAATACAGCTCCTCTCCATACACACTGTCTCAGGACTTCCATCCACCTCCCTGTGGCCCTTCTATCTCAGTAGAGCTCCCAGGATTGCGGCAGCAGAGAAAGAGTGTGAGAACTTACACTGGCTCTTACACGTTCTGGACCAGAAGCACACGGAGTACTTCCTCCTGTGACCATTAGCCAACACCAGTCGCATCACCTGTATGCCCGCACGGAGGCGGGAGTGGAACCTTCCTGCGTGCCCAGGAGGGAGAGGAGAGTCAAGTACAAGAGACACTAGACGCCTGTGCATTGAGAGTACGGACCAAGTTCTGCTCAACGTTCACCAAAGCAGAAAACGAGGGAAACCTGGAGAGTCAGAGGACGTGTATGAGAAATGCACTAGTGCTCTGCAGGGTCACTCGGTACCAGCGTCTCCCGAGCCTCAGCCACCTCCCCTGGCTTGGTCTCAGCCGCAGCATCCAGGTGGTTCCAGCATCTGCTGCTTACCAGTCCCGGGAGGGCTGGCTGGTGCAGCGTTGCCTGTCTTCTCTGGACATGAATGAAACACTACACGGCAAGGTGTGGAGTCCCGCTTTCCCAGAGGATGCCAAAGGAGCAGAAGGTGGCAATCTGAAAGGGCTCCGAAACTCATGGCCTGGGGGTCAGACTTCGACTAACAGGAGGTGGGGATGGGGACAGAAGGTGGCAGATCTGTTCTCTTCTCTTCCTCCTTCCCTCGAGGCGCAGTTTCTCCACACAGTCTGTCAGGAGATGTGCTGTGTCTGGCGCATGGCAGACAGTGGCCAGCGTGGAGATCATTCACCTTTCTGGCTTCCCTGCTTTTCCTGCTTCATCGTCTTTTTCTCCTACTCTTGCCTGCTTGGGCTTACACTCCCTAATATAACATTGTAAGAAAAACCTCACTCACAGGGCTTCCCGGGTGGCTCAGCGGTAAAGAACTTGCCTGCCAATGCAGGAAATACCGGAGACATGGGTTTGATCCCTGGGTCAGGAAGATCCCCTGGAGTGAGAAATGGCAATGCACTACAGTATTATTGCCTGGGAAATCCCATGGACAGAGGAGCCTGGTGGGCTGCAGTTCGTGGGGTCACAAAGAGTCAGACACAACAGAGCACCCACGCACCACACTCGTGTTCCTAGCTACCAAACGTGTAGGGTTTCCCCACACGCTGAGAATTTCTTCCGTTGCTGGTGGACACCTAGACACAATCTACCTCAGGTTATCGCTGGATCCCACAAGGTAACGGCTCAGTCTCATTAAACTGTCCCCACGTCAGAAGCTGGTCAAAACCATAGGCTGCCCTCTTTACTTCTGAGCGACTGGCTCGAGGCTCCCAGGACCCACTTCTCAAGTTCAACAGTTTGCTAGTTCACAGAACTCAGGGAGATGCTTATATTGACTGGTTTGGCTCATAATAAAGGCTATGATAAAGGATCCGGATGAATAGTCAGGTGAAGAAATACGTGCAGCCAGGTTCAGAGGGCTCCTTCTTACAACTATAGATGTGTTTCCACGGCCCTTTGCCTAGAGGGTGTTGATGCAACGTCGGGGAAAAAGAAAACAACGTTCTTCACAAACATACACACACGCCCCAGATTTATTGGTTCATTTTGTGCTTGGTAGATCAGACTTCAGACCCTGCTGCTGTTATCCCTGCTGCGGCTGCTATAGGGCCCACTGGCTTTCCTACCGGGAGGTGCCAGCCTTCTGTCGCCTCGGCACGGCACAGCTCTGTTCCTGCTGGTCCCAGCGCGGGTGGTGGAAGCAGGGCCAGAGACTGCACTGTACGGGCCCCACGTCCCCTTGTGTTTGGGCTGCTGCCACCGAATCCCATGGCATTTGAAATGCCATAAGGAAAGTACTCTGCTTGTGGTGGCTGTGGTGTCTGGCTCTGGGAGAGCAATTCTCCTCCTGAGTCATGGGCAAGGCTGGCTCATGAGCTGAGGCCAGGGCTGGGACAGAGATAAAAGCTTTTCTCTCCTCTGCCGAACCCAGTTAGAACCAGACTTGCTGAGCCAGACCCAGCACTACAAATATTGTATTCACATGTAGCTTGATATAGTCATTTAGTTTCAGGGAACACCAGGGTTTTCTTGGCAATGGTTTCTATTTGCCCCTGAAGACTGTGATTTTTTTTTTTTTTTCTTGGCTACCAGTTCACATATGAACTGTTGCCTCTTACATTGTAATGGCCTTTCTCTTGCCATTTTTAAAGGACTTGTTTAGATTTTTATTTACCCATTTGTTTTTGGCTGCACTGGGTCTCAGCTGCTACACTGGGGTTTCTCTGGCTGTGGTGCTTCTCTTGTTTTGGAGCACAGGCCCCAAGGCTCAGTAGTTGTGGTGCGAGGGCCTTGCTGTCCCTCGGCATGTGGGATCTTAGTTCCTGGACCAGGGGTCAAATCCATGTCCCTTGCATTGCAAGGTAGATTCTTAACCACTAGACCACCAGGGAACTTCCTCTCTTTCTATTTAATTTGATAAATCCTTATTCAGCACCTTCCATATGGCTCTAGAGAATATAAAATTGGGGCGGGGAGGATGAACTGAGTGAGGAGCACTGACATGTATACTCCACCATGTATAACACAGAGAGCTAGTGGGAAGCTGCCAGATAGCACAGGGAGCTCAGCTTGGTGCTCTGTGAGGACCTAGAGGGGTAGGATGCTGGTGGGGTGGCGGGGTCGGGGGGGTACGAGGGAGGCTCAAGAGGGAGGGGATATACGTATATGTCTAGCTGATTCACACTGTTGAACAGCAGAAACCAACACATTGTAAAGCAATTATACTTGTATTAAAAAAACCCAATATACAAATGAATGGAGTATAGCTCTGATCTTAAGAAGTATATAATCTAGAAGGAGTGTCAGACATGTACATAAGTAACTGGGCATCACTCGTCAGCACCTCAACGCCGGGCACTGTTGTTCAGTCGCTAAGTCACGTCCAGCTCCCTGCGATTCCATGCATTGCAGCACGCCAGGCTTCCCTGTCTTTCACCAACTCCCAGAGTTTGCTCAAACTCATGTCTATCAAGTCGGTGATGCCATCTAGCCATCTCATCCTCTGTTACCTGCTTTCTTCGCCTGCCCTCAATCTTTCCCAGCATCAGGGTCTGTTCCAAGGAGTCGGCTCTTTGCATCAGGTGCCCAGAGTATTACAGCTTCAGCTTTAGCATCAATCCTTTCAATGAATATTCAAGGCTGATTAAGCCGCATGTTGATAAACGCTATGAATGTGCTGAAAGGATGGTGTTCAAAGGATAATGATCTATTTAATGAGTGCCTTTAACGTGCACTTACTGAACCAATGACCTTTACCTGGCTATCTCCCTTGATCCTCAGAAGAACCCTTAGAGCCAGACACTGTTACCACTCCATTCTGCAGGTGAGACAGCTGTGGTCATGGTGCAGCTTGCTGAGATCCCAGGGCTAGTTAAGTACTGGACTCAAACCCAGACAGCCTGCCTCTGGGTCTGTGCCCTTCCCAAATACAACGTGTGTTTTTGTTATTCTTTTGGTCTACAGTTTTCCTTTTTTTTTTTTAGGATGTTGTTGATCTCTGAGAACTGCTTTTGGGGAATCAGAAAAATTATAAGGCAACCAGCAACCAGACCTTTTCAGAGGTGTCTGAAAATTTTCCCTGCCGTTGCTTCACGTGGGGATACACGTGACTGCGTCGGCACTGAAACAGCGCCTGGAGTCTGAGGCGCTGACTGTACTCCCGTTGTTCTATGCATTCTGTACAGTCTTGGGAGGTTATTTTTAATGCAACATGCCAGAGTGGCATGTTGAAAGATCCATAGTAACCAGCTAACAGTAACAGTAGGGCCTGCCAAGTAAAAGTTCCGTAAATCAGTCATAAACGCAGTTACAAAATCCGGCCAGCATCGTGTGCATGAGGGAGTGTCCTTGGAGGAGGTACAATCCACGCACAGTTTCACGGGATCTCCTCGAAATTCCAGGGTAGTAAAGAGCTCTTGTGGTAAGTTTTTGTTTTGTTTTTAGGGGAAAAGAGTGAAAAAGAGGCTTCCTGGAACTTTATTCTAATAAGGAACTTTCCCCCATGTGATCAGGTAGCTTAGAGAAGCTGAGGAAAAGACATACAGAGAGACGAATGTTTCAGATACCAAGGGCCCTCCTTTCTCGTGTTTTTAATATTTTTGGACTCTTTCCTTTCCCACTACTACACTCCACATTCAGGCCTCATAACGCGGTGTCTTGAGAAGCCTCATCGCTTATATCTGTCTATCCACCCTCAAGTCTACGGAATTCACAACGGTGAAAATTGCCCCAGGCAGGATTTTGGACTTCTTACCCTTGGAGTGGGAATTTTACGAGGAGCTCCGAAGTGCTACCAGACCAAATAAAAGCTCACACTTTGCAACATGAGGGGCTTTCTCTATGATAGGTGGACAGCAAACCCTGGGAGGGAGCAAGACACTTTACATGGGGTTTGAGAATTACGAGGAAGACTTTCCTCACAGGCAGTGGGCACATCATCAACAAACACTGAGTCATGTGTTACTTCGGAAACATTGGAGAAATCATCTTCATGTATTTGGCTTCCTGCTGTCACAGAAAACTTGGGCATGGGGAGCAGGCTATTCATCATCAACACAAGAGTACCTGCCGCGTGGATGCTCAGTCCTTCAGTCGGGTCCGACTCTGTGCGACCCCACGGACTGTAGCCGCCAGGCTCCTCTCTCCATGGGATTTCCGGGGCAAGAATACTGGAATAGATTGCCATTTCCTCCTCCAGGGGATCTTCCCAACCCAGGGATTGAACCCAGGTCTCCTGCATGGCAGGAGGATTATTTACCAATGAGGCACCAGAGAAGCCTGCGTCATACAGAGTATGACACAAGTATAAACACACCACAGGCTGGAAACTGAAGCACCGATAATTTGATAACTTAATGCTCAAGAAAAGACTGAATCTGGGCCTGCAGGAGTAGATTTCGAGGCCCTTCCCCAATCGCCCTCATCACCATTCACACCATTCCTACTTTTTTCCCTTGACTGTGCAAGCGGTCGGTTCCATCCTTGCTTACAAAGCACCTGTTCACAAACCACTGTCCTCTTGGGAGAGGGAAGTGTGGGGTCAAGGTAGAAGAGGACTGAAGGAAACCGAAAGGAAAACTTTCGAGCAGTGCCACCTGAAGAGCAGTTAGAAATGAGATAACCCCCTCTACCTATTAGAACCTATGTTATTGGGAAGATGTGATTTAGCTCCTAATGTCACAGAAACAGTTGTTACTGGTAAAACAAGGTGTGGCTGTGTAACCCCAAAGGCTAGAGATAAGCTGAAGCAGAAGGCTCTTTCCAAGGTGCCTCTCAAGACGCCTACCTGGGAATTTCCCAGGGCTGATTTCTTCCCCCAGAAAGATATTCTTGTTGAACAGAGGGGAGTTACGAAACTGACTTTTCTGTTTACTGTGAAGGTTTTCATTTCAGGGACTTTGATACTTTGGACGCATTCTCTCTGCACCCCCGCCCCCCACCGCCGTTACAATGATACTTCACATGAAATGGATCATTTTAACCATTATTTTTCTTAAGTATTTATTTATTTGGCTGTGCTGGGTCTTAGTTGCAGCATGCGGGATCTACAGTTGCAGTACAGGTGATCTAGTTCCCTGACCAGGGATCGAACCCGGGTCTCCCTCACTGGGAGAGTGCAGTCTTAGTCACTGGATCCCCAGGGAAGTCCCTAACTATTTTTAAAGCGTACAATTCAGTGGCATTGAATACATTCACAATATTCTGCAACCATTCATTTCCAGTACTTTTTCATCCTCCTAAACAAACTCTGTGCCCATCAAATAACAACTCCTCATTTCTGCTTCCCCCAGGCTCTGGTAACCTCTATTCTGCTTTCTGTCTCTATGAGTTTGCCTATTCTAGGTGCCTCACATAAGTGGAGTCATGCAATATTGTCCTCACAAAGCGTCTCTGGCTTATTTTCTCAGCACAATGTCTTCAACGTTCGTCCCATGTCTTTATATATATGTGTGTGTATATATATATATAGTTTTATTTATTTTGACTGCACTGGATCTCTATTGCTGTGCAGGCTTTTCTCTAGCTGCGGTACGCAGGCTTCTCAGTGCACTGGCTTTTCTGTTGTATATGGGCCCCGGTAGTTGCAGTTCCCGGGCTCTGAAGCATAGGCTCAGTAGCTGTGACGCACAGGCTCAGTTGCTCTACAACACGTGGGATCTTCCTGGGTCAGGGATTGAACCTCTGTCTCTCGCATTAGCAGGAGGATTCCCTCCCACTGATCCACCACAGAAGCCCTCATCCCATGTTTTCACACGTTTCAGGCTTTCATTCCTTTCTAAGGATGAATAATATTCCACTGTATGCATAAACCACATTTTGCTTATCCATTCATTGCTGAGGGACATTTGGGTTGTTTTTATCCTTTGGCTACCGTGAATAAGACTGCCGTGAACATCAGTGTACAATTATCTGTGTGTGTCCTTGTTTTCAATTCCTTTGGGTACACACTTAGAAGTGAAACTGCTGGATCAAATGGCAATTCTATGTTAAAGTTTCCAAGGAAGTTTGGGCACTTTTAGAGAGAGTATAAATCACAGCTGCTGCTGCTGCTAAATCGCTTCAGTCGTGTCCAACTCTGTGCGACCCCACAGACGGCAGCCCACCAGGCCCCTCCGTCCCTGGGATTCTCCAGGCAAGAACACTGGAGTGGGTTGCCATTTCCTTCTCCAATGCATGAAAGTGAAAAGTGAAAGTGAATTTGCTCAGTCGTGTCCGACTCTTTGCAACCCCATGGACTGCAGCCAGGCTGCTCCGTCCATGGGATTTTCCAGGCAAGAGTACTGGAGTGGGTTGCCATTGCCTTCTCCATAAATCACAGAGGCAAGCCCAAATGAGGAGTGTCAATTGGGTTTAGGAAAAAAATAAAAAAGTGATTGGTAACCCTGATATGAGCAGGGTGGAGGTGAGGAGACAGAAGCCAGATTAGAGTGGATTGGCAAGTGAATGGGAGAGAAGCAGAGATAGCTATTTGTTCAAGTCCTGTGAAGATCTGAACCATGAACAATGGGAAAAAGGCAAGGTGGTAGCTGGAGGAACAAAGTTGAGAACCGGCTTTTTTAAGTAGGAGAATCTTGAGCATTTTGAGTGCTCGTGGGAGATAGGAGCCAGGGTGGTGACAGTCAGCAGAGGTCTCTGAGAAGGCAAGAAAGGGCAGTGGTTGGAGCTGCTCTGCCCTGCACCAAGGATGCATTTCTGTATAATGACAGAGAGGACAGGACAACTTCCAGTGCAACCAAATTTAATCTTTCAAAGGTATTTTTTGAGTTTGGCATTGAGGGTGAAGACAAAGTGAAACACTACCTGGCTTTCACTCTAATGGTATGGTAGAGGAGGGAAGGATTGAACCCCCAAACGAAAAACAGGGCAGAAAACACTCGTGTCCCAAGGGAAAGACACAGACATGGTATTATCACTTTCAGTAGAGGAAGTACTTCCAGCCTTGGAGGAGGACCGATGATAAGGGAGCCTCCACTACAGCGCAAATCATTCAGGACAGCATTTGAGATCTAGACGGACTTTCCTGGTGGCTCAGACTGTAGACAGTCCGCCTGCAGTGCAGGAGACCTGGGTTTGATTCCTGGGTTGGGAAGATCCCCTGGAGAAGGGAATGGCAACCCACTCCAGTATTCTGGCCTGTAGAATTCCATGGACTGAGGAGCCTGGCGGGCTACAGTACATGGGGTCTCAAAGAGTCAGAGACGACTAAACAACAGATAGGAAAACCATGAGACATTTATAAACCGAAAAGAGACAATGTTAATTATGCCAGGACAACAGGTGTATACTGGGACTGTCCCAGGCAGACTGGGATGAATGGTTACCCTCATTCTATACCAGAATCCCCATCTGAAGATTAGGATTTTAAAGGCTCTGAAAAGTACTCTAGTAAAGAAATTTGTTTTATACTGGTTAACTCAACACTTCCCAAATTTATCTCACTATGGCATCCTGACCCTGCTTTTTTCCCCTCAGAGAAGCACATACTAACACCTAATAAGTGCTTCCAGAGCAGAAAAGTGAAAGAGGTGTGGGAGTCTGGAGGATTTGGTCTGGCACACAGACAGCAGTGGAAGGTGAGATTAGAAAGTGAACTGAGCCACATCCTAGAGGACTTAGAGGGCCAGAGTTGCAACTTGTACTTGCTGATCAAAGTGATTAATGCCATTTCTCACAGCAGCACACAGAGTAGGCACCTGAAATTCGAAAAGAATTCCAAAGAATGCTTCTCAGAAGGGCAAAATGGTGCACTTTTCTTTCCTTTCCTATTTCTGTTCCTTCCTTAACCTCTGTGACGAGGAGAGACAAAAAACTCCGCTGCAGGGACCTTCTTCAGTTAAGAGATAAACTCCCGAGTTGTTCAACTCCTGTCCCAAATCTATCTTCTCCTCTCACTCTCGTTTCCTGTGTGAGGTCTAAAGGATAAAGAGATGGAAGAATGCTGGGTCTTGAAGAGAAGAGGCATCTCAGTTCTGTTTGTTACTGTGGGTGCTACACTCTAAGACGTGGATTTGAATACACAGAGTCTGCTGGCTAGGGCGGAGTGGGAAGAAAACAGACCAGTGTTTATCATTGCTTGGTCACAGCTAAGACTTTTCTTAACCAGGGGCCATGTATCTGGCAACCTGATTTACAGGACAAAACAGATACGAAGCGGGAATCATTCAAAATAAACTCCTGGAGAGGCTAAAACTTACCAGAGCAGACTCAACACACCTTAGGAACCACAAGACAATTCTCAGAAACTCCCCATACCCATTTGCACAAACTTCCAGTAAGTTTAGTAACCCAGATTTCTAGCATGTAGTAAATTTAATAGCAAGTTACAAGGGAAGGAAAAATTAACAGGGGTCGGTACATTTAAGTGAAAAGGGAAAGTGTAAGACTATAAAAATTCACTAACATGACTAACATGGAGCAAAGTTTTGAAGGCATTTTTTTAGAGGTTAAAAACTATTTGGTTATACCATAGAGACATGCTTATTTATAAGGATTATTTTGATTCATCAAAGGATGTTTAAGAATGTTCCACTGTTTAAAGTGGTAAGAAAGCACGTAAGACATTTTAGAAACATTTCAATCCAAAATGTTGCCATTTTACAAGTTTGGTCAATACAGTTATCTGTTATCTAGGGGAGTCACTGTGTAAATCTGGTATTCCTCCAGGTGCTGCTTCCTTTAGAAAGAAGTTCATTGTCAATTTTTTTTCCCATCCATATTTCAACATCAATTATTAATCCTGTGGGTTGAAAAGAGATCACATGGCAACAAAATATTTTGAAAACAGTCTCGCAATTTGAAGATTAAAGAAATCATTAAATTAAATTACTCCACCATCAAATGTTTATGACTGTTTAAAGTCGGCCAGCCAGTGGCACTCTGTAAAGGAACACCAACTGAATTACGTCATAAAATACAGCAGCTAAACCCTATCTTATCACTTAAAAGCCACTTGCGGTTCTCAAATGGAGATGCTGGCTGCTCGGAGGCACAGAGGACGATCCGGTGTGTAACAAAGCAGCTGTAGGCACCGTATCAGCCGCCCTGCAGGAAGGAGAGGGCCAAAGGTGCAATCCGTAGGGACCTATTTCTTCTCCTTAATATTTGACTTTGGAGTGCTTTTGCCTAAAGACAGCAATTTGACCTCATCAGAAGGTGGGGGTGAAAAACAGATAAAGGTGCCCTGCAAGGTAGATATGAGAAGAGTTCAGAAGTTTTGAAAAATTAACATTATTTAACACCATGTTTGCCACTGTTACATTATATGGTCATTGTCCTTATTTCTTGGCAAACAATAGCATTTCCACTTTTCAATTCAAATTGAGCTAGATGGCTGAAGAGTGAATCACTGTTAGAAAACTACGTTTCCTCTCGGATAATGTGAATGTGCTAATAAGATTTATCAGTTTCTTGTCTCATAATTTAAGGAGGTTTGCTTTTATTCATTCTTTATCAGAAATAAATATGGATTTCTTAAAAAAATACAACTGTCTCTAATATATGAGCTAACCTTGGGAATTCAAAAGAACTATGAACATCTGCTTTAAAAGATGTGGTACACTCTGCTGACTGCTAAATAGGAAACACAGACAAGCCTCACTGTATGGCTTAGGGGCATTATGGCTGCCATTCCTTGAGAGAGGTTGTGCAGAACACATAATTTGTCTACTTTGTAGAGTACGACTTTTTAAAAGTAACAAAATTTTAGAGTTTGAAGAAATCCCTGTGTGTGATGTTAGACCAGAAGCACTGGCACTACCCAGAAGCCTGACAGAAATGCAAACTTACGAATCTCACCAGCCCACCTGAATGTGCATCTCTAAGGGTGAACACAGGAAACTGCTCTATGAAGCTCTCCCAGGCGACTCCAATGCGTACTGAAGCCTGAGATTTCTCAGACATCACAGAGCACCACCAAACCTACATGAAGTGTGCAGAGGGACATCTGCTATCTTCCAAGGGACAATTTTTTTTTTTTTTTGAGAGAAAACTTTTGAGTATTGAGCTGATATCTGTGTCCCTGAATCTCTCTTCTAATTCTACCTGTCTGGAGTCACACAAACAAGTCCAGTCTGTTCTCCCTTGTTGAGATGTGAGATAGTCTGTACGAAGGCTAAGGCACAGACAGATCCTGGATTTGAGTTGCTAATTCTAGCATTAATGCATGTGTGACTGTGGGCAAGTTATCTGACCTCTCTGAGTAGGCCTATACCAAACTAAAAAGCTTCCACATGTCAAAAGAGACAATGAACAAGGTGCAAAGGCAACATGTGGGTGGGAGAAAATAGTAGCATATCATCTGATAGTATTTAGGTTAATATTCAAAATATATAAAGAACTAATACAATCCAACAGAAAAAGAACAAATAATCCAATTAAATTATGGGCAGAAGATCTGAACAGACATTTTTCCAAAGAAAAAGATATCCACATGGTCATCAGGTACATGAAGAGATGCTCAACATCGCTAATCATCAGGGAAATGCAAATCAAAATCACAGTGAGATATCACTTTGTATCTGTTAGTTTTGATAATATTCATTATCAAAAAGACAAGAGATTAAGTATTGGCAAGAATGTAGAGAAAGGCAGCCCTTGTGCACTGATGGCGGGGATGTAAATTTGTAGAGCACTATGAAAAGCAGTATGGCGGTTCCTCAAAAAATTACGAATGTAACTACCACATGGTCCAGCAATCCCACTTCTGGGTGCATGTCTGAAGAAATGAGATCAGGGCCTCAAAGAGGTATCTGCACCCCTGTGCTCACTGCGGCATTATTCACAACAGCCAAGACACGGAGACAACCTCACGGCACATCAGTGAATAAATGGATACAGAAAGTGTGAAATGGATGAGTGAAGAAAGAACACGGAATGTCATTCGGCCATAAAAAAGGAAACCCTGCTTTTTGTGACAACACGGAAGGACCTTGAGAGCATCATGCTAAGTGAAGGAAGTCAGACAGCAAAACACAAATACTGTGTTTTCTCTTACACGTGGAATCTAAAAGAGCCAACCACACAGAAATAGAGTGGAATGGTGGTTGTGGGGAAATGGTAAAATGTTGGTCAAAGGGTACACACTTCCAGTTACAGATGAGTAAGTTCTGAGGATCTAACATACATCATGGTGACTATAGTCAGTACTGTATTATAACCTTGAAAGTTGTTAAGAGTAAATCTTAAGTGTTATCACCACAAAAAAAGAAAAAATAAAGGTCGTTATATGAAATGAGGTGACATGTTAAATAATGTTAATGAGGTAACAATTCCACAATTGTATCAGATCATCTATTTGCACACCTTAATTATGCATTATGTCAATAATATTTCAGTAAAGCTGGAAAAAATAAATGCTATGGTTAATGCTCTAGTAGCTAAACACTTACGTGTATCCTTAATTATTTAAGAGAAATTTCTGAAACTATAATTCTTAGGATAAAAAGTCTGCATGGTTTTATGATTTCCAATACATATTGCCAAACTGTTGCAGAAGGACTTAACAATTCACACTTTGACATGAAGTATATGAGAATGCCTATTTCTTCAAATTCTTGTCAGCACTGAGAATTACCTTTCTTCCTACCTTTATCAATTTGGTAGATTGAGGGATTACTATTTCAACTTAAATCTCTTGGAATGATAATGAAGATAAACCATTTTGTTTATGAATCATTTATATTTCTTCTTTGCATGGTTGCCAGTTCAAGTCTGACTCTAAAACACACACACACGGTTCCATGCCTCTCCCATCCTGTATTTGTACACAGTGGTTTTTTCTTTTTTCTTTTTATGGGCCAGAATGCAAGAACTTCCATTTTTCCCTTTGCAATCATCTTGTTAAAGCCAACAGTTTCAGCTTTTCAGATCCTGATTCTCTAATCCTGTGTTTGCCATCCTTTTCTGGTTTGTTTTTAACTGCAAATCTGAAATATTTGCAAAATATCATTGTATTTTCATCTTTTACAAAGGTTGTCTGCAGGACAGGGCTGGTGCCCCTTCAGGAACTGGCCCTGTCCTGACATAGACCGGTTCACTAGACGGGCTACAGGATGACGTCCCGTCACCACCGTGGATGGTGCTGGCATCCTCAGCGTTCAGACGCTCTCTCAGCCTTAGGGCTGGTCACTGTAGCTGCGCCTCGAGGCCCACTGAAGCCACAGGATTACAAAGTTTTGACTTCTCCTTTGGCTGTAAACCTCTAAGACATTTGTAATAGTATCTCACTCATCTCTTTACGTGTCTCCAGATCCTTCCTCAGTTTCTTGTTCAGAGTAGTCATTCAATGGAAGTGTGTAAAACTGAACATAAACTTTCCCGGCTGCTTTGCCTACAGGGACAAATGACTCACCTCCTCCTCAACTCTGTAGGCTGATCAATCCTACATCTAAGTAGCAATATATATATTGCTATACACACACACACACACACACACAGAGAAAAGCTTCATGGATAAAACTCATGTTATATACTCCATTGCTGAAACAGGATAGAAATTGAAAACTCTGATGTGCTACATTTTTAAAAGAGTAATTTCTTTTTTTTGTTTTCTGCAATTATGGATCTATAGTAAGAATTTATTGCTGAAAAGTGAACCTGAGGCACTGTCAGTTTCTAGGTCATAAAATAAAGATTAAATTCAAGGAGGCTTGAAAACTTAAAAAATAAATATCTGGTTATTCAAAGAGGAGTAGTCTCAAACATTCTAGTTAATGTTCTCTTTTCTCTGATGTCCATCTTCACTCAGTTTCAGATCATGAGAATTTTGATCATTAGTTCTGTCCAAGTCTAAAGTCTTCATTTCTTGCCTAAGCACTTTACAGACTGTCTCACTGAACCCTCACAAGAAAGAAATGCACAGAACCTTTTTAGAAGAAAATAATATACATAGATTTATAATCCTGAGGTTATTTTTAATTTTATACTTATATAATATGTACATTGATAATACCAGATTTAAATTTATAATACTTAGAGCTTTTACTAAAATTAAAAAAGAGAAATTTAGGAATCTAATACAAATAAAACCGCAAAACAATGTAATTCAGATGAACAGCATAAGCTTGATGTGATGAATGGTCTTGTTTGAACTTTGGGTTAGATATGGAAAAAATACCTATGTTAACTTGATTCCCAGCACTATGAACCATGGTTTGAGTCATTATCGTTAGGCTTCCCCTTAATCAGTGATCTTGTATTCATGCTAATAATTTGAGTAATGCACCCTAAAAATAATACTAAAAAATTGTTTTCTAACAAATCCTTCACTGTGGGTTTGCCATTACTCTTATTGCTGTTACCACACAAGATGGTGGGTACCAACAGGACCTATGATACTCTGATATACTTACCCTTTTAAATGCGGTCCTGACTGCTGTGGGTCAGCTCTTCAAGTCTGGCTTCCCCTTTATTACCATACACTGTGTGATGGCCGGGTTTTCCCACTACTTCTATTTCAATGACTTTGAACCTCTGATTTGTGCTATTAACCTCAGAGTCTTTTGGCTTTTCATGTGGTAAGAATGAGACTGTACATGTGAACAGAGCATGCGCACTGATGTTATCCGGGGTGGCTAGTCATCTAGATAATCTCATAATATATTTATATTACACTCATACGTTTCACTGAAGTGAAAATTCCAAATTAAGAATTTCTAAACAAACTTTACAAGAGTTTATCTTCTGAGAAACACTTCAACAAATTTATTAAGAGGTATAATTCAGCAATTTTCTGGTGGTCTGGTGGTTAAGAATCTGCCTTGCAATGCAAGGGACACCAGTTCAGCTCCTGGCCAGGGAAGATGCCACATGTGGCGGAGCAACGAAGCCTGAGTGCCACAACTACCGAAGCCTGCACAGCTAGAGCCCGAGCTGGGCAACAGAGAAGCCATTGCAATGAGCAGCCTGAAAACCATTACTGGAGAGTAGCCTCTGCTCCCTGCAGCTAGAGAAAGCCCTCGTACAGCAACGAAGACTCAGCACAATCAGAAAATAAATCAATATCTTTTGCATAGAGTCAGGCACTAGGAGTAACTGCAATCAGGCAAGTCAAGCACTGAGCAGAGTCCAGGACATACTGGTTAGGATCCCCATCACTATTGCTATGAGTCTGTGTAAAGCTTCAAGGAGGCAGCCGTCCTGGACTGGTCTGGTCTAGGAGGGGTGCGAACAAAGTGAATTCTTTACACTGATATTGAAGAATAAGTAGGGGTTTAAGAGGGACAGAGAAAAAGCCTTGTACAGAGGCCGATGAAGACAACATTGCTGTGAGTTACAAGGAACCATGAGGAGGGAAGGTCAGGTGAAAGTTGAGGGTGTGTGCAGCAGGGGACCACGTGCAGGAAGCTTGCTGGGGCCTGAAGCAAGAAGTCAGGGCTTTCTTTATTTCACAGGTACTGGGAAACAAGGGAAGATTTTGGATTGAAAAATAACATGACTGAGGTAGAACGGCTTATAGAGAAACAACGCTTCTATAGGCAGAGGAGATGCCAGCCATCATCCCGTGTGCTCCTTCGCTGTAACCTCTTGATGACTTATATCCCGAACGCAAAGCCAAAGCACACATGCAGGAAATGGTCTGGGAACATGAAGCAGGAAAACATTGTCCTCAGTCCCCAAAGGACTCAGAGCCCATGTTTCACGGTCTTGTATACTAACCAAGCCAGCTTTTCTTTATCTCTGAGCCATGTACCCTGAGTGTGGGTATGTGTGTCTGTATACAGTCAGGTATGTGTTTTCAGCAGAGTATACATTTGTATAAAATTACATTTTTCATGTGATTTGTACAGAATCACATGGTGATTTTAATGATTTATGAATTTGTTCTAGTGGTTGTGTTCACATCCCTTTTACTATTCTTTCCTTAAATAAATAGATCATTGTTGGGACTCCAGCAAGATGCAAGCAAATGAAACCTAGCTTCCTTTGAAATACCTGAAGATGTGGCACCAAATGATTAGACTGGAGCTGTAACTGTTCCCTTTCAAGAAAAAAAAAAAAAGTGTTCCTCGCTTTGCTACAGTTGTCATTACTCCCTTTTATTTCCCAACCCTGAGCCTGTGTGTCAGTGGTATTTATCGTCACAATAGTGCTCTTGTTTGGCTTCTAGTTGCTTCCACACATTGATTTTCATTCCCTACTTGGCATCTATGTGCATTTTAGCTTGTGACTCATGGATAAAACCAATTTTGATTTTCCTGTCTGAAGTTGAATTTTTATAGGTATTTCTTCTAAATATTCTTAGACAAGCTAAATGCAGCATTGACTATCATAAATGCTGAACAGCTGAGGTCAGGCCAACTCGTGGCTGTAACTCATGTATACCACGTTTCTTGGCCTGGCTAATTCTGTGCATTCATTGACAAAGAGAATCTGCCAGAAGTTGTTTTCTATTTGACGGCAGGCCAACAGATGCTGTGAAATCATGCCACCACGTGCCAAGTTGTCACCTCGGTATCCCTGTTATCAGAGACTTCATTGTACAAATCCCTTGCCCACCGCTATGTCATATTTACTTGTTCAGACAGATAAAGGCCCATGTCCAGATGACTGAACTCTTAGGAGGGTTCTATTTTTAACTGATTCCCTAAAAGCAATATACGAGTGACAAATATTTCCATAGGATTAATGAATAGATGTTTAAGTCTCCTCTGCTCTTATTAAATACTAGCTTTTTCTTTTATACTTGGAACTCTGTTGAATTTGTGGATGAGAAACATTTTCCATATATAATGAATCCAGGGACTTTTTAACCTATTCAGTTTTGTTATATATATTGGTCACTGTTTTAAGGAATTGTTCCCAATCTAACCAAGCATCAAATAACCTAAGAATTTGGTACTCCTTCATTTAGAATATTTTCATATTTTTGAATAATATATGTACAGAATATTTCTTGATAAGATCAAGAAATGACCAAGGGGATCATGTAGCTTTAGCCATCCTTGTTTTTATCATTTGCCAAAAAATTTCCTTAGCTTCATGGAAACCACATAGAAACCAAATGACTTGGTTTTCTTTCCACTTCTCTAGGCAACAAACCAATTTTTTTTTTAGTTTCCATGGACACCCACTTGAGCAACAGTAGTTAGATCTGTAAAAACTGCTATCTGACCTGGAGTCTGATGGTGACCTACACACCGGCACTGGTAATGCAAGCTTGGCTCTCTAAGGGACCCACATGTGTGAGACTGTTGTTAGCATCTGGGATAGTACCCAGTTACTGTCCCTGGTGCTTTTCCAGTTTCTTAATTTGTGGAGGTTCACAAATCATTATGGATCTTGTCTTGATATCTGGCTAGTCAGAAAGCTTCAAAATAAGGAGTGGGAATGGTAATAAAACAGGTCTAGTTGAAATAGATTTACTTTCTTTCCACTTGGTTAAGAAAAAGGCTGCTATTTTAACTCAGTTAAGAAGTAGTACTTATTTGGAAATCCTTGTGGGAAGCCCAAAATGTACTTGAAATGAGAGAAGTCATAAACTTATTTAGCACATATGAAGCATAGCTTTGACTCTAGGCAGTAACTGAAAGTCCATCTGTACAGGCCCTGGAGAAACGTAAGAAAAGACTGAACTGCATTATCGTGTAACATACACAAATTCTCCAGGGCCTGTTCCCTTCTAACTTAGGATAGAACAAACAATTAATTGAAAAGATCAATCTGGTTTCCAGGTTTTGAAAATGTTGTTCTTTGCTTTTACTTGCATTGTGTAAAAATTTTCCATTTCTCAGCTGCCCCAAAATTAAGAGTTTAAAAACTGAATCTTTCAGACCATTGATCAGTGTTGGAAATGTTGACAAAGAAAGGCTTTGAAAAAGTAGTGGAAATGATACTTTAACTGGAATTAGGGGACTCAACTTTGCCATAAATATGCAAGACCATTGTAGTAGGTATGTAATTTCTCTTTTCTCAATCTCTATCTCATCTATAAAACTCTAGCTCTTCACAGGAATAAAACTTTCAAGTTCATGGCTGCAGAGATTTGACCTTGTATTTTCATAAAATCCTCTAATTGCTTCTGTTTCTCTTTGTACTATGGAACTTTTCCATGAACACCATACAAAGTGGATTCCTGAGGAAAAAGTGGGTCTTTCTCAGAGATTTTCATTTTTGGTTTGTTTCTAGTAATTTTAGATAGACAAATAGAAGTGGAATTTTTAAATGTAATTTTTTTCTTTTAAAAAAAGAAGAGATAGTAATAGATGGTAGCTGGCTATCAGAAATCAGCCAAAGTTTCATGGGTGTATACTGAATTGATGATTTGAAGTGATATATTTTGTCATTAGTACATCAGGAATAGGAGAAAGATTTAGGAGAAACATTACAGAGAAACTTGTACCTTTACAAACCTAGGGACTGACACATACCACAGTTCCCTGGCAGCTCCTTTAATATATGCAAAGTTTCCCATCTCACTAAAGCACCCTGGGCAAATCAAAAGGAAAAGGCATTGCAGGTAAAAGAACACCATGATCAGAGACTGGGAAGTAAGAGACAGCATGCTGTGTGGAGGCAGTGCAAAGAGCTGGTTTACTCCTTTAGGAGGATAAAGTATAGAAGGACACTAGATCATTCAGAGTTCAGGTGCAGATAACAGAAACCATTTTGTTGATTTTAAAAGAATCGTGAAACAGAAACCAACGGAGGGGAGTTACTCAAGAGGGTCAAACACTGCTGTCTGGTCAAGAAAGATCAGGGCTGAGGAGTGCCCAGCAGCTTTGACTGTCAGGAAACCTTTGACATTCTTAGCAAACACTGACCGGGAGGTAAACTGGGTCACACTGCAGGGATTACGGTGTGAACAGGAGACGAGGAAGAGGAAGTAGAGGCATCTGTTCTGAATGCTTGGCTCTGAAGGGAAGGAAAGCTCTATCTGAAGAAAAACATCAGATGGAGGGAGATTTTGATCTTAAGCTGTAAAAATCTTAAACAGGTTTGGATGCAGAAGGAAAGAAGTCAATGGTTTGATAAGACTTCAAGGAGAGAGGCAGATACATGATACTAGACGCCCTCAGATTTGGAGGAGAAAGACGGAGGCTGGAGGAGGCAGTGCTGGCCTTAGGGAAGAAGAGAATTGTGTGTTTCTCTTACATGAGGCAGAGGAGGGAAGCCTGAGTGAAAAAGCACACGTGTTTGTAAACTGGGGAAAAGAAGGGAGTAGAAATCACACCCAATAGATTATCTTCTTGATAAGAAACAGACCATTTGCTGAGAGAGGAGAGAATGGAAGGGGAGGTGAAACAGGGTGGGGTAGAAAGTGTGAAGAAGAAATGGGTGGGAGAAAAGAGCCAGAAGTGATCAGAACTGCTAAACAGGACTGACTTTGAAGAAGTAGGGAGATTTCTGAGGAAAGGCTTAGAGTAATATCGTAATTGTCATGACCTTGGGAACTTTGGGTCTTTCAGAAAGTGCTGGTGGGTAGTTTGAATGGTGATGTTCCTCTTTAAAATACATTTGTTTTTGAAGCTGTCCACATGATGACTGGGTGAGACTTTTAAATTATCATCATCACCTGTTAGTCATCTATTCATATGACCAATCTTTCATATGACCAATCTTTTATTTCTAAGACCATCTTCAGTGCTTTGCATAGGAGTGAGACAAAATGGCAGAAATGTATCATTAACAAAAGAACGTTCTAAGAACTTACATTTTGAAGCACTCTTCTGTGAATTCCCTGGTGGTCCAGTGGTTAGAACTCAACACTCTCATTGCCTGAGCTCCGGGTTTGATTCCTTTCCAGCAACTAAGATTCTGAAAGTTGCGTGGCGCAGCCAAAAAAGTAAAATAAAATAAAATTTGAAGTACTCTTCTGTGACTGAAACTCACTTTAGGTTAAACCTGATTGAAGATTTGACAAATTTGCCCAATAGACTGAGTAATGATACAATAAGATGCTCAAAATTATTACTCATCAAGGATACACAAAATACAAGGTAATACCACCATATACCTATTCAGTTCAGTTCAGTCACTCAGTCCTGTCTGACTCTTTGCGACCCCATGAATTGCAGCGCGCCAGGCCTCCCTGTCCATCACCAACTCCCGGAGTTCACTCAGAGTCACATCCATCAAGTCAGTGATGCCATCCAGCCATCTCATCCTCTGTCATCCCCTTCTCCTCCTGCCCCCAATCCCTCCCAACATCAGAGTCTTTTCCAATGAGTCAACTATTCGCATGAGGTGGCCAAAGTACTGGAGTTTCAGCTTTAGCATCATTCCTTCCAAAGAACATCCAGGACTATCTTCAGAATGGACTGGTTGGATCTCCTTGCAGTCTAAGGGACCCTCAAGAGCCTTCTTCAACACCACAGTTCAAAAGCATCAATTCTTCAGCGCTTTGCTTTCTTCACAGTCCAACTCTCACATCCATACATGACCACTGGAAAAACCATAGCTTTGACTACACGGACCTTTGTTGGCAAAGTAATGTCTCTGCTTTTGAATATGCTATCTAGGTTGGTCATAACTTTCCTTCCAAGGAGTGAGCGTCTTTTAATTTCATGGCTGCAGTCACCATCTTCAGTGATTTTGGAGCCCCTAAAAATAAAGTCTGACACTATTTCCACTGTTTCCCCATCTATTTCCCATGAAGTGATGGGACCAGATGCCATGATCTTCGTTTTCTGAATGTTGAGCTTTAAGCCAACTTTTTCACTCTCCTCTTTCACTTTCATCAAAAGGCTTTTTAGTTCCTCTTCACTTTCTGTCATAAGGGTGGTGTCATCTGCATATCTGAGGTTATTGATATTTCTCCCAGCAATCTTGATTCCAGCTTGTGCTTCTTCCAGCCCAGCGTTTCTCATGATGTACTCTGCATATAAGTTAAATAAGCAGGGTGACAATATACAGCCTTGACGGACTCCTTTTCCAATTGGAACCAGTCTGTTGTTCCATGTCCAGTTCTAATTGTTGCTTCCTGACCTGCATATAGGTTTCTCAAAAGGCAGGTCAGGTGGTCTGGTATTCTCAAAATTGCAAACACTGAACATACCAGGTGTTGGCAAGGATCTGGAACAAGGAGGACTCTTATGAACTGTTGATGGGAATGAAAATGGTTCAACGACTTTGGAAAACACTCTGGCAGTTTCTTAAAAACATGCACATCTACATCCATATCATGTGACAAAGACACTTCATCCTCAGAATCAAAAATATTTGTGTGTAAGTCTTTGTACAGACTTCGCTTTCTGTATGGCAGAAAGTGACGAAGAACTAAAAAAATCTCTTGATGAAAGTGAAGGAGGAGAGTGAAAAAGTTGGCTTAAAACTCAACATTTGGAAAACTAAGATCATGGCATCTGGTCCCATCACTTCATGGCAAATAGATGGGGAAACAGTGGAAACAGTGAGACTTTATTTTGGGGGGCTCCAAAATCACTGCAGATGGTGACTACAGCCATGAAATTAAAAGACACTTGCTCCTTGGAAGAAAAACTATGACCAACCTAGACAGCATATTAAAAAGCAGAGATATTGCCAACAAAGGTCCGTGTAGTCAAAGCTATGGTTTTTCCAGTGGTCATGTATGAATGTGAGAGTTGGACTATAAAGAAAGCTGAGTGCTGATGAATTGATGCTTTGAACTGTGATGTTGGAGAAGACTCTTGAGGGTCTCTTGGACTTCAAAGAGATCCAACTAGTCCATCCTAAGGGAAATCAGTCCTGAATATTTATTGGAAGGACTGATGTTGAAGTTGAAATTTCAATACTTTGAACTGGGTCAATACTTTGGTTGGACGGCATCACTGACTTGATGGACATGAATTTGAGTAAGCTCCGAGAGTTAGTGATAGACAGGGTAGCCTGGCATGCTGCAGTCCATGGGGTCACAAAGAGTCAGACATGACTGTGTGACTGAACTGAACTTTGTATAGACTATCCAAGAGAAAAAGAAATTTATGGCTATAAAAAGACACATGCAATATTCACAGAAGTTTCATTTGTAATAATCTTTTAAAAAAGGAAGCAACAAAAATGCCCATCAACAGGTGAGTGGATAAATAAATTGTGGTATATCCATACAATGGACTACTACTTGGCAATAAAAGTAAACAAACTGCTGCCTGTACAACATAGATGTATCTCAAATAAATATGATTAGTGAAAGAAGTCAGACAAAAGAGAGGACACATTCTATTGTTCCATTCATAAAATAGTCTAAAAATCCAAACTAACCTATAGCAACAGAAAACAGATCAGAGGTTCCCTGGAGATAGGGGTTGGCGCTGGGGGAGGCAGGTGGAAGGATTACAGTGGAGCACAAGAAAACTCTTGTGGGTGAAGCATATGTTCATTATCTCAATTGTGATAATGGTTTCATAGGTACATTCACTAGTCATAACTTAGCAAACGACACTTTAAATATGAGCTTCCCTGGTGGCTCAGACAGTAAGAATCCACTTGCAATGCAGCAGACTCAGGTTCAATCTCTGGGTCAGGAAGATCCCCTGGAGAAGGGAATGGCAACCCACTCCAGTATTCTTGCCTGGAGAATCCCATGGACAGAGGAGCCTGGTGGGCTACAGTCCATGGGGTCACAAAGAGTTGGACTCGACTGAGTGACACATACACACACTGTAAATATGAACAGATAATTACATTTTAATAAAGGTGTTAAAACAAAAGAAATAGTGCACACGTCAAAAGTTGGAGAATGATTTAATTATGCTGCTGCTGCTGCTACTTCTAAGTCACTTCAGTAGTGTCCAACCAGGCTCTCCCGTCCCTGGGATTCTCCAGGCAAGAACACTGGAGTGGGTTGCCATTTCCTTCTCCAATGTGTAAAAGTGAAAACTGAAAGTGAAGTCGCTCAGTCGTGTCTGACTCCTAGCGACCCCATGGATTGCAGCCTACCAGGCTCTTCCGACCATGGGATTTTCCAGGCAAGAGTACTGGAGTGGGGTGCCATTGCCTTCTCTGTTAATTATGCTATAGAACAGTAAATATTTGGAATACTGTATCTTTTAAAAATCATGTTTTTTTTTGAAGAGCATTTAATAGTCAGAAAATGCTCATAGTATTCAGAGACACGTGTTGTTCTGATTGATAGTGATCCATTAACATTTGACGAATATGAAATGAATGATGTAGTGTTACATGAAAAGAGCAAGGCACAAAAATGCATCCATAAACAAGTAATATCCCAATTTTGGTAATTCTCTCTCATCTCTCATGGCTGAAAGGAAATCTCTCAAAATGTTAACAGTGGTTGTCTCTGTGAAGTGGAAGACAATTTTAATTTTCCTTCTTATGCTTTTGGGGCTTTTCTGTACTTGATCTTCCATTACTTTCACAAATAGATGAAAACCTACCCAATGCTCTTTGAAAAGATTCTTTCCCACAAAGGGAACTCACTGGTGCAAATATTTTTAGAAAATCTATCAATCTGACGTCTTTTCCTGCACTTTTTCATGGTAACCTGCTGCTGAACACTGAGGGAGTTTAGTGGAATGGCAATGAGCTGGAAAGACCAGCTTCAGCCTGCAGTTAGCTTGCAATGAGATATAGTCTAAAAATGCATGTTTTTAAGTTATGCTTTATGTAGCCTCAGGTAGTCACTTACCTTTATCACTTCACTGCTAGCCGTCCCTTGATAAAACCAGGTCAAACACATGGAGAATCAATTCCCCAGATTATGTCTGGTACAGATCTGTCAGGAAATGTTCACTAAGGATGTCCTGATGAGAAAAGGAGAGCAGTTGTGTATCAAATGTAGAAAACTCCTCAGGCTTTCGTCCAATCCATGGTGAGCATGTCTTTTCTCTATGAGTCAAAAAGACAAGCAGGGGAGGGCAAGCCATGGAGTGAGAGCTGAGGAAGGCTAGTGAAAGTGAGGGCCATAGGTGAGGAGGAGTTAGGAGAGCTCTCATGCACAAAGATGTGCCTTGGGGGACATTTGTACAGTGAGACTTCCATTCTGCTTTTCTGTCCCCTGGAGAGTTGCAATGATTGATGCTGTCCTCACTGTGGGGGGTGCCGTGGCAGGAGGGGACAGGGCTAGGGCCTGAAGCAAAGACGATGGTGAGACCCACAGGGAGCCCTCGCACTCCTACCCAACTCTGCAGGGTAGCTGGGGTTGTATATTCACCCAACACATGAGAATTAAAGGGAACTCGAGCTTGAGGCTTTCAGGACTGGAGATGAGGGACACCTGGGGCAGCGCGAAGGTGGGGAATGATAGCTCTTCCAGTTTGCAATAAAAATAGCCTCCAATAAAACTGCATTGCAAAGCATGGGAAAGAAACAGAATGGAAAGACTAAAAGTCGGAAAGAACAGCCTGAAGAATTGTGATGGAAAAAGACAGAACTGACTTGTAGTGAAAGGGTAGGGGATGGTATTTCCTCAAGTAAAAAGGAACTATAGATGTTGATGATATTGGGACTCTGAAGGAAACTCAGATTACCCAGAGTTAATTGAAACACTTCTTAATTCTCCAACAGCTAGTACAGAAAAAGGTGGTACAAAAAGAAAATCTTTATCAGGCAGTGAATCTGATGCCAGGAAATCAAAGAAAGAGATGCTGCTATCAAATCAACAGGCTGTGTCAGGGGTGATCCTGAATGAATAACTGGTGCACAGACAGCAGTGGAGAATTCATGTTTCTCATGCAACGGGCAGGAAGATTCAGATGAGGCAGACTTGGTGCTGGTAGAAGCAGCAAAGATGAGGTGTACTCAGATTGTAACTGCTACTTATGCACAGACTAACTTGACATTCTTGTCCAGAAAATGAAGCTCAATAATGGCCTACATTGCCATACATATAATTTCATATATACATAAACTGATGTATATAAACGGTGGGTCTTGGTTTTTGGTTTATTAGTGTGAAGAAATAACTAGATTCTAAAGAAAATAAAGTTTCATATATTCATTTTGAAGTTGTATTAGAGGCGCTGGTTTTTGTTTTTTATTTATTTATTTTTTGAGTCTATAGATCATGGCATCTGATCCCATCACTTCATGGCAAACAGATGGGGAAACAGTGGCTGACTTTATTTTATTTGGGCTCCAAAATCACTGCAGATGGTGATTGCAGCCATGAAATTAAAAGATGCTTACTCCCTGGAAGGAAAGTTATGACCAACCTAGATAGCATATTAAAAAGCAGAGACATTACTTTGCCAAAAAAGGTCCACCTAGTCAAGGCTATGGTTTTTCCAGTGGTCATGTATGGATGTGAGAGTTGGACTGTGAAGAAAGCAAAGCGCCGAAGAACTGCTGTTTCTGAACTGTGGTGTTGGAGAAGACTCTTGAGAGTTCCTTGGACTGCAAGGAGATCCAGCCAATCCATCCTAAAGGAGATCAGTCCTGGGTGTTCATTGGAAGGACTGATGTTGAAGGTGAAACTCCAATACTTTGGCCACCTCATGCGAAGAGCTGACTCATTGGAAAAGACCCTGATGCTGGGAAAGATTGAAGGCGGGAGGAGAAGCGGACAACAGAGGATGAGATGGTTGGATGGCATCACCGACTCAATGGACATGGGTTTGGGTGAACTCTGGGAGTTGGTGATGGACAGGGAGGCCTGGCGTGCCGTGGCTCATGGGGTCGCAAAGGGTTGGACACGACTGAGTGACTGAGCTGAACTGAACTGAGTCTATAGTTCTGGTCACTTTGAACAAATAAATAAAGCTTTCTTAGTTGCTTCCTTTATCATAAAAAACCATTCGCTAACATGATACATTATTTCCTCTGCATTAGGGAACGTATTTTCTAAATGTTGGAGGAAATCTTCACAGTCATTACTCAATCTGATTTTGTTTTTAACTCATATATGCCTACAGACCATTCTGGGTTTTTTGTTTATTTGCTGTTTTTTTTGTGTGTGTATACATAAAACACATGTAAATGATTTTCACTTCTTTATTTTTATTTTTTAAAAACATTTGCCAAAAAAAATGCCAATTCATAATCATGGATAAGCCCACATTTCTGGGATGCTCTTACTCTGAGCAGCCTAAGAAATAAATCAATTCAAGTAAAATGGAAATTTTCCTGAAACCTTATCCTTTCAAATTAGGTAGTTGATTCTGTGATTATCTGTAAAATTTAAATATAATATAAATAAGTTAAATTGGACAATACAAGCAGTTGTATTTGAATCCATATCTATAACTACATATAAAAGGAAGTTTATTTGCAAAACTCCTGACAGGAAAAATTTCATCACTAACAAGAATCTGCCCACCCAGATGAGAAAACTAGAAAAATCCTAATGTGTTTTAATTAGCTAAGCAAGACTGAGTTAAATGGACATTGACAGGTTTCTTCTAGTGAAGCTCTTCTTTCCTAGAGTTGAAATCCCTGTGCTGTGTCAACTAAGAGCTCAATGTCTAAGACTTTGCTCATGAAAACCTAACTGGGTGGTTAGCGACATCAGTTTAGGACCTGCTAGAATAAATGGGTGAATAAGCTTTTGTAATCTAAACTATTGATCTACATGTTTTTCTTTATCTCAACTGATTCTTCACATATAGGTTCAATCTTTTCAGTATCTGGATTATTGGTTCAGCAGAAGCATGGAAAACCAAGAACATCGTAGTAATCAGAATGTTACCCAGTTAATTATGGCTCCTCTTAGTGTAGAAATTATACTATAAAATTATAGAACAAATTTCCTGTATCACCCCTTACACACAAATCAGTTCAGTTCAGTTTAGTAGCTCAGTCATGTCCAACTCTTTGCGACCCCATGCCCTGAAACACGCCAGGCTTCCCTGTCCATCACCAACTCCCGGAGCTTACACAAACTCATGTCCATAGAGTCAGTGGTACCATCCAACCATCTCATTCTCTGTTATCCCCTTCTCCTCCTTCCTTCAATCTTTCCCAGCATCAGTGTCTTTTCAAATGAGTCAGTTCTTCGCATCAGGTGGCCAAAGTATTGGAGCTTCAGCTTCAGCATCAGTTCTTCGAATAAATATTCAGGACTGATTTCCTTTAGGATCTGGTTGGATCTCCTTGCAGTCCAAGGGACTCTCAAAGTGTTCTCCAGCATCACAGTTTAAGAGCATCAATTCTTCGGTGCTCAGCTTTCTTTATAGTCCAACTCTCACATCCATACATGACTATTGGAAAAACCATAGCTTTGACTAGATGGACCTTTGTTGGCAAAATAATGTCTCTGCTTTTTAATATGCTGTCTAAGTTGGTCTTTTCCTCCTCCTTGTTCCTTTTCTTCCAAGGAACAAGCATCTTTTAATTTTATGACTAGAGTCACCATCTGCAGTGATTTGGGAGCCCCCAAAATAAAGTCTCTCACTGTTTCCATTGTTTCCCCATCTATTTGCCATGAAAATGGGACCGGATGCCTTGATCTTAGTTTTCTGAATGTTGAGTTTTAAGCCACCTTTTTGACTCTCCTCTTTCATTTTCATCAAGAGGCTCTTTAGTTCTTCTTCACTTTCCTCCATAAGGGTGGTATCATCTACACATCTGAGATTATTGATATTTCTCCTGGCAATCTTGATACCAGCTTGTGCTTCCTCCAGCCCAGCGTTTCTCATGATGTAGTCTCCATATAAGTTAAATAAGCAGGGTGACAATATATAGCCTTGACATACTCCTTTCAGATCTGGAACCAGTCCGTGGTTCCATGTCAAGTTCTAACTGTTGCTTCTTGACCTGCATACAGATTTCTCAGGAGGCAGGTCAGGTGGTCTGGTATTCCCATCTCTTTCAGAATTTTCCAGTTTGCTGTGATCCACACAGTCAAAGGCTTTGGCATAGTCAAAAAGCAGAAGCAGATGTTTTTCTGATATTCTCTTGCTTTTTCGATGATCCAACGAATGTTGGCAATTTGATCTCTGGTTCCTCTAATTTTTCTAAATCCAGCTTGAACATCTGGAAGTTCATGGTTCATATACTGTTGAAGCCTGGCTTGGAGAATTTTGACCATTACTTTGCTAGCGTGTGAGATGAGTACAATTGTGCAGTAGTTTGAGCATTCTTTGGCATGGCTTTTCTTTGGGATTGGAATGAAAACTGACCTTTTCCAGTCCTGTGACCACTGCTGAGTTTTCCAAATTTGCTGGCATATTGAGTGCAGCACTTTCACAGCATCATCTTTCAGGATTTGAAATAGCTCAACTGGAATTCCATCACCTCCACTAGCTTTGTTCGTAGTGATGCTTCCTAAGGCCCACTTGACTTCACAATCCAGGATGTCTGGTTATAGGTGAGTGATCACACCATCGTGGTTACCTGGGTCATGAAGATCTTTTTTGTATAGTTCTTCTGTGTATTCTTGCCACCTCTTCTTAATATCTTCTGCTTCTGTTAGGTCCATACCATTTCTTTCCTTTATTGAGCCCATCTTTGCATGAAATGTTCCCTTGGTATCTCTAATTTTCTTGAAGTGATCTTTAGTTTTTTCCATTCTATTGTTTTGCTCTATTTCTTTGCACTGATCGCTGAGGAAGGCTTTCTTATCTCTCCTTGCTATTCTTTGGATCTCTGCATTCAAATGGGTATATCTTTCCTCTTCTCCTTTGCCGTTCGCTTCGCTTCTTTTCTCAGCTTTTTGTAATGCCTCCTCAGACAACCATTTTGCCTTTTTACATTTCTTTTTCTTGGGGATGGTCTTGATTCCTGCCTCCTTTACAATGTCATGAATCTCTGTCCATAGTTCATCAGGCACTCCTAAAACTGGAAAAGACTGATGCTGGGAGGGATTGGGGACAGGAGGAGAAGGGGATGACAGAGCATGAGATGGCTGGATGGCATCACCAACTCGATGGACATGAGTTTGAGTGAACTCCAGGAGATGGTAATGGACAGGGAAGCCTGGCGTGCTGCAATTCATGGGGTCGCAAAGAGTCAGACACAACTGAGTGACTGGAATGAACTGAACTGAATGATAGTGACCATCTTTTACGTGATTATTTAACTTCTCTTTATCTACTTTGGTAAAATATCTATTTAAGAGTTTTGCATACTTGAAAAATAAAAAGAATGTTTTCCAACTGTATATTGTTTACCTTCTATAAACACTGGTGAACAATAGTCAATAGTTTTATATTAAAAAATAAAATGGATATGCAAATTTGCACTTTTGCAAATCATCAGTAGCTATAACATTTTAGCTAATTTCTGCCCTTGTTAATTATCTAGAGTTATATTTCATAACACTTGAAAATGTGTTTCTTCAAATGTCTCTGGGACACACTGTCATCCTTTTACTCTGTAAATAATTGCACCCTTTATCAGGTTGAAAATTTATCTTCAGGTTCTTAAGTATTCCATCCTCCCTGACCCAGATTTCCTTAGAATTTTAAAGAAGACCTCTGGTCACTCCAATATAGCTTTTCAGTCTTCTGGAGTTTACCTTCAGCGTCTGCACATCCTCAAATGATCATCTGGCTTTAGAGGCTACCATCACTGGGTAGAAATGTGGGAATCCAGTTCCTATTGCCTGTTGAAGGGTCAAAGATGGCAAGTGGAGCAGGGAGTAATGATAGTCCTCTAGGAACAAAGTTCTAGACACAATGGGCAGGAATTACATATGCCTTTTTCCTTAGAGACACTGTCGTACCTGTGAATTAAGTTCTAGAATGTGATGATGGCAGTGTTTAACCACTTATTTTTGGTTAAATAAGCTTTAGTGGCATACTTAGGCATTGAAATTCTTCCAAATTTGGTACACATGTATGGTGGTGGTGTAATATGTGTTGGGTGGTGGTGTTATTTAATCGCTAAGTTGTGTCCGACTCTTTATGAGCCCATGGACTGTAGCCCACCAGGCCCCTGTGTCCAAGGGATTACCCAGGCAAGAATTCTGGCATGGGTTGCCATTTCCTTCTCTAATACATTTGTCTAGATATTTTATAATCTATTATCCTATATGTATTATGTATTTCTATATATAATTTTAAGCCATTTATTTAACCTGAACCTTGATTAAGTAGAATATACTTCCCAATTAACCTTGATAACAGAAGTTACCACATTTAAGCTTGAAAGAATGAAATGATGTAGGAGTTCTATACTTATAGATTAAAAAAAACAAACAAACATGTCACTATAGTATAAAATTTGGTCACAGAGATTAACTATCTCATTTTGTAAACTGTCCATAGCATTCAGTTGAACAACAGCTGACCTTCTACCTGACTGTTACGGAATCATTCAATTTTGTATTTAAGTCTTTTCATTATTTTAACAAATTTTAATGAAATAAATTATTTTAATGAAATACAAAGACTTTTGTATTTAAGTCTTTTCATTATTTTAAAAATTGTTATTTTCAGTTCAGTTCAGTTGCTCAGTCGTGTTCAACTCTTTGCAACCCCATGAACTGCAGTACGCCAGGCCTCCCTGTTCATCACCAACACCCAGAGTTCACTCAAACTTACGTCCATTGAGTCAGTGATGCCATCCAGCCATCTCATCCTCTGTCATCCCCTTCTCCTCCTGCCCCCAATCCCTCCCAGCATCAGTCTTTTCCAATGAGTCAACTCTTTGCATGAGGTAGCCAAAGTACTGGAGTTTCAGCTTTAGCATCATTCCTTCCAAAGAACACCCAGGACTGATCTCCTTTAGAATGGACTGGTTGGATCTCCTTGCAGTCCATGGGACTCTCAAGAGTCTTCTCCAACACCACAGTTCAAAAGCATCAATTCCTCAATGCTCAGTTTTCTTCACAGTCCAACTCTCACATCCATACATGACCACTGGAAAAACCATAGCCTTGACTAGTCGGACCTTTGTTGGCAAAGTAATGTCTCTGCTTTTGAATCTGCTATCTAGATTGGTCATAACTTTCCTTCCAAGGAGTAAGCGTCTTTTAATTTCATGGCTGCAGTCACCATCTGCAGTGATTTGGGAGCCCAAGAAAATAAAGTCTGACACTGTTTCCACTGTTTCTTCATCTATGTCCCATGAAGTGATGGGACCAGATGCCATGATCTTCGTTTTCTGAATGATGAGTTTTAAGCCAACTTTTTCACTCTCTTCTTTCACTTTCATCAAAAGGCTTTTTAGTTCCTCTTCACTTTCTGCCATAATGGTTGTGTCATCTGCATATCTGAGGTTATTGATATTTTTCCTGGCAATCTTGATTCCAGCTTGTGTTTCTTCCAGTCCAGCGTTTCTCATGATGCACTCTGCATATAAGTTAAATAAGCAGCGTGACAGTATACAGCCTTGATGTACTCCTTTTCCTATTTGGAACCAGTCTGTTGTTCCATGTCCAGTTCTAACTGTTGCTTCCTGACCTGCATATAGGTCTCTCAAGAGGCAGGTTATTTTACTCTAGTGAATTCTACACATTTGTGAATAATTAGTGAAATTCTGAATATGCTGTTGATTAAAATATGTTTTTAAGACACTCTCAGAATTTAAATAATGACCATGGTATATTCCAGTACTTAAAAATAAGATATCATAATTACTTTGAGGAGGAAAACTTTTTAAATTCTACAATAAAAGCATTTAGGAACTCTGGAATGAAGTGATCTCTATACTGTTCTCCATAGTGGTTTTATCAATTTACATTCCCACCAACTGTGAAAGAAGGCTCCCTTCTCTCCACACCCTCTCCAGCATTAATTGTTTGTAGACTTTTTGGTGATGGCCATTCTGACTGCTGTGAGGTGATGCCTCACTGTAGTTTTGATTTGCATTTCTCTGTGGCTTAGCTGGTAAAGAATCCACCTGCAATGCAGGAGACCTGGGTTGGATCCCTGGGTTGGGAAGATCCCCTGGAGAAGGGAAAGGCTATCCAATCTAGTATTCTGGCCTAGAGAATTCCATGGGGTTGAAAAGTGTCGGACATGACTAAGTGACTTTCATTTTCACTAATTATTGATGTTGAGCATCTTTTCATGTGTCTACTGGCCATCAGTATGTCTTCTCTGGTGAAATGTCTATTTTGGTTTTCTGCCCATTTTCTGACTGGGTTGTTTTTGTTGTTCTTGACTTGTATGAGCTGTTTGTGTATTTTGGAAATTAAGCCTCTGTCTGTCAAATCATTTGCAAATACTTTCTCCCAGTCTGCTGGCTGTCTTTTCATTTTGTTTATGGTTTCCTTCGCTGTGCAAAAGCTTGTAAGTTTTATTAGGTTCAACTTATTTATTTTTGTTTTTATTTCTACTGCTTTGGGAGACCAACCTTAAGAAAACAGTGCTGCAATTTATGTCAGAGAATGTTTTGCCTATGTTCTCTTCTAGGAGGTTTATGGTATCCTGTCTTATATTTAAGCCTTTAAGCAATTCTGAGTTTATTTTTGTGTATGGTGTGAGGAAATGTTTTGATCTCATTGATTTACATAAGGCAGTCTTCCCGCCATCACTTGCTAAAGAGATGATCTTACCTCCACTGTTCCTCCATTCATTCTTGCCTTGTCTAAGATTAATTTCCCAGTAGGAATGTGGGTTTATTTCTGGTCTCTCTATTTTGCTCCATGGATACATACACCTGTTTTTGTGCCAATATCCTGCTGTTTTGATTACTATAGCTTTGTAGTGTTGTTTGAAGTCTGGGAGAGCTTCCAGCTTTGTTGTTTTTCCTCAGGATTGCTTTGGCAATTATGGGTCTTTTATGATACAATACAAACTTTAGCATTATTTGTTCTAGTTCTATGGAAAATGTCATAAATTATTTGATAGGGATCACATTAAACCTGTAGATTGTTTAGGGGTAGTATGGGCATGTTAACAATATTAATTCTTTCAATCCAAGAGCATGGACTATCTTGCCATGTCTTTAAATCATATTTAGTTTCCTTTATCAATGTCTTATTGTTTTCAGCATCAAAGTTTTTCACCTCTTTGGTCAAGTTTACTACTAAGTTTTTTTAATGTGAATTTAAAGTGGATTTAAAAAAAACTTTTTCTTTTTGATGTTTCATTGTTAGTATGAATATATGCAAGTGATTTTTGTATGTTAATGCTGTATACTGCTACCTTGCTGAATTTGTTTATCAGTTCTAGCAGTTTTTGTGGGGAGTCTTTCTACTTTCTCTATATATTATCATGTCATCTCCATATAAAGACAATTTTACCTCTTTTCTTTCAATTTGGATACCTTTCATTTCTTTTTCTTGTCTAATTGCCATGCTGTGCTGTGCTTAGTCATTTAGTCATGTCTGACTCTTTGCGACCCTATGGACTGTAGCCCACCAGGCTCCTCTGTCCATGGGGATTCTCCAGGCAAGAATACTGGAGTGGGTTGAAATGCCCTCCTCCAGAGGATCTTCCCAATCCAGGGATTGAACACAGGTCTCCCACAATGCAGGCAGATTCTTTACCATCTGAACCACCAGGGAAGCCCATGAAAACTGGAATGGGTAGCCTATCCCTTCTCTAGGGGATCTTCCCAACTCAGGAATCAAACTGGGGTCTCCTGCATTGCAGGTTGATTCTTTATCAGCTGAGCTATCAGGGAAGCCCAACTGCCATGGCTAGGACTTCCAATACGATGTTGAATAGAAGCAGTGAGAGTGGGCACCCTTGTCTTATTCCAGGTTTTAACAGGAAGGCTTTCAGCTTTTTACCATTGAGTATTATGTTGCTGTGGGTTTGTCACAAATAACTTTTATTATGTTGAGATATGTTCCCTCTATACCCAGTTTGGCAAGAGTTTCTTTTTTTTTTTAAATCACAAATGGATGTTGACTTTTTCAATGACAGAATCAAAGAGGAAATAAAAAAAATACCTAGAGATAAATGACAATAAAAATACAACTAATACAAAACTGCGGTAAAAGCAGTCATAAGAGAGAAGTTCACAGCAATACAGACCTTTCTCAAAAAACAAGAAAAATCCCAAATAAACAACTTAAAGGAATTAGAAAAACAAAACCTGAAGTTATCAAAAGGAGGAAAAGAAAAACAAACAAAACCTAAAGTCATCAGAAGGAAAGAAAGAATAAACATTAGTGAGGAAGTAAATAAATTAGAGATTTAAAAAAATAGGGGAAAAAAACACAATCAAACCAACACCTGTGTTTTTGAAAGGGTAAACAAAAATCAACAAACCTCTGGCCAGGCTCACCAAGAAAAGAAACAGGACCCAAATAACCTAAATAAGAAATGAAAAAGAAGAAATAATGGCCAATACTTCAGAAATATTAAAAAAAAACCTTAAGAGAATACTATGAACAATTGTATGCCATGAAACTGGACATCCTGGAAGATACAGACAAGTTTCTAGAAACATACAATCCATCAAAACGAATCAAGAAGATATAGACCTATGAATAGACTGATCAGTAGCAGTGAAGCAGAATCTGTAATAAAATAATCCCCTGCAAACAAAAGTCTAGGACTAGATGGCTTCACTAGGAAATTCTACCAAACATACAAAGAACTTATACCAATCCTTCTCAAACTCTTCCAAAAGACTGAAGAGGAAGGAACACTCCTAAGGTCACTCTGTGAAGTCACCATCACTGTGATACCAAAACCAGACAAAGACACAACCAAAAAAGGAAATTATAGGTCAATATCTTTGGTGAGTACAGATGCAGAAATTCTCAACCGAGTATTAGCAAACTGAATCCAATAACACATGAAAAAGATGACTGTACACCATGATCAAGTTGGATTCATCCCAGGGTCACAAGGATGGTTCAACACACAAATCAAGGAGCTACACCACATCAACAAAAGAAAGGACAAAAACCACATGATCAATCCAACAGATGCAGAAAAAGCATTTGCTAAAACTCACTGTTCTTTTTAAACATAGTTTAGCCCAGTGAGAAGCTGACTGTTGCATTAGCTTTTTAGTTCTGAGGATTATAGATATGTGATATTTATACTGTCTTGAACACACAGAGAAAAAAAGTCATTTTGAAACAGAAAACTGCTTCATTCCATAAGCATGCCATTAATGCATGACTCAAGATGTCATAGTTTGGATGAGATAGTGAAATTCCTTAGATGAATCAACTGAAAGCAGCTGCTTCATTTTGGAAAGATTTTGGAAAGATTTAGAGATATGTAAATTGAAGATAGTAGACTGCAAGGGAGGAAAAAAGAGATAAGTGAAAAGATATCATTAAAAATACAAAATGATTAAAAATAGTCATTATGACTACTGGGCCAATTGAAAAAATTCACACCCATTCATCTTGCAAGGAATACCTCCAAACGAAAATACAACTCTAGTTCTACTAGTACATATTTGATATTGACAGATATTTTGAGATTATGAACTTGAAACCCTTGGGAGTCATCATAGAACAAATGAACTAATATTCTTTGAAAATCCCAGTCCAAGAAAGTTTGTTCTCAATAATAACAATTCATGTTTATAAGGTGTCTTTCATTCAACTCTTAAGACTCTGTGCACAGATACATTTAAATATGCACGGTCATATATCACTGTCTTCATACATCACAGGCCAAATGTTTCAATTCCTTGGACATAAAGCAAGTCTTTATTTCATATATGAAAATACAATCTCTACCCCCACCATACAAATTCTCTATAAATAGCACCTTCTCATTTATGCTCCTATATTGCTTGTGTTGAAGGATTGTTAATGCAATCTTTTCTTAAAGAAATGTTTAAAAAATTCTTTAAAAACAAAACACCTGTGTTTTCTGGCAGGACAACAATGTATCAGCCAAAATAGCTTTATTTAATGACTGACTGTGGTTAGCTAGCGCCCCATAATTCATTTCATAATTGGAAAAAAATGTAACATTTGCTGACATCATCTGAGTGCTGATCTGGACCCACTGAACAGGGAGTTTTCCAACAAAAACGATTTAACTTTCCACTTCACAATTCAGGAAGAATTTAGGATTATGGCATTCATGGAGTCTAGAAATGGTTTTCATTTTCAGCATTTTAGCTCAAAGTTTGAACAGGATGGAAAACAGGACATAGTTTAATTTCCAAGGCAAAATTTCACCTGTACAATCGTACTTCCTCTTATGCATGTTGATACCAAACTGAGATAAAACATATTAAGTTCTGAAGAGAAAACAGCCTTTTAGAAGTGAAAAATTAAATGGAAGTTCTAATTAGTAAGGTCAGACAGAGTTACTGTAAGTTCTATTCTGAGTTTCTTCAACAAATATGTACTCACCTGATTCTTGATTACTTAGCTCTCCAGTCTATTTGAATGTCTGCAGTGCAAAAATATCAATATATATGGATTACTTCAACAATTATTCTAAAGTAATACACTACCAGTTGCAGTGGCATTATTTGATAGTGATAGATAATAGATACATACTTTACTGTAAATATGGGTAAAGAACATCTACCCTAACCTTTCTTAACAAAGCTCATCTTTGTATCAGACAGGAGACAGAGAAACTTATTTTTAAAGCTGCCACCTTCCATATTTTTATCTCTTATTTAAACGCCCTTATGAATACCCCTAATTCTCTAGGCTGGAGTTAATTCCAAAGTCATAACCTAGGTTTAAATCCATCTGTCTGCTTACCCTGCGCTGGCATCTGAACAGTTGAAATGACTGAAAATCAAAACGCATAACTGTGTGTCTTGCTCCCTCTTTAAGTTTCACAGCAGCAAATCTCAGATGGGCACACAACATGCCCAGAATACTACTAAGATTGAATAACATCTTCACTATCTTACTTTCCTACCTTAGTCTGCTCAACCTGTCGTAACAGGATACGAGGCTATGTGGCTTAAGCAACAGAAATCACTCTTACAATTCCAAAGGTAGAGAAGTCCAGTATCGGTGTTGGCAATTCCACTTTCTCGTGAGGGCCCTCTTCCTGGCTTGTGGATGGCTGTGTTTTCACAGTGCAGAGATAGATTCATTCTTTCTTTTTCTCAAGATCCCTGCTCCTTTCCTCTCTTCTTCCCTCCTTCCCTCTTCATATAATGCCACACTCCTATCAGGTTAGAGCTCCCCCTTTATGGGTTCATTTAATCTCAACTCAGGTGGCACTAGTGGTAAAGAACCCACTTGCTAAGGCAGGAGACAAAAGAGATGCGGGTTTGACCCCTGGGTCAGGAAGATTCCCTGGAGGAGGGTATGGCAACCCACTCCATTACTTTTGCCTGGAGAATTCCATGGACAGAGGAGTCTGGCAGGCTACAGTCCACGGAGTCGCAAATAGTCGGACACGTCTGAGCACACACACACACACACACACACAAATATATATATATTAATATACTGCCTCCTAAAGACCCTATCTATAGATAAAGACACAGACACATTGGGAGTTAGGGCTTCAACATATAAGCTTTAGGGAGATACAACTCAGTTCATAGCAATTCTCAAATAATCATTTCACTCAGCTCTGAAACTCATTCAGCTTCTTCCCTACCCCACTACTTAACATATAGTGAAAGTGTGAAAGTTGCTCTGTTGAGTCTGACTCTTTGCATCCTCATGGACTATTCCCTGCCAGGCTCCTCTGTCCATGAAATTCTCCAGGCAAGAATACTGGAGTGGGTAGCAGGCAAATGAATTCTTTACTGTCTGAGCCACCAGGAAAGCCCAAGAATACTGCAGCCCTTCTCCAGGGATCTTCCCAACCCAGGAATTAAACCTGGGTTTTCTTCATTACAGGCAGATTCTTTATCAGCTGAGCCACCAGAGAAGCCCCACTACTTAACATATGCTTATCATAAATTTATCAGGAAAGTAGAAGCAGCTAGACAGAAATCCCTCTGAAAACTACCAGTCTACTTGCAACATTACTCCTCTTCTGCTTCCTTCTCATTACTACAGATGACGTAGCTAGGCTCAGGTCAAAGGACAACCTGATCAGGTCATCCCCTGTGTTCCAGATCTTTTCTAGTGACTTAATTTCTATAATTATCTCTAATATCTCAGATCTGTATGTCCTGTGAATTGTTCCTTTTTTCTGCTGCTCCTCATAAAAATTCTCTTCAAAGAGTTATCCAGAGTTGCTGCTCTTACTTTTTCAATTCACATTCTCTCCTAACCTACCTCAATTGGACACCTGTCCCTACAACTCCAAGGACTCTGCCATTCCTCTCTTGCTTGCCCTCTTAGCAGTATTCAAGAAAGTTGACCATTCTTTCCTTCTTTGAAAAAATTTAATTTTTTTACTGTGATAAGAATACAGCATGAAATATACTCTCAGATTTTCAAGTGTACAATATAGTATAATCTATAAGCACAATTTTGTAGAGCAGATCCCTAGTACTTATGAACTTTCCATCTTGAAACAGTTACTTTTCTTGGAATCCATGATCCCATACTCTCCTGGTTTCTCTCTATTTCATTGGCCTTTGCTTCTCAAGTCTTCTACATGGGCTCTGCCTTCTCCTCTATCTGAATGCTAAAGGTATGAGCACTCCAGGGCTCTGCTTTGGTCTCCCTTCTTTTCTCTATGTATGCAGTTTTCCCAATTAACCTCATTCAGTACCATGGCTTTAAATACGATCTGTATGCTGATGATTTCCAAATCTCTATGTTCAGCTCTGATGTCTCTTTTAAGCTCCAGACTAAACATCCAGGTTCCTATTTGACATATCCACACCGATTTTAAATAGGTTTGCTGCTGCTGCTGCTGCTAAGTCACTTCAGTCGTGTACAACTCTGTGCAACACCATAGAGGGCAGCCCACCAGGCTCCCCCGTCCCTGGGATTCTCCAGGCAAGAACACCAGAGTGGGTTGCTATCTCCTTCTCCAATGCATGAAAGGGAAAAGTGAAAGTGAAGTTGCTCAGTCATTTCCAACTCTTAGCGACCTCATGGACTGCAGCCTACCAGGCTCCTCCATCCATGGGATTTTCCAGGCAAGAGTACTGGAGTGGGTCGCCAGTGCCTTCTCCGTTAAATAGGTTTCAGTTCAGTTCAATCGCTCAGTCGTGTCTGACTCTTTGTGACCCCATGAATTGCAGCACACTAGGCCTCCCTGTCCATCACCAACTCCTGGTGTTCACTCAAACTCACGTCCATTGAGTCGGTGATGCCATCCAGCCATCTCATCCTCTGTCGTCCCCTCCTGCTCCTGCCCCCAATCCCTCCCAGCATCAGAGTCTTTTCCAATGAGTCAACTCTTCGCATGAGGTGGCCAAAGTACTGGAGTTTCAGCTTTAGCATCATTCCTTCCAAAGAATACACAGGGCTGATCTCCTTTAGGATGGACTGGTTGGATCTCTTTGCAGTCCAAGGGACTCTCAAGAGTCTTCTCCAACACCACAGTTCAAAAGCATCAATTCTTCAGCACTCAGCTTTCTTCACAGTCCAACTCTCACATCCATACATAACCACTGGAAAAACCATAGCCTTGACTAGATGGACCTTTGTTGACAAAGTAATGTCTTTGCTAACTTTCCTTCCAAGGAGTAAGCGTCTTTTAATTTCATGGCTGCAATCACCATCTGCAGTGATTTTGGAGCCCAAGAAAACAAAGTCTGACACTGTTTCCACTGTTTCCCCATCTATTTCCCATGAAGTGATGGGACCAGATGCCATGATCTTTGTTTTCTGAATGTTGAGCTTTAAGCCAACCTTTTCACTCTCCTCTTTCACTTTCATCAAGAGGTTTTTTAGTTCCTCTTCACTTTCTGCCATAAGGGTGGTGTCATCTGCATATCTGAGATTATTGATATTTCTCCCACAATCTTGATTCCAGCTTGTGCTTCTTCCAGCCCAGCATTTCTCATGATGTACTCTGCATATAAGTTAAATAAGCAGGATGACAGTATACAGCCTTGGTTTAGGTATCTCTAATTTAAGGCACCCAAGATAAAACTTTCCTTTGTCATTCCCAAGTCCAACCCTAATGGGTCTTTTCCTCAGTATATAACATCATCTTGGCTTCAACATTGATTCCTCTCCTTTCCTCATTCATCCTCACATCTAAACCCGTAGTAAGGCCGCTAACTTAACCTGCAAAAGTATTCTGAAAACTTCTACTTCTGTTTCTACTACTACCTTCTCCTCTGGACTATTTCCATAATCTGCTAGGTCTACCAGGGTTCCCTCCTGTTCCACACTCCCAGTATAAATGGAATCCCAATGGATGACTATATGGCAGCCAAAGTGTTTTTTAAAAATAAACATCAAATCATGACTCACTCTTGCTTGAAGTTCCTCTAATGACTTCTCATCAAGATCAGAGGAAAACCCAAAGCTTTGACCTAGAAAATTCTAGGGCTTATAGCATTTTCAATGTAGTCTATGAGGGAATTAAGGTATGAAGAACAATTTCACCATTAATGATGATGTTAGGTGTGGGTTTTTCATAGATGCCTTTCATCTGGTTGGGGATGTTTTCTATTTCTAGCTTGAATGTTTTTATCCTGAAAGAGTGTTGCATTTTGCCAAATACTTTTTTTTGTATCATTTGAGATAATCATGTGATTTTTGTCCTTTATTCTATTAATACAGTATATTACACTGAACTAAATTAGCTGGGTTACATTCTACTTGATTATGGTTTATAATCTTTTTTATATGTTGCTGGATTTGCTTTGCTGGTATTTTGTTGAGGAATTTTTGTTTTCTCAATAAGTCCTTGCCTGGTTTGTGGAGCAGAGTAATACTGACCTCAGAATGAATTTGGAAATGTTTCCTCCTTTAGTATTTTCTGTAAGAGACTGTGAGAGATTGATGATTATCTTACATTTGGTAGAATTCCCAGTGAAGCTATTTGGGCATATGCTTTTCTTTATGGGATTTTTTTTTGATTACTAGTTCAACCTCTTTATTTGTTCTAGGCTGATTCAGATTTTCTATTTCCATTTGAGTCAGTTCTGGTAGTTAGTATCCTTCCAGGCATTTGTCCATTTCAACTGGGTTATCTAATTTGTTGGCATATGATAATTCATGATATTCTCTTATAATTCTTATTTCTATAAGATCAGAAACTTATTATTTCAAAATACTATTTATTTTAGTAATTTGAGTCTTCTCTCTCTTATTGGTACTGAAGCTAAAGGTGTGTCAGTTTTGGTGACATTTTCAAAGAACCAACTTTCATTGATTATTTACTGATTTTCTGTTCTCTATTTCATTTTTTTCTATCTAAGCATTCATTTTCCCTCCACTTCTTTTTCCTTTAGTTTTATCATCTTTTTCTAGTTTCTTAAAGTAGAAGGTTAGGTTATTGATTTGAGACTTTTCTTCCCTTTCAATGGGCATTTGTTGATATAAATTTCTCTTGAAGCACTGCTCTAGCTGCATTTCATAAATTTTGGTATGCCCTGTATTCACTTTCATTCAACTCAAAGTATTTTTTAATTCTGCTCCTGGTTTAGCTTTTAACTTGTTGATCATTTAGTAGTGTGTTGTTTAATTTACACATACTTGTGAACTCCCCAAATTTCCTTCTGTTTTGCATTTCTATTTGTGATCCATTGTGGTTGGAGGTCATACTTTGTATTATTTCAGTCCTTCTGAATTTACTATGGCTTGTTTTATGGCCTAACGTATGGTCTATTTTGAAAACTGTTCCATGTGTACTTGAGAAGAATGTATATTCTTTTGCTATGTAGAATGTTCTATAGATGTCTATTAGGTCTATTTGGTTTATAGTGTTAAGTCTTCTATTTCCTTGTTGATCTTCTATCTAGTTATTTTATTCATTATTTAAAGTAAGTATTAAAATCTTCAATTATTATTGTTGAATTGTGCATTTCTACCTGTTTTGCTTCGTGTATTGGGGATTTGGGGATTCTGATACTATTGCTCTCTCTCACTATATAAAGTACGAGATATATATATGTGTGTTGTATATATATACACACACACTGTGCCATATGGCTTGTGGGATTTAGTTCCTGACCAGGGACTGAACCTGGGCCCATGGCAGTGTAAATACCAAGTCCTAACCATTGGACGACCAAGGAATTCCCATACATGTATTTTAAGCATAGTTATACTTGAAATATGCCATTTTAGGTAAAGATGATTAGCCATTTCATGTTAAATGCAATTATAAAGTTTGAAAAATTCTATAAAAATCACAATATACCCTTGTTCTTATGATGTATCTCTGATCACCATAGTTTCCTATGCCTCATTTAATAAACTCTCAGAAAACAGTTATTACTAGGTAATACAGATTAAGTTATTTCCATATGAATTTGTAAACTTTTAGTTATGTTTCCATTGAATTTCTTTTATTGCTGTCATTATGAGCTCAGTTTTTACAATAAAAAAATTTACCCGGGTCTAAGAATCTAAACAATGTCATCTAAATTAATTTTCTCTCTCCTTTCTCCATTTATTCCATCTTTGTGTTAGCTTCTTTCTTTCATATGGATCAGTTCAGTTCAGTTCAGTTGCTCAGTTGTGTCCAACTCTTTGCGACCCCATGGACTGCAGCATGCCAGGCCTCCATGCCCATCACCAACTCCTGGACCTTACTCAAACTCATGTCCATTGAGTCAGTGATGCCATCCAACCATCTCATCCTCTGTTGTTCCCGTCTCCTCCCACCTTTAATCATTCCCAGCATCAGTCTTTTCAAATGAGTCAGTTCTTCACATCAGGTGGCCAAAGTACTGGAGTTTCAGGTTCAGAATCAGTGCTTCCAATGAATATTCAGGACTGATTTCCTTTAGAATGGACTGGTTGGATCTCTTTGCAGTCCAAGGGACTCTCAAGAGTCTTCGCCAACACCAGTTCAAAACCATCAATTCTTTGGCACTCAGCTTTCTTTATAGTCCAACTCTCACATCCATACATGACCACTGGAAAAACCAAAGCTCTGACTAGAAGGACCTTTTTTGGCAAAGTAATGTCTCTGCTTTTTAATATGATGTCTATGTTGGTCATAGCTTTTCTTCCAAGGAACAACTGTCTTTTAATTTCATGGCTGCAGTCACCATCTGCAGTGATTTGGGAGCCCCCAAAATAAAGTATCTCACTGTTTCCATCTGTTTGCCATGAAATGATGGGACCAGATGCCATGATCTTAGTTTTCTGAATGTTGCTTTTTAAGCCAACTTTTTCACTCTCTTCTTTCACTTTGATCAAGAGGATCTTTAGTTCTTCTTCACTTTCTGCCATAAGGGTGGTATCATCTGCATATCTGAGGATATTGATATTTCTCCTGGCAGTCTTGATTCCAGCTTGTGCTTCATCCAGTCCAGCATTTCTCATGATGTACTCTGCATTTAAGTTAAATAAGCAGAGTGACAATATACAGCCTTGACATACTCCTTTCCGATTTGGAACCAGTCTGTGATTCCATGTCCGGTTCTAACTGTTGCTTCTTGACCTGCATACAGATTTCTCAGGAGGCAGGTCAAGTGGTATGGTATTCCCATCTCTTTCAGAATTTTCCAGTTTGCTGTGATCCACACAGTCAAAGGCTTTGGCATAGTCAATAAAGCAGAAGTGGATGTTTTCTGGAACTCTCTTACTTTTTCGATGATTCAACAGTTGTTGGCAATTTGATCTCTGGTTCCTCTGCCTTTTCAAAATCCAGCTTGAACATCTGGAATTTCACGGTTTATGTACTGTTGAAGCCTGGCTTGGCGATGGATAGAGCTTCCTAAACACAGAAGAAAGAGAGAGCTCCTCTTTCCAATGGTTTCACCATTTCAGGATTGAGTTTCACACTCAACCAGAAATACTGAATGTTTGATACAATGACTGAACAGGCCTGGGATCTAGACTCCCTTTAGAAGCTGGTGGTGGAATGAGCACCAACCATCCACAGGGTCTGAGAGTTGGGGAGGAGGATTTTATCAAAAGAAAATTAAGGTGCTCTTATCAAAAGAAGGAAGAGAGTCGGCCAAGCAAAAACAACAGAGGACCAATGTTCCCAATGTGTCAGATCACAGGAATCACTGAAATGAGTGTTAAAAAACAGAGATCCTCGCACCCTTCCCCATTCTTATTGAATCAGGATCGCTTAGAGGAGTTGTTCAGGAATTGGTGTTCTTAATAGATTAATGACTGTTCCATGTTAGTCACTGCTTCTGCTAAAATGTAAAGAAGTATTTGCAATATTCTCATTTTCCATCCATCTTAAGATATACTTCTTAGGTTATACATCCAAGCTAAAGAGAAGTGAAGAATCATTGACCACATTTAAGTTGTGCAGATACGCACTTGCAGTTGGTATGGGGAATGATCTGAAATAGATACTGCTACTTCTCTAAAACATCAGGAATTATTTACCCATTTTTTTGACTAGTGCAGTATACAACTAATGACATGTTTTATTTTAAAAAGAAAGGAAAAATGAAAACAAAACAGAAAACTCTTCTAATTCAACATTGTTTTTCTCTCCAAAGGCAAAAATAGATAAATAGCCATTTATAACCATTTAATAGCTGCATTCTAGATTTGTTGAAAGAGGAGACCATGTTTTTCGTGTCTTGAATTATATCCACACTCCTCATTTCTAAACACTCATATAAGTTTTGTCATTGGAAGAGAAGAGGTCCTCAGCAGATTAGAAAGTCACTGTGAGCACCAGTAAGTTACTTCCTGCTTATATTCAGCTGTTTTGGCTGATATAAGTGTGTGATGTATGAAGTTGCTCTGAGAATGGAGGTATCCTAACTCCTTTGTATTTTCATGAAGGTGTGTTGGCTTCTTCTACGTACCTTGTGGATCTAAGTTTTAATACCAATATGTACCAATGCTAAAGGAATTTAAGCTATAACTCATACTTACATATAATTAGCCACTATGAAATTCATGTTTTGAAATGTTCAATAAAAACAATTTTTTGTTGTTCAGTTGCTAAGTCATGTCTGACTCTTTGTGACCCCATGGACTGCAGTACACCAGGCTTCCCTGTCCTTCACTATCTCCCAGAGTTTGCTTAAACTCATGTCCATTGAGTCAGTGATGCCATCCAAACCATCTCATCCTCTGTTCGTCCCCTTCTATTTCTGCCCTTAATCTTTCCCAATATCAGGGTCTTTTCCAATGAGTTGCCTCTTTGTATCAGGTGGCCAAAGTATCGGAGCTTCAGCATCAGTCCTTCCAATGAATGTTCAGGGTTGATTTCCTTTAGGATTGACTGGTTTGGTCTTCCTGCTGTCCACAGGACTCTCCAGCACCAGAAGACTCCAGCACCACATTTCAAAAGCATCAATTCTTTGGTGCTCAGCCTTCTTTATGGTCCAACTCTCACATCCATATATGACTAATGGAAAAACCATAGCTTTGATTATACAGACCTTTGTTGGCAAAGTGATGCCTCTTCTTTTTAATATGCTATCTAGGTTTGTCATAGTTTTTATTCCAAGGAGCAAGTGTCTTTCTTGTGTCTGCAGTCACCATCTGCAGTGATTTTGGAGCCCAAGAAAATAAAGTCTCTGTTTACATTTTTTCCCGTCTATTTGCCATCAAGTGATGGAACTGGATGCCATGATCTTAGTTTTTGAATGCTGGGTTTTAAGCCAGCTTTTCAGCAAAAAATGAACTAAAAATACCATTTATTGAGTATTCTCTATGTACCTACTTTTCCATGTAATGTGCTTAACAAAAAAGTAGGTACATAGAGAATACTCAATAAATGGTATTTTTAGTTCATTTTTTGCTGAAAAGCTGGCTTAAAACCCAGCATTCAAAAACTAAGATCATGGCATCCAGTTCCATCACTTGATGGCAAATAGACGGGGAAAAAATGTAAACAGAGACTTTATTTTCTTGGGCTCCAAAATCACTGCAGAATCTCATTAAATATTTATAACAATTCTATGAAGTCTTTTCTATTATTATCCCATTTCATGATAAAGAAATGGAAACACCAAGTAAACTACCTAAATTCACAAAGCTATGAAATGGCTGAGACAGTTTAGTACAGTCTGTTTCCATCTATATATACCTATTATCTACTCTTTTTGACTAATGGATACAATGCCAGTGGGGATGTGTACAGTAGTCATGTGTTCAGCTGACAGAGAGGACAAAATCAGCAAGTTCCTCTTATGCACAACTGAATCAATGACCTAGACTTCATTAACTTGGTATTGCATGGAGCTAAATGAGCTTAGTGCAGACTTGGGCGTTTCAGAACACTCAGCAGCAATTAAAGCCTTGCATCTAGGTTGAGGGCTCCTAGACAGAGAAAAAGCAGGCTTCAGGAGACCTTGCTGTCTGTTGGTGTAGACTAGACAGATTAGATTCACAGAATAAAGACAAATGAACATGCAAGTAGGAACTCACACCCTTCGAGTGCAGTGAAAGCAAGAACTGAACTCATTCATTTATAGCTATCACTAAGAAGTCCTCATTTTTTCAATCCATGTCTCCAAGGAAAATTTTTCTTTTCAAAAAAAGTCATCTCTGTATTATCTCTCTAAAAATGAGGTAGACTGTTCAAAAACTTTTGTTTTCTTTTTTTTTTTTTATTAGCCTCTCAGAAAGTTAGAAGTTGCTCTGTGATCTTCAAAATTGCTTTGAATTAGGTGCACACTTATGAATCCATGAAGTTGGAGAAAGAGCTGAACTTTCCAACACCAGTTTATCAGTTTAACCATTTTTTTAAATATAAAACAGGTATCAATAGAAGAAAAGGGGAAAGTCTGCCTTAACATGCAAAGAGGCTCTCAGTTTGTTTTTTCTTTAATTATTATCTGAGAAATGAAAGTATCTGTTGCAATAAGCAGGAGTTGTGGCATGTTCTGTGAAGACAGGGGAAACCTCCTGCAGGACTGTGTGAATGGAATTCAGTATACATTGCAGCCTAAAAATATTGTAAGAGCATTCCATTCTTCTCATGTGACTTTTCTTTCTTTCTTATTCAGCTGTACTCAGATCTCTGTGGGGAGCAAGCGAGTCTGTGGATTCAATGAAATGTAAAGGCAGTGGAGACTTCCAGAGAGGCTTCTTTCTGTCCTTTAAGGTCTTCAATTGTTTACAACACTTGATAGATCAGTTTAGTCCAGAATTCACCGATACAGGGGAGATATTGACTTGCCCTTTTGTGTAAACACAGAAAGCCGCAAATCAAAACCCCTGCCAGTGACCCCAAGCCCCAAGCTCTACGAACTATGGGATTGAGACAAGAAATTGTGAGAGTCAATAATGGCACTGAAGCCATACGTTATTGACTCAGAGTGATTAGAAATTAAAGCACCAACCCCAGAGGAAATTTTGCAAAGAAAGCAGGGAATGCTTGGGTGCTCTGTATTTTCAAGCTCTTATTCTTGCCTTGACTGGATCATTATTAGCAAACACCGGTAGAAAAAATGCAAGATACTTCTGTAAGCGCTCCTTCCTTTAAAAGGAAAAAAAAAAAGTTGTCATTGACTAAGGTTCCATATGAAAAGCTGAGATGGGGCTTGAATGGTTTGTATTAAATTTTGCCTTTACCTCTGAACTTATGTTACTTTAAGAAATCCATACCACCACTGGATGTTTCTATTTTGAAAATCTACCCAAAAATGAGGTAATCATATCTTCTTCCTTCTTAATCTTCCAAGATAGGGTATCGATCAGGCTGTGGACAATGTGTTTAATTCTGAGGAAAGGTGGCTCTGATGAAATTCAGGAGAATCCTTTTTTCTCTAATTGCTGTTTTTTTCCCCTTTGTTAAGACTCAATGTAGTTCTTCTGCATCCAACAGACAATAGAGTCACACAGTCCGGTCTTATTCCTGGCATCTTCTTCTCTCCAAAACATTATCAGTGATTTCACCAACAGAAAAGCAGAGTATGGAAGATTGTATTTGTCAGTTAACCTGCACTCCCTCTGCTGGTTGTATGACTGGTATTTCTCTTCCCATGACTTCTCCCAAGATCTCAGATTTAATTAATAATTAGCTTATTTATTTTCAGTAAAGTTGGAAAGTATATATTTTGGGGGGAGAATAATCAGTTTAGGATGAACTTGTGATAGGCAAGTTTCATAAAACTAGTTTTATCAAGGTGATGTTATCAAGGATTAGCTGCTGCTAAGTCACTTCAGTCATGTCTGACTCTGTGCGACCCCATAGATGGCAGTCTGCCAGGCTCCCCCATCCCTGAGATTCTCCAGGCAAGAACACTGGAGTGGGTTGCCATTTCCTTCTTCAATGCATGAAAGTGAAAAGTGAAGTTGCTCAGTCGCGTCCAACTCTTAGCGACCCCATGGACGGCAGCCCACCAGGCTCCTCCATCCATGGGATTTTCCAGGCAAGAGTACTGGAGTGGGGTGCCAATGCCTTCTCCAAGGATTAGCAAATCTATTCAACTCTAATTTTCTGATGGTACATACAAAAAAAGGCATAAGAAATAAATACTTGGCATCACGTACCAACATGACTGATAAAAGCAAGCAAAGCTGTTGAATATGTTTAAATTCATGGGTTCAAAATAATACAAAAAAAGCCCCAGTCACCTTCAAATGATGATAAAGAATTAATTTATTATTTTGAAAGCTGCTAAATAAAAGGAAAGAATCAAGCAATTATCCTGTCTTTTCAGCTGCATTATACTACTGCATAATCTAAAGTAGATGAAAGAAATATATCTTTATATAAGTGTTCCAGCTAGTGAATATAACACAAATGACAGAGTATTACCATTTTACAGTCCCTAGCCAATGAACCTATTAAGGCATCAAGCGTCAAAGGTTACTGCTGCTGCTGCTGCTGCTAAGTTGCTCCAGTCGTGTCCAACTCTGTGCGACCCCATAGACAGCAGCCCATGAGGCTCCCCCGTCCCTGGGATTCTCCAGGCAAGAACACTGGAGTGGGCTGCCATTTCCTTCTCCAATGCATGAAAGTGAAAAGTGAAAGTGAAGTTGCTCAGTCGTGTGCGATGCTTAGCGACCTCATGGACTGCGGCCTACCAGGTTCCTCCATCCATGGGATTTTCCAGGCAAGAGTGCTGGAGTGGGGTGCCATTGCCTTCTCCATCAAAGGTAACTAACACCTAAAGAGCTACATCCTGTGCCTCCTAATGAAAAAACACGCCACAACCTATGAACTTGACAAACCCAAGTCTGACCAAGCCTCTGGCTCCGGCTGCCAATTTGCCAGAAACAGAGAGGACAGGAGAGATGTTAGCTCCGTGTGACCTGCACAATCCAGACTATGGGAATCTCTCCAGGTCAAACGCCCTGGGTTCTTCAACAGATCAACTGCAAAGAAAAGAAACAGGGAGGAACTCTTTAGAATAAAGACAACTTAAAAATAATGTTTTTAAATTAGGGAAGTCTTCGTCAGAGTGACTGAGGTGCCTCCTGGGGGTGGTAAAAATAAAGAAACAGAAGAGATGATTACAATGCTTGTCAGGTTGGTGTGTGTTTCTGGGATGAGGGAAGGTGTTAAATCTGGATGGGACACACAGAGGTGCTTCGCGGACGTTACCAAAGTTCTGTTTCTTGACTGGGTGGTGGTTACGGGGTGCTCCCCTTATAATAATTCGTTAAGCTATGATTTTGTGTGGTTTTGGGTTTCTATGTTTTACTCTGCCATAACAAGTCTGTGAAACAGGCATTCAGAATGAGCAAGGTGCCTGTGGCTCCGTGAGTACCCTCCTTTCCTCTCCCTCTCCTCCTTCTCTGTCTCTCTCATTATCATAGTCATTCTTCTCAGCTCTCAGCCCTAAGCCACTCCTTGGACTGAAGCTTTTCGTACCTCCCTCATGTGGTTATTCTAGATCCAAGGTGAAATTCTCATCTGCTTGTTGGTTTTGGTAACTGCCTGTGCCTACTCTCATGTCACAGCCAAGTGGGACAGCTGCGAAGAGAAGAGAGAGTCCAAGAATCTACTTCTTTTTTGTTGGCTTTCAAGCTCTGCTGCTAAACTGAATTTCATCAGAGCTCATGTCCTATTAAGGATTTCCCACCACATATTTTTATAAGTTTACATGATTTTCTGTTTCTCTTCATCTGCTTTAATTTCAGTTATCTGTAAATTTAACAGACTTGCATGGCAGATTCAAAAAGCATGAGTAAGTATTTTAGACAAATGTGTTTAAGAAACAACTATTATTTTTGTGGAGTACCTTTCTAAAGGCCATAGGCCAGGTTACTTTTCTTTACAAGAGTTGTAAAAACAAAAGTAGCTACATATTTTAGTCCTAATCCTGCAAAGGACAGATCATCTCTACAAAGCAGGTATCATTATCTTTACTGTGTGTGTGTGCATTAGTCGCTCAATCATGTCTGACTCTTTGCGACCCCATGGACTGTAGCCCGCTAGGCTCGTTTGTCCATGGAATTCTCCAGGCAAGAATACTGGAGTGGGTTGTCATTTCCTCCTCCAGAGGATCTTCCAGACCCAGGGATCGAACCCACATCTCATGCATTGCAAGTGAATTCTTTACCATCTGAGTTAGCAGGGTAAGGCTGCATTATTTCCATATTTATGAAAGTGTGACTATTGCTGATACTGTCTTTTTTTTTTTTTAAAGAATCCAAATCTCTCTCTCGCTCTTCTGCCACCCCACCCCAAACCACCATGGCTGTGGTTTTCTTTTTGAGTTTCTTGAAGAGAAAAAGCTCCCTAATATATGGGAACAAGTCTTGGCTACTTTTATTTTTCATGCAACTAATGATAAATTTTTTAAAGTGTTAAACATGGCCCAGAGAACTATTTGTATGTTAACACTTGGACTTACTGAATTGTTTTCAAAGCAATCAAATTACATATCTTTCTTTTACAGAGGGTAGCTACCATCTGAGAAACTCCACAGACACTGTAATGGTATGTATATCCAAATATCACTTAAAAAGCAAGAGCTCCAGGTCTCTGACATACCACACAAAAGTGAAGGTTACTTGACCAAGTGATGCCTCCATTAGTGGGCTCCAATAAACAAAACTCCATAATAATTAAAACACAAATTTCTAAACATCAGCCATTCTTCCACAGCCAGTGGTTCTTGACCTGGCTGTCTATTAGAATACAGTCCCATATAAAGGGACTGTATATGAATGCTTTGACTGTGTGTGAATGCTTTTGATAAACACGGATGTCCAGTCCTTTCCCAGGTCTCTAGGTGTGGATCACAGGCATCAGTGTTTTTAAAAGCTCCCCAGACAATCTCTACATGCAGCCAGTGTTGAGAACCATACTCTGCATGATAATTTCTAAATACATTGCAATTTCTGGGGACATGTGGAATTATTTATTCCTTGATCAGAAGGTCTGATTTAAATATGGGAGGCAGTCATCAAAGTGTGTTCGCTGGCAATTTCTTTCTTTCATTTAGAAGGCACTGCTGTGTGGGGGAATCATGTGAAAGTTCCAAAACTATCCTGCCAGATATCTGTGGCAACTTTGCAGGCCGCAGATTTATTCACTCAGGGAAGAGTGAAACAAGTGTTTTTCTGGGGTCTGGGAGAGGTTTTTAAATAAGGGCATTTAGGGGAAGTGAGCCAGAAGAGCTGTCTCCCTTCTCTTCATTTCTGTTTTCTCAAATGTGTCAGTGGTATCTGGGCTGATCAAGCTATAATGATGGTCACCTTAAGGACCCAGAGTGACGCTTCTTTGAATGAAGGGAAGTTTGGCAGAAGCCCAAAGATCAAACCTTACATCAAAACCCTTATCTTCGTGTTCTGCAAAGCCACTCTCACCCACTGACACAACTTCCAGTTTCTCTTGTACAGTGGGCATTTTGCTATGTTGGTAGGCGTTTTGCAATGTTTGCTCAGTTTATCTGAAACAAGAGTAGTGTGTGAGGAGGATTTGCTTTCCAGACACTGTGGCATTTTAGTGAAAAAAGGCCAGCCTGTGTGGCTCATTCGAATTTATCAAAAGCTGCCAGGCTTGGCTACATTGCAGATCTAGCAATCTACTTCAATGTAAACATTTTAATTACTATTTCTAACATTTGGCTTTCATTAAAAGTTAAAGAAAAACTTCATATTTTTTTTTCATAAAGTAAATACTGGAAAACCCCTTTAAACAGCCATTCCACCAGTCCCTCTCTTCCTCTACTTCATTCTTTTTCCCTCTCCTCCTCCCATTAGACACAGACACACACACACACACAGTTTTGATTTAAAAAGAAAAAGCTATAAATAAAAGGAGCTTCCCAGGGTGCCAGTGGTTAAGAAACCACCTGCCAGTGCAGGAGACATAAAAGATGGGAGTTTGATCCCTGGGTTGGGAGGATCCCCTAAAGAAGGGAAAGGCTACCCACTTCAGTATTCTTACCTGGAGAATCTCATGGACAGAGGAGCCTGGCAGGCTACAGTCCATGGGGTCACAAAGAGTTGGACATGACTGAAGCGACTTGGCACACACGCATTTTAAAAAAGAGGAAAACCAAGAAGATGAAGAAGAATGAGAGAGACAGAGAGAAGAAAGAAGGAAGAAAAGAAGGAAGGATTGATAACAGAAAAAAGAAGAATGAACTCCTCTTATACCACTCACAAAAATTAACTCAAGATGAATTAAAACTTAAACAGAAGACCTGATACCATAAAACTCCTAGAAGAAAACATAGGGAGGAAGCTCCCTGACATTCATTTTGGCAATAGTTTTTTGCATATGACATCAAAAGCACAAACAACAAAAGAAAAAATCAACATGTGGCATCAGCTCAAACTAAAAAGCTTCTGCACAGCAAAAGAACCAATCAAAATGAAAAGTAAACTATGAATGAGAGAAAATATTTGCAACCTGTATATCTGATAAGAGGTGAATATCCAAAATATAGAAAGAAATCATACAACTCAATTACAGGAAAAACCAAATAATCCAATTAAAAATGGGCAGAGGACTTGAATAGACATTTTTTAAAAGAAGACATCCAAATAGCCAACAGGTATATGAAAAGATGATCAACATCACTAACCTTCAAGGAAATGCAAATCAAAACTACAATGAAATATCAACTCACACCTGTTAGAATGGCTACCATCAAAAAACAAGAGATAGCTAGTTGCTATATGAAGGGTGTGGAGAAAATGGAACCCCTGTCTGCTGTTGGTGGGAGTGAAAATTGGTTCAACCCCTTTGGAAAACTAATGTGGAGGTTTTACAAAAATACTAAAATACAACTGTCATATGATCTAACTGACCCTCTTCTGGATATACAACCAAAGGAAATGAGAACAAGACACTGAATAGATATCTACACTCCCATGTATACTGCAGCATTATTCACAATAACCAAGATATGGAAACAATCTAACTTTCTGCCAAGGGATGAAAGGATAAAGATGTGGTATATTACAACTAAATATTATTTGGCCATGAGAAAAAAGGCTGAAAGAAGTCCTGCCATTACAGGTGGGCAACAGCCAGAGCTGGAAGGCAAGGGGCAAACTTGGCCCTAGAGATGGCATCCTCTACCAAACTGCAAGCAGGCTCCCAGTTTCTAACCAAGTCTTCCTGGGATCCTGGATGGTTGACATCTGCCAGGAGGGTCACAGCCAGAGATCAGTTCCCCAGAGGAGACACATGGCACACCTGAGATGGCGCTCCCACTGCACCCGGGACCAGGGAGGTGATAAGACGCACAGCCCACCTGGGGAGAGTGTGCTCGCCAAGCACCTGGTCGCCTGAATGCTTGGACCTGGGAAGGGCACAAAATGCAGGCCCAACCGAGTCTGTGCCTTTGTACCCAAGAACCTGAGTACCCGAGAACCTGAACCTGAGCGGCTTAGACCTGTGAAGTACACACAACCCAGGGCCCGCTTTACTGTTTCCCGCAGAGCAACCTGGAGCCTGAGCAGTGTAGACCGGGAAAGCACACACGCCGTGAGTGGGGGCAAACCCAGTGCGGCCCAGGTACTGCGAGCGCTCCCCACACACGCCAGTGATATTTGTTTGCAGTGTTCTTCCCTCCCCGCAGCAAAACTGAACAAGTGAACCTAAATAAATGACCACCTTCACCTGCTTGTGTCAGGGCGGAAGTTAGATACTGAAGAGACTTGCAAACAGAGGAAGCCAAAATAAACAAAGAAGAGGGAACCGCTTTGGAAGTGACAGGTGCAACAGATTAAAACCCTGTAGTTAGCATTGACTACATTGGAACGGACCTATAGACCTTGAGAAAAAGTATAAGCTGGAACAAGGAACTATCTGAAACTGAACTGACCCCACACTGCTCTCAACAGCTCCAGAGAAATTACTAGATATATTTTACTATTATCATTTTTAAATTAAAATTTTTTTTATTTTTAAGTTCTTTATTACTCCTTTGATTTTCATCTTTAAAACCTCTACTACCTTGCAAAAAAAAAGACCCTATTTTTAAAGCAAATTTCTTATATATTTTTAAATAACTTTTGCAATTTTGTTTTGTTTTGTTTTTAATATTGTATTTTTGAGAGTATAACCTCTACTCTAGATTTTTAATCTTTGCTTTTTGGTATTTGTTATCAATTTCACACCTTTAAGAATCCAATCTTCAGTACCCATTTTTACTTAGGAGTATGATTACTGGCTTGATTGCACTCTCCCCTTTTGACTCTCCTTTTTCTCCCCCAGGTCACCTCTATCTCCTCCCTCCGCCTTCTCTTCTCTACTTAATCCTATGAATCTCTTTGGGTATTCCAGTCTGTGGAGAACACTTAGGGAACTGATCACTGGCTAGATTGGTCTCCCTCCTTTTGACTCCCCCTCCTCTCCTCCTAGTCACTTCAATCTCCTTCCTCCCTCTTCTCTTCTCTATGTAACTCCATGAACCTCTCTGGGTATTCCAGACTGGAGAGCAAATAGGGAATTGATTACTGGCTAAATTTCTCTCTCCCCTTTTGACTCCCTCTCCTCTCCTCCTGGTCATCTCAATCTCCTTCCTCCCTCTTCTCTTCTCTGTGGAACTCCGTGAACATCTCTGAGGGGTCCAGACTGTGGAGAGCACATAGGGAATTGATTACTGGCTAGATTGCTCTCTCCTTTTTTGATTCCCCCTCTTCTCCTCCTGGTCACCTCTATCTCCCTCCTCCCTCTTCTCTTCTCCATGTAACTCTGTGAACCTCTCTGGGTGTGCCTTACTATGGAGAATCTTTTCATCATTAACCTAGATGTTTTATCATTGGTGCTGTATGAATGAAGAAGCTTGAGGCTACTGTAAGAATAAGACTGAAAGCCAGAGGCAGGAGGCTTAAATCCAAAACTTGAGAACACCAGAAAACTCCTGACTCCAGGGAACATTAATCAACAAGAGCTCACTCAAAAGCCTCCATACCTACACTGAAACTAAGCTGCACCCAAGAGCAAGACATACCACGCTAATTCTCCCACAACACAGGAACATAACCCTGAACACAAAAGTCACACCAAACCCATAGATACCTCAAAACTCACTACTGGACACGTCATTGCACTCCAGAAAGAAGAGATCCAGCTCCACTCATTAGAACACTGACTCAAGCTTCCCTAACCAGGAAACCATTTGTCCAACCCCAAGAAGCCACTCGTCCAACCCCACCCACAGGGAGGAACCTCCACAATAAAGAGGAATAACAAACTTCCAGCAGACAGAAAGGCCACCCCAAACACAGCAACCTAAACAAGATGAAAAGGCAGAGAAATACTCAGCAGATAAAGGAACATGATAAAAGCCCACCAAACCAAAAAAAGAGGAGATAGGGAGTCTATCTGAAAAAGAATTCAGAATCATGATAGTAAAAATGATCCAAAATCTTGAAAACAAAATGGAGTTACAGCTAAACAGTCTGGAGACAAGGACTGAGAACATGCAAGAAAAGTTTAACTAGGACCAGAAGAAATAAAAGGAGAAGGCAATGGCAAACCCCTTCCAATACTCTTGCCTGGAAAATCCCATGGATGGAGGAGCCTGGTAGGCTGCAGTCCATGGGGTCGCAGAGACTCAGACACGACTGAGTGACTACACTTTCACTTTTCAGTTTCATGCATTGGAGAAGGAAATGGCGACCCACTCCACTGTTCTTGCCTGGAGAATCCCAGGGATGGCGGAGCCTGGTGGGCTGCCGTCTGTGGGGTCACACAGAGTCGGACATGATTGATGCAACTTAGCAGCAGCGGAAGAAGAAATAAAAACGAGTCAATCAATAATGAATAATGCAGTAATTGAGATCAAAAGCACTCTAGAGGGAACCAACAATAGAATAACTGAGGCAGAAGATAGGATAAGTGAGGTGTAAGATATAATGGTGGAAATAAATGAAGCAGAGAGGAAAAAAGAAAAAAAAATTAAAAGAAATGAGGACCACCTCAGAGACCTCTGGGATAATGTTAAATGCCCCAACATTCAAATCATACGAGTACCAGAAGAAGAAGACAAAAAGAAAGGCCATGAGAAAATACTTGAGGAGATAATAATTGAAAACTTCCCTAAAATGGGGAAGGAAATAGCCACGAAGTCTAAGGATACACCCAAGGTGAAACACCCCAAGACATATATTAATCAAATTAACAAAGATCAAACACAAAGAACAAATATTAAAAGCAGCAAGAGAAAAACAACAAATAATTCACAAGGGGATTCCCATAAGGATAACAGCTGATCTTTCAATAGAAACTCTTCAAGCCAGAAGGGAATGGCAGGACATACTTAAAGTGATGAAAGAGAAAAACCTACAACCCAGATTACTATACCCAGCAGGGATATCATTCAAATATGAAGGAGAAATCAAAAGCTTTACAGACAAGCAAAAGCTCAGAGAACTCAGCACCACCAAACTAGCTCTCCAACAAATACTAAAGGATCTTCTCTAGATAGGAAACACATAAAAAGTTTATAAACACTAACCCAAAACAACAAAGTAAATGGCAACAGGATCATACTTATCAATAATTACCTTAAATGTAAATGGGTTGAATGCCCCAACCAAAAGACAAAAACTGGCTGAATGGATACAAAAACAAGACCCCTATATATGCTGTCTGCAAGAGACCCACCTCAAACCTAGGGACACATACAGACTGAAAGTGAAGGGCTGGAAAAAGATATTTCATGCAAATGGAGACCAAAAGAAAGCAGGAGTAGCAATACTCATAACAGATAAAATAGACTTTGAAATAAAGGCCATGAAAAGAGACAAAGAAGAACACTACATAATGATCAAAGGATCAATCCAAGAAGATATAACAGTTATAAATATATACGCACCCAACATAGGAGCACCGCAGTATGTAAGGCAAATGCTAACAAGTATGAAAGGGGAAATTAACAGTAACACAATAATAGTGGGAGACTTTAATACCCCACTCACAGCTATGGATAGATCAACTAAACAGAAAATTAGCAAGGAAACACAAATTTTAAATGATACAATGGACTGCTGCTGCTGCTGCTGCTAAGTCGCTTCAGTCGTGTCCGACTCTGTGTGACCCCATAGACGGCAGCCCACTAGGCTCCTCTGTCCCTGGGATTCTCCAGGCAAGAATACTGGAGTGGGTTGCTATTTCCTTCTCCAATGCATGAAAGTGAAAAGTGAAAGTGAAGTCGCTCAGTTGTGCCCGACTCTTAGAGACCCCATGGACTGCAGCGTACCAGGCTCCTCCATCCATGGGATTTTCCAGGCAAGAGTACTGGAGTGGGTTGCCATTGCCGTCTCCGTATAATGGACTAGTTAGACCTAACTGATATCTATAGGACATTTCACCCTAAAACAATGAATTTCACCTTTTTCTCAAGTGCACACGGAACCTCCTCCAGGATAAATCACATCCTAGGCCATAAATCTAGCCTTGGTAAATTAAAAAAAAATTGAAATCATCTCAAGAATCTTTTCTGATCACAGTGCAGTAAGATTAGATGTCAACTACAGGGAAAAAAACTATTAAAAATACAAACATATGGAGACTAAAATAACACACTTCCAACAAATCACAGAAGAAATAAAAAAAGAAATCAAAATATGCATAGAAATGAATGAAAATGAAAACACAACAACCCAAAACCTATGGGATTCAGTAAAAGCAGTACTAAGGGGAAGGTTCATAGCAATACAAGCCTACCTCAAGAAATAGGAGAAAAATCAAATAAATAACCTAACTCTACACCTAAAGCAACTAGAAAAAGAAGAAATTAAGCACCCCAGGGTTAATAGAAGGAAAGAAATCATGAAAATTAGGGCAGAAATAAATGCAAAAGAAACAAAGCAGACCATAGCCAAAATCAACAAAGCTAAAGGCTGGTTCTTTGAGAAGATAAATAAAGTAGACAAACCATTAGCTAGACTCATCAAGAAAAAAGGGAGAAGAATCAAATCAACAAAATTAGAAATGAAAGTGGAGACAGACAACAGACAACAGACAGAAATACAAAGGATCATAAGAGACTACTATCAACAACTATATGCCAATAAAATGGACAACTTGGAAGAAATGGACAAATTCTTAGAAAAGTATAACTTTCCAAAACTGAACCAGGAAGAAATAGAAAATCTTAACAGACCCATCACAAGCACAGAAATCGAAACTGTAATCAGAAATCCTCCAACAAACAAAAGCCCAGGACCAAATGGCTTCACAGCTGAATTCTACCAAAAATTTAGAGAAGAGCTAACACCTATCCTACTCAAACTCTTCCATAAAATTGCAGAGGAAGGTAAACTTCTGAACTCATTCTACGAGGCCACCATCACCCTAATAGCAAAACCAGACAAAGATGCCACAAAAAAAGAAAACTACAAGCCAATATCACTGATGAACACAGATGCAAAAATCCTTAACAAAATTCTAGCAATCAGAATCCAGCAACATAGTAAAAAGATCATACATCATGACCAAGTGGGCTTTATCCCAGGGATGCAAGGATTCTTCAATATTCTCAAATTAACCAATATGATATACCACATTAACAAATTGAAAGATAAAAACCATATAATTATCTCAATAGATGCAGAGAAAGCCTTTGACAAAATTCAACATCCATTTATGATAAAAAACCCTCCAGAAAGCAGGCATAGAAGGAACATACCTCAACAGAATAAAAGCCATATATGATAAACCCACAGCAAACATTATCTTCAATGGTGAAAATTGAAAGCATTTCCCCTAAAGTCAGGAACAAGACAAGGATGCCCACTCTCAGCACTACTATTCCACATAGTTTTGGAAGTTTTAGGCACAGCAATCAGAGAAGAAAAAGAAATAAAAGGAATCCAGATTGGAAAAGAAGAAGTAAAGCTCTCAGTGTTTGCAGATGACATGATCTTCTACATATAAAACCCTAAAGACACCACCAGAAAATTACTAAAGTTAATCAATGAATATAGTAAAGTTGCAGGTTATAAAATTAACACACAGAAATCCCTTGCATTCCTATACACTAACAAAGAGAAAACAGAAAAACAAATTAAGGAAACAATTCCATTCACCATTGCAATGAAAAGAATAAAATATTTAGAAATAAATCTACCTAAAAAAAACAAAAGACCTATATATAGAAAACTATAAAACACTGATGAAAGAAATCAAAGATGACACAAATAAATGGAGAAATATACTGTGTTCATGGATCAGAAGAATCAATATACTGAAAATGAGTATACTACCCAGAGCAATCTATAGATTCAATGCAATCCCTATCAAGCTACCAACAGTATTTTTCAGAGAACTAGAACAAATAATTTCACAATTTGTATGGAAATATAAAAAACCTCGAATAGCCCAAGCAATCTTGAGAAACAAGAATGGAACTGGAGGAATCAACCTACCTGACTTAAGGCTCTACTACAAAGCTACAGTCATCAGGACAGTATGGTACTGGCACAAAGACAGAAATACAGATCAATGGAACAAAATAGAAAGCCCAGAGATAAATCCACACACCTATGGACACCTTATCTTTGACAAAGGAAGCAAGAATATACAATGGAGAAAAGACAATCTCTTTAACAAGTGGTGCTGGGAAAACTGGTCAACCACTTGTAAAGGAATGAAACTAGAACACTTTCTAACACCATACACAAAAATAAACTCAAAATGGATTAAAGATCTAAATGTAAGACCAGAAACTATAAAACTCTTAGAGGAAGACATAGGCAAAATACTTTTTGACATAAATCATGGCAGGACCCTCTATGATCCATTCCCCAGAATAATAGAAATAAAAGCAAAATAAACAAATGGGACCTAATTAAAATTAAGAGCTTTTGAACAATGAAGGGAACTATAAGCAAGGTGAAAAGACAGCCTTCAGAATGGGAGAAAATAGCAAATGAAGCAGCTGACAAAGAATTAATCTAAAAAATATACAACCAACTCCTTCAGCTCAATCCCAGAAAAATAAAAGACCAATCAAAAAATGGGCCAAAGAACTAAACAGACATTTCTCCAAAGAAGATATACATATGGCTAACAAACACATGAAAAGATGCTCAACATCACTCATTATCAGAGAAATGCAAATCAAAACCACAATGAGGTACCATCTCACGCCAGTCAGAATGGCTGCTAGCATAAAGTCTACAAATAATAAATGTTGGAGAGGGTACAGAGAAAAAGGAATCCTCTTACATTGTTGGTGGGAATGCAAACTAGTACAGCCACTATGGAGAACAGTGTGGAGATTCCTTTAAAAACTGGAAATAGAATTGCCATACAACCCAGCAATCCTACCCTACCTGGTGTGGTGGGCATACACACTGAGGAAACCAGAACTGAAAGAGACGCGTGTACCCCAACGTTCATTGCAGCACTGTTTACAATAGCCAGGATGTGGAAGCAACTTAAACGTCCATTGGCAGACAAATGGATGAGAAAGCTGTGGTACATATACACGATGGAATATTACTCAGCTATTAAAAAGAATGCATTTGAATCAGTTCTAATGAGGTGGATGAAACTGGAACCTATTATACAAAGTGAAGTAAGTCATAAACAGAAACACTAATACACTATATTAATGCATATATATGGAATTTAGAAAGATGGTAACGTGACCCTATATGTGAGACAGCGAAAGAGACACAGATGTATCAAATCAACAGGTTGTATGTACATTTCAACTTGCCCAAGTTCAGTTCAGTTCAGTTCAGTCACTCAGTGGTGTCCGACTCTTTGCAACCCCATGAATCACAGCATGCCAGGCCTCCCTGTCCATCACCAACTCTGGGAGTTTACCCAAACTCATGTCCATCAAGTTGGTGATGCCTTCCAGCCATCTCATCCTCTGTCATCCCCTTCTCCTCCTGCCCCCAATCCCTCCCAGCATCAGAGTCTTTGCCAATGAATCAAGTCTTCGCATGAGGTGGCCAAAGTATTGGAGTTTCAGCTTCAGCATCAGTGCTTCCAATGAACACCCAGGACTGATCTACTTCAGGATGGACTGGTTGGATCTCCTTGCAGTCCAAGGGACTCTCAAGAGTCTTTTCCAACACCACAGTTCAAAAGCATCAATTCTTCGGTGCTCAGCTTTCTTCACAGTCCAACTCTCACATCCATACATGACCACTGGAAAAACCATAGACTTGACTAGATGGACCTTTGTTGGCAAAGTAATGTCTCTGCTTTTGAATATGCTACCTAGGTTGGTCATAATTTTCTTCCAAGGAGTAAGCATCTTTTAATTTCATGGCTGCAATCACTATCTGCAGTGATTTTGGAGCCCCAAAAAATAAAGTTTGACACTGTTTCCACTGTTTCCCCATCTATGTCCCATGAAGTGATGGAACCAGATGCCATGATCTTAGTTTTCTGAATGTTGAGCTTTAAGCCAACTTTTTCACTCTCCTCTTTCACTTTCATCAAAAGGCTTTTTAGTTCCTCTTCACTTTCTACCATAAGGGTGGTGTCATCTGCATATCTGAGGTTACTGATATTTCTCCTGGCAATCTTGATTCCAGCTTGTGCTTCTTCCAGCCCAGCGTTTCTCATGATGTACTCTGCATATAAGTTAAATAAGCAGGGTGACAATATACAGCCTTGACGAACTCCTTTTCCAATTTGGAACCAGTCTGTTGTTCCATGTCCAGTTCTAATTGTTGCTTCCTGACCTGCATATAGGTTTCTCAAGAGGCAGGTCAGGTGGTCTGGTATTCCCATCTCCTTCAGAATTTTCCACAGCGATCAATGCAAAGAAATAGAGGAAAACAACAGAATGGGAAAGACTAGAGATCTCTTCAAGAAAATTAGAGATACCAAGGGAACATTTCATGCAAAGATGGGCACAATAAAGGACAGAAATACTAGGGACCTAACAGAAGCAGAAGATATTAAGAAGAGGTGGCAAGAATACACAGAAGAACTGTACAAAAAAGATCTTCATGACCCAGATAATCACGATGGTGTGATCACTCACCTAGAGCCAGAAACATCCTGGAATGTGAAGTCAAGTGGGCCTTAGAAAGCATCACTATGAACAAAGCTAGTGGAGGTGATGGAATTCCAGTTGAGCTATTTCAAATCCTGAAAGATGAAGCTGTGAAAGTGCTGCACTCAATATGCCGGCAAATTTGGAAAACTCAGCAGTGGCCACAGGACTGGAAAAAGTCCGTTTCATTCCATTCCAAAAGAAAGGCAATGCCAAAGAATGCTCAAACTACCACACAGTTGCACTCATCTCACACGCTAGTAAAGTAATGCTTAAAATTCTCCAAGCAAGGCTTCAGCAATACATGAACCATGAACTTCCAGATACTCAAGCTGGTTTTAGAAAAGGCAGAAGAACCAGAGATCAAATTGCCAACATCCACTGGATCATTGAAAAAGCAAGAGAGTTCCAAAAAAACACCTATTTCTGCTTTACTGATTATGCCAAAGCCTTTGACTGTGTGGATCACAATAAACTTGCCCAAAGTTACAAGTAAATTATATCTCAAAAAATAAATGAAAAGTAAAGTTAGCATTAATATAAAAAGACCCTAGCAATCCGATAACCCAAAGTGTTACCTGCTCAGTCGTCTTTGACTCCTTGCCACTCCATGAACTAGAGCTGGGCTTCCCTGGTAGCTCATCTGGTAAAGAATAAGCCTGCAATGCAGGAGATCCCAGTTTGATTCCTGTGTTGGGAAGATCCCCTGGGGAACGGATAGGATACCCACTCCAGTATTCTTGAGCTTCCCTGGTGGCTCAGATGGTAAAGAATATGACTACAATGTGAGAGACTCCGGTTCAATCTCTGGGTTGGGAAGATCCTTTGGAGGAGTACATGGCAATGCACTCCAATATTCTTGCTTGGAGAATCCCCATGGACACAGGAGCCTGGCAGGCTACAGTCCATGGGGTCTCAAAGAGTCGGACATGACTGAGCGACTAAGCACACACAGCAGAGGACTACAGCTTGCCAGGCTTCTCTGTCTATGGAATTCTCCAGGCAAGAATACTGGAGAGGGTTGCCATGCCCTTCTCCAAGGGCATATTCTTTACTATCTCAGCCACTAGGGAAGTCTCAAACCTGAAGGCAAGAGTTAGATTCCAAGAGCATAAATAGAAAGGAGGAAATCTTGGACTGATTCTGAAATTCAGAATTATAGTTTTGGTAAAGGACTTTAAAAAATATGATTCACAGTGAAGTTTTAAAATATCAGGGAGGTGCATTTTCCTGCCCACTTTCAAAAAAATCTATGGTAGGAACTTTCCTGGCAGTCCAGTAGTTAAGACTTCGCCTTCCAATGCAAGGGGTATGGGTTTGATTCCTGCTGGGGGAGCTAAGATGGTAGGCCTAGCAGCCAAAAACTAGAACATAAACAATAGAAGCAATATTGTAACAAATTCAGTGAAGACTTTAAAAAACAAACAAACAAACAAAAACAAACCCCAAAAAGATCTACGGTAGTTTACAAGGTGTACTATGGTATAAAACAGTACTGCTGCTGCTGCTAAGTCAGTCGTGTCCGACTCTGTGTGACCCCATAGACGGCAGCCCACCAGGCTCCCCCGTCCCTGGGATTCTCCAGGCAAGAACACTGGAGTGCGTTGCCATTTCCTTCTCCAATGCATGAAACTGAAAAGTGAAAGTGAAGTTGCTCAGTCATGTCCGACCCTCAGCGACCCCATGGACTGCAGCCCACCAGGCTCCTCCTCCATGGGATTTTCCAGGCAGGAGTACTGGAGTGGGGTGCCATTGCCTTACAGTTAACATTAAAACAGAACCTGGGCTACCCAATAGAAATTGAGGAAAGGATATTACTAGGAATTTCGGATGAGTCGCTTATGTCATCTGGGAAATGGATTTGCCTTTAATTTTCTTGGAAATCAAGCGATAAAAGAAACATGTCTTCTTTTTTTTTTAATAGTTTCTTTCCTTCTCTTCTCTTGCCAAAAAACAACATATAAAGCTGTCTTATAGATGAAATTGTTATAGACTACACAATTAGTTGCTAATGTAAATGTTTTCAATGGTGAGATTCTTTTTAATTAATTTTTAAGGTCATTATATCATCACAACAATCTTCACTTTTGGTTTTGGTTTTGAAGAAATATATATATATATATATATATATATATTTAAGGAGATGATAGTGTTAAAAAATAAAATTAAAATGTGTCATATATTTTGATGAGTTCTTCCTATCAAGCTCCAGAGGTCACCATAAGGTTTGACTGGACAGGATGTACATGAAACACTAGTGGACAACACAAGCTACAACTTCATTTACACACCTATACCAGGAGTGTTGGTTTCAGTTGATAAGTGCTCCCTGTTGTGATATGCAATTCCATGCTACATGGCTAGTCTTAGTCGAAAGACTAACTTTATACTCTAGTACATAGTGTATAGTAGCACAGTGAAGCGCCGAGGTCTTAGTGGTTCTTCAAAAGGCAGAGAATGGGAGTGAAAAAGGCTAGAGAGACAGCTGAGGGGAGGTCACGGCAGGCTGTGGCAAAGACTGACTATTACCTTGAGTAATATGGAAAGCCATTGGAGGGGTTGGTGTAGAGAAGTGACATCACCTTGATTATTGGGTTAAGAACAGATTGTAGGAGACAAGGGCAGAGCAGGAAGATCAGATTGCGTATTCAATAGTTAAAAGGGATTATGTACCTCGGACCAGGCTGATAATGGTGGACCTGGAGAGAGGTCACAGAATCATGGATATCTTTGAAATTTAGATGTGACAGGATTTGGTGATGAATTGGACATCTGAAAGAAAGAGAGGAAGGAGTCAAGAGTATAAGGTTTTAGATTTGGAACAACCAAAATAACAGCAGCCATTAGCTGAGGTGAGTGATCACACTTTAAAAGTTTCATTCGTTTATCCATTTTAGTTGCTCAGTCATGTCTGACTCTTTGCGACCCCCAGGGACTACAGCACACCAGGCTTCCCTGTCCATCACCAACTCCCAGAGCTTACTCAAACTCATGTCCATTGAGTCGGTGATGCCATCCAACCATCTCATCCTCTGTTGTCCCCTTCTCCTCCAGCATTCAATCTTTGAAAAGCATCAGGGTCTATTCAAATGAGTTAGTTCTTTGTATCAGGTGACCAAAGTATTGGAGCTTCAGCTTCAGCATCAGTCTTTCCAATGAATATTCAGGACTGATTTCCTTTAGTTGGAAAGGAACTAAAGGAAAGGAACCAGTTGGACTGGTTGGATCTCCTTGCAGTCCAAAGGACTCTCAAGAGTCTTCTCCAACACCAGAGTTCAAAAGCATCAGTTCTTCGGCGTTCAGCTTTCTTTATAGTCCAACCCTCACATTCATACACGAGTACTGAAAAAACCATAGCTTTGACTAGATGGACCTTTGTTGGCGAAGTAATGTCTCTGCTTTTGAATATGCTGTCTAGGTTTGTCATAGCTTTTCTTCCGAGGAGCAAGCGTCTTTTAATTTCATGGCTGCAGTCACCATCTGCAGTGATTTTGGAGCCCAGAAAAATAAAGTCTGTCACTGTTTCCATTGTTTCCCCATCTATTTCCCATGAAGTGATGGGACCAGATGCCATGATCTTAGTTTTCTGAATGCTGAGTTTTAAGCCAACTTTTTCACTCTCCTCTTTCACTTTCATCAAGAAGCTCTTTAGTTCTTCACTTTCTGCCATAAGGGTGGTGTCATCTGCATATCTGAGGTTATTGATATTTCTCCCAGCAATCTTGATTCCAGCTTGTGCTTCATCCAGCCTAGTGTTTCTCATGATGTACTCTGCATATAAGTTAACTAAGCAGGGTGACAATATACAGCCTTGATGTACTCCTTTCCTGATTTGGAACCAGTCCACTTCTAACTGTTGCTTCTTGACCTGCATACAGATTTCTCAGGAGGCAGATCAGGTGGTCTGGTAATTCCCATCTCTTTAAGAATTTTCCGCAGTTTGTTGTGATCCACACAGTCAAAGGCTTTGCTGTAGATCCACATAGTCAAAGGCTGTGGCGTATTCTCCTTTAAAAGTTTTCAGTGTTTTAATTCTTTTTAAAAAGTTAAATTGGAGGATAATCGCTTTACAATGTTGTGTTGGTTTCTGCCATACAGCAACATGAATCAACCATAAGTATACATATATCCACCCCTCTTGAACTTCCCTCCTGCCCCACTCCCATCCCACCTTATAGGTCATCACAGAGCACCAAACTGAGCTTCCTGTGCTATACAACAATTTCCATTAGCTATCTATTTTACACAGGTTAGTGTATATATTTCAATGCAACTCTCTCAATCACTGTTTTTATTTAATCTTTAATACTTACTATTACTTGTTACAAGTATCTATGCTCTAAGTATTTCCATATGGACTCTATTCTCAGTGTCTAGCTCAGAGAAGCATTTAATACGTATTTGGCCACTGCATAAATAGTATGACTTTATGTTATCTTTAAAATGGAATCTAAAAGTTTCTCTCTATTGTTAAGAATGGTTTGTGAATATTTTAAATCTTAAAGTTATATAATTTCTCACATTCTATGAAAGGTATTGGGAAAATACAATTCAGGAACTCAAGGATTCTATCATGTGAGGAAAACTAATGCCAGAGACCAGTACTGAATCTTCCTTCCACCCTGGTCTAGACACCAGTCGTGACCTAAAGCAGGACCAAGGTCCTGCTAATGTTTCAGATGGAAATGGGCCTAAAACTTCTGGCCAACACTAACCACATGAATGCTCCAGGGGTTGGAACCATCACAGCACATCTGGGGACAGATGCTAGCAGGTAATGGCTTTACAACTTCTGGGTCAATCAAAAGAACAAGTGAAGTGACTACATCATTTGACTGACCATCCCAGGTAAGGTTTGCAATAGTTCTTCCCTTTTCTTCTGGAATGAAGGAGATTTAGGGTTTGGTGGTTTTCTCAGGTCTGTGGAACTAGTATCTTCTGAGAGAGACTGAGTAATGGAAGGGAAATGGTACTTTCTTAGATGACTTTTTAGCATCCTGTATCTGACACCCCTGAAACCATGGAAGTCAGAAGGAATATGGAATTTAAAGGAAAATAGAAAGGTTCTAACTTTACCTCTTAGATTCAAGCTTTCTGTGTACCATTCCACTCAGAAATGGCTTATTGAACACCTGCTCTATGTTGGGGGCTGTGACTAACAAGTTTGTTATTATTTTGTTAAGTACAGTGTATTTTTTAAATTTAGTGTATTTTTACATTTAGAAATTTAAAATTAGAAATAATTCTTAATTATGGCTACTATCAAGACTTCAAAGCAGCCAACATCAATAATAGAACTTTGGTAGAATTTAACTTCAGATAAAATTTTCACAAAGATATAAAACTGTCTACTGAAATAGGATACTAAAAGTTAATCAATATATCGGAAGACAAGTTTTGCGCCTAAATATGACAAGCAAATGGGTCTTCCTTATAGCAAAATATCTTATGCACTGCTTCTAAAAAGCACTGTAAAAATAGAAAAAGATAAAAGAATTAAATTATTCAAATGAAATATAAGTGGCTGATAAAAAAGAAAAACTTGAATGTTATTAGTAATAAAAATGTTTGCAACTACAAACGATGTCAAAATACAATTTTTCCTGTTAACTTTTTATGAATTGGGTTTTGAAGACTGCGTTAGGAGTTCTATCCATCCATCTATCAGATGGGTTGAATGTAAATTAATCAAGTGGACAAGAGGGTAAGGGTCTGAGAGAAGGGCACTCTAGAGGTGTGAGGCTGTACTCTTGTGTTCAGAGATGTGAAAAGTTCAGCACTGCTAGAGATGTGTATGCAAGGGGGAGGAGAGTGAAGAGTGAGGCAAGATAAGTAGGAAGGTCAGGATTATGGAGGATATTGAGTAGGGAACGGTAAAGACCTTTGTATCCTGAGGATGATCAGGATCCAGTACAGACTTTCTACAGGGAAAATTCCAATTGAATTCGAGTTTTAGGAAAATCACTTTGACCCCGCAGGTAGGGTGAGGCTGAAGACAGGATGATCACTCAAGCACAACAGGTGGCTCAGTGAGATGGGGAAGCCTGAACCTAGCCAAGAAAGAAAGGCTGAGAGGAGAGCAACAAGCACCTTCTGTGGCACCCTTCCTGAGTCTAAGGGCTTAACCTGTGAGCTACAATTACACTCAGGAAAACACCAGCAAGGACACACTTGGCTTCTTTTCCATTTTAGCACAGCTTCACCTTCAAAGCTAAGATGTCCCCAAGGTTTGTTTTCACTGATGTGACTCTGGGGGTCAAGGGTGGAGAGGCTGTTAGCCCAGAGCTGGGCGTAGCTTGTGGTCAGTAAATTTGTGGGCAGCTTTCTGCGTGTCCTCACACTGGCTGGAGGGTTCTGATAATGCAAGGATTTGGGCCCAAGCTGTAGGGAACTCCTATCTCAAGGCTCCTGCCCACACCCTAGGGGGGTTTCCTGGAAGCCTGAGCTCTTCGTTATATGTTAATCAGCTCTACCCAAAATGGCAACCAGGGAGAGACCCAAGCTCTGAGAAGAAAAGAACCCGACAAGTCTCAGGAAAGATGGAGAGGGTCTTCAAATTCTCATCTGGAATTTATTTTTTGCCTTTCCAGGAACATAATATATCTGGTTACTGCTCTTCTAATTCATGAGGGTAGCAAACGTTGTTTATAGTTAACCCTCCTCCAGCAACCCCCACTTTTTTTTTTTAAGAAAAAGAGGAGAGAATTTCACAACTTGACTAGGATATGTACAATTTCACTTTTAAACTATAAATTCATGTTATGGTTTAGGGAAAACTGATATGACTTAATATTTTAATATTACAGAATATTAATAGAACTACTATTAGTAGTTCTAATTATAGTTAGGTTGGTGGGTCTATATGGGGAAATGATATAAATAAATCATTGAAGTGCTTTATGTTGGGTTTTAGTTGAGCCACTTGGAGCTAGTAAAATAGCACAGTCATTCAGTAAAAACTTAGAAGTAAATGGGCTTCCCTGGTGGCTCAGCAGTAAAGAATCCACCTGCAATGCAGGAGACAGCTTCGATCCCTGGTCAGAAGATTTCCTGGAGAAGGAAATGGCAACCCACTCTAGTATTCTTGCCTGGGAAATCTCATGGACAGAGGAGCATGGCGAGCTACACACATGGGTTTGCAAGAAGTTGAATATAACCTACAACTAAACAACAGAAGTCAAAACTGTAATAAAATAAAAACAGTTCTTTGCTGGGTGGTTGGGAATGAATAGGAAATCCCATAGATGTCACTTCAGAGGTGAAGGTGTACAAAGCTCAAATCTTAAGGGAAAAGTGTGTATTCTCTAGAATACAAAGATTCTTTTCTAGATAAAAGAATCTGAAACCGAAAGCAATTAACTGACAACCTGGCAAAGACACATAGCTAGTTAGTGCAGAGCCTGGAAGAAAACTAACCTCCCTTGACTCAAAGTTCATTTTTTCCCCACTATCCCATGTTATTCTATGATTAACTACGGAATTGGAGATTTCACTGACTATGGTGTCACACACAGAGAAGGACACCAGAATAGGAAGAGTGGTAAGATTATATAAAAAAATAACACACAACAGAGTTGCAAAACAAAAATAGTAAGTCCAAATAACTTTCTAGGTTGTAACAAACAACAGCTATGTCTCCAAGCATGGAGAGAGAAGGAAGAGGGGCTGTCATTGGCTAAAAGATTCTGTGGGCACTCCTTTGGCATTTAATTCAGGAAACTGTGTAAGAATCGCACTTTCAGAAAAACCTTTCAGTGATATTTTTCACACAGACACACACAAATGGCAAAGGATGAAAAGGTCCAATTAAGGAGCTTATTCGATAGAAGACACATTGTAAAATAATTATATTGCCCTTCTAATTGCCAGGGAAGAGGGTGGAGACCTGTTAAAAGTGTACAATAGACACCGGCACTAAAAGGAATCCAGATAACAGCTAACAGAACTGGTTATAAAAAGATTAGAAGCACTTGAAGCTGACCAAACAGAAGGCACAGATAACACACATCTGCAGGTTCGCAAGGCCTCACTGGGAGAACCGGTGAACCTTAGAACTGCAGCCTACACGGCGTGAAGTGGAAGGCTGAGCGAGAGTCTGACTCGCTCAGGTGTCAACTGTCTAAGATATTTTGGTAAAACAATTTTCTAAACAAAGTTGGTTTGAGCAACTGGTCCTCAATTTTGGACAGTCTTCTGAAACTGAGTCACAAGATTTTTGTGATAAGTGTGAGAAAGAGCACTCCAGGGACCTATGTATGATTCATAAAGTTTAAGTATAGTGTTCTAACCCAAGCAGAAAATAAAAACCCAGATATGGAGCACATCCTATAACCAGACATTCTGCCACACTCTTAATTCTCAGACCCTACCATTTTAGGTGATCTTATCCCTATCGTATGGATCACAAAAGGGGCTGGTTAATTTGGAGAAGGCCGCTCCAACTGAGGGCAGGAGGAGAACGGGCAACAGAGGATGAGATGGTTGGATGGCATCACTGACTCAATGGACATGAGTTTGAGCAGACTCCAGGAGATAGTGAAGGACAGGGAAGCCTGGCGTGCTGCGGTCCACGGGCTTGCGGACACAACACAGTGACTGAACAACATCGACACTAAGAAACAAGTGCCAAAGCAGGAATTACTTCTGACTGGACCGTGCCCATTTTTCATGCCCCACAAAGTAGATCGATGGGAAGAGTTATGACTTCTCATTTTCTTCTCTGTCAAGGCTGGACCTAAGGAACTGAAGAAGATGCCTAGAGAAGGCAGGTCAGTTCATTCTATGTTGGTTAATGCATACCTGACCCAGTAGGAAATGATATGCTACCAAATTTCCCAGGTAGTTTTTAGGGGAACTTAGAGAAAGGCTGTCTGACTGTAAGGCCCCACACACTGTCTGGGTAACCATGGTTCCCCTACAAACTACAGAATAAAATTTAGCATTCAAACTCTACATCCCAGCACTTGCTTAAGACCCTCACAGTCTTCTCCTTGTCGTTCAGTTGCTCGGTCATGTCCGACTCTTTGCCACCCCATGGAATGTAGCACTCTAGGCTTCCACGTCCTTTATCATCTCCCAGTTTGCTCAAACTCATGTTCATTGAATCAATGATGCCCTCCAACCATCTCGTCCTCTGTCACCCCCTTTTCCTCCTGCCCTCAATCTTTCCCAGCATCAGGCAGTTTTGCTTAAACAATCAAACAATCTTCATTGTGATATACACAGAAAAGCATGCAAAACTTTATGGTTTAAAAAATGACAGACTATAAGAGTAGCTATTATATTCCAAGCACAGTGGTCAGAGCTTTCTTCCTGTTATCATATTTGATCTTCACTAAAACGAAAGGTATCCTTATTTTATAGGAAAAAAAAAAAAAAGCAGAATCCAAAGGTAGATGGGTACAGGAGAGTGTAAGCAACTTATTCAAAGCCATACAGTCACGAGTTAGTGAGAGAGAAGGATCTGAATTTCAGTCCCTCTGCTTAGAATTTGTACACTTCCTGTTTGGCAAAGCATGTCTTTGCTTCGGGCTGCTTGGGCACATCATTGACTTCCTCCTATCCCATCACCGTCTTCATCAGCCTTAGCTTTGGTCACAGAGGCTGTTCACAACAGCTGTCCTGATCTCAGGTGAGGAAAACATGGTCATGGGGAAGAAAATGGTTAGTCAAGATTTATGCAAACAATCTTCCATTGTTTACTTGTTTTAGGGTAAAAAGAAATTTTAATAGTTGGGAACTACCTACTGTTAGGTCCACGGTAAGGTGCACAGATAAAGTGCCAATATAAGTATGTTCCAAATCTGTCATTAGACTAAAGAATTATGTTGTTCATCTAAAATGCAAATCTATTTGTGTGCCCTGTATTTTATTTGCTAAATCTGGCAATCGTAGTCTCTGAACAGAAGGCTTCTCAGTAACTTTCATTCTTGGAATTAAAAAAAAAAATGAAAATAGCTAAAATGAACACAGAACCAGAAACAAAGAGTCCATGGATCCCTCAATATACAGATCAAAACTCTCCTCTCTCTTAAAATTTCCTCAGGCCCTGCGCCAAGGTGCATCACAGTTGAAGGCAGATGCTTCAGGAAAAAGATCTATGAGAACTGAAAGTTGGACTCCTAACTCTGTGTGAGCTTGAGCAATACCCTTAATTTCACTGAACTTAGTTTTGTTATTTGTGAAATTAAAACACTGAAAAAGATAACTTCCAAGTTCTTTTCAGTTCTAAAAATATTCTCCTTCCATAAAGAAAGTGAAGGAAAATAAAAATTTGGTGAATATATATTGAGTCCTGTAGAAGATACTTTAATACCTTATTTAATTCTCAGAATAATTTAGAGAATCCAATTATATTAGCCTTGCAATCTGTACCTGGCTACTTCTTTGTGGCAACCCTTATTTCCCTCTACTCATATTCTGAAGGAAGACCAAGTTCTTAGGTGTCGTGTAGAAATGGGTTAAATTGCACAATACGTTAAACAGAAATGTATAGTTTACTGAAGGTTTGGTAGGGGGCTAGGTACCAGGACCCCAAATAAGACCTCTCAGTTCTTAATTGTGAGGTTCCACCTGGGGACCAGCTACCATCTTTCTGTTCAGTTTCTAAGTTCCTTTCCTCCAGATCCTTACCAGTCATATTCTCCCCAGTCTCTTTTTTTTCAGTATGAGTAGACTCAGAAATAAGGTAGAATTGAGGGCACTTTCAAAGTGTGGTAAAGCTGTTTTAAACCGGCCAAGCGTCACCAAGAACTATCTTTCAAACACTGAACATCTGATGGTAAAAAGCTTCTGCCTGACTTTCAAGAAAAGCTCTTTAACCTCTACTTAGTAAGGAGTTAAAGGGGGAATAACTACGAATTTAATCAAATAGAAAATGCACATGAAAACTCTATTCTGTAATGTCCCTCTGTGTTGGCTACAATCTTAGCTGCATTAAAGAGGTTAAGTTTATGAGCCATGAAATCAAATAGTAGTAGAAAGCCTTTTGAAATTGGTTTCTTTCAGTCAGCACAACGTTCTTGAGATTCACTACACCTGTTGTGTGTATTGGTAGTTTGCTACTTTTTGTTACTGAGTCGTATTCTATCCTATGCATGTACCACAATTTATTTATCCATTCACCAGCTGTTGACCATTTAGGTTGTTTCCAGCTTTTGGTGCCTATGAATAAAGATGTCATAAACATAAACATTTGTATATAGGTTTTTGTGTAGAAGTCAGTCTTTATTTCTCTTCCCAGAAACAGAATTGCTACACTGTATGGTCAATTTATATTTGATGTTTAACTGCTAAACTCACTTAAGTGTGGTTGTGCCATTTTACATTCCCTTGGCAACGTACAAGAGTTTCAAGGGACTCCGTATCCTGATCAACAACTGCAATAATATTTTAAAATTTTAGCCACTCTGATGAGTGTGTAATTGTATCACATCAGGGTTCCAATTCGTATTTCCACAATGATTAATGATATTGAGCATCTTTTCATGTGCTTATTTGCCATTTATATCTTCTTTAGTGAACTATTTTAAACTGTTTACCTGTTTAAAAAAAAAATTGGGTGGTTTGCTTTCCTATGAGTTTTGAGATTTCTTTTATATACTGTGGATACAAGATCTTTATCAGACATGTGACATTAAACCATTTTTTTCCCCAGTCTATGTCTTGCTTTTAATTTTCTTAACATTATGTTTCAAAGAGCAGGCATTTTTAACTTAATGAAGTCCAATTTACCAATTTTTCTTTCATGGTTCATGATTTCTGTGTCCTAAGAAATCTCTGCCTAACTCAAGGTAACAAAGATTTTCTCTTGTTCTTTAGTTTTTCTGAAAGTTTTACAGTTCTAGCATTTATGCTTAATTCTGTAGGCCATTTTGAATAAATTTTTGCATATGATGGCAAAGACCCAAGTTCATACTTCGTCCATTTTTTCCAGTGCCATTTATTGAAAACACTATTTTGCCCCACTGAATAACCTTGGCATTTTTGTCAAACATTCATCAGCTATCATTCAACAGATTCATCATGTGAATCTATTTCTGACTCTCTTTTATGTTTATCCTTATGCAAACACCACATTGCTTTAATTACTGTAGCTCTCTACTAAATCTTGAAATCAGGTGGTAGGAGACCTCCAGCTTTCACTACATGATTTATAGATGCTCAAATTTGGAAATACTCGGAGAAGATATTTCTTTTTCTCACGTAAGCACACTGACCGCTTGTACATATTTTGGAAGCATCTCTTTGTTTCCTGTAATAGTTTACATCAGCGGCTGTAAGTCTTAAGTATTTTAAGAGTTCATTATAAAGCCTAGCTTTCATGTTCTCTTGCACATGAACCCCTTGAACGGATCACTTCGTGTCCATGAAGTGTGTTATCTGTCATTGGGGGCAGGAAGGCCAGGTCTCCAGCACCACGGGGGGCAAGGGGGGCAGTGATACTGAACAGCTCTACTTTGCTGTCAAGTTATCTTGCTCTCCCATGGTTCCCTGCTTCTTGGAGGCTTTGAAAACAGGTTGTGCAGGTTGCACTCAAAATAGCAAACAGCTGGCTTTTAAGTCTTGGGAATTCCAGGGAAAGTAAATCTTTCCCCAATTCAGTCCGTGGAAATGGGAAATCAACAACATTAGTCATGTGAACTGTTATGTCACAAATCAAGGGGATTTATGCTGAAGACAAAGTCCTGTTCTTGTCTTTGAAATGTAGAGACCCTCTCTTCTGTCACCAAAGGGAGTTTGGGGACAGAAATATTGTTATTTTCACAGAGGAAGAAGTGTGCATTATATCACACTCACCATTCTATAATTAGTTTCCTACTTGTAATTTTTTCTTCCCAAACTAGTGGAGAGAGAGACAAGTGTCTTTGCATAATAGCAGCTCGTGTGTTTAGCAATATTATTGAAGAAATGTAACAAAGTATGACCTTAAAACTAAAATATTTTTCTAAAATGAGCTGTACATTCCTTGTATTGATAATGGAATGTGCTGAACCGATTTAACCTGGCATCTCAGAGACTATTGAGGATGTAGTGTTGTTTGCCCCAGTATGAAATGGTTCTAAATTATTGCATTTCCTTTGTTCATTTAATAGCTTCCCTCCACTCTTGCTGGTATGCCTTTTGTTTTGCAATGACATTACTGAACCACTACATTAGAAATGATAATTTAGCTTCCTGGAATTGTGAGAAAAGCAAGTGAATGGGAACACAGGCTTCTCCTGTTTATGTGTGTGTGAGTGTGTGTGTGGGTGTGTGACAGAGAGAGAGGGGAGGGGGTCTGGTGTGGCGTCTATGTGCCAAGTATGTAAGAAGTAAATATTGATGCATGTATACACGTATCATATATATTTTAAGTTCCAGAAGAGTTTCTCTATATACCTGGGACTGGTATAAATTAAGCTCTCAATAAATGTTTGTTGAATTCCTGGGGTGGAAAAGCACATAGACTTTGTGTTTATTGATACAGGATAGCCATAGCAACTCTGACAATTTTATAATTCATGCTGCACTGTGGGAAATGGGTCACGTCCACTGGAATGACCCCCAATCCTTTTAGAAGAGATAGTTATTCTGATAGCATCACTAGGATGCTGGCCACTCCAGCTTTTGGGACTAAACTCCCAGGCAACCAGTTTTGTTTAGAAGAATGTTAACTCCTGTGCTCACTCAACTCAAAACCCCTTTCTAGGGACTAGGGGCACCCCCAGTTTAATTTTCCTCAAAAAAGAGCCATTTTCTAGTTATTAATAGAAAAATGCTATCTGGAATATTGATATTAATATCACCAAGATATTCACACTGCTTTGGGGCTGAAGGGAAGTACATTCTTTCACTGCTAATGCTTTTGAGAATCAAGTAAATAAAGTAGAATTTAATGGTTTAGAAGCATTAACTGCATTTTCCTCTTGGGAGTCAATCAGTTAACCAGCTGATCTGAGAGTGGAGAAAAGGATATTGAACTCAACATCTCACAGATTTTATTTGATATAAAAAAATTAGGACTAATAAGATTGGGTTGTCTCTACTATGAAGATATTCTATTCGATAGTTGCTTTAAAAATGGTTTTAACTTTAAAGTCTGTTTTTAATGATGTTTGGGGTCTAGATCCATGAAGGACCAGTTACTTCTAATAGTAATTGTAATAGTCTTCATTTCAATGTTTATTAGGTTGGTTTTACATTCACTTGCTCCGTGCTCAGTTATATCCAACTCTTTTGCTACCCACTGGACTGTAGCCCACCAGGCTCCTCTGTCCATGGGATTCTTCAGGCAAAAATATTGGAGTGTGTTGCCATTTCCTCCTCCGGGGGGTCTTCCCAACCCAGGGATCAAACCTGTGTCTCCTGCCTTGGCAGGTGGCTTCTTTTACCACTGAGTCACCTGGGAAGCCTCCATTTTAGTGTCATGGATCTCTATTACCACAGGATTTCTGAGGTTAGACTGGGAAGGCAAAAGCTTGAAAATTCAGGATACACTGTTTTATTATGACAGAAAGTCAGCCTTTAAAAAAAATAAAAGTGAATGTGCTCTTTCCTGAACTTGCCAATCCATCTTTCTTGGATAACTTTTCAAAAGCCTGGGGGGCACTGGGAGCTAAGTAAATATTTGAAAATGGCATCACCTTGCCTGAATTTTAATGTATTTGTCCAGTTGTACGGGCACTGGTAAGATCTGTTCATAACTGAGGTGCCCACGGCTTACACACACACTCTCCTGCCTACCTGATGGCCAGTTTCTAGACGGAGGCAAGGACTCACTCCCACATCGCTTGGGCTCAGCACCCCTACAGCTGACTTTTCAGTGTGCAGTTGAATGGAACACACTGTGGGAAAAGCACCATCCCGTGCCCAATTCCGGAGCCATTAGAAATGGATGGAGTCCCTCTCCTGGATCTGTAGGCTGGACAACAACTTCCTTCTCACCCAGGCAATCAGTAAAGCCAATGACTTTGAAGAACAGCCCTCTGGTTACAAACTCTAGGCAGTTACTTGGAAGTTCTAAATATGCTTTCTCATTAGAGGGTCTGTCTCTGCTGTCCATTCTTAGACATAATGTCTCTTGACTTCAGTGGATGTCCTGTATGTGGGAGGACTCTGGGATTCACTTTGAAAGAAGTTTACTGTTTCAAATGGGTAAAGCTGGGGAGTATCCACATACTCATTGACTGGCTTCTTTTCTTTTCAGGCTTCTATGAAAATTGGATGCCTATTCTGACCTAAGGGCTTCCGAGGTGGCGCTAGTGGTAAAGAATCCACCTGCCAATGCAGAAGACCTAAGAGACACAGGTTTGATCCCTGGGTCAGGACAATCCCCTGGAGGAGGGCATGGCAGCTCACTCCAGTATTCTTATCTGGACAATCCCATGAACAGAGGAGCCTGGCGGGCTACAGTCCATGGGGTCTCAAAGAGTCAGACACAACTGAAGTGACTTAGCACAATTCTGACCTAAGGATGAGGCAGTCAGTAATCATGAAAATAAACCGTTTCATATAGGGAAGAATAAGTTTTTTCCTTCCATGTATTTCAAACTCTTTCTGAGTCTCCATGGAACATCCTAAAGCTCTTCTCTAAGGAAGATTAAGAATTAAGTCCCTTACTCTTTCTATCTGTTCCTTGTTCTTAAAAATGTTCTCAGGCTTTCTTCCTGTCATTTTGCCTGAGATCATGGCAGATGTACACAGATGAAGCCTGACTTCAAAACAAGCATGTCAGCGCAAAGAAGTGAATAAAGAAAAAAGAATGGTGGCCTAAAAGAATGCAGAGGTTTACAGAAATGATGTACCTCCTGTAAAAATCTTAACTGCTCAGAGACTCTCGGTTTCATGGAATGCCTCTTTGGAATGATCTTTTTTTCCCCCCCAGTGGCTGAGATACATAAAGGCCACTGAAATCTTGCCGTTACCCTCCCCCTGCTTTTTATAACCCCTGAAGTTCGGGTCAGTTTTCATGCATCGAAGCCCGGGTGGCAACTCTGGTTTAAATGCCATTTCATGCCTGATAAAATTTCATTAGGCATTTTAACTTTTAATTTCTTTTATTGACTTATCGTGCAGATGGAGAGAAATGTTTAGAAAGGGGAAAAAATTTAAACAGGGATTTACTGAAGTCATGTTTCAGTAAGGAAGGAAATACCATCGACTTTATTACAGCTGCCTAATGTTTTCCACAAACTGTAGAAATAATGCGTTGTATCTTGGTGACCTACAATAGCAGCTGACTGCTTGCACATGATGGAAATGCAATTTGGGTTTGCTAAAAATTAACTATTTAATGCCCTGGTCTCCGGGGCTCACGGTGTCTTGGGTCTGGTTTGCTCTATATGATGCTCTTTTCAAGTCGTGGATGGTCATTTGCTATAGGTTTGAATGTGGCTGCGCGGCTTCCTGAAAGGCGGCCGGGCTCCAATGGGGACCAGCTATACCATATATCCATGTGCCTGTGTTTGCTGTCCCTATACATTTCTAAGAACTGGTGGGAAGGTTTCATCTGCCCCCTTCACCTGCCCCCCACCCCCCTACCAGCCCAACCCTGTCGAGACCCCTGCTTCCCTCCCTCTCTCCCTCAGCTGGGCCTTATCTGGCCTGTTCAGTGATGCGATAAAACAAAAAGGGAAGTTTCTGATTGCACGAACACACCCTTTGGAGAGATTCCAGCTAGAGAAGAGTCCGTTAAGGAAAGTGAGAGCGGTGGCGGGAGGCCTGAGTGCCAGGAGCGAGGAAAACGGCAAGCTGAGGAGGAAAAAATAATAACATGCCAGAATGGCGGTGGTGATTTCAAGAGGTCTGTGGGTGGAGGGAGTTCAAAAAGGAACTTGCCTAATGAGGCCTCTCTGAAGATTTACTGCAGTGGCTGCTGCTGAGAAGAGGATCCGGAGAAAAGATGTTCTGCCCTGACTAGCTTCACAGGAAGTCAGGCAGGGCTTGTAGTCTCTGGCAGGCAGAGGAGGGAGACTGCTCAGCCAGCAGCAGCCAGGGCTTCTCAGTTTAATTGTTTTTAAAGAGCCCCCTTCCACACAGCATTTGTGACCCTATAACACATACAGTTCTCAAGGCAGGAAAACCAAACAGAGAAACCACTCTGGACGAGAGCCGTCCCCTAGCTAGTCCTAAGGATGACCACATCAGCTCCTGGGGAGGGCGGGGGGAGCCCATTTCCTTCCCTACTAGCACCTCTCCTGGAGTTCCGGGCTCATCCTGCAGCCATCAGCTTTTCTTGGCTGAAAGGATGCGCCAGACCATCCACAGAGCTCAGAACGCTGTCGGTCCTTTGCCCAGCGGAGCGGGGTCTGGCCACTCCCCGGTTCCCCCCGCAGGACCCTGAGCCCCGCTCACTTCCAGGGACCGGAAGTGAAACTCTGCAGTGCAAGTATTAGCATCGCAGGCGGCTAGCACTCAAATAGGGATGTTCTCTCGGTGCTGAAGGAGTTAAGAGGGCAAAATCACTGGCGATAGCACTACCTTTCAGGTGAAAGAGCTTGTCTGTCCAAGTCTGAGGAAGTTACAGTCACTGCCATTTGACTTCTGTGACCACGCAGGTTTAGTGAGCAGAAGTTACTGGGGCAAGGACACAAAAAGACCTGGCCTTAGAACAGGGGTCCCAACCCCGCCCCCACAGGGGCCAGGGACTGGGACTGGTCCATGGCCTGTTAGGAACCGGCCGGCACTGCAGGTGGTGAGCGGGGAACCGAACTATCCACTCCCCCAGGCCACCCCACTGTCCGGGGAAAAACTGTCTTCCATGAAATCGGTCTCTGGTGCCGAAGAGGCTGGGGACGACTGCCTTAGAACACTCCTATTCCATCTGACCACGGGAGGACACAGGCACACGGCTCCGGTGGACCTGCTGAGGTCCCTCTGAGAACTCATGCTGGGTAATAAGTCAGAATCCTTTTCAGGAAAGAAAGACAAATGCGGTTATGGGTGTTTTTTCACGTCAGACAGGAAAGCTGCCCGTCGGGCTCATCGTGTAAATCACAGGAAGGGAGGTAGAATATGGACAAGGATCCAGAGCTCGGGATTCCGACCTCCACTCTACAAACAGTGAACTGGACTCGAATAAAGAGAACCCGACTCACCAGAAAGGCTCAGGTAGATGCCCGGAAGGGCAGCGCGCAGCCACGGCGTGGGGAGAAAAGCAAAGGAGTTCTGGATGGAGAGACAGGTTCTTTGCTCATTCTTCTCAAAGACGGAGAGAGAAATAGAGCAGTGGGAAGAGGAGGGTCCCCCTTGTTCTCTCCCAGGTATGTGCGCCACCAGGTAGATGCCACGTGAGGCAAGGAAGCATGGGACAGGTGAACACGGCCACCAGGCCAGAGTCGGTCAGTGGCTCCTTTAAGGACTTTCACGTGTGCTGGCCGGGAGGGCGCATGCGTGCACGTGCGCGTGCGTTCGCGAGATCCACTCACTTGCAGAGCAGTGTGCTTCATAGACTTGCTTCTGATTTGTTGAAGGAGTAGCTGTTACAAAGAACGTCTTCCCAAGGACCCATAGGCAGAAGATAACGTCATTAATACTTGTTTTCATAAAAGATAGAAAGGACTGCTAGTTGCCTACTGAATATGTTTTCCATTTCTTCTTTCCTAACAAAAACCTAATTTGAGGACGGGGGCTGTGGGAGGTAAGTTGCCTATCTAGGCTTTTATGTCGCAGTCTCTCTTGTTGCTAAGTTCTGGCCAGTTGTATATAAAGTAAATTTTATTTGGGGAAACATACAGGAAAGGTCCTTGAAAAATAGACAGATGGCAGCTCTCTTGTCGTAAAATGCAAAGCTAGGGACTGAGGATGTCAAAATGGAAAGATGGAAGGAGCGGATGTCTCTAATGGCATCTTGTTGGCTGTATAAAGACTCTGGATTTCCTTTCCCGGATTTCTTTTACAAGAAAATCTAGTTTGTTTAAGCCACTGTGACAGGGTCTGTGTTACCAGCAGGCAAAGCCAATTCCGAACTGATGCAGAAGGCAAGCTGCTTACTTTTTTCTCAGTACGTGGGTAGTCCTCATGACACAAAGAAGGGGCTGCTCAAATAGTAAAGTAAGTCATAGTAAACACTAGAGGTAGCTTCCAACCCACCTCTATTACATTCAGCCTTTAGATGTGACTGGCATACCTTTAAATGTCACAGACCCTTTTGAGAAACCGGAGGATGCTGTAGACAAACTCTTTAGGGAAATGCACATACACATTTACACAGGAAATCCTTACAGACTATCTCATTTTATGGAATCAGGGAAGTCCGACCAGGGAACCCTTGTTAAGGATTTCTGTGTTTGGTTACAATTACTTCAAAATGTAGAAAAGAAGGCACTAAATCTAGCTTGGCTCTGTATTCAGTCTTTTTCTTAGAGAAGTTTAGGACAAGGCTGGGTTTCCTGGCTAGTCACATGTATTTCCGGGAAGCTTCCAGGAAAGCAACCTAAATTTTCTCGATTTGGTACTAGGCTGGTGAGACCATTTGGTGAGGGAGAAATCAGATGCCGCTCTGAGGCCTGGCAGACCCAGGGATAGGACAGGCCATCACAGGAGCTTCAAGAGGCATCTGAAGCTAGCTGTAGCCCACGGTAAAATAAATTAGCTAATTTACTCTGCAAACCTGAACAAAGGATGTTGAGAAGGGCTTTGTGACTGAATGTGAACTGTCTTTGGAGAACTATCCATTCTTGTTCGTTGGATTTTAGTAGATTTTGGATAGTTTTACAGCACTGTGTATGTTTGTGTGATAGCACTGATAACACATTCTGAAAAGTTGGTTGGTTAATGAAGCTGTAACAAGATATTTTACTTAAAGAGCAGCTGTTCCAGTGTTGGGGCATTCCACTTCAAGCTGCTATGAGCTGATCTAGTCCAAAGAGGCTTTACTAAAAGTATGTTGTAATAAACAGGGTCCACCGGGTGAATTTGCCTAAATAGTTTTTTTGTACTTTATGTCTGTGAGAAAAGACATATGATATTTGGGAAGCTGTTTTGCTTTGATTTCCCAGGAAAGTAATCCTCTCACAAATTCTAATTGTATGATGCCATAGAACAGGCTTAACCCAGGTTGTAAAAATGCATAGGTTGTACTGTCTTAATTCCCCTTTGGAAGATATGTATAAGTCATTTCCTTAAATCTTTATCATGCATGCTTTCCTCTTGAACTATTTGCATATCTTTCATTCCTTTTAAGCAAAACGTCACAAACAAAACAACAAACATCCTGGTTTTATTCATTTTGGCTTCTGAGAGTACCTGGAGAACGTGACATAGTGTATGTGGAGCAGTTTCTCAGATTTTTAGAGCAAACTAGAATATTCTGGGTTAGTTCTCCAATTTCAGTGTGCAAAAGATACCTGCATGCTAGGTCGCTTCAGTCATGTCAGACTCTGCTACCCTCTGGACCGTAGCTCACCAGGCTCCTCTCTCTGTGGGATTCTCTAGACCAGAATATGGGACTGGGTTGCCAAGCCCTCCTCCAGGGGATCTTCCCCACCCAGGGATTGAATCTGCGTCTCTTATGCATTGGCAGGTGGGTTCTTTACCCCTAGCGCCACCTGGAAAGCCCCAAAAGTACCCATAGAGTATATTAAAATGCAGGTTCCAAGGCTCCCCAGGGCTCTCACTCAGGGGGCGTACAGTTGACTGTTGTGCTTTGAGACAACCGCAACTTGCATTATAGAGCCAAAGTCTCTTTTAATAAAAGGGTGAGGTTATTTGTTCCCTTTATTTGATTCTTTCCATTTGAAGACCTTGAAATGCTATGCAAAACTTTTAAGGCAGTCTTGTGCTAGACAGTAATGGGACTAATGACATCAGGGAGAAATCAGGAAAGAAAAGAAAAAGTGTGGTTTTCACAGCTGTTTTTCTCTTGGTAGGATACAGAGTTACATTTGATGACATGATGTATCAATGTATGCCAGGAACATAGTGGATGCTTAATCACTGGGGTGAATTCTGAGGCACCCCATCATTTCTACAGTGCCGCCTACAAATTGTGTCAGTTTGGGATTTGGAAATACCCTTCTCAGACTATTCCAGTCGTAACTGAATTGATGACATCAGGAAGAGAAACGGTTAAGCACCTCTCAGATGCTAGTCCATCTGCTTCATGTCATAAACCCACAGATGTTCTCTTCTTTCTTTAGGGGACTTCTGACATTCTTGTTTTACAATGTTAGGAATTATAATATATACAATATGCTTCCCTGAAAGTGTCATTTATGTTTGTAATATATTGTCCTTTAACCTAGAAGCATGTATCCTGTAAACTACAGATGTCTATTTTTTTGTTATGTGGAGGGTCTCAATTACTTGCTGTCTGCTTTCACTAAACCCATAGTGTGCAAAGAGTTTTTCTCTATGTATTTGACTACACTTGTGAGAGGCATGGCAAAGCTGGGCAGATGAATGAGGCTCCTCCTGAGAAGGCCCTACTTTGAGGAGGGGTGGGGTAACCCACAGTAAGCAGTGTTCAGGAAAGAGAAGGTCAGGTCAGGAGAAGCCCAATGCATCCATCATCAGAGAAAATGCAGTGTGGACAGCCAGGAACAAGAAGAAAGGCCAGGACGATACGAGTAGGCAGGAGCTGACCAGAAAGCTAAGAAAGAATTGAGAGGGTCCAAGCCATTGCTCCACGAGTGGGTCTGGGATTCTCAGAACTCATTTTTAGAGATATGAAATTCCATTTTCTGGACAACGAAAGCCTTTGTGGGTCACATTTTAAGAAACTATTCAAAGCATCTTGTTCTTCTGACTACCTCCAAACACAGAAGCTAGCACAGGCTTGGAATCTTACCTGTTGATTCACAGGAGACCTTGGGTTTCTAAAGGAAACTCTCACCCAATGTCCTCAAGTGATTTTTGCTACAGCTTCTCTTTTGGTTTCAGCCACCCCTGACGGCATTAAATGGTACCACCATCCCATGGACGCTCTTGTCTGGGATAAAGGTCCCATGATGCCTTCTAAAGTACATGTCCTTACCATGCTGGGACAGGGCAGCGTCCCCCAGAGCCCTGGTGAGAATGCTGCTGCGTCCAACCCCAGCATGGGGACCACAGTTCTTGCTATTTGGCTGTTGTACCTGGTCTCCAGGCCCCAAGCAGTGAGGTTCATATTTCCTGCCTTGCAGAGTTCCTCAGGAAAACTCTTCCTTCAGTTTCTGTCTCCACAGGGCTCAGACATGAGGCCGTGGGGCTGAGGTGAGGAACCAGAACCCGTAACGCAGAGTACATCATTCTCTGCGATCTCCTTCACCTGAAAGCCTGCTCTCTCCTTTGGTTCTTCAGACACAAACCCTCTTACAAACCAGTCCTAGGACCAGCTCCCTTGGTTCACTGGACGTGCCTGGTATGGCTGCATCCCATGGAGCAGAAGGTCACACCTCTGCTGCTGAGGTTCCCTTCCCTATGTAGACATCGGTTGGCTTGGTCTGAAGCCTCGGAATTTGTGCTGCAGCATGGAACACCTTGCACTCACTGTCCAGTGCACAAGTAGCTTACTAGCACCTGCTGTTGCTTTCTCAGAAGACGGGGAAGCAGCCAAGGTCAGCAGCCCCAGTTAACTTTGGAGGTAGGGAATGTTACGAGTCTCATACTATGAGTGATATGTGTTTGCTGAGACAGTTCTACATCTCAGGATCTGTGGCATTTCCTGCACATATTCCAGGGTTTAGTTATGAGCCTCCAAGGATGAACATGTTGTCTAACATCCTGGGTTGTCCCAAGGGACTTTCAGTTGGAAGGAGTAAAGTTGGATGATTAAACTCTATGAGTATTACTTGGACTTCCCCAGTGGCTCAGTGGTAAAGAATTCCCCTGCAATGCAGGAGACACAGGAAACATGGGTTCGATCCCTGAGTCAAGAAGATCCCCTGAAGAAGAAAATGGCAATTCACTCCAGTATTCTTGCCTGGAGCATCCTATGGACAGAGGAACCTGGCGGGCTGAAGTCTGCTGCTGCTAAGTTGCTTCAGTCGTGTCCGACTCTGTGTGACCCCATAGATGGCAGCCCACCAGGCTCCTGTATCCCTGGGATTCTCCAGGCAAGAACACTGGAGTGGGTTCCCATTTCCTTCTCCGATGCATGAAAGTGAAAAGTGAAAGTGAATTCGCTCAGTTGTGTCCCACTCTTAGCGACCCCATGGACTGCAGCCTACCAGGCTCCTCCATCCATGGGATTTTCCAGGCAAGAGTACTGGAGTGGGGTGCCATTGCCTTCTCCGGGCTGAAGTCTACAGGGTCACAAAGAGTCAGACATGACTGAATGACTGAACAACCACCACCGCACTAGGAGCATTCTCAGTATTAAGATGTGTGGGGCCTTCAGGAGCCTATGCTAAGCAGGTAACCAGGTCCTGAAGGACTGAGCATGCGTCTCTCCCTCATTCATTTGCAAGTTCCTGATGAGAAAGAATCAGAGTCTGGTGTTCCTTGCTCCTGTGCCAAAAGGTGATGCCAAGTCCCTTCAGGGCCAGACTACTTGCTTCCATGGAATAACTCAATCCACATCCTTTGTAGATTGTAAGTCAGAGAATAGACTATACGCCCACCATTATAAACTATAAATAGTTTAATAAGGGAAGCCTGGTGTACTGCAGTCCATGGGGTCCCAATGAGTTGGACACAACTGAGCAACAGCAACGAAGTCTGCCGTGTTGGATCTCAGTCAAGAAACCGTTTGAAATTAAGGCTGCTTGTGTGATTATTTTCACCCGTTAAAATGATCTTTTTCTTGGAATTTAAATTGTTCATTTAATTTATTATTCCCCATCATTCTTCTTCATCTCCTAATGCCCCTAAAACTCTCTTCTCCATCATGCTCACTAAACTATAAAATAAAGTATAGTGGATTGTGATTAGGAGGATACCTGAAATTTACTTCCCACCTTACACAGTCACCAGTATTTGAAATCCAGCTATTACTTATGTTTTGGTTTGTTAGAGTCAAAGTTCTACAAATGTAGTACATTATCAGCTTGGAATACTACTATACATGTAACAAGTATCTAGCACAGTGCCTGAAACTCAGTATGAGTGCTCCGTAATTGTTGAATGAATGAAATGTTTTTTCTTATGATTTAATAAGGCAGATACTTTTAGTAATATCAATTGCTAAAATTGACTCAAAATATTTAGATGGCTGCTATACGCCAAAACCATACTAGTCACCTCTGCAAAATGCACTTAGCAGTAATGGTTTTTAGAAAATAATTTTTCTGATCTTCTTCTGAGATCAGGGGGAAAGGAAAGCATATCTCTGGGGATATGCTTTGGGGACACAGGGCATTTTGGGAAGGATAATCATACAAGGGAAATCCAATAATAATAATGACTTCACTGAGTCCTAACTACAGGATAGACATTTAACCTTCACACCACTAGATAAAGAGGTTATTTCCATTTGACAGATAAAGAAACTGAGGCTTATAGACTTTAAGGAACTGCTGCAAGATCATGCAGCTAGTCAGTGGCAAGGCTAAGCTTTCAAACAGTTTGCTGACCCCAAAGCCCTGCCTCTGGTCACCATGCTTCTGGCCATGCTTCTGACATGGGTTCAATTTCTGGGTCAGGAAGATCCCCTGAAGGAGGGCATGGCAACCCACTCCAGTATTCTTGCCAGGAGAATCACATGGACAGAGGAGCCAGTGGGTTACAGTCTAGTCTATGGGTTGCAAAGAGTCAGACGCAACTGAAGCAACTGAGCATGCGTGCATAGCAGACAACAATTTGTTAATTTCCATTTCTATCCAATGCTTTCTGCAAAGTATTGTGATGGGCCAGTTTTATCTTAGCTATATGTTCCAGACCTGAATTGCATTTTGATAATGCCAAACTCAATAAGAACCAGGAATAATGATACATTAAAATTTATAAAAAGAGGTATTTGAAATCTGGAATAAGTATTTACAGTGTGGATATGATCCAGGCTCCCACATAACAATCAATGGACAGTCGAATTTTAAAGACAGTGCCCATTTTGAGCATCAGTTAAGTTCAGTTCAGTCGCTCAGTCGTGTCCGACTCTCTGTGACTCCATGATTCGCAGCACGCCAGGCCTCCATGTCCATCACCATCTCCCGGAGTTTACTCAGACTCACATCTATCGAGTCGGTGATGCCAACCAGCCATCTCATCCTCTGTCGTCCCCTTTTCTTCCTTCCCCCAATCCCTCCCAGCATCAGAGTCTTTTCCAATGAATCAAGTCTTTGCATGAGGTGGCCAAAGTACTGGAGTTTCAGCTTTAGTATCATTCCTTCCAAAGAACACCCTGGGCTGATCTCCTTCAGGATGGACTGGTTGGATCTCCTTGCAGTCCAAGGGACTCAAGGGTCTTCTCCAACACCACAGTTCAAAAGCATCAATTCTTCGGCGCTAAGCTTTCTTCACAGTCCAACTCTTGCATCCATACATGACCACTGGAAAAACCATAGCCTTGACTAAACGGACCTTTGTTGGCAAAGTAATGTCTCTGCTTTTCAATATGCTATCTGGGTTGGTCATAACTTTCCTTCCAAGGAGTAAGTGTCTTTTAATTTCATGGCTACAGTCACCATCTGCAGTGATTTTGGAGCCCCCAAAATAAAGTCTGACACTGTTTCCACTGTTTCCCCATCTATTTCCCATGAAGTGATGGGACCAGATGCTATGATCTTCGTTTTCTGAATGTTGAGCTTTAAGCCAACTTTTTCACTTTCCTCTTTCACTTTCATCAAGAGGCTTTTTAGTTCCTCCTCACGTTCTGCCATAAGGGTGGTGTCATCTGCATATCTGAGGTTATTGATATTTCTCCCAGAAATCTTGATTCCAGCTTGTGCTTCTTACAGCTCAGCATTTCTCATGATGTACTCTGCATAAAAGTTAAATAAGTAGGGTGACAATATACAGCCTTGACGTACTCCTTTTCCTATTTGGAACCAGTCTGTTGTTCCATGTCCAGTTCTAACTGTTGCTTCCTGGCCTGCATACAGGTTTCTCAAGAGGCAGGTCAGGTGGTCTGGTATTCCCATCTCTTTCAGAATTTTCCACAGTTTATTGTGATCCACACAGTCAAAGGCTTTGGCATAGTCAATAAAGCAGAAGTAGATGTTTTTCTGGAACTCTCTTGCTTTTTCCATGATACAGCAGATGTCGGCAATTTGATCTCTGGTTCCTCTGCCTTTTCTAAAACCAGCTTGAACATCAGGAAGTTCACGGTTCACATATTGCTGAATCCTGACATGGAGAATTTTGAGCATTACTTTACTAGCGTGTGAGATGAGTGCAATTGTGTGGTAGTTTGAGCATTGTTTGGCATTGCCTTTCTTTGGGATTGGAATGAAAACTGACCTTTTCCAGTCCTGTGGCCACTGCTGAGTTCTCCAAACTTGCTGGCTTACTGAGTGCAGCACTTTCACAGCATCATCCTTCAGGACTTGAAATAGGTCAACTGGAATTCCATCACCTCCACTAGCTTTGTTCGTAGTGATGCTTCCTAAGGCCCACTTGACTTCACATTCCAGGATGTCTGGCTCTAGGTGAGTGATCATAGCATCATGATTATCTTGGTCGTGAAGATCTTTTTTGTACAGTTCTTCTGTGTATTCTTGCCACCTCTTCTTAATATCTTCTGCTTCTGTTAGGTCCATACCATTTCTGACCTATTTCGAGCCCATCTTTGCATGAAATATTCCCTTGGTATCTCTAATTTTCTTGAAGAGATCGCTAGTCTTTCCCATTCTGTTGTTTTCCTCTATTTCTTTGCAGTGATTGCTGAGGAAGGCTTTCGTATCTCTTCTTGCTATTCTTTGGAACACTGCATTCAGATGCTTATATCTTTCCTTTTCTCCTTTGCTTTTCGCTTCTCTTCTTTTCACAGCTATTTGTAGGGCCTCCCCAGACAGCCATTTTGCTTTTTTTGCATTTCTTTTCCATGGGGATGGTTTTGATCCCTGTCTCCTGTACAATGTCATGAACTTCAGTCCATAGTTCATCAGGCGCTCTATCTATCAGATCTAGTCCCTTAAATCTATTTCTCACTTCCACTGTATAATCATAAGGGATTTGATTTAGGTCATACCTGAATAGTCTAGTGGTTTTCCCTACTTTCTTCAATTTTGGGCATAGACACCTTCAAAACCAGGAAAGTATGGAATGTAAATTTGAATTTATTATGTTTAAGTTCTTATCACTTCTAACAAAATCATTTTAACTATCCTGTTATTTCTAGAAATTATTCATAAAATGACTTAAAAATATAAAACATAAATTAATAAAAAGGACTCATTGGCCCAGCTGGTTAAGTTGTGATGACTTTGTCCTGGAACACTGAAGATTATTGAGCTCTATTATGTTCTAATCTATATCAATAATTGAATGGATAAAGGAATGAATCTAGACTCAATTAATACAGATGTTGGGGGGGATCTTAAAAACATATAAAAGAAACTGTACAATGGAGAGATCAAACTGAAGGAAAAATAAATTTTAATGTTTAATTTCAGGCCTTGAGAAATAAGAGGAAAATGGCTATAGGTTGCAGTAACCTCTAAAGTCATTTTAGCTACAGAGAACCTTACAACTATTCCTGTCCTCATGATTATTATGGCAGATGGGATTCCATACCCACTTTAGTTACAAAGTTGGAGACAGAGTTTCATATATCTACAGGTGTGATATAGGAAAGAAGAGTTTACGAAAATAGTCTCATGACTGTAGAAAATCATACCTTTCAAACCCTAGGGCAACTGCTGGTGAGCGTACTCGGTTTCTCTAAGCCCCTTGTAACTCACTGCTTTGCAACGTGCAGCCTCACGCTTGATACAACACCTGTGCTTCACCTGCTGCCTCTGTCTGCTCGATCGATAGCTTCAGGCAACTGAATCTAAATAAGACATGCTTGAATTCCCTGGTGGTCTGGGGCCCGGGTTTAATCCTGGGTAGGGGATTCCCAAGGGGAATTCCAAGGGGCTTCCCAGGTAGCACTAGTGGTAAAGAACCCACCTGCCGATGCATGAGACATAGAGATGCAGGTTCGATCCCTGAATCCAGAAGATGGAGGGCATGGCAACCCACTGCAGTATTCTTTCCTGGAGAATCCCATGGACAGAGGAGCCTGGTGGGCTACAGTCCATAGGGTCTCAAAGAATTGGACACGAATGAAGTGACTTAGCATGTACGCATGCAGGGGAACTAAGATTCTGCAAGCTGCATGGCAAAAAGTAAGACATTATAGTAAATACAATAGCTTAAAATTTATGGTGTACATGTAAGGATATTTATGGCAGCTTTATTTGTATCACTGAAAACTTGGGGACAACTTTAATGGCCATAAGTCATTTTGGAAGGACTAAACACACCACCATATATTGGTATTCTGAAATATTACAGACCTCTAAAAAAATATCTATACTGGGAAAAAAAAAAGAATGTATATATTGGCATGCAGGGTTGTCCATGATAGATACTTTTGAGTAAAAAGAAGGACATTATGGAACAATTTAAGCTGAATTTAAAATTATTTTGTGGGGACAATTCCGTGCCCCTCCACTTCCATCAAGGAGTGCTTTTCTTGTTTGCTGGTTACTTTTTCATTTTATTAGGGCTTCCCTGGTGGCTCAGGTGGTAAAGCGTCTACCTGCAATGCCGGAGACCTGGGTTCGATCCGTGGGTCAGGAAGATCCCCTGGAGAAGGAAATAGCAACCCATTCCAGTACTCTTGCCTAGAAAATCCCATGGATGGAGGAGCCTGGTAGGCTACCGTCCACAGGGTTGCAAAGAGTCGGACATGACTGAGCGACTTTACTTACTTACTGACTGTAAGACATCTTTATGTAAACTCCCCAATAATGGAATCAAAGATAGATACACGTGACAACATATACAGGCCTGTGGCTCTTTCTCAGATATTTGCTTTTTTTTCAGAAATACATCCCTTCTTCCATGCTTTTTTAAAAAACCTCATTCACTCGTTCACCTATTCATTTGTTTCTGCAACAAGTGAGTGCCTCTATGTAAGAATATGAGCTCACATACCCACACGCACACAGGAATACCCGGGAGCTCAGAGGGTGCAGCAGGCCCATGCAGTCAGCCCTTCAGAGGAGCTCAGTGTACATCCTGCATGGACTTGGTGCAGACAAACCCTTCATGGAGGGGTGAAGGCTCATCTGTAAAGGGATCTAACAGCAGCTCCCCTGCTGGCCCAGCCCGGCAAGGCCAGGGAGCCGCCTTCCCCGAGGCCGCCAGGCAGAGACTTGGGAACATGAAACACATTCCAGCGGTTGGCATCTGGGCTCGCAGCTGCCAGACGCAGCCAGTGTGTGGCCGTGGGGCCGCAGGGCAGGGGCAGAGCAGGTCTGTGCAAAGTGGCCCGTGGGCCAGTTTGGTTCTGCAGCCTCATCCTGATTACTGAGAGCAACAGTTGTATCTAGAAAGTGTGCTTTGGGAGGTTGGCATCCGTGTGGGGTGGAGAGGAACTCTGGCACTGGAGTGGGGGTATGGGTGCGGGCAGTGCTCCCTGTACCTTTGTGCTCCCGACTCAGGCCAAAGGGAAACCCCAGAATTACCACCAAGCCACCCCAGTCCTGGCTTGGTGTCACCAATCAGCTAAAAGCAATTTTTGGAAGATGCTTTCATTTAGCACTTAGAAGTGCGTGCCTGTGCCCACTTTATGTGTGTGTAAATATAGGCATAATTTAAAGAATGAATTCTCCTCCCAATTTTCATCTTTGCACACAGATGGGGACTATTGGGAGGGGGGAGGTGATACTTATTAGGACTTCGAGGGATTGGTTTTCACGTGAAAAAGTTTCCTAAATGAGAAACTGCTGAAATTCTCTGGTAGCAACTTCTCAGAGACATTTACTGTGGATTCACTTTTTAAAATTGCAGTTCATTTGAAAGCAAGTATGGTTAAATTAACCAAAATCTAAATTTAAAAAAATTCCTCGATTCTTGCAGGCCTACTTCACATCATCAAACTAGGCCCCGCTGGAGGCCCCATTAAAATGGCAGCTCCCACTGAGAGAGAGACAAAAGCCCCCTCTCTGAATGGGGATGCTGAAACAGTGATGGATTCTCAGAACTGCTTTTTTTTTTTTTAATCCATTAAAAAAAAAAAGTTACCTCTGCATTGACTGTGAGAGAGTATTTATTTAGCTCTCCACACTGTGGGAAACAGAGGCGTTCTCCCTTATAAGGACACCCAGACCTTCTTGGAAGGGAAGGGAAATATGAATCCATGACATGGCTGAACAAATTCCTCCTCGCAACTGAATTCATGGAATGTTTCGGACGTGGACAGCTTAATTTTGGTGTGGTCTGGGGCAAATGAATATGACTCAAATCCTACCTCACACGGGAAGAAATGGGATGAAATGGGTGGGGTGACCACACTCAACTTCCCTCAGAATTCTAACAGTCGTCGCTGTTACATTTAAATGGGCGCCCTTCCACCCTCTAGCAAGAAAACTTTTATGAAGGAATAGAGAAATAAAGAACTAAAAAGACATCTAAAAAGCTAACTGAGTACTGTTCAGCATCTGTGGTATTTTAGGCTACGGGAATGATTCGTAAGTTTTTACTCAACAAAATTAAGACTCCTAGAGGGTGTTCCAGCACCTTTGCATTTGGTGACGTGGATAAATATAATAAACACAATGATTGCTTCTCCAGTGTTTCTCGTGAAGCCCCCGGAACAGTTATTTCAACCACAAAGGCTTAGAGACTCGCAGGAAGTATCACCCTCTTCTTCCAGAAGATGGACAAGGCTTTCCCCTTAATACCTAACAGACACTTTGTTCTTTCAGAGAGCTCAGGTCTTCAGCAGTCAAGGACAATTATCCTGACTATTAAAATGAACCTTGATGTCATTCTCTCCAGGATTACCTTTCTTTACTTTTGCAAAGAGGGAGTAGAATTGTTACCACAGAAGGGGGTAGGTTTTGGAAGGGAAAACTCCTGTAAATATTGAATATATATTTTGTAGTTAGGAACCCACTTGTGGGTTATTCACACACATTAACGTCTTTAGTTGGGCTTCCTTGGTGGCACCGATGGTATAGAATCCACTTGTAATGCGGAAGACTCAGGGTCAATTCCTGGGTTGGGAAGATCTCTTGGAGAAGGGCATGGTTACCCTTGCTACTTGCTAGTGGCTCCAGGAGAGAATTCCTTGGACAGAGGAGCTTGGCGGGCTGCAGTCCATGGGGTCACAAAAGGTCAGACACAACTGAATGACTAACACTTTCACTTTAACACCTCTTTAGTTGCCTTGTATTTATAGAAGGTAGCAGTGAGAAAGATTACTTCTCAGTGATCAATAATAGAAATCATTTTTATTTGGCTTTGAAATGCATCATACACTTATTTCTGCAAATTTTTGCATGTAATTATGTTCAGCTTCAGTTAAAGTTAGATTTGTTGTTGTCGAGTTGCTAAGTCATGTCTGACTTTTTTGAGACCCCATGCCCTATAGCCCGCCAGGCTGCTTTCTGTCCATGGGATTTCCCAGGCAAGAATACTGGAGTGGGTTGCCATTTCCTTCTCCAGGGGATCTTCTTGACCCAGGAATCAAACCCGCTTCTCGTGCCTTTACCTGTAGAATTCTTTCTGCTGAGCCCCTGTAGGTTGATGTAATTTTCAGATAAGCGCAGTAGCACTGAGAGGCCATGAAATGCAGTCAGAGCCAGCTGACACCACCACCAATCTACGGGACTGTCTCTTTAGTGGGGAGGGGTGTGCGTGCAAGCTAGGACAATGTCCCCATTCTAGATCACGCCTCTCAGAACACGTGTGTCTTTCCGTATGTATCTGTAGTACATTATTTCTCTGTCAGAAGAGTATTTTGGTATTTTGGTTAAGAATCAATAGGAGTGATATGTCATTTAATATCTGATAGAAGCCTCTGAAAAAAGTATCAGTAAGAGATACACATTTATGCCTTCCTTTTTCATTACAAAAATTACAGGTCTTTGGAAATAGAAGAAACATCCTTGAGAATGGATTTTCAAATGCTTTTTCCTCCTACTAATGAACCTTTTTAAAAATAAAATAAAAAATACAAGCCTACATGCAATTCTAATATGTAAAATAATACTAGGGCAGGCATATTATTGAACTGAGGAAGCATTTAGGGTTCCAGGAACTTGTTTTGAAAATCACTGGGTTAACATGATTTTTAAACTTCCTGAACAAGAAGCTGTACGAATCATCTGAGACTGCAAGGGGACAGTAAAAACAGATATCCTAAGATACCAGGGAAATGGATCATTCTACTAGAAGAACACCTACTTGATATACAGATGAAGATATACAGATGAAGAATGGTGGTTTGTAGCAAGTAGTTCAAGGTTACACAGCTACTTCGTGATGAATTCAGGACCCAAATTCAATTATTTTCCCCCCTACTTGAAGCTGCTATATGATGCTGTCTCTGAAGTCTGGAATGCCTTTGAAATCAGGCTGTAGGATGCTCTAATCAATGTTAATGATGTAAAGCTTTTAGAACTTGATGAAAATTTTTATAGCGAACAGCAACTTTCTACGTTGTTCTGTGCTGCCATAAAACTGATCACAATTCTCAGGGATATTTTTATGTGGATAATAACCATTCCTTATATTTATTCAGTTTGATATGCATGGTTTAAACACCATCGTTTGCATTCTGGAGTTGGACATAGGACATGACACCCCTGACCAGTAAATCCCTTGAATGACTGCATTTTCCCCCCTCTGTGCATGTCTCCTTCTCACCCATTGTCTGTCTTCTTTTCATGCCTGTCAGGCGGTGGCCATGACTGTGCACTTATAAAGGTCAGTGACCCAGCAGAGAGGGCAGGCCCTGCAGAAGGCGTGTTGATGAAGCATTTCAATGCACACTGAATGTGTTAGCTCTCTGGCTTACTCCCGGGGCAGGCTACCATTGTTTCCTGTGTGGCATGGCACCCACCCGGAACTCTCATGGTATGGGCCATTCCAACCAGGAATCTATAAACCACATCCTACAAAATAAACACTCCACATTTCCCAGCACACTAAATTCTTTTACCTGGCTCTCTTTCCCTTAATTTGCCCAGTATACCCAATAAAACTATTTAAAACAGAGGTTTCCCTTATTTACATAAACGGTCGGTCATGAAGCTGTTTCCAAGGCACTATTTGTAAAATCACATCTTTCAGGCTGAAGAATTTTAGAAGGCTGAGGTCCTAAATCTCTATTATAGACACTGAATTATTCAAAAGCAGACATGGTACTTCATTTGAAATTGTCACAAGGAAGGCAAACGTGTTTCTTTGGCACGTCTACCTTTTAGTAAAGCAATGATGATGATCTAGAAGTGGAAGCCAGTGATTCAAAAATGAACGCTTCATCCCCAAATTGTAAGCAGTCTTTGCTGTGTGTGTAGAAGGCAGCTATCATTTCGGTGAAATCAAATGAATAAGTTACCTGTATATGTTCTGGTTCTAATCATGGTGGAGTAGCTTCTGTCAGACTGTCCTTCCTACAGATAGCAATTATAAACTCTGGTTAAAATATTAAAAGACAGCTATTTAAACATATTGGTCAGATACCAAAGTAGGCAGAAACTGCAGGGAATTTGATCCTTGAAATAAGAAACCACACTGGATAAGATCCATATGTTTACCCCAGTGTTCATCACACCACTATTTAGAACAGTCAGGACACGGAAGCAACCTGAATGTCCATTGACAGATGAACGGATAAAGAAGTTGTGGTACATGTATGCAATGAAATAAAAAGGAATGAATTTGAGTCAGTTCTAGTGAGGTGGATGAAACTAGAGCCTGTTATACAGACACTAGAACCTGTTATACAGACTGAAGTAAGTCAGAAAGAGAAAAACAAAATACCGTATATTAACACATATATATAGAATGAGGAAAATGGTACTGATGAACGTATTTGCAGGGCAGGAATTGAGGCTCAGACATAGAGAACAGACTTACGAACACAGTAGGGAAAGGAGAGGGTGGGACAAATTGAGAGAATAACATTGAAATATATACATTACCATATGCAAAATAGATGGCTAATGGGAAGATGTTATATAGAGCAGGCAGCTCAGCCTAGGATGCTGTGATAACCTAGAGTGGGGTGGGGGGTGGGAGGGAAGTTCAAGAGGGAGGGGACGTGTGTATATCTATGACTGATTCATGCTGATGAATGGTATGGCAGAAAGCAATACAACATCATAAAGCAATTAACCTCCAATTAAAAGCAAATTTTTTTAAAATGAAAAAAGAGATATAAAGAAAGATCCATATGTTTATCAATATGCTTATGGATTTTCCTGAGCGTACTCTAGGGTCCACCTATTACAGGACACCTGTAACTCAAGCAGAAAGCCGCACCATCTGAATTGGCCTGAGAATTCAGAGAATGGAATTTGGGTTTATTACAGTGACTGGAAATCGAGGGGTAAAAACCCCTAAAAGTGATACTGCAGAGGAATTAGGACAACCACAGCTGGAGGACTGAAAGAACAGAACAGAGATTTTAGCTCCTGTTCACTATGTGGAGACAGAGTCAAGATTCTGAGTCCTGCCAAGTATGGTAACTTTTCAAGATTTTGACTTAAACTCTAGAAAAGTTACACCCTGGGTACAAAGACTAGACATTGAGGTATTTGCCCTAAGACTAATCACAAAATGAAAATGGACCCTGTCAAAGCATCAAACCAAGCCTCTACACTTTCAAGGTGATCAGTCAGTAATTTAACTGGCAGATAGAACAAAATTAAATACTGTTCACAGGAAAATAACAGAACCTATAATGTATCTTCTACAATGTTCAATATAAAATTTAAAAATTACTAGACATATGAAGAAACCAGGAAAATGTGACCATACAGTAAATGACCTGAGATGTCCAAGATGTTACAAAGACTTTAATGCAGCTATAATATAATATTTATTTAAGGGGTAAAGAATAAGATAATTATAGTAAGCAGACAGATGGAGAATTACAGCAAAGAAATGGAAACTGCAAAAAATGAGCCAAATGGACATTTTAGAACTGAAAATTATAATGTTTAAAATAAAACTCACCAGCTAGTCTTAAGAGCAGTATAAAGGGTCAGAAAACTTGAATGCATCCATACCAACTATCCAAAGTAAAGAATAGGGAGGAAAACAGTTTTTTAAGTATGTGAAAAGAACTTCAGGGTCCTGTGGGAAAATACCAAACAGTGTAACATATATGGAATAGGCTTCTCAGGAGAAGAGGAGAGAAAAAAATGAAAGAGAAAAAACAATTGAAAAAATAATAAAAGAAAAATTCCCAAATTTGATGGAAAACATCAAATTACAGATCCAAGTAGATTAGCAAACCCCATACAAAGTATGAAGAAACCACATCTAGACACAGGTTAGCCAAATTTCTGAAAACCAATGATAAAGAGAAAATCCTGAAAAGTTCTCAGGAGGAAAGGACATCACATAAGGGGACAATGATACAGATAATAAGTGACTTTTCAACAGAAACAGTGGAGACAGAGGCCATAGAACAATATCACTGAAGTGCTAAATAATAAATTCAATCCATCCAGAATTCTACACCCAGCAAAAGTATCCTTCAAAAATGAAGGTAAAGGTTGATTTGCTAAAGATGGGTTAAAAGAAACTTTACAGGCTGAAAGGAAATGATAGCAGATACAAATTGATATCAATAGAAGTATAAAAGCACAAAAAGAGTTACCAAAGAAATGAGTCACTAGGGATGTAATGTACAACATGATAAATAGAATTAACACTGCTATACATTATATATTATATATGAAAGTCGTTAAGAGAGTAAATCCTAAGAGTTCTTATAACAAGGGGAAATTGTTTTCTAATTCTTTAATTTTTGTACATTTATGAGATGATGTTCACTAAACTTATTGTGGTAATACTTTCATGATGTATGTAAGTCAAGTCATTATGCTGAACACTTTAAACTTATACAGTGATGCATGCCAATTATATCTCATTAAAATTTCAAAACAAATCACTAAAGCAAAATTTATAATGTATTTTGGTATTTGTAACATAGTGATATACAATATGGGCATTAATGGAATTTAACTGTTGCTGTATTTTTAAATTTTACATGAAGGGGTAAAATATCCAATTTGAGTAGGCTGTGGTAAGTTAAGAATGCATTTTATAAAACTTGACAAATCACTTAAGTAATACAAAAAGGTACAGTTAAATCCATGGAGAAATTAAAGTTAATATTTTAAAAATATTATAAATCCAAAATAACGCAGGGAGGGAGAAACAAAAGAAAAAGATAGGAAAAATAGAAAACAAATAATAAAACAGTAAACCTAAATTCAACTGTATCAGTATTAAATAAGCTAAACACTAATTAAAAGATAGATCCTGCCAAATAGCATAAAAGGCCAGATTCTACCATATGCAGTCTTTAAGAGGTGCACTTTAAATACAAAGAGACAGCTTAAAAATAAAAAGTTATGTCATGCAGACTGTGAGCATAAGAAAGAAGATGTGGCTGTGTTACCCCAAGACGAACGGGACTTCACACAAAGGAGCACTGCTAGAACTTAAGGCATTGCATATGGATAGATGACCAAGTCAACAGAAAGACACACTAATCAACTATAAACACATATATAATTAATAACAGAGCTTCAAAAGATATGAAGAAAAATGGACAGAGCAAAAAGAGAAAGAAATATCCAGTCATAGTTAGAGACTTTGATATTAATTCCCCAGTACTTGATAGACCAACTAGATGAAAAATCAAGAGCACAGGAGATTTGAACATTACCAACCACCTTGACCTATTTGACATGTATAGAATGTTTTTACCTACACTTTCAGAATACATATTCTTTTCAAGTTCACATAGAGTATTCACCAAGATAAACCATATGCTGGGTCATAAAATAAGTCTCAAATTTCAAAGGAAATTTTACAAAGTTATTTTCTTACATAGTAGAGTTAAATTAGAAATTAATACTATATCTTGAAGACTGCTAAATGAACTGTGGGTCAAAGAAGAAAACACAGGGGAAATTAGAAACTACTTCAAAATGAATGACAATGAACATACAACATATTAAAATTTGTGGAATGTAGCTAAATCAGTTCTGAGAGTGAATAAACCTTAAATGATTATGTTTTAATAAAGAAAGATATTACATCAATGATGTAAGTTTTTATTTTAAATGGCTATAGAAAAGAATAATTAATAAAAGGAAGGAAATAAAAATGATAAGAGCAGAAATCAATACGATAGAATACAATGTGTGAAATTACCAAAAATTGCTTTTTTGAAAAGATTTAATACAATGTATAAACTCCTAGCAAGGATGATTAAGAAAAAAAGAGAAGCACAAATGATAAATATCAGGAATAAAACAGAGATGATACTACAGATCCTACAGACATTAAAATGATAATAGAAGAAAATAAGAGAATATTATGCCTTTAGGTCAACAGATAGCATTCAGCAAATACATACTCAGTGAATGAGCTCACAGTTCCTATGTCACACCAGACACAGAAAGTGAGATGAATTTTATGTTTGAACCTAAAAGCTAAAACTCAGTAGTTTCTAGAAGAAAGCATAGGAGGATATCTTTGAGACCATGGACTGGCAAAGATTTCTTATGAGGAGACAAAAACACTAAACATAAAAGGAAAATTTGTAAATTGGGACTTTATAAAAATTTTAAGACTTCTGTTTATCTAAAGGCTCCATTAGTAAAATAAAATGATAAGCCACAGACCACTAGAAAATATAATATCCATATTTGAGAAAGGACTTACATACAGAATACATAGAGTCCTACAAATCAACAGTTAAAAACAAACAAGAATTTTTAAAATGGATGGAATGCTTGAACAGATACTTCAGAAAAGAAATGTACAAGAATAAAAGCTCAAACATCACTAGCTGTCAGAAAATTGCAGATTAAAATCATAATGACATTTTGGTTCATACCAAATGGTGAGACTCACCAATTGGTGAGACTGGAAGTGTAAAAATTCCATACAGTGTTATTGGCAAAACAGTACCACCTATATGGTAACTTCTTATGTATTTAACTATGCCATCGTTTAGCAATTCTACTTGTAGATACTTGCTCAAATGAAAAAAAAATTATGTCCATAAAAAGTTGTATATGAGAATATTTATGAGATTTGGGATTTACTGGACGTGAATATAAGGGAATCGTCTGAGGTGATATGGTGGTGGTGGTTTGTTTTATTTTTTTTGTGGTGGTGGTCTAGTCACTAAGTCGTGTCCAACTCTTGTGACCCCATGCACTGTTGCCTGCCAGGCTCCTCTGTCCATAGCATTTTCTAGGCAAGAATACGGAGTGGGTGCCATTCTCTCCTCCACTGAGGTGATATAAATAATCTCAATTACATTTACCAAAACTCACTGAATTGTACACTTTAGATATGTGAGCTTCATTCTATATGAGTTTTGCTTCATTTTTTTTTTTTTTAAAGCCAACAACATTGTTAAGATGTCAGATCTACCCAGTTTATCAATACAACCCCAGTGAAAGTTCCAGGAAGTTATTCCATGGATACTGAGAAGCTGATACTAAAGTTTATGTGGAAAGGCAAAAGACCCAGAATAGCCAACACAATACTGAAGAAGGGAAGATAGGAGAACAGATGTGTCCTGACTTCAAAATTTACCTTAAAGCACAATTAAAGGAAGCAAATGGCAACCCACTCCAGCATTCTTGCCTGGAGAATTCCATGGACAAAGGAGCCTGGTGGACTGCAGTCCGTAGGGCTGCAAAGAGTCAGACGTGACTGAGTGACTATCACTCACTCACTCACAGTTATCAAGACGGTGCAGTACTGGCAACAAAACAAACCAGTGTAATGGAACACACAGCCCAGAAGTAGACCACATGTGTGTGCCAAGTCACTTCAGATTCTTTGCAGCCTTATGGACTGCAGCCCACCAGGCTCCTCAGTCCGTGTGATTTCCCAGGCAAGAATACTGGAGTGGGTTGCCATGCCCTCCCCAGGGGATCTTGCTGAGCCAAGGATCGAACCTGCATCTCCTGCGTTGCAGGTGGATATTTTACCCTTGAGCCACCAGGGAAGCCCAGACCATGTGTCTACAGAGTTAAGTGATCTTTCACAAAGGAATAAAAGCAACACAATAGAAAAAAGACAGTCCCTCCAACTAATGATACTAGAACAACTGGACATCGATATGCAAAAACATGAATCTAGACAGAGACTTCATACCCTTTACAGAATTAACTCAGAATGGATCATAGACCTAAGGGTAAAATGCAAACTAAAAAAATGCTAGAAAATAATATAGGAGAAAACTTGGATGACCTTGGATAAGGCGATGACTTTTTACATTGAAAGCATGATGTGTTAAAAAGTGATATGTTGGACTTCATTAAAGCTAAAAACTTGTGTTCTGTGAAATATAATGTTAGGAGAATAAGAAAATCAGTCATAGACTGGGAGAAAATACTTGGAAAAGATAGTTCTGATAAAGGACGGTTATCCTAAATATACAAAGAACTCTTAAAACTCTGTAAGAAAGCAACCTGATTATAAAACAGGCCAAGACCTTAGCAGACACCTCACCAAAGAAGAGATATAGATGCAAATAAGCATATGGAAAGATGCTGCACATCATACAATATCATGGATGAGCTGTGTGTATGCTCAGTTGATCAGTCACGTCCAACTCTTTGTGACCCCACGGACTGTAGCCCGCAAGGCTCCTCTGTCCACAGCACTCTCCAGTCAAGAAAACTAAAGTGGGTTGCCATGCCCTCCTCCAGGGGACCTTCTTGACCCAGGGGTTGAACCCATGTCTCCTGCATTGCAGGTGGATCCTTTACCACTGAGTCACCAGGAAAGCCCATGGAGCAACAGAAACTCTAATTTATTGCTGGTGGGGATGCACAGTGTTACAGCAACTTCGGAAGACAGTCTGGTGCTTTCTTACAGGATTAACTTACTCTGACCATACAATCCAGTATCCAGACTGGATAGATATTTACCCAAAAGAGTTGAAAGCTTATGTCCCCCCCCGCCCAAAAAAAAAACGTGCACACAGATGTTTCTAGCAGCTTTATGAATAATGGCCAAAACTTGAAGCAATCAAGGTGTTTTTCAGTAGGTGAATGGATAAATAAACTATGATACCCATTCAGCACAAAAAATAGGGGCTGGGGGCTATCAAACCAAGAAATGACACAGAGGAAACTTAAATGCATATTACTAAGCAAAAGAAGTCAGTCTGAAATGGATACAAATGGTATGATTCCAACTATATGATATTCAAGGAAAGGGAAAAATTATGGAGACAGGAAAATGATTAGTGATTGCCAGGGGCTGGAGAGGGAGGTGAATTGGTGGAGCACGGAGGATTTGCAGAGTAGTGAAAATACCCTGGGCTTCCCAGGTGTCTCGGTGGTGGAGAATCTGCCTGCCAGTGCAGGAGCCGCCGGAAATGTGGGTTCAGTCCCTGGTCTGGGAAGATTCGCCTGGAGAAGGAAATGGCAACCTGTTCCAGTGTTCTTGCTGGGATAATCCCATGGACAAAGGAGCAGGAAAATACTCTGGATGTTACTATCAATATAATGATGGACATGTCATTTTGCATGTGTCCAAATTCATGTAACAAATAACACCAGAGAGAACCCTAATGTAAACCATAGACGCTGGGTGATTATAACGTGTCAGTGTAGGTTGATCCATTGTAACAAACATGCTGCTGTGGTGGGGAATACTGATAATGGGGGAGCAGTGAGGGGAGAGGAATATGAGAGATCTCTGTACCTTTCCCTCAATTTTGCTTTGAACTTAAAACTGCTCTATTAAAAGTCTTAAAAAAAAAAAAAAAAGCCAAGAAATCAACCAATCCCATGCTTACCTTCTCCAGGGGATCTTCCCAACCCAGGGATCAAACCCAGGTCTCCTTCATCACAGGCAGATTCTTTACCAGCTGAGCCACCAGGGAACCCCAAGAATGCTGGAGTGGGTAGCCTATCCCTTCTCCAGGGGATCTTGCCAAACCAGGAATTAAACTAGAGTCTCCTGCATTGCAGGCAGATTTTTTACCACTGAGCTACCAGGGAAGCCCTTAAAACTGCTCTAAAAAGTCTTTAAAAAGAAAGTAAAAAATCCAACCAGTCTCATGCTCATCGCTTTCCCCTCTAAAATAAAGCAATTGCACAAAATAATGTTAGAAAAATGTTGAAAGTATCCTTAAATAGTGGCCCTGAAGCCTCGGCATATTCTCTGTTCATCACTCCTATTTGCTTGTTCTGTGAAAGTTAGCTGCTGCCACTGCTAAGTAGCTTCAGTCGTGTCCGACTCTGTGCGACCTCTTAGACGGCAGCCCACCAGGCTCCCCCATCCCTGAGATTCTCCAGGCAAGAACACTGGAGTGGGTTGCCATTTCCTTCTCCAGTGCATGAAAGTGAAAAGTGAAAGTGAAGTCGCTCAGTTGTGTCTGACTCTTTGTGACCCCATGGACTACAGCCTACCAGGCTGCTCTGTCCATGGGATTTTCCAGGCAAGAGTACTGGAGTGAGGTGCCATTGCCTTCTCCACTGTGAAAGTTAGACTGGTTCCTAATTCATGTAAAGAGTTAAAAAGAAAAAGCTAAACTAATAATTGGTACATTATGTAACTTCTTAGTTATTATTGTAAATATTATATACTTAAGTATATATTGTAAGTATTATATACTTCTTATTGTGTAACTTCTTAGAGGCTTTTAAGGACAACTTGACAGGGCCTATCAAACCTTGAATAGACTATCTTTGACTCAGAAATCCCTTTTGTAGAAACCTGCCCCTACTAATAATCATACTAAGTGGATAAATATAAGTGGGCTACGATTTCACTATAGCATGGTTTGGAATAGGAGCAAATTGGAGACACTTTACATGTCTATCGGTAGGGGAATGGTTACATAATTAAGGCACATCTACATTAACAAATATTGTGCAGCTGTTGAAAGTATAAAATTACGTGTCTCTGAGATAGTTGTGTGTGAAAGAAGCAGGCTACAGAACAATATGATCCCAGTTCTGTAAAAATAACTCCCTCCCTTCTCTCTCGGTTTCTCTCCTTCCTTTTTTTTTTTTTTGTAAATGCATAGAAAACGCCCTGATGGATACACATCAAACTATTATCAGTGGTTACCACCTGGAGAGAGGTGGGTGGAGAGACGGCAAGTGAGAACTTTCATCTTTTTAAAGCGAGAAAATGCAGAAAGGAAAACAGTCAAGGAAGACAAAATGATATTAGGTTAGCCATTAAACAAAGTCAAGGGCTATTGATAATGTTCTAAGCCATACCCTTTGAGCTGTTTTGCAGATACTGAAACCCCCACCAGGTGGAAGAAGTTACTACCACATGTAAAATAGCGGGAGGCAGGGAGCTCAGCTAAGTGCTCTGTGATGACCTAGGGGGTGGAATGGGGGTTGACGGGTGGAAGGGAGGCTCCAGAGGAAGGGGATATTTGTATGCTGCTGCTGCTGCTAAGTTGCTTCAGTCGTGTCCAACTCTTAGCGACCCCATGGACTGCAGCCCACCAGGCTGCTCCGTCCATGGGACTCTCCAGGCAAGAACACTGGAGTGGGTTGCCATTTTCCTTCTCCAATGCATGAAAATGGAAAGTGAAAGTGAAGTCGCTCAGTCGTGTCCGACTCTTAGCGACCCCATGGACTGCAGCCCACCAGGCTCCTCCATCCATGGGATTTTCCAGGCAACAGTACTGGAGTGGGGTGCCATTGCCTTCTCCAGATTCTAATTCTCTCTGTTGTACAACAGAAAGTAACACAATATTGTAAAGCAATTATACTCCAATTAAAAAATAAACTTTGTACAAGCCTTTCGGTGTATGTGTTTAGTGTCTGAGTTGTGCCAACTCTTTGTGACTCTTTGGACTGTAGCATGCCTAGTTTCCTCTGTCCATGGGGTTTTTCAGGCAAGAATACTGGAGTGGGTTGCCATTTCTTCCTCCAGGGAATCTTCCTGACCCAGAAATCGAACCTGTGTCTCCTGGGTCTCCTGCATTGCAAGCAGAATTTTTACCCATTAAGCCATCAGGGAAGCCCATACTGTTTAATTTTTTTCTCAATGAACGTATTGTTTTGTAATTAAAAATGTTTTTTCAGTTTTCTTGAGATGAAATTGGCACATACCATTGTACTAGTTAGATGGTTGGATGGCATCACTGACTCAATGGACATGAGTTTGAGCAAACTCTGGGAGACGGGGAAGCCACTGAACTGAACTGTACAACATAATGATTTGATATATGTTTGTACTGCAAAATGACCACAACAGTAAGTTTAGTTAACATCTACCACCTCCTATAGTTGCAAATTGTTCTCCTTGTGATGAGAACTTTTACAATTACTCTTTTAGCAACGTTCAAGTATACAATAGCATATTACTAAGTATAGTCACCATGCTCTACCTTACATCCCAAGGACTTACTTATTTCATAACTAAAAGTTTGTACCTTTTGACCCCCCCACCCATTTCTACTGTGTGGATCATGACAAACTGTGGAAAATCCTTAAGAGATGAGAATACCAGACTGTCCTCCTGAGAAATCTATATGCAGGTCAAGAAGAAACAGTTAGAACTGGACATGGAACAACGGACTGGTTCCAAATTGGGAAAGGAGTACGTCAAGGATGTATATTGTCATCCTGCTTATTTAACTTATATGCAGAGTACATAATGCGAAATGCTGGGCTGGATAAAGCACAAGCTGGAATCAAAATTGCTGGGAGAAATGTCAAAACCTCAGATACGCAGATGATACCACCCTTATGGCAGAAAGTGAGGAAGAACTAAAGAGCCTCTTGATGAAAGTGAAAGAGGAGAGTGAAAAGCTGACTTAAAACTCAGCATTCAGAAAACTAAGATCATGGCGTCTGGTCCCATCACTTCATGGCAGATAGATGGGGAAACAATAGAAACAGTGGCAGACTTTATTTTCTTGGGCTCCAAAATCAGTGCAGATGGTGACTGCAGCCATGAAATTAAAAGACACTTGTTCTTTGGAAGAAAAACTATGACCAACCTAGACAGCATATTAAAAACAGCAGAGACATTACTTTGCCAACAAAGGTCCATCTAGTCAAAGCTATGGTTTTTCCAGTAGTCCTGTATAGATGTGAGAGTTGGACCATAAAGCAAGCTGAGCACCGAATAATTGATGCTTTTGAACTGTGGTGTTGGAGAAGACTCTTGAGAGTCCCATGGACTTCAAGGAGATTAAACCAGTCCATCCTAAAGGAAATCAGTCCTAAATATTCATTGGAAGGACTGATGCTGAAGCTGAAGCTCTAATACTTTGGCCACCTGATGAAAAGAACTGACTCTTTAGAAAAGACCCTGATGCTGGGAAAGATTGAAGGCAGGAGGAGAAGGGAACAACAGAGGATGAGATGGTTGGATGGCATCACTGACTCAATGGTCGTAAGTTTGAGTAAGCTCCAGGAGTTGTTAGACAGGCAGTGCGTGGGGTTGCAAAGAGTTGGACACCACTGAGCGACTGAACTGACTGACCCATTTCTATCTCCCCACCCTACCCCTACCTCACCTCTGATTGTTTCAAGAAAGAAAGGAAGAGGAGAAAAGAAAGGCAAAAGGAAAGGAAGAAAAGGAAAAAAGGAGAGGAGGAAATGAAGAAGGAAGAGAAGGACAGAGGGAGAAAACAGGTGTCTGCACTGCAGAGGCAGAAACCACGTAATCAATGTTCAGAATTGGTCAGGACTTACTTGGAAGTTGGTAAATAACCCACCTGCCAATGCAGGAGATGGAAGAGACAGGAGTTTGATCCCTGGTTGGAAAGATACCCTAGAAGAGGGCATGGCAACCCACTCCAGTATTCTTGCCTGGAAAATCCCATGGACAGAGGAGCCTGCCGTGGTACAGCCCATGGGGCAGCAGAAAGTCAGACACGACTGAGTACGCACACATAGACATATTTGGAAGAATGATTCCTTCTAGTGCACTCTCTGAGTTCAGGTAGGGCCAGATTTGACACCCGAGACGATTATTTTTTACTTTTAAAGACAGAGCAGAAGATTCCTCAACTTCACTTGATTGAGAATGGACTGATGTTGAAGCTGAAACTCCAATGCTTTGGCCACATGATGCGAAGAGCTGACTCATTTGAAAAGACCCTGGTGCTGGGAAAGATTGAGGGCAGGAGGAGAAGGGGACAACAGAGGATGGGATGGTTGGATGGCATCACCGACTCAACGGACATGAGTTTGGGTGAACTCCGCGAGTTGGTGATGGACAAGGAGGCCTGGCGTGCTGCAGTTCATGGGGTCGCAAAGAGTCAGACACAATTGAGCGACTGAACTGAACGTGCTTCCCAGGTGGCTCAGTAGGAAAGAACCCGCCTGCCATTGCGGGAGACTCTAGAGACTCTGGTTCAATCCCTGAGTCACGAAGATCCTCTGAAGGAGGAAATGGCAACCCACTCCAGTATTCTTGCCTGGAGAATCCCATGGACAGAGGAGCCTTGTGGACTTCAGTCTGCAGGATTGCAAAGAGTTGGACATGACTGAAGCAACTGAGCATGCACGCATATCCCTAATGTAGAAACTGAACAGCTGATCATCGAATACTAACACACACGTTTTTAGCTTTCAATCACCCAACTTGAAGTTAAGAGAGGAGCAGTGGCTTGGATGGGGGATGCCCTTCTACACTCCTATTTCTATGATTCTGTTTTTAGAGCCCATCACTGTGAAGTTTAAGAACATGAAGAACAAGAGGTCTGTTCCCAGGCTGTACCTCCACGGCCTGGGAATCATATAGAACTCGAAGCTCAGCTCTGTCACCTACCAGCTTCTGGGCAATGTAATTAACCTTCCTGAGCCTCAGTTTCTTTCTTTGGAAATGGTTGTAATCATCCTACCTTGCAGGCCTGTTGTAAGGACTGTTTTAAGAATAGATGAAACCTGAAGAATTGATTAAAAACCTTGTTCCTAGCAGGTGCTCCATCATGATCGTATTTAATCCGACCTCCTAAAATAACCCAGAAAGCTAGTGGAGCCCAGTGGAGATAAGAACACCTATTGCTTTACTTCTAGGTCAGGCCTCTTTACATTACAAAAGGCTTTTTGTGAGTCTTTTAACACAATAACTTTGGGTCTATTAAGACTTTACCTGACTTTGCAATGCTGCTGCCTCCTCCCTTGTTGAGATCTACTTTGTAGCTCAGGAGAGACTTGTAGGCACAAATTCCAGGATGTGAAGGGTTATTCCCCACGTGAAGATTGTGGGCAGTTTATTCCTTCATCCTCAACTGGAAAGGGTCACGCTAGAGGAAATGGGATTACATTTCACCAGGAAGGAATTAGATTAGAGGGGAAGAAGAACTTCCTGACTGATGATTTCCTTCCCTGCAGTCTTTAAAAATAGAATAGTTCCCCATTTGTCAGTGTTTAAGATGCAGGAAGTTAGAATAGATAGCTTCTCGAGATCTTTTTCAATGTTAGCATTACTGCTGTCACAGGGCTGTATTGCTAAGAGGAATGTACAAATACGAATTGACGACAACTTAGAGGGATGTTCCCCCCCCACCAAAATAGGAAATGCTTACTCAAAAGGCTTCCCTTTGTCTCTCAAAAGGCTTAGAAAACTATACAAAACTGCTTTAGCAAGCTAAATTAATAATTCAGGGAAAATCACTGAAAGAGATCTAGGAAACTATTTTATGATATTTACATTTATATATAGCACATTAAAATTTGTCACTATAGGTATTATTATTTCTGTATTATTAGATACTTGAATCAAACCTAAAAGGGCTGGAACTGGGTCTGAGATCTAACTCGTTGGACTGGGTGGTCTTGGGTGTAATTCGACGTCAACATGTGGGCAAATAAGAATGAACGTAAAGTAATACTGACATCTAGTGGATATCTTGTGTTACTGCCACTATTTTAGGTAGAGCTTAAACTCAAAGAGCTAACTTTATTATTTTTTTTTCAGTTTAATGCTATTTTTTATTTGTCATAAAAATATAAACTGGACAGCTTTTTGGATCTTTTAAAAATCGAGATTAATATTTTTGTATGAGTAACTGAGTCATTTATATCTTTAAATTTATATCAACATAAAGAATTCAGACTGTCCTTTTAGAAAATCAAATGCCTCTTAAAGCTTTAAAATCAAGAGGTTTCTTATCTCACTTTGGCTAATAATATAGAAAAAGAAATATAAAAATATGGAACGCTACACGAATTTGCGTGTCATCCTTGTGCAGGGGCCATGCTAACCTTCTCTGTATCGTTCCAATTTTAGTATATGTATATGTGCTGCCAAGCAAGCACAGAGCTAACTTTAGTATTCTACAAATCAGAGAGGACAAACCTAAAAGCCCTTTCTCCTTATTTTAAGAGTATATATATATATATATATATATAAGTTTGCAAACATTTGTTACTACTTAAAATTATCATTTTATGTTTTCTAATTTAATTTTACTGTGGTAATGGAACATGATCTATGTGACCATTTGGAATTTATTGAGACTCGAAAGCTAACTAAACTGTGCTAGCTTTTTGTCTTTGTTTTATGTGCATTTCTAAAGAACATATACTCTCTATTTTTGTTCGTTTGTTTCGCTTTGCTTTTTGCAGGATTCTGTATATACCTGCGAAGTCTAAATCCTGACTTGTTTGTTCGAGTTACTCAATTTATCATATTCTGATACAGATTAGATAAAATCTTCCTCCATGACTGTGGTTTGTCAATACCATATTACATTTTAATGAGTTTTTTGCTTTTTGTATATACTTTAAATGCACACAAGTTCATGGCTGTTGAATCTTCTTAGTGAAATGTTCTTTTTAATTGTGCATTTCTCTTTTTATCCACATTGTTGTCTTTTGCCTTAAATTCTGTTTTATCTAACATTAATATTGCTATAATCACTTAGGAAAAAATTTGCTTGTATTTTTAAAATCTCTTTTAATGTCTCTAACCTTTTAGTGTCCTTTCGTTTGAAGTATGTCTCTCATAAACCATATATGGCTAACTTAAAAAAAAACTGAGGGTCTTTGTATTTTAATAGTGAGTTCATTCTCTTTACATATATTGTGATGGTTGATCTATTTAATCTTACTTCCAGTACATAATTTACAGTTATTTATTGTTTATTTTTTATAGTTTCTTTTTCCTTAAGATCTATTGGATTGATTGTTTTTTTTAGTTTTTTGAATGTTGAGTTTTTTAAAAATTTTATTTATTTATTTTAATTGGAGGCTAATTACTTTACAATATTGTAGTGGTTTTTGCCAAACATCGACATGAATCAGCCATGGGTGTACATGTGTTCCCCATCCTGGACCCCCCTCCCACTTCCTTCCCATCCCATCCCCTGGGGTCATCCCAGTGCACCAGCCCTGAGCACCCTGTCTCATGCATCGAACCTGGACTGGTGATCCACTTCACATATGATAATATACATGTTTCAACGCTACCCTCTCAAATCATCATACCCTCGCTTTCTCCCACAGAGTCCAAAAGTCTGTTCTTTACATCTGTGTCTTTTTTGCTGTCTTGCATATAGGGTCATGGGAAATAGATGGGGAAACAGTGGAAACAGTGTCAGACTTTATTTTTGGGGGCTCCCAAATCACTGCAGATGGTGACTGCAGCCATGAAATTAAAAGACGCTTACTCCTTGGAAGGAAAGTTTGACCAACCTAGATAGCATATTCAAAAGCTATTACTTTGACATTACTTTGCCAACAAAGGTCTGTTTAGTCAAGGCTATGGTTTTTCCAGTGGTCATGTATGGATGTGAGAGTCAGACTGAAGAAAGCTGAGTGCCAAAGAATTGATGCTTTTGAACTGTGGTGTTGGAGAAGATTCTTGAGAGTCCCTTGGACTGCAAGGAGATCCAACCAGTCCATCCTAAAGGAGATCAGCCCTGGGTGTTCATTGGAAGGACTGATTCTAAAGCTGAAACTCCAATACTTTGGCCACCTCATGCAAAGAGTTGACTCATTGGAAAAGACTCTGATGCTGGGAGAGATTGGGGGCAGAAGGAAAAGGGGACGACAGAGGATGAGATGGCTGGATGGCATCACCGACTCAATGGACGTGAGTTTGAGGGAACTCCGGGAGTTGGTGATGGACAGGGAGACCTGGTGTGTTGTGGTTCATGGGGTCTCAAAGAGTCGGACACCACTGAGCGACTGAACTGAACTGAACTGAAATAGGGTCATCGTTACCATCTTTCTAAATTCCATATATATGTGTTAGTATGCGGTATTGGTGTTTTTCTTTCTTACTTATTTCACTCTTATAATAGGCTCCAGTTTCATCGACCTCATTAGAACTGATTCAAATGCATTCTTTTTAACGGCTGAGTAATACTCCATTGTATATATGTACCACAGCTTTCTTATCCATTCGTCTGCTGATGGACATCTAGGTTGCTTCCATGTCCTGGCTATTATAAACAGTTCTGCGATGAACATTGGGGTGCATGTGTCTATTTCAATTCTGGTTTCCTCAGTGTGTATGCCCAGCAGTGGGGTTGCTGGGTCATATGGCAGTTCTATTTCCAGTTTTTTAAAGAATCTCCACACTGTTCTCCATAGTGGCTATACTAGTTTTCATTCCCACCAACAGTGTAAGAGGGTTCCCTTTTCTCCACACCCTCTCCAGCATTTATTGTTTGTAGAATTTTTGCTAGCAGCCATTCTGACTGGTGTGAGATGGTACCTCACTGTGGCTTTGATTTGCATTTCTCTGATAATGAGTGATGTTGAGCATCTTTTCAAGTGTTTGTTAGCCATCTGTTTGTCTTCTTTGGAGAAATGTCTGTTTAGTTCTTTGGCCCATTTTTTGATTGGGTCTTTTATTTTTCTGGAGTTGAGCTGCAGGAGCTGCTTGTGTATTTTTGAGATTAATTCTTTGTCAGTTGCTTCATTTGCTGTTATTTTCTCCCATTCTGAAGGCTGTCTTTTCACTTTGCTTATAGTTTCCTTCGTTGTGCAGAAGCTTTTAAGTTTAATTAGATCCCATTTGTTTATTTTTGCTTTTATTTCCATTACTCTGGGAGGTGGGTCATAGAGGATCCTGCTGTGATTTATGGGATTGACATATTTTTTAAATTCTTCTCTCTACCGTTTTAGGATACATTGTATTCCTGTTTTTCTTTTACAAATTGTCTTTTAGCTATTTTTTATTAGGGAAAATCATTCAAATATACAAATAAATAGATAATGATCTGTATGCCCACCTCCCAGTTTTAGGAAGTTTTAACAACCCTAACATTCAGCTGGAACTGCTTTGGATTTATTAAATAAGAAAGAAAATTATAGATTCAGGTGAGGCCCCAGTGTACCCCTCAACCTCATTTTACTCTCTCTCCCTCTTGACAGTAAATCTCTACCATGAATATTGGTATTTCATTTGATATTTATTAATTTGATATTTATTAATTCCACATATGTTTTAAAATTTTATTCTATATTTTCTGGCTAAACAATATAGTTCAATAGTTTTAAATGTTTTTCTGGTTAGAACGTTTATATAAATAATATTACTTTCTTATCAACATTATGCTTTTGACATTCATTCACACTGATTCATATATATCTGGTTCATCCTTTTAATTTCCGTATTCCATTGACATCTCTGTCTATTTTTTTCCTTTTTCCAACCCATTCTCCTATTGATGGATAGTAAATTTTTTCCTCAGTTTCCCTTATTTCAAGCAACATTAGAATAGTGTTCTTTTATATTCCTCCATGTGCATATAAGAATGTCTTCAAAGCAACTTTGAATTTTTGTTTTCATATCCAGTATTCTTGCCTGGAGAATCCTATGGACAGAGGAACCTTGTGGGCTACAGTCCATGGGGTTGCAAGAGTCAGACACGACTGAGTGACTTTCACTTTCGCATCCCCTAATACATTCTTGACAAATGATGTCATTCCTTGCACATTTTAAAGATAATATTTAATCAGAAATCAATATAACATTGTAAAACAATTCAGTTAAACATTAAAATAAAATTTTAAAAATATAACATTTTTTTCATTTTAAGTTTGAATAGTGACAAATTATGTGATTTCTGGTTCATTGTAAATATTATTTTAAAATGCAGCTACTTGTTCAGTTGAAGGAAAGAAGGGAATTCCAGACAGAAGTTGCTGGCACATGTTGATATTTCTTTTTGGATAAAGCCTAATATTCAAGTCGATTTTTGTGGGTTGAAACTAGTAAAGAAAGAAAACAAAATTGCCTGAAGCAAAAGACCAAAACAGTCTTTTGATGATCCCACATCCGGAGAGATCCTACTCTTCAGAGAATGCAGAATGTACAAATAAATGAAAAGTATCTCTGGACAGGTAGAAAGCTCACTGTTGTGAGAACTTCCTTCCAAACAGAGATGAGCTTGGAATCTTGGAGAACTAAAGCAAAATCAATGGGTTTCTACCCTTCTGCCCAGAATGCTCCCCACTCACAATGGGGAAGCCATTGAGAAGACAAAAGAAAGGAAATTATTGTGGAGATTCATCTTGATTCAAAGGTGGGTGCCTTATTTATAGATACAGTGCCCTTCTTGCAGCTGAGTGGTTTACTTTCTGACAAGACACATTTAGGATCATCATTTGCTCAAATTTACTAGCAGACATTATGCAGAAATTATTTCTGGCTATAAAAACATGCCTGATTTATGTACATAGCAGAGCCCCATAAGAATAACTATTACAATGGCGATAGACAGTGTTTAAGTTCTAATAGTCTCCCTATGAGCATTTATGAACATCATTCATTTTAAAACAGACAGAGAAGAATTAGTGAATTGGAAGATGTCAGATAGAAGAAGAATTTTTTTATTTTGCTTTCCACACCAAAGAGTTTGCTTATAACACATCTCATCAAACATTTCAGCATGGGAAGTGGAAGAGCTGTGACTTAGTGGCATTTGGATTCCAGTGGGCTTGAGGGGGCATTTGTTTTTGTCTCTTCCTTATCTTGGGGGCAGCTGTCATTCAGAGCCCCAGTGTTTTCATCAGAAAAATGTGGATGCTATTTTAAAGCTCAAATAAGATATTTTGGGTTGTGCTTTGTGAATGGTAAAGTTGACAGGCACCATCATCAATATAAAGAAACACACAAAGCTCTTATATAGTAGTCTGAAATTAGACATTGTTCTTTTTTTCTCCTTGAACTCATATTTCCATTCCACTCCACAGAAATTTATCCTAATACATTTTTGATGTTTGAAAAATATTTTCTCAATTGCCTTATCATATTTCTCTACAATAAAATATGTCTCAAAAATGTTAAACTTTTTTTTTTACTCTGGGACCAAAAGACTCAGAAAATTAGAACATTTTATTCTGAGTTATTACAGCTATCATTAGTAGTACACAATTGGCCAAGGCATATAATTATTTTGGCAAATAGTTATTAAGCATAAATGTTAAATTTTTATTAGAAATGTATTTGATAAAATATACTTGACTGTTTCTTCAGTTTATATAGCCATCAAAAAAGAATAGTTATTGCTAGAAATATGTGAATTCAGCCTCAATTTTGCCCCTGATTTTTATTGTTATGGGTCTCCCTTGTGGCTCAGCTGGTAAAGAGTCCGCCTGCAATGCGGGAGACTTGGGTTCGATCCCTGGGTTGAGAAGATCCCCTGGAGAAGGGAAAGGCTACCAGTATTCTGGCCTGGAGAATTCCATGGACTGTATAGTCCATAGGGTCTCAAAGAGTTGAACACGACTGAGCAACTTTCACTTCACTTTATTGTTATAGTTGAAGCTGCTGAAAAATCTTGTTCACATTTTAAAAATGAATGGCAATGGAGTATTTTGCTAAAACTATGTCAATTATTTGAACCTATGATGAGTTATACTATAAAAATAATGTAATCATCTATCATAAAAGTTAATGATCTGGCAACTTGATTATGTCTGTATTCAATTTTATTGAATGCAAAGACTTGGAAACGACTTGCAAAATATTTTTTTATATGATATTATATTATAGTCAGTCACTTTCTCAGTTACTGGGAAATGTACCAAAAAGGTTAGCAGTCCAATGGAAAAACTATTAATTTTATTTGTTGCTCTTTCACCTAGAAGCGTCTTATTTGACTCAATACAGTCAGAAAGTTTTGGGAAAATAAATAGATTGTTAATTTCAATACAGCTCTGCTAATTGTGATTTTAGATAAAAAGCTATACTCTTATGTTTTAAAGATTTTCATCAAAATTTTAGAACTATAGATTTATCTAATTCAATTCATTGAAAATGACAACCTGAAATTTAATTTGCAAATCTATCAGCGAAATTAAACTTTCTGTCAGAAAGTGTGACTTCAAATTTTAAAATCAAATATGTGTTAATACACATTTGAAGGTTTATTGTAAAAGCCAATGAAAAATTAAAATGTACCTTGCAAAACAAAGTAATAGAAGAAAAGACAGGGTTAATGTGATGTGGTTCTAATAAAAATTGTTCCTTTTGCATCATAATATAAAATAGGACAATAATGAAGCCTTTCATTCCTTAATTGGAACTAACACAACATAATATGCAGCCAAGCTACATGGTATGTGTGAAGCAAATATAAAGAAAGATGTGATATTTCTTTCAGTAAAAAAGTGTGAGTGTGTGTGTATGTGTATATTAAACTCTGGTTTTTACCTTCTGGAAATAATTAATAATCATGTAAAAAAAATCAGAACTAACTTTAGTAATCTCAATAAACATTTAAACTTTCCCCTCTTGATTTAATAAAAAGGGTATATTTGCTGTAAATATATTGGAGCACATTTTAACAAGAATTAGAAGTAAACATTTTATAAGGTGATATCAGATCATCTTATATAAGCATATATAATTTTTATTATATAATTATGTAAGTGGTATAAATATTCAGAATAGAATTTGCTAAATATGCTTTAGCTATCTCATGGAACATTTATTCACTAATTTCTTTATTGCTTAATAGAAAACAGCTTTTACTCTGGTCCAAGAGCTCAGCTGGTAAAGAATCTGCCTGCAATGCAGGAGACCTGAGTTTGATCCCTGGGTTGGGAAGATCCCCTGGAGAAGGGAAAGGCTCCCCACTCCAGTATTCTGGCCTGGAGAATTCCATGGGCTGTATAGTCCATGGGGTTGCAAAGAGTTGGACATGGCTGAATGACTTTCACTTCACTTTCACTAAGTGCTCTACAAATACGCACTGATTTATTTCCCTCAGAACAACTCTGTCAGGTAGCTACAGTAATTATCCCCATTTTACAGTCAAAGAAACCAGGGCCAGGAGAGGTACCCTGATAGCCACTAAATTGCCATCCCTAAGGTTCATGGAGTATATCTGAAACATTAGGTGGTCCTGAATATTTTCCCAGTTTCTCTTAAATGAAGAAGCATCATTAACTTGTCCTGCTTCAGCTGTTCAAAGACTCATTCTTTTCAGATGTGATGGTACTTCCTACAATTTTGAGACTAGCTTATATGAGTTAATTACACTAAAATATGTAGAAAAGCCTTTTTGGCATTATTTCCTTCTAATGTTCTCCTTGAATTACTCTTATGGGACGTTTTCGCAAGAAGAATTGTTTGGCAGTAGAACTGAAGAGATGAAGTCATTAAATGACTGTTATCTCTCCATCTTCCCTGGTATCTCAGCTGGTAAAGAATCTGCCTGCAATGCAGGAGACCCCAGTTCAATTCCTAGGTTGGGAAGATCTGCTGGAGAAGGGATAGGCTAACCACTCCAGTATTCTTGGGCTTCCCTGGTGGCTCAGCTGGTAAAGAATTCACCTGCAATGCAGGAGATATCTCTTCCATCTTTGTACACCACAATTTAAATTCACAACATCCCAACATGGGCAAAAATATCCTATTCCTAACACCTGGCTTCTCTGTCTTAAAAGAAATACATACAAGCCAGAAAAAAGACTTTGATTTATGGTGCATAGGTCAATCATTAAAGAAGAAACCAATATTTTAAACTGCATTTTTGTTTGGTGCTCTAGAGGCTTCTACACCAGAAGCAAGTCACCATAATAAAATTTAGAGTGAGCAGGGTCATGTCGCTCTATCACTCAGGATAGGCAATTCATGGTATAGTAACAAACAACCCCCAAATTTCAGTAGCTTAAAACAATGAGGGTTAATTATCTCTAACCCTACCTGCCATCTTGGATCAGCTGGGGTTCCGCTGAACATTGTCCCCGCTCTGGTACCCAGGTTGCTTCCACTGGGGTGTTGCTTCCACTGGGGTGTTTCTACCTATTGTAGCAAAGGGAAAAGAGCTCTAGAGTAGTTCCCTCTGGTGATTCAAACTTCTGAGCATTGTAAATTGGAAAGGGTGTTGCTAAAATGGAAGGATGAGCCTAAGAGTGAATGAAGTAGGCATTCTTTTAGGTAGATCGCTTTTAGGAAGAATAGATATAGAGATGGGAAGTCTAAAGCTGATTTCTTTCTCCGTACCCTGTTACACATTGGAAGGATTCACACACCCTCAGAAAATACAAAGTCTCTGATTTGAAGATCCACAGTTCAACGGAATATAAAAAGTGGAATTTCAGGGTTAGAACATGTGTGCCTTTAACTTTTAATATACTGAGAAGTGACTTTATGAGTTCATTCCAGTTTTCATATCTATTGGCAGTGAATGAGTATTCCCTTTGTACTACATCCTTGCCAATATTTAAAAAAAATTTTTGCCAATCTGATGGGTGTGACTTGTTATCTCTTTATTATATTAAAATTCACATTTTCCTCTTTGCTACTGACCTTGAGCATCTTTTTATACATCTGTTGGCCATTCAGTTTTTCTCTTCTGCAAATCACATGTTGTTTATTTTGTCCTTTTTTCTACTGTTTCCTTATGTGTGTATATATATTTATGTATACACATATACAGACACATACTTTTATCTCTATTACAAATATTTTCTCTAATCCCTTGTTTATTGTCTTTGTTTAAGGTATATTTTTCCTTATTTAGAATCAATACAGTAAAAGCTTCCAAACTTATATCTGCAGCCTAGACATCTCCCGTAGACTCTGGACTCATTTGTCTTCTGTTTATTCAGCATCTTCATGTGGATGTCTAATATGTGTCTTAGACCTACATTAGCCAAAATGGAATACCCTGTCTTCCCTCCATACCACCTCCATTTGAAGTCTTTCCCATTCCAGTTACAGGCAGTTCCATCCTTCCAGTTAGGCTGAAACTCTTGGAGCCATCATTCATTATTCTCATTCTCTCCCAATCCATACTGAATCTGCCAGCAAATTCTGTTGACTATACTTTGAAAGTACACCAGAATCTGGGGACTCTTTGCCATCTCTGCTGTGTTCATTATTTTCAAAGTCACCATCATCTCTGGCCTGGATAATCACAATAGCCCATAGCCCACAGCTTCTCTCCCTGCCTCCTTCCCTGTTCCTGCACTGCCCACCTCCAACCCCAGTCTATTCTTAAAATAAACTTTTGGGACAATAGAAAGATGGTTCATTTCAATAAAGCTTTGTTAACATGATCCTTCATGATAAAAGCACTAGAGAGACACTATGGTCCCCATCTCCCCCTGAGTAGAATCCAGCGTCCTATAACAGCTTCTGAAAACTCAGCAGGTCTGGCCCTGGCTACCTTCTGTTTATGCCCTGTTCTTTCCCCCTTGATTACTCTGCTTCAGCTCTGCTGCTCTCCTTTCTGTACTTCAAATATGCCGATCCTGTACCCACGTTAAGGCCTTTGCATTTGCTGTATCCTTTGCTTGATCAATTCCGTGTGACCTGTTCTCAGGCTTGAGTTCAGAACACTTTAATCACCATTACTCCGAGGCCTTTCCTGAGCACTCTGTTTTAATTGACCCTCCTACTCTCACTCCCTGACATTCCTTGTGTCCCTTTTCTGCTTTATTTTTCCTCCATAGGCCTACACCAGAGATATACTAAGTAATTAGACTTCCACTATTAAAGTCCAAGCTCCAGGAGTGCAGAAAAATTTGTCTTTTGTTCACTGTTATATCTTTAGTATCTAGAATGCAGAGTAGGAACTCAATAATTTTGGTGAAATGGATGAATAAAAAAATCTTTTGCTTGGATATGGACAAATGTAGATAAATATTTATTTTTATGGCTTCCACTTAGAGTGCACTTTAGCCTCATAGATTTGGTTTCAACATTTTTATCATTTTGCAATCCATTTTTTATATATGCACTCAACATCAGAGCACTAAAATATATTGAGCCAATTTAGGGAGAAGTAGGCAACAGTATAGTGATAGTAGGGAATTTCAGTACACTACTTTTAACAACAGGTAATCCAGACAGAAAGTCAGTAGGGAGGCCTTGGTAGGACCTAACAGACATTTGCAGGACATTCTACCTAATAGCGGCAGAAGACACATTCTTCTAAAGTGCACATGGAACATTCTTGAGAATAGGTGATATGTTAGATCACAAAACAAGTCTTAACAAATTTAAGATGACTGAAATCATAACAAGAACCTTTTCCAACCACTATGGTATGAAAACTGGAAATCAATGACAGGAGGAAACTGGAAAATTTACCAGTATACAGAAATTAAACAAAACACCCCTGAACAACCAAGTCAAAGAAGAAATCAAAAAGGGAGATTAAAAAAAAATATCTTGAATGAAAATGGAAACATCTCAAAACTCTTGAGATGCAGCAAAAGCAGTTCTAAGCGGGAGGTTCATAGCAATAAACATCTACACTAATGAAGTAGAAAGAGCTCAAATAAACAATCTAACTTTACATGATTATATATCATGATTAAGTGAAAGTTATTCTTGGGATGCAAGAAAGTTTTGACGTTCACATTATCATTAATAGAATATATCACAATGTCAGAATGAAATAAATATCATATGACCATCTTAATAATAAAGAAAAAGCATCTGAAAGAGTTCAACATCCTTTCATGATAAATATTCTCAACTCATTAGGTATAGAAAGAATGTATCTTAGTATAATAAAGGCCATAATGACAAACCCACCGTGACATCATACTCAGTGTGAAAGGTTTTTCTTCTAAGATCAAGAACAAGAAGAGACGTGCCCACTCTCACTACTTCCGTTCAACACAGTACAGGAAGTTCTACCCTGCTCAATTAGGAAAAAAAAAAAAAAAGAAGTAATGGCATTGCTATTTTTCTCTTCTGTGTCTCTGCAAATCCTTCCTATATTCATTTACATGTCTTCAAGCATGTAAACCATATTCTCCACTAGAATTTATTTTCCATGAGGGACATGTCTTAATCATCACTTTATCCTGAAGGCCTGGCATAATGTGTGACACAGAGAAAGTGCTCAGTTATATTTGATGAGGGAGTAAATGAATGAAAAGGCAGCATGACCAAGCAGAAAACATACAGGTTTTGATATAAAATCAAATCTCTGCTAAGCCACTTGTGTGATCCTTACAAAATACCAAACCTCTCTGAATGCAGTTTTTCTTGCCTGTAGACTAGGAAGAGAGTACCCACCTTGTGATATTTGAATTTAGATACAAATATAGGACAAGAGACACCCACCTTTGTTAAGGGTTCATGGGAAAAAGATGGGAGTGTTGTAGTTGATTCAGTTATGAGTCAGAATGATGATGATTCGTGTGTGTGTGTGTGTGTGTGTGTGTGTGTGTGTGTGCGTGCACGCGCGCTCAGTCATGTCTGACTCCAGGGACTATACCCTACCAGGCTCCTCTGTCCATGGAATTTTCCAGGCAAGAATACTGGAATGTGTTGTCATTTCCTCCTTCAGGGGATCTTCCCGACCCAGGGACCAAGTTCATGTCTCTTGCATTGGCAGGCGGGTTCTTCGCTACCAGCGTCATCTGGGAAGCCCTGATGGTGTGTAGTGACTGCCAAACAAGAAGGCAGATACAGACGTGGTGATGTTAATCAGTCTAATGTCTTTAGTAGAATAGCCAGTGGGCTCAACTGGTCAGAACATGTTTCCTGAATTGTGTTCTATAGCGAGCATAAATTTTAAGAATGAAGTGAAAACTGAAGCACAGTCATAAAAGGGCTTCAAGCATGGTGAGGAGTCTGGAAACTATTACATGTCCGCAGAGGAACGGTTTTAGATCTGGTAGTGATGGTTGATTTTTGTGGAGGAACTAAGTAAAAGCATGCATGCTAAGTTGCTTCAGTCGTCCAACTCTTTGCAACCCTATAGACTAGGACCCGCCAGGCTCCTCTGTCCATGGGATTCTCCAGGCAAGAATCCTGCATCCGGTTGCCGTGCCCTCCTCTAGGGGATCTTCCCGAACCAAGGACTGAACCCACATCTCTTATGTCTGCTGCATTAGCAGGTGGGTTCTCTACCACGAGTGCCATGTGGGAAGCCCAAAGACATGATTGCTGCTGCTGCTGCGAAGTCGCTTCAGTCGTGTCCATCTCTGTGCAACCCCAGAGATGGCAGCCCACCAGGCTCCCCCGTCCCTGGGATTCTCCAGGCAAGAACACTGGAGTGGGTTGCCATTGCCTTCTCCAATGCATGAAAGTGAAAAGTGAAAGTGAAGTCGCTCAGTTGTGTCCGACTCCTAGTGACTCCATGGACTGCAGCCTACCAGGCTCCTCCATCCATGGATTTTCCAGGCAAGAGGACTGGAGTGGGGTGCCATTGCCTTCTCCAAAGGCATGATTACTGTTGGCTAATATTTTAAGAACGTTTCTGTAAAAAAGGAGAACGATCCTCTTCTCTACAGGGAATGCTTGACACTAGTTGGTGCCATGCACAGAAACACGCATTTTGACTTAATAGAGGGAAAAACTCTTTTACAAGAGGAGTACCTCATAAAACAGGGCCTTACCTGTTACCTGAAAGCATTCAGATGGCTGAGGCATGACTAGTCAGGGAAAACAGAGCAGGACTTCAGGCAGGGAAGGAATACTAGACCAAGTGACCTTGACAACCCCAACTCTAAGTTTCTGTGATTCCATGACTCACAAATTGGAAGCCACTAAATAATACCAGATGGTAATTGCTGAAGGCTGATTACTGCTTAGCCTGGGAAGAGTTTGTGGAGGAAGATAAAAATAATTAGATAAAGATTGACTCAGCTGGAGATTGGAATTTGTAAATAATAAAGGATGTATCCACTTTGACAAAGAAACAGATCATCAGAGCTTTGGAGTGGCTATTCATAATAAGCAGGTTCTTTTATGGGGCTTAATTTGAAGCACCTCGGACTGGAGTAACCTGACTCTAAATCTGTAACACTGTTACCACTTCTACTTCTGCTGTTACCCGAAGTCCTACCAGTCAAGGTTGCTTTTTGAATCCTAAAGAGTTTTGATTTGTCAGTGGATAGCAAAGTGAATTAAACCAGTAGTCAAAAACTTTTTATTTGTCGGACTGAAATTGCCTTTCAAATAAAATTTCATATGGGACCACAGCATATAAATTTTAAAAATTAAATGAAATGGGTATCAGAAAGCTCTACTGACAGAGATGGTCTTCATTTTTGCTATATTTTCTTCCCCAAAGAACCTCCCAAAGACCTTCCATCAAAATCTGGGGTTCTGCAGGGCAAAGTTTAGAAAACAATCCATAAAATTAACAATCCAAATTAAGTTAAAATTAACAATCCAATCAGTTAAGGAGGAGCTATATGGAGTATCTGACCTGCGGAGCGGGGAGAGGAGAACGAAAAGGACCAGGTGAAAATTTTTATGTTTTCTCATTTTGTGAGGCTAAGGCTCTGGGCTTACTAGTACAGAGAATGAGATGTTTCTTCGAAGTTTGCATCCCTTCTGGAATTGGCTAAGGTCATTCCAAGTTAATCATATCCAGCCCCTAGGAGATGTTTCAGAGCAAAGCGCAGAATACGTACATCAGACAGATCCTAGCAGGGAACAGATTACACATGCAAATTAGAATACTTTGAGGAAGATTAATAAAGGAACACATACAACAGTATGAGTATTAGGGAAACCATAAGTGCTGTGTGGGAGTTAGTGGCAGCAGAGCTCCAACCTTCAACCCATGAAGAAATGAAGACAGGGAGAGGTTTTGGAACCCAAAAGGAAAGAGAGTCTTGTCAAGAAGTCGCACTAGAAAGAAGCTGTTACCGTTAGTCAGGAACACAGCTGGAAAGATGACTTTGCAAAGCAACCAGGCTAATAAATATCCTTACTTTTCTCCTTCCCTCCAGTTTCTTATTGAGACATCCTTAATGGCCACCCCACCTGGAAGCCAGAGTTCAAAAGGAGGCCTATTAATGTGGTCTATGTAGGTGAGCATCTTGGGCAGAAGAGAGGGCTGGAAAGGGTGGAGAATAGACCCTATGGGGCAAGTGGAAGCTATCAGAACAATAAAAACCTTTGGAGAATGAAATATAATGACCAATAAACATGTTTCAAGCTTCCCCAATGGCTCAGCAGGTTAAGAATCCACCTGCAATGCAGAAGACACAGGAGATGCATGTTTGATTCCTGGGTTGGAAAGATCCCCTGGAAAAGGAAATGGCAACCCACTCTGTATTCTTGCTTGGGGAAATCCCATGGACAGAGAAGCCTTGTGGGCTACAGTCCAAAGGGTTGCAAAGAGTCAGACATGACTGATGATTGAGCACAGCACAAACATGTTTCAAATGCTGGCTAATGCAAAATTATGTACTAGATATGGAGTGGAAGAGGAAATGAGTCTTCATTTTTCTAAAGTCTCCAGCAATGATTCAGATTAAATAACTGCCGAGCCTGGGGTGTTGAAACAGTAGAATCCAGCTTCTACAATTCTAGTATGATTTGAGCATGTCATTCTCTGTCTTTATTAATCAATAGAGCCTGGCAACCACCAACTAATTCCACATGCTTCATAGTTTCTATTTTCTGTGTAAACCTCAAAAAGTACAAGTATTGCACAGATTATCTTTCTACTGTATCCCATTCAAATTTACCACAGATGAAAGTCTTAGTAACTGCAGTGCTTTAGCATGTGAGGGGCTACTGATAGATTATTTCAACTCACATGTATTATAGTCTAGTCAAGGCTATGGTTTTTCCTGTGGTCATGTATGGATGTGAGAGTTGGACTGTGAAGAAGGCTGAGCACCGAAGAATTGATGCTTTTGAACTGTGGTGTTGGAGAAGACTCTTGAGAGTCCCTTGGACTGCAAGGAGATCCAACCAGTCCATTCTGAAGGAGATCAGCCCTGGGATTTCTTTGGAGGGAATGATGCTAAAGCTGAAGCTCCAGTACTTTGGCCACCTCATGCGAAGAGTTGACTCATTGGAAAAGACTCTGATGCTGGGAGGGATTGGGGGTAGGAGGAGAAGGGACGACAGAGGATGAGATGGCTGGATGGCATCACTGACTCGATGGATGTGAGTCTGAGTGAACTCCGGGAGTTGGTGATGGACAGGGAGGCCTGGCGTGCTGCGATTCATGGGGTCACAAAGAGTCGGACATGACTGAGTGACTGAACTGAACTGAAGTGTATAATTATTTATGCTATACATGCATATATACACATTTATTCATTTATCCAGTTTACTTAAGTTATAGAAAATTTACATAATTGGATTTAAATAAAAAATAAGTTTGGAAAAGTCCTATTACTATTATGGAAAATTAAACCATGGTTTTAAATCTTCTTACAAAGACAACATAAGTCAGATTATATGAAGAAATACAAATATATGTGAATAAATCTATAAATATGTTAATATGTATGAATTTATTACTTTGTTTTCAAAGTTGTAAGTTTTGGGGAGTATTCTTAACTTTAAAAAGTATTTATTTTTGGCTACTCTGGGTCTTTGTTGCTGTGTGTGGGCTTTTACTAGTTGCAGGAGTCAGGGCTACTACTCTCGAGTTGCAGCACACGGTCTCTAGAGGGAGGGCTCAGCAGCTGGGGGCACAGGCTTAGTTGACCCGTGGTATGTGGGATTTTCCCAGACCAGGATTAGAACCTGTGTGCAACTGCATTGGCAGTGGGTTCTTAACCACGGGACCACCGAGGAAGTCCATCGTATTAATTTTCTTTTTTACTTAAAAAACTCCGGAGGGGAAGATTGTAGATTCCACAAGCAGTTGTAAGAAATAATTCAGAGATTCAGTGTATGCTTTGCCTAGTTCCCCCCAATGGTAACATCTACAGGAGCTACACTATGAAATCACCAGCAGGATATTGACATTGATACAGACACAATACAGAAAATTCCATCCCTACAAGGATCACTTCTATTGCCCTTTTATAGTCATACCCATCTTTCTCCCAGACTTTCTTCTCCAGACTCCTGGCAACCAATAATCTGTTCTCCATTTCTATAATTTTGTTATTTCAAGATTGTGATATGAATGGAAACAGTATGTAAACTTGTGAGACTGGATTTTTTTTACTCAGCCAATTCCAAGTTGTTGAGTGTGTCAGCAGTTTATTTAATTTTATTGCAAAGTAATATGTCATAGCATGGGCATTCTATAGTTTGTTTGGCTATTTACCTTAAAGGACACCTGAGTTGTTTCTGGTTTGGGGATGTTATGAATAAAGGTATTTAAAACGTTATTGTATAAGACTTTGTGTAAACATATCTTTTCATTTCTCTGGGATAAATGCCCAGGGGTGCAACTGCTAGATCATATAATAGCTATCAGTTAGATTTTTAAGAAAATGCCAAACCATCTTCCAGAGCAGCTATATCATATTTTACATCCCATCTACAATGCATATGTTTCTCAGCTCCCTTCCAAAATTTAGTGATGGCACTACTTTTTTATGTTAGCCATTCTGGTAAGCATATACTAGGGCAGAGCATCTTTTCATGTTCTCATTTACCATCTATATATTCTCTTTGATGAAACATCTCAATGTTTTTTTCATGTCATTTGCCCATTTCTTTTTTTCTTAATCTTGCTGGTCTGGAGACCACATTTTTAATTCTTCGCTCACCTCCTTTCTTTTTCCTTTTTTTTTTTTTTTTTAACAATTTATCTATTTATTTATTTTTGGTTGTGCTGGCTCTTCTTTGCTGCTCTCAAGCTTTCTCTAGTTGCCCTGAGAGGGGACTTTTCTCCCGTGCAGTAAGCAGGTTTCCCATTGCAGTGACTTCTCCTCATTGCAGAGGACAGTCTCCAGGTACATGAGTTTCACGAGTTGCAGTTTGCAGGCTCCGTGGCCGTGGCTTATGGGCCCTAGAGCACGCCAGCTTCGGTAGTTGCCGCGTGCACCCTTGCCCATTTCTGATGGAGTTGAGTGATTTTAACAGTTGCAATTTTAGGGTTCTTTATATATTCAGAATAATAGTCTTTTGTCAAATATGTGGTTTGCAAATATTTTATTCAGTTCTATATCTGTCTTTTGATCCCCATAATAGGATCTTTGACAGAGCAAAAGTTTTTGTTTTGATTAAGTCCAATTTATTAACTTTTCTTCTATGATGCTTTTGGTGTCAAGTCTTAAGAATTCTTTGCCTAGCCCTGGACACCAAATACTTTCTTCCATGTTTTTTCCTAAACGTTTTATAATTTTATAAAATTGTAAAAACATAATTAAATCTAAACCTGTGATCCATTTTGAGTTAATTTTTGCATTAAACGTGAGGTTTAAGTTCATTTTTAAACCTGTGGATGATCAGTTGATTTAGCACCATTTGTTGAAAAGGCTATTATTCCTCCATTGAATTAATGTTACAACTTTGTAAAAAATCAGTTGAGCATATTTATGTGAGGCTATTTATAAGCTTTCTATTCTGTCCCATTGATCTATGTATCTATTTCTCTGTCATACAGCCTTGACCATTTTATGACTTGAAATCAGGTAAGTCAACTTCTCCCATTTCATTCCTTTAAAAGATTGCTTTAGCTATTCTTTTTTTTGCCTTTCTATATAAATTTTATAATAATTTTGTATATACAAAGAATCTTATTGAAATTTCAATAGGAATTTCACTAAAAATGTATCAGTTTGGGGAGAATGGATATGTTGAGTCTTCTAATCCTTTAACTGGTATATCTCTCCATTTAATCTTTGATTGCTTTCTTTTCATTCTGTAGTTTCCAATATAAGAGTTATGCACATGTTTTGTTAGACTTAAATTGAACTATTTCCCTTTTTTGAGTGATTATAAATAGTATTGATATTTTATATTAGTGTCCATGTGTTTATTGCTCAAATATAGAAAGAAAATTTTTTTTTTGTACGTTCATTTTGTCTACTGTGACCTTGCTGAATTCCCTTATTAATTCTAGGTGTTTTGGGTTTTTTTTTTGTAGATTCCTTAGGATTTTTTATGTAGAAAATTACATAATTTTCAGTTTTTATTTCTTACTTTCTGATCTGTATCTTTTAATTTCCTTTCTTGCTTTCTTACATTAGCTTGAACTTCTAGTACAATGTTGAATAAAAGTGATAAGAGCAGATATCTTAGCCTTGTTCTCATTCTTGGGGTAAAAAGCATTTAGTTTTTTACCATTAAGTATGATTTAATTGCATGTTTTTTTGTAGATGCTCTTTATTAAGTTAAGGAAGCCTCCCTCTATTCCTAGTTTTCTTTTTTTGTAAATTTTTAATTATTATTATTTTTTTTACTTTACAATATTGTATTGGTTTTGCTATACATCAAAATGCACTCGCCACTGGTGTACACGTGTTCCCCATCCTGAACCCCCCTCCCACCTCCCTCCCCATACCATCCCTCTGGGTCAGCCCAGTGCACCAGCCCCAAGCTTCCTGTGTCCTGCATCGAACCTGGACTGGCAATTCATTTCTCATATGATATTATACATGTTTTAATGCCATTCTCCCAAATCATCCCCTGCTCCCACAGAGTCCAAAAGACTGTTCTATACATCTGTGTCTCCTTTGCTGTCTCACATACAGGGTTGTCGTTACCATCTTTCTAAATTTCATATATATGCGTTAGTATACTGTATTGGTGTTTTTCTTTCTGGCTTACTTCGCTCTGTATAATAGGTTCCAGTTTCATCCACTAGATGAACATCCATTAGAACTGATTCAAATGTATTCTTTTTAATGGCTGAGTAATAGTCCATTGTGTATATGTACCACAGCTTTCTTATCCATTCATCTGCTGATGGACATCTAGGTTGCTTCCATGTCCTGGCTATTATAAACAGTGCTGCAATGAACATTGGGGTACACGTGTCTCTTTCAATTCTGATTTCCTCAGTGTGTATGCCCAGCAGTGGGATTGCTGGGTTGTATGGCAGTTCTATTTCCAGTTTTTTAAGGAATCTCCACACTGTTCTCCATAGTGGCTGTACTAGTTTGCATTCCCACCAACAGTGTAAGAGGGTTCCCTTTTCTCCACATCCTCTCCAGCATTTATTGCTTGTAGACTTTTGGATTGCAGCCATTCTGACTGGTGTGAAATGGTACCTCATAGTGGTTTTGATTTGCATTTCTCTGATAATGAGTGATGTTGAGCATCTTTTCATGTGTTTGTTAGCCATCTGTATGTGTTCTTTGGAGAAATGTCTATTTAGTTCTTTGGCCCATTTTTTGATTGGGTCATTTATTTTTCTGGAATTGAGCTGCAGGAGTTGCTTGTATATTTTTGAGATTAGGTGTTTGACAGTTGCTTCATTTGCTATTATTTTCTCCCATTCTGAAGGCTGTCTTTTCACCTTGCTTATAGTTTCTTTTGTTGTGCAGAAGCTCTTAATTTTAATTGGATCCCATTTGTTTATTTTTGCTTTTATTTCCAATATTCTGGGAGGTGGGTCATAGAGGATCCTGCTGTGATGATGTATGTTGGAGAGTGTTTTGCCTATGTTCTCTTCTAAGAGTTTTGTAGTTTCTGGTCTTATGTTTGGATCTTTAATCCATTTTGAGTTTATTTTTGTGTATGGTGTTAGAAAGTGTTCTAGTTTCATTCTTTTACAAGCGGTTGACCAGTTTTCCCAGCACCACTTGTTAAAGAGATTGTCTTTTCTCCATTGTATATTCTTGCCTCCTTTGTTAAAGATAAGGTGTCCATATGTGCGTGGGTTTATCTCTGGGCTTTCTATTTTGTTCCATTGATCTATATTTCTGTCTTTGTGCCAGTACCATACTGTCTTGATGACTGTGGCTTTGTAGTAGAGCCTGAAGTCAGGCAGGTTGATTCCTCCAGTTCCATTCTTCTTTCTCAAGATTGCTTTGGCTATTCGAGGCTTTCTGTATTTCCATACAAATTGTGAAATTATTTGTTCTAGCTCTGTGAAAAATACCGTTGGTAGCTTGATAGGGATTGCATTGAATCTATAGATTGCTTTGGGTAGTATACTCATTTTCACTATATTGATTCTTCCGATCCATGAACATGGTATATTTCTCCATCTATTAGTGTCCTCTTTGATTTCTTTCATCAGTGTTTTATAGTTTTCTATATATAGGTCTATAGTTTCTTCAGGTAGATATATTCCTAAGTATTTTATTCTTTCCGTTGCAATGGTGAATGGAATTGTTTCCTTAATTTCTCTTTCTATTTTCTCATTATTAGTGTATAGGAATGCAAAAGATTTCTGTGTGTTGATTTTATATCCTGCAACTTTCCTATATTCATTGATTAGATGTAGTAATTTTCTGGTGGAGTCTTTAGGGTTTTCTATGTAGAGGATCATGTCATCTGCAAACAGTGAGAGTTTTATTTCTTTTCCAATTTGGATTCCTTTTATTTCTTTTTCTGCTCTGATTGCTGTGGCCAAAACTTCCAAAACTATGTTGAATAGTAGTGGTGAGAGTGAGCACCCTTGTCTTGTTCCTGACTTTAGGGGAAATGCTTTCAATTTTTCACCATTGAGGATAATGTTTGCTGTGGGTTTGTCATATATAGTTTTTATTATGTTGAGGTATGTTCCTTCTATTCCTGCTTTCTGGAGAGTTTTTATCATAAATGGATGTTGAATTTTATCAAAGGCTTTCTATGCATCTACTGAGATAATCATATGGCTTTTATTTTTCAATTTGTTAATGTGGTGTATTACATTGATTGATTTGTGGATATTGAAGAATCCTTGCATCCCTGGGATAAAGCCCACTTGGTCATGGTGTATGATCTTTTTAATGTGTTGTTGGATTCTGATTGCTAGAATTTTATTAAGGATTTTTGCATCTATGTTCATCAGTGATATTGGCCTGTAGTTTTCTTTTTTTGTGGCATCTTTGTCAGGTTTTGGTATTAGGGTGATGGTGGCCTTGTAGAATAAGTTTGGAAGTTTACCTTCCTCTACAATTTTCTGGAAGGGTTTGAGTAGGATAGGTGTCAGGTTTTCTGTAAATTTTTGGTAGAATTCAGCTGTGAAGCCGTCTGGACCTGGGCATTTATTTGCTGGAAGATTTCTGAGTACAGTTTCTATTTCTGTGCTTGTGATGGGTCTGTTAAGATTTTCTATTTCTTCCTGGTTCAGTTTTGGAAAGTTGTACTTTTCTAAGAATTTGTCCATTTCTTCCACGTTGTCCATTTTATTGGCATATAATTGCTGATAGTAGTTTCTTATGATCCTTTGTATTTGTGTGTTGTCTGTTGTGATCTCTCCATTTTCATTTCTAATTTTGTTGATTTGATTTTTCTCCCTTTGTTCCTTGATGAGTTTGGCTAATGGTTTGTGAATTTTATTTATCCTTTCAAAGAACCAGCTTTTGGCTTTGTTGATTTTTGCTATGGTCTGCTTTGTTTCTTTTGCATTTATTTCTGCCCTAATTTTTAAGATTTCTTTCCTTCTACTAACCCTGGGGTTCTTCATTTCTTCCTTTTCTAGTTGCTTTAGGTGTAGAGTTAGGTTATTTATTTGACTTTTTTCTTGTTTCTTAAGGTATACCTATATTGCTATGAACTTTCCCCTTAGCACTGCTTTTACAGTGTCCCATAGGTTTTGGGTTGTTGTGTTTTCATTTTCATTCATTTCTATGCATATTTTGATTTCTTTTTTGATTTCTTCTGTGATTTGTTGGTTATTCAGCAGCGTGTTGTTCAGCCTCCATATGTTGCAATTTTTAGTATTTTTTCTCCTATATTTGAGATCTAATCTTACTGCATTGTGGTCAGAAAAGATGCTTGGAATGATTTCAATTTTTTTGAATTTACCAAGGCTAGATTTATGGCCCAGGATGTGATCTATCCTGGAGAAGGTTCCATGTGCGCTTGAGAAAAAGGTGAAATTCATTGTTTTGGGATGAAATGTCCTATAGATATCAATTAGGTCTAACTGGTCTATTGTATCATTTAAAGTTTGTGTTTCTTTGTTAATTTTCTGTTTAATTGATCAATCCATAGGTGTGAGTGGGGTATTAAAGTCTCCCACTATTATTGTGTTATTGTTAATTTCCCTTTCATACTTGTTAGCATCTGTCTTACATATTGCAGTGCTCCTATGTTGGGTGCATATATATTTATAATTGTTGTATCTTCTTGGATTGATCCTTTGATCAGTATGTAGTGTCCTTCTTTGTCTCTTTTTTCAGCCATTGTTTTAAAGTCTATTTTATTTGATATGAGTATTGCTACTCCTGCTTTCTTTTGATCTCTATTTGCATGGAATATCTTTTCCAAGCCCTTCACTTTCAGTCTGTATGTGTCCCCTGTTTTGAGGTGGGTCTCTTGTAGACAACATATATAGGGGTCTTGTTTTTGTATCCATTCAGCCAGTCTTTGTCTTTTGGTTGGGACATTCAACCCATTTACATTTAAGGTAATTATTGATAAGTATGATCCCATTGCCATTTACTTTATTGTTTTGGGTTCGAGTTTATACACCATTTTTGTGTCTCCTGTAGAGAATATCCTTTAGCATTTGTTGGAGAGCTGGTTTGGTGGTGCTGAATTCTCTCAGCTTTTGCTTGTCTATAAAGCTTTTGGTTTCTCCTTCATACTTGAATGAGATCCTTGCTGGGTACAGTAATCTGGACTGTAGGTTATTTTCTTTCATCATTTTAAGTAGGTCTTGCCATTCCCTCCTGGCCTGAAGTCTCTATTGAAAGATCAGCTGTTATCCTTATGGGAATCCCCTTGTGTGTTATTTGTTGTTTTTCCCTTGCTGCTTTTAATATTTGTTCCTTGTGTTTGATCTTTGTTAATTTGATTAATATGTGTCTTGGAGTGTTTCGCCTTGGGTTTATCCTGTTTGGGACTCTCTGGGTTTCTTGGACTTGGGTGATTATTTCCTTCCCCATTTTAGAGAAGTTTTCAACTGTTATCTCCACAAGTATTTTCTCACAGTCTTTCTTTTTGTTTTCTTCTTCTGGGACTCCTATGGTTCGAATGTTGTGGCGTTTAATATTGTCCTGGAGGTCTCTGAGATTGTCCTCATTTCTTTTAATTCGTTTTTCTTTTTTCTACTCTGATTCATTTATTTCTACCATTCTACCTTCTATTTCACTAATCCTATCTTCTGCCTCCGTTATTCTACTATTTGTTGCCTCCAGAGTGTTTTTGATCTTATTTATTGCATTATTCATTATATATTGACTCTTTTTTATTTCTTCTAGGTCCTTGTTAAACCTTTCTTGCATTTTCTCAATCCTTGCCTCCAGGCTATTTATCTGTGATTCCATTTTTATTTCAAGATTTTGGATCATTTTCACTATCATTATTCGGAATTCTTTATCAGGTAGATTCCTTATCTCTTCCTCTTTTGTTTGGTTTGGTGGGCATTTATCCTGTTCCTTTACCTTCTGGGTATTCCTCTGTCTCTTCATCTTATTTATATTGCTGAGTTTGGGGTGGCCTTTCTGTATTCTGGCACTTTGTGGAGTTCTCTTTATTATGGAGTTTCCTCGCTGTGGGTGGGGTTATATCGGTGACTTGTCAAGGTTTCTTGGTTAGGGAAGCTTGTGTCTGCGTTCTGGTGGGTGGAGCTGGATTTCTTCTCTCTGGAGTGCAATGAAGTGTCTAGTAACAAATTATGAGATGTCAATGGATTTGGAGTAACTTTGGGCAGCCTGTATATTGAAGCTCAGGGCTGTGTTCCTGTGTTGCTGGAGAATTTGCGTGGTATGTCTTGCTCTGGAACTTGTTGGCCCTTGGGTGGTCTTGGTTTCAGTGTGGGTATGGAGGCATTTGATGAGCTCCTATCGCTTAATGTTCCCTGGAGTCAGGTGTTCTATGATGTTCTCAGGATTTGGACTTAAGCCTCCTGCTTCTGGTTTTCAGTCTTATTTTTACAGTAGTCTCAAGACTTCTCCTATACAGCACCATTGATAAAACATCTAGGTTAAAGATGAAAAGTTTCTCCACAGTGAGGGACACCCAGAGAGGTTCACAAAGTTACATGAAGAAGAGAAGAGGGAGGAGGGAGTTAGAGGTGACCCAAATGAGATGAGGTGGGATCAAAAGAGGAGAGAGCAAGCTAGCCAGTAATCACTTCCTTATGTGCGCTCCACAGTCTGGACCGATCAGAGATGTTCATGGAGTTATACAGAGAAGAGAAGAGGGAGGAAGGAGGCAGAGGTGGCCAGGAGGATAAAAGGGGGAAATCAAAAGGAGAGAGACAGATCCAGCCAGTAATCAGTTCCCTAAGTGTCGTCCACCGTCTGGAATACAGAGATTCAGAGAGTTGGGTAGAGAAGAGAAGGGGGAGGGAGGAGACAGAGGCGACCTAGTGTAGAGAAAGGAGAGTCCAAAGGGGGAGAGAGCTGTCAAGCCAGTAATCTTGCTCCCAAGTAAAAATAGGTACTGAAGATTGGGTTCTTAAAGGTACAAAATTGATAACAAATACCAAAAAGCAAAGATTAAAATTCTAGAGTAGAGGTTGGATTTTCAAAAATACAATATTAAAGAAAAGAAGAAGAAAAAAAAACAAAGTCACAAAAATTATTAAAATATATATATATATATGAAGTTTGCTTTAAAAAAGTCTTTTTTTGAAAAGTAATAGTAGGTTATAAAAATGAAAATTAAAGGAGTAATAGAGGACTGAAAAAATTTTTTTAAAGTTATAAAAAAAGAAAAGAATGATCATAAAAATGGTAAAAAATATATCTAGGACTTTCTCTGGTGTGGCTGTGGACAGTGTGGGGTCAGTTCATTTTCGGATAGTTTCTTCGTCCAGCTTATATTTCCCAAGATCTATAGGCCCCTTCCTATGTAGTCAGTACTAACTACAGGGTTTTAATCTATTGCACCTGTCACTTCCAAGGCAGTTCCCTCGGTTTTAGCTTCTGTTTGCTGGTCTGTTCAGTGTCTGATTTCTACCCTGACACAAGGGGGCGGTGGTGGACACTTTTTTAGGCTCACTTGTTCAGTTGCGCTGTGGGGAGGGAGGGACGCTGCAAACAAATAACACTGGCGTGTGCTCACAGTGCCTCAGCCACACTGGGCCTACCCCCGCTCACAGCGCGTGCACCCTTCCTGCCCACACAGCTCAGGCTCTAGGTTGCTCCGCCGGGAACCATCCGGGAACCATCCGAGGCCGGCCCTGGGCTGCATGCACCTCCCAGGTCTAAGCCGCTCAGGTTCAGGCACTTGGGTAGTCCTCAGAGGCGCAGACTCTGTTGAGCCGGCCTTTTGTGCCCTTCCCAGCTCCGAGCAGCTTGGGTGATGAGGTGTTTGGCGAGTGTGATCACTGTGACTTATCGCCTCCCCGCCACTTGGTTTTCTAGGTGTACAACCGGCACACCTTCTCAGGCGGATGACTGTCCAGAACCCCAAGAAGTCTTAGTAAGCAAAGAAGCCTGCTTGCAGTTTGGTAGGTAATGTCTCTCTGGGGCTGCAATTGCCCCCTTCCGGCTCTGGCTGCCTGTCACTGGAGGGGGAAGGTCTGCAGCCGGCTAGTTCTGTTCACATAGCCCTTTGTTCTGTGCACGGGCCTGGTGGTGTCTTAGGGCTTTTCGCATGGTAGCTATCCGGCAGTCTGGTTTGCTAGCCCAAATGAGTTTGCTCTGATTACCCTCGGGGGCATTCAGGCCCGATCCTTACTCTAAGCGATGCAGCCCGCGCCTCCCTGCCTAGTCCCCGCTTGCTAGTTGGCGGGTGCAGGCTTCTGCGCTGCTTCTCCGCTGGGGGACTTACTGTTGGGCTCGTAATCTGTGGGTTTTAATTATTTACTTAGTTTTCCTCCCTATTATGTTGCCCTCTGTGCTTCGAAGGCTCAGCATAGACTCGGCAGTGAGAGTGTTTCCTGGTGTTTGGAAACGTCTCTCTTTTTAAGACTCCCTTCCTGGGACGGCCCTACGTCTTTTGTCTCTTTTTTTGTCTTTTATATTTTTCCTACCTCCTTTCGAAGACAATGGGCTGCTTTTCTGGGTGCCTGATGTTCTCTGCTGGCATTCAGAAGTTGTTTTGTGGATTTTACTCAGCGTTTAAATGTTCTTTTGATGAATTTTTGGGGGAGAAAGTGGTCTCCCCATCCTGTTCCTCCACCATCTTAGGACCGCCTCCCTATTCTTAGTTTTGTATGAGATTTTTATTTTTATCACAAATGAATGTTGAATATTGTCACATGATTTCTCTCTACAAGTTGACTTGTTTAATTTTCTATTTTAGCCTGTTAATATGGTAGTTGATTAATTTTTGAACATTGAATCACCCTTGTATTTTGGTATAAACTCCACTTGCCATGGTATATAATCCTTTCACATGTGAATTCTGTTTGCTTACATTTGTTAAGGATCTTTTGTGTTTATGTTCATGAGGGATATTGGTTTTTGTTTTTTTTTTAGGTGAGGCAGTCTGTCTGGTTTTTGCATGAGGGTAGTTCTAAATCTATAAAATCAATTAGGAGTGGTTCTTCTATTTTCTGGAAGAGACTGTATAGAAGTGACATTAATACTGCTTTTCTTGTTTTGGCAGAGTTCTCCAGTAAAACTATCTGAGCCTGGAGACTTCATTTTTGGGAATTTAAAAATTATATATTCAATTTCCTTAAGGGTTATAAGGTTTTTTGGGCTTCCCTGGTGGCTCAGCTGGTAAAGAATCCACCTGTACTGTGGGAGACCTGGGTTTGATCCCTGGTTTGGGAAGATCCCCTGGAGAAGGGAACGGCTACCCACTCCAGTATTCTGGCCATGACTGAGCTACTTTCATTTATAAGGTTATTCAAATGATCTGTTTCACACTGGATAAGATATAGCAGTTTATGCTTTTCTGAGAATTGGTCAACTTCATCTAAGTTGTAAAATTTTTGTGTGTAGGGATGTTCATGTGTGTGTTAAAGTTGCTCAGTCGTGTCCGACTCTTTGTGACCCCACAGACTATATACAGTCCATGGAATTCTCCAGGCCAGAATACTGGAGTGGGTAACCTTTCCCCTCTCCAGGGGAATCTTCCCAACCCAGGGGTTGAACCCAGGTCTCACACATAGTATTCCCTCTTCTTAATGTTTTTGGAGTCTGTAATGATACCCCTGTTTCTTGATATTGGTAATTCTTTTTTTTTTTTTTTCCTTTGTCAGTCTTACTAGAGGTTTGTCAATTTTCTTTTCTAATTACCAGCTTTTTAAAAGTTGATTTTTAAAAATATTTGTTGTTCTGAATTCAATTTCACTGAATTCTCCTCTCATCATTGACTCTAGTATATGTTGGTGTGTTTTTCTCTGGGTTTATTCAGGTAAGGTTTGCTTGGCTTTTTGAATCTGAAGATTTATATATTTTGCCAAATTTGGAAAGTTTGCAGCCATTATTTCTTCCAGTAATTTTTTCAATCTCACCCTCTTTCTCCACTCCTATGATTATTATTAAATAAAATACAGATTTTTTTTTAATGGACCCATGGTTCTTGAATCTCTGCATTTTTTTCAGATTGGTGATTTCTTTTACTCTAAGTTTAGTAATTCTTTCCTCTGTTCCCTGAATTCTGTTGAGTCAGTCCTTTGTGTTGTCTATTTTAATTATTGTGTTTTTAGTTCTAAAATTTCTATGTAGTTCTTCTTACATCTTCTTTTTGTTTGTTAAATTTATTTATTTGCTGAAACTCTCTTTTCATTGGTTTCAAGTACCTTCACATTTCTTCAGTCAAGGATTTTTACCATACTGTTTTAAAGTCTTTGTTAGAGAATTCAAATTTCTCTGTCACCTTGGTGCTGTCATCAATCAATTGTATAGTTTCATTCCTCTTGAGGTCTTTTCTTTAATTCTTGGTATGATGCTGTGACTTTATTTTATTGAAACCTGGACATTTGGGGTATTCTGTTATGAGGTTCCAAATCTTATGTAAAGTTTCTGTTTTAATTGACTTTTTGTGATACCACTCCATCAGGGAAAATGAGAGTGCACTTTGCCTGGTCCTCCCAGGTGGGGATAAAAGTACAGCTTCCGCACTTGATTTCCACTGACCCCTCAGGGGGCCTGACTGCTGAATGAGGACGAGAGTTCTGGTTTCCCATTCCGTGCTGATAACACCCTGCATCACGTTGTTTCTTTTGATAGCTAGGTCCCTAGTTAGTTTACTTTCCGTTGTCTACCTTTAAAAGCCATCTTTTGTATGTCGTTTGTACTTAGTGAAAAGAATAGGGAAAAGTGTGTCTAATCCATCTTCATAAAAGCTGAAATCTATTTTTAGCTTTGTCTGTAATTATGTTTCTTCTTTAATTTATGATCAATCATGCCATAAATCTGCATATTTTGTTAGGTTTTCCTAAGAGCCAGTTTTTGGTTTATCCAGCTTTTCAGTTTTCTTCTTTTCTGTATCATTGATTTCTGCTTTATCTTTATTGTAATATACCTTAACATTTTCTTTGAGATATTCTATTTTTTAATTTCATAAGTTTACAGCCAGTTGATTAATTTTCATTATGTTTCATTATCTGGAATCAGTAATTGAGGCTATATATTCCTCTCCATGTAACACCTTTGCCTTGTCTCACAAGTTTTAAAATGTAATGTTTTAATTTTTATTCAGTTAACAATTGCTTTAAAATTTCCTTTTTTATCTTATTGTTAGCTTATACATTTTCTGGTTTGTTTTTAAATTTCCAGATATATAGGGGTGTTTCTATGGGGTCGAGAAGAGTTGGACATGACTGAGCGACTTCACTTTCACTTTCACTTTCACTTTTTACTTGCATGCATTGAAGAAGGAAATGGCAACCCACTCCAGTATTCTTGCCTGGAGAATCCCAGGGACGGGGGAGCTTGGTGGGCTGCCATCTATGGGGTCGCACAGAGTCGGACATAATTGAAGCGACTTAGCAGCAGCAGCAGCAGCATGATCCACTTCAGACTTCCTTGCATTATAGTCCAAGAATATGCATCTCTTATGCTTATTGTTTGAAGTTGATAAGACCTTTTCTCTAGACAGTAAATACCACAGACTTAACCAACAGAAGCCCTAATTGCAATTTTGCTGACACTTGTGGCATCTTCCCCAGAGAAGATTAGAATGCTCCCAGGCGCATGATAGGAGGGCATTGTTTCTGACAATGCTTTATGGTCCAGCCTGATCGGAAATGGACAGCAGGATAGTCAGTAGCTTTGCCTGAAGACTGCATACATTCTAGGTCCCTCTGTCACGATATTAACATACATATCTGGACATCCTGCTGAACATCACTGGGATCCCTTATATCGATGACATCATGCTAATCAAGTCAGATGAGCAGGCCAGCGCACTAGAACACTTGGTAAGAAACAAGCGTTCTAGGGGATGCGAGATAAACACCCTGAAGACTTGGGGACTGGTCACATTGGTGTCTGAGTCTGTTTTCAGGAGAACATGAACTGCAACAGATTTTCTCATTAATTCTGAAGATCCTGAACTATTGATGTCATATTTAATGAGACTAAAAGAACATGCTACCTTTTCATTTGTCATTTTCTTATTGCTGATTTTGTGTTTGGAGCCAGTGAAATCCTAAAGCCTCCCTTCAGACTGCAGAATATAATACTGCATGAAACACGCTAAATGAATGAGCAGCCCATTTCTGTGAAATGGCTCCTTTTCCTTATTTTATATGATCCCTGTTACCCTATATCTGGCTTCCCTGGTAGCTCAGTTGGTAAAGAATCCGCCTGCAATGCAGGAGATCCTGGTTCGATTCCTGGGTCGGGAAGATCTGCTGGAGAAGGGACAGGCTACCCATTCCAGTATTCTTGGGCTTCTTTAATGGCTCAGCTGGCAAAGAATCTGCCTGCAGTGTGGGAGACCTGGGTTCGATCCCTGGGTCGGGAGGATCTCCTGGAGAAGGGAACAGCTACCCACGCCAGTGTTCTGGTCTGGAGAATTTCATGGATTGTGTCGTCCACGGGGTCCCAAAGAGTTGGACTGACTGAGCGGCTTTCACCTTCACCCTGTGTCTAGCCATTACCATGGACCAGTGAATCTGAACTACCTGCAGATCAAGTTCTTCTATCTACTTGTTTTTTTGGCTGCACTGGGTCTTTGTTGCTTTGCACAGGCTTTCTCTAGTTGCAGCAAGTGGGAGCTCCCTTCATTGTGGTGTGTGGGCTTCTCATCGTGGTGGCTTCTCTTACTGTGGAACACAGGCTCTAGGCATACAGCTTCAGTAGTTGCCGCAAATTGCAGCTTGTGGGATCTAGAGCATGGGCTCAGTTGTGGTGCATGGGTTAGTCGCTCCGTGGCATGTGGGATCTTCCTGTACCAGTGATCGAAATTGTGTCCTCTGCACTGACAGGCAGATTCTTATCCACTGCACCACCAGGGAAATTCTCAACTTCTTTCTTATCCAATAAACTAGCTATAATGTCTTTTTGTTCCTGTATCATGATTTTGAATTAATGCTAAATTATTCTTAAACACTTAGCTCACTTGGCGCTTTCTATAGAGATATTTATAGAGACATCTTTTTGTGTAGACATTCAGAAATCAGATTGTCTTAGTTTACCAAATGTAATCCATTTTTGTCTAGGACTTGGGACTACTTTAATTTTGTTTTATTTGAGCTTGGTGTTTGTGATAGCCATGAAAATGCACTTTAAAGATCTCTAACTGTAGGGAGCTTAATTGACCAAGTGCCTTTGTTGCTGGACTCTGAAATTCATTCCTGCATTTGCATCAAGGCAAATTCCATGGACCTCTCACAGCCAGTGACTGATCAAAGCAAGGATACTAAGGCTGGTTTCTGGTTTCTGGTTTCTGGTTTCTGGATGATCTGAGACTCTTGATGGCTAATTTTTGGTTTAAGTTCTCTAGAGAACTTTGGTGACAGTTCTCTAGAGAAACAGAACCAATAGGATGTGTACACATATGTGTGTATGTATATATATATATAGAAAGAGAGAGAGAGAGAGGTGAGTGTGTGTGGGGGGGTGGTTTCCCCGGGCTTCAGTGGTGAAGAATCTGCCTGCCAAGCAGGAGACATGAGTTCGATCCCTAGGTAGGGAAGATCCCCCGGAGGAGGACATGACAATCCACTCCAGTATTCTTGCCTGGAGAACCCCATGGACAGAGGAGCTGGTGGGCTAAAGTCCATGGGGTCACGAAGAGTAGGACAGGACTTAGTGACTAAACAACAACAACAATACAGAGAGAGATGTATACACACACACAAAATCCACACTCACAGGTAGTGTGTATATGTGTGTGGTGTGTGTATGTTTTGTAGCTGGAGTTTGGAGGCACTCTCTCTAGAACTTCTTCCTTGGAAGACTTCAGTCCTTTTTCTCTTATGGCCTTCAACTGATTGGATGAGGCTCACCCATATTGTGGAGGATAAACTGCTTCACTCACAATCTATGATTTAAATGCTAATATTATCTTAAAAATATCTTCACCACAACATCTAGATGGATGTTTGATATAACATGTGGGTGACCAAATATCTAGCCAAGTGACATAAAGTAAATCACTAAAATACAGGCTTTACCTATATTTTCAACAAATAGGATGAGATGATGATAGCATTTAACTAAAGGGTAAATTTCTGGATTTCAAACTGAACAATTTTCTCCTTCCACTAATGAAAGAAAATACAATTTAAATTTTTACTTCCTTTAAATGTATTCAGTGGAGACATAGGACTCTCAGGCTACAAAGCCTGCCCTAGAATTAGAAACTGGTCTACAATGTTATGATGATGGTGTACATACATATTTAAGTTTTAAAAGTACAGAAAGGAACAGAGAATAATAGTACACATGCTTTAATTGGTGCTGGGCTTCCTGACAGTAGGAAAAGAGAAGGTGAAAATCTATAGACATTTCAGTGCACAGGAGCTCTTTTTTTAGTATTTTCCAAGTTTCCAACAGAAAGACCTTTGGAGGAGCAAGAAATATAAAAACAAGTGAGGAAATAAAGTACAAATTTTTAAGAGAAATAACTTAGTCCATTTGAAAAGTGATCTTCCCTTTGATGTTACTGAGATTTCTTTGCTAATCTACATTCCAAATAACCAGAAGCAGAATGCCATTAAATTTCCAAAGTTCATTTGTGCCAGCCACCATTTGTTTGAGAGAGTTGATTAATATTTCTTTCTGAATGCTGAGTTGGGAAACTTCTTTATTTTTCAGTGGGGAAGTTGTACCAGATGGCTTGTGGGATATGAGTTCCCCGACCAGGGATTGAAACCAGGCCCAGGCAGTGAAAGCACTGAGTCTCAGATACTGAACTGCCAGGGGATTCCTGGGAAACGTGTATTACAATGACCTGATCAGCGATTTTCAAGTTAAAAAAATATATCTGATGCCTTCTCAGTCTAGGTTGACTCTGTCCGAATTGGGAGATAGAATAGGCAATTTGGAAACACCTTTCAGGAGATTCTGTTCAACTGAAAGTGCTGTCTTATGGAATAGTAAATAATTAATATTTAAATCTTACATTCCACATTTCTGTTTTTCAAGACCAGATTCCATGGACCTAGGGAAAATATAAAGCTAAATAGGTAAAGAGAATGATAGATCAATGTACTTGTCAAATTTGTCCAGCATAATTCAACTATTGTTTTAATTTGCAAAAAAGAAAAACAGACACACATTTATTACTCTGCTGTTCCTTGGCGAAGTGGCCTGGATGCTGATGATGATTATAATTATTATTATTATTTTGAGCAAGATAAGAAAGTGATCATGATCTTCTTGAGTTATAATGAAGGCCAATAATGAAGGTTGCTCAGTTGTGTCCGACTCTTTGCGACCCCATGGACTGTAGCCTACCAGGCTCCTCTGTCCATGGGATTTTCCAGGCAAGAATACTGGAATGGGTTGTCATTTCCTTCTCCAGGAGATTTTCCTGGCCCAGGGATTGAACCCGGGTCTCCCACAGTGTAGGCAAACACTTTACCATCTGAGCCACCAGGGAAGTCCCTCTTGAATTATACTATCATCTAAATTCCAAAGCTCTCACAAAATTGAGCAAACAGAGCCTGTACTTGCATACTAGGAAAAGGAAACATATTGCTGCTGGAAGCCACAGGCCAGGTCAAAAATAAATGTTTATATCACATGGTAAAATAAAAGAGGGATTCTACCCCAAGACCACCTTGATAAAGACCCACAGTTACTGCAGCTGCAAGGGAGAGTCCAGTCAAGGCAGCTCAGAATAAACAGCAGCCTAAAAAGCAAATGTGTTAGCACATTATCTCAAACCCTGCCCCACCTCATAGCCATCTGCTCGCCAGAGATGGTCTAGAATTTCTTGAAAGGGAGAGATACACTAGCAGGGCTGCCGGTCCCCCTCCCCTACAGATCCCCAAAAAGGGAGGGGCAGCAGCATGGGCCAGACTGGGACTCTGGCCTTCTTAGGATGAAAGTAAGGCATACAGACAGAGTCCCCAAATAACGCATAATTAGATTTATCTGTGGAAAATGGATTTTGTGAGATAAAATTGTTCTTACATTTTAACTTTGGCCCTAAAATGACAGAACTCAGATACCAAAGTTGGATGATACACCAAGATGTGTATTTTCAAGGTAAATGTCCAAGAACCAGTTAGACAACTGACCTACAATAAAGATATAAAGAGTTAATAGCATGGAGCAGGGGTTGGCAACATTTTCCTGTAAAGAGCCAGATGGCTGTGCAAATATTTTAGGTTTGTGGGCTATATGGTCTCTGTTGCAACTATTCAACTCTGTTGCAACACAAAAGCAGCCAAAGCCAGTATTTAAACAAGTGAATGTGGCTGTGTTCCAATAAAACTTTATTTAAAAGTAAAAGACAGGCTGGATTCAGCCCACGAGCTGTAGTTTGTCCACTGCTGGCATTGAGGAAGAGAGGGTTTATGAAGAGGTTCTTTTGGTGACAATTCTCCCAAGCACCATGAGAATCTCATCCTGAGCCTGGGAGGTGGGGAGGAGGCTTCAGGAGGACTATGTGGAGTGCTTGATGCATCCCTTGACTGTATGGGGCATGTTGTTCTCAAGACTGGACATTAGATGCACTCTATACCATCGGTAGAACAAACATCCATAAGTACTTCTCACATACCTGCCTAAGCTGGTCTGAGTTCAAAAGGATCACCTGGGAAGGTAAGAGGACTCCAACCGAGACTATTTCTCTTAGAGCAGAACAAAACCTGGAACAGTATGGGAAGTGGCCCCAGAGAAATTATTGTGACTTGACATTCTCATCTCTAAATTGAGACTGTATTTGAACAGAGGACTATTTTATGCCAAGAGTGAGCCAATAAGTTATGAAGCTGAAATTTCATGCAGTGGCAAAGGAAAAAACCTCCTCCAGTGGGAAAAAAAAAATTGAATGGGATTGTTGAGGCAAAAACAGACAGCATTTCTTATTTGTTTTACAAATATTTTATAACAGAAAACTTCAAAAGCACAGTCCAAAGAGAAGAGCAGAGTCTGATGACCTCTCAGGCCCTCATAATACAGCACTTGTTAACTCTGGTTCAATCTTGTTGCAGCTATAATGCCCATCTACTCTCTTTAATCCATCTCCGTATCCCATACACAGAATTACTTAGAAAAACATCCAATGTCTGTATTTCCTTTAAATTGAAAGTAAGATCCAGAGGTTTGATTTGATTCGGGTCCATTTATTTGGTGAGACTGTCTCCGGGTTACAGTGAGCACTCCTATAGCGCTTCCAGGACAGTAATTTCTGCTTCTCTCTCAGCAATGTTAATATTGATCAGAATTTAGGACAGTTTGACTCATCTATTATAGTTCTTTATCAGCTTTTAAAAAAAATCAGTTTTAGCAACCATTGATGATTTCCCAGAGCCATAATTCTATTAGGGAAAATGACATTTTGAGTACCTCTCATTGGTTGTGCATTGGTTATATGTATACTTGCTAGAACAATGGGATCCCCTGGATTGGAGACTCATTAGTCTTTTCACAAGAGTCCTTTTTATTCCTTAGCTTTGGAATTTTGCTGTATTTTTGTTTGTTTGGAGGCCTATGAGCTTCTTAGCTATAGAAACAAAATTCACTTCTGCTCAATTGTCACCTACTTCATGAAAAGGAAGCCTGCTTCTCTAATCTACTTTGGTAAGATCTGCATACTTCTATAGGTATAACCTTCAGAGAACTGGTTGGTCCTCTGCTTTGAAAGATCCTTCAGTGCCAAGTACAGAGTACCTTCCCAGTCTGCCCGGTAAGATTACGTGTTGTTGTTGAGAGGTTTTCACCTTTTTTGTGAAATGGTTTTGCAGATAATGTAATGTCTTGGTACCATAACCACTGTCTTTTGATTCTGAAAAATTTTCACATTTGAGAAGAAAGTAGACAATCTTCCTCAATCCGTGCCTTGGTTGTTAATTGAGGGAATGGTGGGTTTCTGTGCATCTGAATGAGTGCATTCACTGCTTCTCATTCCTTCCGTGTTGTTGAGTCATTAAGTCGTGTCCTGCTCTTCTGCGACCCCATGGGATGTAGCCCGCCAGGTTCCTCTGTCCATGGGATTTCCCAGGCAAGAATATTGGGGTGGGTTGCTGTTTCTTTCTCCAGGGGATCTTCCTGACCCAGGGATTGAATGCGTGTCTCTTGTGTCCCTTGCTTGGCAGGCAGATTCTATACCACTGAGCCATCTGGGAAGCCCAATTCCATCCGGCTCCTTCTTATTCTGCCCTCAGTGGTGGTGTCCAAACCACGGAAGATATTTGATAGTTTTCACATCTCTTTTTCATCACAATCTATGTGGGACTTACAATGTGCTTACGAGGAAATATAAGTACTGTATGCACAGGGCCAAAAAACTAGAGGCTGTATCTATAAATTTGCCAACTTAAAGTATGGTGGGAGGAGAGGGTAGGACAAACAGAGAGTAGCAATGACATATATACAGTATCATGTGTGAAACAGGAGACTGGGGGAAACTGCTGTATAATAGAGGGAGTCCAGTTTGGTGCTCTGCGATGACCAAATGGATAAAATGGGTGGGGGCGGGGAAGAGGGAGACTGAAAAGGGAAGGGATAATTATGACTGATTCACAGAAGAGACCACCACAACACTGCAAAGCAATTATCCACCAATAAAAAAAAATAAGTATACATCTTGGGTCTAAAAAATTAAGTGGTATTTTGTCCATATTCCTGGAGGGAGAAGGCCAAACTCTTAAATAATCTCAATGTCGTAAGCAAGTGGGCCTCCAATGGAAAATCCCAGGTAAAAAGACACTTTTTCTATGCTTCTACCACTTCTGAGTTGACCCAGAAAAGCAGGTGTGATGGGTATTGTGATTTTTTCATTGATTCCATATTCTATGTGTAAACAATTATTTCCAACTCGTCCCTTTAACCGAAGCAAAAGCTTTTGGACTTTTTTCTCCTTCCATACATCTCCACTCTGCCACAAGAAATTAATATCAGCTGTCTTTTCAAAACATTGATCAATTTTTCCTTTGTGAACAAGTCTGTTCACACTGTTACCTTTCCCAAGAAAGAAATAGGCAATTGGTTGCTTTGTACGATACATATGCTTATATTGTCCCCGAAAAGAATTTTCCAGTGACGAAGCATACTTTTCCATTAGTCTAGAATCTTGATCTAGTTGTTGGTTTTCCGGCCAGAATAAGAGGGAAGCTAGGAAATAAGGTTCTGGATACCGATACGACATTCCTGTTTGTTGTAAGAGTTCTCGAAGCTGATCTTTCAGTTTTTTAATTGGCTTCACTATTTTGGAGGTCGGTTTAATACAGTAGAGAATGATGTTGGCCAGGATGAAATTTTGCTTTTCCTTTATCAGGATTTTGACAGTGCATTGTTCAAAGAGAAAAGTATATTTGTCCATTATATCTTCCATGGTGTGTACAGCGTCTTCTTGAGCTTTGATAAGATATTCCAAGAGTCCAGAAAACTTGTCTGCTTTTAAAACTTCCAGGCTTCTCCGATACAGCTCTACCTGAAGCGGTACACTAAGCTTTGAACCAAAATCTTTGTTCTGTAATTCTCTGAGGGGCCGAATATATCTGCATACTTCTTAAAATACCCAGCCACCTTTCTCCGAGTTTTGGCCTCTTCATTTTGTTTAATGTTGTTCCTAGGTTTTAGAAGGACAAAGTATTCATCAAAAAAATCAAAGGACTTTTTCAAAGAAAATCTCAAATTGGTTAGGTAAGAAATAAAGTTCTTGAGGACTAATTTAAATTCATTGTTTGCTTCTCCAGGAATATCTTTACTTCCTGATATAAAATTGATCATATCTCTTTTAGACAGTTCATTTTTATTGTCAAAAAAAGGAATGAACTGGAGAATCTGGATTGTGTAGAGCCCAACTTCTATCTCCCCTAGATAGCCAGCTGTATTGTAAGTATCATACCGCCTTTTTGACTTCTGATAAAATCTTTCCTTACCTTCATACTCTCTATCCTCACTTTGCTGTTGAGATTCCTTGAATGCATTTGAGGCCTGTACTGCTAAATCCAAAAGATCAGATAGCTCCCCAACAGAAATGCTCCTGTTTCTTTCATTATCGTCCATCCACCATCTTATTTTACTTTTGAAGACTTGACCCAGTGTATCTGAGATATAAGAATTGTCAGGTTCTATCTTTTTTGCTTGATTTGCCCAGTGTAGAGCACTGTCAAAGTCCTTCTCTTTAATGTAGAAATGTCTTGTCAAGGCTTGGCAAATGAATGCATTTGGGTTGAACCGACGAATACCTCCACGTAATACATTTTTAACTGCCACGTTCCCTTCTTCTTTATGTAATGCTTCAATGAACGGGGAGAACAAGTTCCCATTTCACCTTCATTTTCATTGCGCTGTCTTGTCAGCAGCAGTGTTTGCACATCTTCTAAAAATTTGCTTCTTCCTATTCCAGTATCATAGAACAAATTTTCTGTTAGCATGTCCAGCGTAATTTGACTCTTACCCAAGTCATAGCTTATCTTCAATTCTTCCAGTGAACGAATGGCAATCAAAGGGTGAATAATGCGTACTCCACAGTAGTTCCCACATTCTACCACCTCTGTTTTTATTAGAATTGTAGAGTAGGTGCCCATTTTGTCTTCAAATTTTTCTGTTCCCCAGAAAGCTTTCTTGCTTGTGATTCCTAGGAACTTTTCACACTGTGATAGTGAAATGGTGGTATCTGGCACATATGAGTTAAGAAGGGCCAGAAAGGAAAAAAGCTTTGCTTCCTTGGTGGAAATATTTTGTTCTTTCAGGATATTCCTGACCACATCTTCTATGTACTTTTTATTAAAGTTGGTTTTCATAATCATGAAGGAATAAAAATCTTGAAAGTTTTTATGTTGGTCTTCAATTTCTTTCAATTTAAGCTCAAAAGCTCTCTGTTCTTTGGGAGACAGTTGTTGTATTAGGGCAATACTGTCTGAGATCTTTGCACTTTTTTCAGGATTCTGTGATCTCCTGCAATTTAGAATGATCACTAGAGGTTTCTCATATCGAATATACCTATTAGCTACAGCTGTATGAATAGAAGCTTGCAGAAGATAGACATTATCCTGTTCTTCAAAATCATCAACAAGCAGTAATATAGGTAAGTATTCCTGATTATTTGTTGTCCCATAGGTTATTAAATTAGTCACTTGTTCTCCAATTTCAGAAAAATCCACTGTCTTGTTTTTTAGCACAGCACATCTGAATTTCTTCCTTAGTTCCCAGAGAATATGCATAGCCAACGTAGTCCCACCACAGCCTGGATGATGATACAGATGAATAATTTTGACACATGTCGACTTAGAAGAATCTGCCCCTCTTTGAATCATTTCTTCAAGTTTTTCATATTTATCCCTTTTCACAAAAGGGGAAGAATAGTTTTCAGAAGAAAAGTAGAAATTCCACCATGTTACTTTGCCTCCTCGATAAAAATCTTCCTCTTTCAATGCTTTGAATTCAAGTAATTTTTTTTTGTCTTTCTCTAATATTGTATCTTCACATTCATTTTCACAGAGAATTTCCAGAGCAGTCATGATATCTTCTTCTTTTTTCAGAAGGACAGTAGATGAACCGATAGATGGTAAAAATCTCTTGGAAGATTGAGTCACAGATTTTAGCTTAAGAATAGTTCCATTTATCTCTTCAAGACTTAAAGAAGAAACACATTGGTTTGATAATTCATCTTGCTGTGTTGTTAATCTTGCTTCAAGTAGATCTTTCCATCCCTGACATATGCGTGAATCTACACAAATACACAATATATTTTCCATTCCTTTGAGATCTTGGTAGAAAGCACAGAAAGTCTCAATGAGGGGGTCTCTTGGGTCATCAACGGAGGAGAGTAATAGAAATACCACCAAAAACTTCCCTCTTGGCATTATGTCTTCTTGGGTAAGAAATGAAATCAGTTTCCTGACTTCAGATGCTTTTTCTCTTTGCCAGGAACTTGCATCTAAGGGTTTATACTCTTCACTGTCAAGATCTAACCGGCCATTGCAGAAAATCCAGCTGAGTTGTTGATAAAGATTCAGACTAGTAATCTTCTCAGTTGTGGTTTTCCCCTCCACATACAAACTTGGGAAGTGAAGATTTACTACTCGGGTTTCTTTGTATGCTTTGACCACACCCTTGCTCACAGATTCAGGATCAAACTCCAACACAGCAAACCATTTAATTTCCTTTAGGAAATCTAAGTGTTTGATTTGTGTAGGGTGGCATTTATTTATTACAAGAATGTACCAGTCGTAGTATGAATTATCTAACAAATCCTGATTTCCTGTCAACAATTTAACAAGCTTTGGCCCCTCGCTTTCTTTTTTATTTGTTTTCACTCTGCATTTCTCTTCTGCCTCTTTCCTAGATTCTGCAAGTCTTTTCAAATCTAATTTAAATGCTTTGAAATCCCATATTACTTTTCATGATGTCCTTAGAACTGGCCCCATCTCGCACAAAGACTGAGAAGTTTGGACTTTGTTTCCATATTGTGTTGCTGCAATTTTGCATTTTAATCTGGAAATAATCAACTTCACATTCAGAATATTTTGGAACAACATCCACTTCAATAACAAATCTGTCAGATAGAGTACTGTTTGGCAGTAAAACTTCTACAAATCTTGGCTCTCGAATGCAGTTCTTTGCTTTTTGGACCTGATGGTCTTCAAAATATTGGTGGATCATCAGATTGAAGTGGTCAATGAGGGCTTCCTTGGTGATGGTGGTAAATTCCACGCCAACAATTGTTCCATGAGGTTTGTCCTTGACTCCAAAATGAATGGTGCCATTGGTACGTGAGTTCATACAAGCAGAAGCAAATCGGAACACCTCATTGCTAAATTTCATTTTAGCATCCTCTTCCGTGCCTGTTTCTGTGTTTGTGAAGGCTTTGAATTCATGTATTGGATCAATGAGATTGAGTGGTCCTGTTTCAGGCTGTAGTTTAAAATTCAATTTGTAACGATATGGATCACTGAATTCATCAAAAGGGTATGCCATGCATGTCGGTTCTGTGGATGGCTGCTTTTTCTTTGTGTCATCTATTTCATCTTCCATGAACTCATTTTTCAGTGACTTAGAACCTTTAGTAACTGTACTCACTGTAGAGTCATTAACCTTATCTGATTTCTTTTTATTCTTTTGTTTTGAAGTCCCTCCATCTTTCTGCTGTGTTTTAGGAACACTTTTACTGCCTTTTCCGCTCTTACATGTCTGGAAAGGATCTCCAGAGGATGTCTCCAGCAACTCTTTGAAGAGCTGTTCTATTTGGATAGCTGGTCCAAATGTTATGCCCATAGCAACAAGGTGATCTTTAGTTAAGTACTTCAAGATTGCACCACTCACATCTTGTGCAGTCAAAATTGCTCTGTGTTTTTGTTCAATTTTATGACTTTCTAACCACTGATTTACATCCTCTTTTGTCCAGTCATCTGTATTTTCTGGTAAGTTAAGTTGTGCTGCCATTCTGATACCTATGTATAGAAAAAGAAAAATTATTTAGTATTTTATAAAGAAATTTAAAAAATAATCAGTTTTTCAATTGACAATATGTGTGTGTCCTAGAAAATTGAAAATGGTGCAAAAGGATATACATGCCCTCTAATGACCCTATTGAGAGGAAATTACCATTATCAGTTTCTTCTATATCCTTCCAGAGAAATACTACCAAATAGAAATGCGTGAGCACTTTTTTCCATTCAAATGGCAACATACCATGCACAATTCTCTTTGCCTTGCTTTATTCATTAACTGCATCTTGGGGATACATATATACATACACACACATATATATGTGTATATATATGTGTGTGTGTGTGTGTGTGTGTGTGTGTATATATATAAAGAGAAGAGAGAGAGAGAGAGAGAGAGAGAGAGAAGTTTCATCCTCCTTAATGGTTATTTTCTATAATGCGTGTTAGCTCTATTGTTTATAAATATTCAGTTCTGCTGTAGGAAATAAGAGAAACAAAAAAGGCTATATAAAACTAAAGAGAGATGGACATGTAAAATGAGAAGCATTTATGAAGCAAGATATAGAAGCAAGTAGTTTGTGAAACATGTTATAATAGACATAGATAAAGTAAATAGAGCTGCTGCTGCTGCTAAGTTGCTTTAGGCATGTCCGACTCTGTCCGACCCACAGACGGCAGCCCATGTGAGTGTTAAACATAGTTAGGAAGAGACTGAAGGGCCAAATAGGTATTAAATATTCATGAAGCACTTTATATGTTTAAAATTTTAATTGGGTCACCTACTGTTGACACCCATTCTGATCTTTTGTGTCCTGTAATTAAGAAACATAAACAAAATCCTGAGTGGTTTATCAGGCTGGTTGATGAGTTAGAGCTGCAGTCAGGCGTACATGCCCCTCTGCAGCTCTCTGATTGGTGCAAGTGGATGTCACTGACAAGGTATCTTGTATTTGTTGATTTCCCTTGGAAAGACCTTAACTTTCATTCTCAGAACCACACAGTGGAGAATGCTGACACTGCAGAGAGGGAGAGAGAGGATATATGAACTTGTATAACTCAGGTCATAAGACCCTTCCACTCTTCTTATATCGTATCCCAAGTGTGTTACCCATCTCTTCCCCCCTGCTTTTTGTTGTGTATTTAATTGATTTAATAAAGATGTGCCTCAAACACCTTAGATTGATCTGTGAGCCATTCAGTTTCATGACTTCTGGGATAGCTTGCTGGGCAGTGAATTTAGAGGTTACTATTACATTCATGTAAATTTTCACATAATAGTTGGTAATAGCTGATTCCTGGGCAGTAGCAAATGGCATTACTATTAAGTGGCATTACTATTCAGTATACAAATGGCAAGCTGCTATTTGGAAAACCATTGGCAATCCGGGTTACAGAAATATAGCAATGCTTAGGGGAAAAACAATTAGGCAATAGTAGTTAGCTTTAAGTACAACCCCAAAGGGCTCAAAAATGTGAGCTTTAAGTACAGCTTAAATAGTCAGCTTTAAGTACAATCCAAAAATGGCTCCAAAAATGTGAGCCATTCCTATAAAATCACTATGGGAGAATCAAATCAACAAAGAAGAAAAGTCTGGGGGATAGTGGAAAATAGACTATATAGGTACACTTCCATGAAATAATTAGTACACAGGCATATTGCCTACAAGAGGCAGATACAAACTCAGGTTAGTATTTACTTTCCCTTCCAGACATAAAGCTGCCAGACCAATGGCCCAAGGTTAAAGATATTATTCTCTGGTTAGCAATTCCTGTATTTGTATTCAGTGAATAAAAGATACACCTTATCTTTTGCTATATCAACACAAAACCCGCCAAAGATATGCACAATTGATGGAAATTCTTACAATATTATGACAACCAGAAACCACAGAGATGTAATGCCTTGTAAAAAAGGTTAATTAGGTGAAATTTCTTTCAGTAATTTGGCCTGCAGATACTGAGTAGCTCAAATTTAAAATAAGCTGGGGAAAGAGAGAAAGAGAAGAGGTGGGAAATTGTTTTAAGTGCACTAATTTTTAAAGTAAGCCCTTTTGTGGGACTATATCAAACTCAAAAACTATGCATCGAAGGACACAATGAACAGAATGAAAAAGTGACTTATGGAGTGGGAGAAAATATTTGTAAAGCATAGAGCTGATGAGGGGTTAATCTAGAATACGTTAAAAAAAATCTCCTACAACTCAACAACAACAAAACAAATAACCCAATTAAAAGTGAGCAAAAGACTGAAACATTTCTCCAAAGATGATATACAAATGACCAACAAGCACATGAAAAGATGTTCAACATCACTAATCGTTCATTTCATTTCAGTTCAGTTCAGTCACTCAGTAATGAATCCCATGAATCGCAGCATGCCAGGCCTCTCTGTCCATCACCAACTCCTGGAGTTCACTCAAACTCATGTCCATTGAGTCAGTGATGCCATCCAACCATCTCATCCTCTGTCGTCCCTTTCTCCTCCTGCCCCCAATCCCTCCCAGCATCAGAGTCTTTGCCAATGAGTCAACTCTTCACGTGAGTTGGCCAAAGTACTGGAGTTTCAGCTTTAGCATCATTAGAGAAATACGAACCTAAAACACAATACTGTATCATTTCACATCTATTATGATGCTGCTGCTGCTGTTGCTAAGTTGCTTCAGTCGTGTCCGACTCTGTGCAACCCTATTATGATGACTATTAAAAACCTCCAGAAAATAACATGAATTAGTGAGGACAAGGTGGAGAAATTAAAGGAAACTTTGTGCACTACTGGTGGGAATATGAAAAGATGCAACCTACACAACCTACCTTAAGAGAATGGTGAAGGAAGTTCTCTAAACAGAAAATAATACGAGAAGGAACCTTGGTATATTAGGAAGGAGAAAAGAACATAGTAAGCAAAAAAGCTAGTAAATATAATAGACTTCTCTTTGGTTTTTAAAACTTATGTTTGATTTTTAAACCACTGTCTGATATGGTTCTAAATGTATTTAGTGAAAATATTTAAGATCATTATACATGACAGGGTTAGGGGATACGAAGATTTCTATGCTTCACTCAAACTGGGAAAAAAAACCCACTATTGAACTATCATAAGTTATGTATACATAATGTAACATCTACAGAAACCAATAAAAAAGTTATATCAAGTTTCCGTCACACATACAAATTTGACAACTCAAATGAAATGGAACAATTCCTCAAAAAACAAACTTCTGTAGTCCATTTAATATGAAACAGATTATTTGAATGGTCCCATAACTTAAAAGGAAGCTAGATTTTTAATTTTAAAGATCTCCCTACAAAGAAAAATTTCCAGGTCTATATAGATTTACTGAAGAATTCTACCAAACATTTAAAGAATTAACACTGATTTTATATAATCTCTTCTAGAACACAGTAAAAGAGGGAATTCTTCTCAATTCAGTTTGTGAAGCTGGTAGTACCCTACTAGCTAAGCCTCTGCAAACCCAGCCTTGAGGTGAGCTTCAGTGAACCAAGACTCCTGCCTCACCCTAGTAACAAGAAGGTTACCGGAGACCCCAGGCTCAAGGTAGTCTCCTGCAGAATCAGGTTCCTGCCTTACTCCAGGACTGGGCCCGCTCCTATGAACCTAGGCTCTCTGTTTGCCCAGGTGCTGGGCTGGGCTCTATGAACACAGACTCCAGACTGGTTCCTTTGGAGTCAGGCTCCTGGCCTGCCCCAGATTCCAGACTGGCTCCTGAGGACCTAGGCACATGGCCAGCCCCAGTGTCAGGCTGCACCTCATGGACCCAACCTTCAGGCCAGTGTCAGCGGCCCCAGGCTATAGGCCAAATTCTCTTGCATCAGTCCATCACCAGGACTTCAGGGGCCAGGGTTACCCCATGGACCCAAATGCCAGCCCACCCTTATAAACCCAAGCACTAGTCTAGCCCAGCCACTGACCCGGGCACCAGGCCTGCCCACTTGAGGACGCCAGCATCAAGCTCATCTTCAGAATCTACCAGACAATTCACCTACAGTCTCTGGACAAGGTGACTGGAGAAGGCCTTTTCCTGCCTAAGCCCAATCTGTGAAGACTGGAAGAGGTGCTTACTTCTTCAAATGTGTAGACAATAATGCAAGGCCACAAGAATTAGGAATAATCAATGAAGCATGACACCATCAAAGGAAACTAATAAAGCTCCAATAAATGACCCTAAAGAAATGAAACTCAATGAACTACCTGATAAATACTTTCAAATAATCTTCATACAAAATCCTGTCAACTACAATAAAACACAGACAAACAAAATTAGTAAAACAATGAATGAACAAAATGAGAGGTTCAACAAAGAAACAGTGACCATTAAAAACAAACAGAAATCCTAGCATTGCAGAACACAATGATTAAATTGAAGAATTCAATAGAAAGCTTCAATAGCGGACTCATCCAAGCAAAAGAATCAGTGAACTTGTGAAGACAATACATTTGAAATTTTCCATTCAGAAGAGCAAAAAAAAAGAAAAAGAAAAAAGAATGATAAAGTGAAAAAAAAGCCTATGTGCATTATCGGATACCATCAAATGTAACAATCCATTCATTGTTGGAATCCAAAGAGAAGAGAGGAAGAAAAAGGCAGAAGGTTTATTTAATGAAATCATGGCTGATATGACCCAGCAATCCCACTGCTGGGCATACACACTGAGGAAACCAGAATTGAAATAGACATGTGTACCCCAATGTTCATTGCAGCACTGTTTACAATAAGCTAGGACATGGAAGCAACCTAGATGTCCACTGGCAGATGAATGGATAAGAAACTTGTGCTACATATACACAATGGAGTATTACTCAACTATAAAAAAGAACGCATTTGAGTCAGTTCTAATGAGGTGGATGGAACTGGAGCCTACTACACAGAGTGAAGTAAGACAGAAAGAAAAACACCAATACAGAATATTAACACATATATATGGAATTTAGAAAGATGGTAATGACAACCCTATATGCAAGACAGTAAAAGAGACACAGATGTAAAGAACAGACTTTTGGACTCTGTGGGACTCTGAGGGTGGGATGATTTGAGAAAATAGCATTGAAACATGTATATTACCATATGTGAAATAGATCGCCAGTCCAATTTCAATGCATGAAACAGGGCACTGAAAGCCAGAGCACTGGGACAACCCGGAGGGATGGAGTGGGGAGAGAGACATGAGGGGGGGTTTGAGAAGGGGGGACACATGTACATCCATGGCTGATTCATGTCAATGTATGGCAAAAACCACCACAATATTGTAAAGTAATTAGCCTCCAATTAAAATTAAAAAAAAAAAAGTCATGTCTGTGAACTTCCCAATTGTTTGTGGGGGTGGGGGGAGGGGTAGAGATTTGGACATTGAAGTTCCTGAAGCTCATAGATTTCCCCAAGAGTTCTGATACAAAAAGATCTTCTCTAAAACACATAATAAGACTAAAATCAAAGACAAAGAATTTTAAATGCAGCAAGAGAAAAAAAATCCCACCTACATGGGAACCCACATAAGACTATCAACAGATTTCTCAGCAGAAATCTTACAGGCCAGTAGAGAGTGGGATGACATATTCAAAGTGCTAAAAGACAAGCGTTAACCATGAATACTTAAGAAACTTTCAAGTTGTCCTTCAGAAATGAAGGAGAGATAAGGACTTTCCCAGACCAAAACAAACAAACTGTAGAGTTAGTCACCACTAAACCTATCTTACAAGAAATGCTAAAGGGAGGCCTTTGAGTTGTAACAAAAATACGCTGACGAATGAAAAGAATATGGAAGTATGACACTTACTGTAATGGTGAAAATATAGTCAAATCCAGAACATGCTAGTACTGTAATGGTGGTAGATAAATCACTTTTAACTCTGATGTAAAAGTAAAAGACAAAAGTACTAAAAAATAACTGTGAGTAAAATAATGTGTTTATGGATACAATATGAATAAAAGATGTAAACTGTGGCATTAATAACACAAAATGTGGAGGGAGAAGTTAAAGTGTAGAGTTTTTGTATGTGGGTGAAGTTGTTATAAACTTAAAATAGACTGTTATATCTATAGGATAAATAATGTAAAGCTTCATGATTACTACAAGTAAAAAACCCATAGTAGATATACAAAGGGCTTCCCACGTGGTATTAGTGGTAAAGAACCTGTCTGCCAATGCAGGAGACTTAAGAGACTTGGGTTTGGTCCCTGGGTCAGGAAGATCCCTTGGAGGAGGGCATGGCAACCCACTCCAGTACTCTTGCCTGGAGAATCCCAGGGATGGGGGAACCTGGCAGGCTACAGTCCATAGGGTTGCAGAGTTGGACATGACTGAAGAACTTAGCACACAAGCATGCACAGATATACAAAACATAAAAAGAAAGGGGTCAAAGCATACCTCTACAACAAGTCATCAAATCACACAGGAGGACAGCAAGAGAGGAAGGAAGGAAGAAACAAAGGAATTACAAAACAGCCAGAAAACAACAAACAGAACGGCAACAGCAAATCCTGTGTGCATGTTTGCACAGTCACTCAGTCGTGTCTGACTCTTTGCAACCCCATGGGCTGTAGACCACTAGGCTCCTCTGTCCATGAGATATTCCAGGCAAGAATATTGGAGTAGGTTACCATTGCCTGCTCCAGGAGATCTTCCTGACCCTGGGATCAAATTCATGTCTCTTGCATCTCCTGGAGAGATTCTTTACCTCTTTACCTATCAATAATTACTTTTAAATATGAAAGAATTAAATTATCCAATCAAAAGATATAGTGTGTCTGAATGGATTAAAAAAAAAATCAGATCTGACAGTGATATGCTGTCTTTTCAAGAGACTCATTTTAGACTTAAGGACATACATGCAGTGAAAGTGAAGGGATGGAAAGACATATTCCAGGCAAATAGCAACAAGAAGAAGGCAGGAGTTGTTATAATTAGACAAGATGGACTTTAAGTCAAAATGGTCAAAAGAGACAAAGAAAGTTACTATATAATGATAAAGCAGTCAATTCATCAAGATGATAATATATAATGCACCAAAATTTAGGTACTTCAGTGTACCTAAAAATAAAGCAAGTATTAGTAAAACTAAATGGGAGGAATAGACATATACAATAATAGTAGGTGACTTCAATATCCCAGTTTTAACAATGGATAGATCATTCAGACAAAATATCTATCAGGAAACAGCATACCTAAACAACACCATAGGTCAGATGGATCTAACAGACATATTCAGTACATTCCATCCAAGAGCAACAGCATACACATTCTTTCAACGTACACATGGAACATTTTCCAGGATAGATCTTACATTAGTTCACATGAGAAGTCTTAACAAATTTAAGAAGCTTGAAGTCCACATCAAGTGTCTTTTCTGACCACAATGAAATGAAACTAGAAATCAATAATAGAAGGAAAATTGTATAATTCATAAATATGTGGAAGTTAAATAACATACTTCTGACCAACCATTTGGTCAAAGAATAAGTCAAAAGGGATATCAAAAAATATCTCGAGACAAATAAAAGTGGAAACACAACACACCAAAACTTATGAGATGCAGCACAAACAGTTCTAAGAGAATAGTTAATAGTGACAAAGGCCTACATTACGAAAGATCGCAAATAAGCAGCCCAATGTTATACCTCAAGGACAAACTCAACCTAAAGTTCACAGAAGGAATGAAATAATAAAATCAGAGAAGGAATAAGTGAAATAGAAACTAGAAGAACCATGGAAAAAGTCATATTTTCCCACTGCCAGACCTCTGGACTGGAAGGACTGATGTGGGGCTCAGAATCTCACTCCCATGAGAAAACCTGTGTAATATAATTATTCTCTTATCTGTGTGTCACCCACCTGGGGGGATAGGCTTTAGTTGTTATATCTTTAGTTGTAGAGGATCTTCTCTCGTAGGTTTCAGTGTTTTTCAATGACAGTTGTTCTGCAGATAGTTCTTCAGATGGTGATTTGGGTGTGTTCAGGAGGTGAGCTTAGGGTCCTTCTACTCCACTGTATTCAAAAGAAGATCTTTGCGTCAATACCAAGTTTCTTAAAAATAGTTTGTATCTCAAAGCAGCAGGGCATGAAGGAAATAACACTGCAAAGAGAAAAGAACCAGCCAAATCAGTGACGGAGCCATCAATCTTCTCTTGCTACTAAGAGCTATTGTTTTGTAACATAAACAAAATTGACAAACCTTGAGCTAGACTCAGAAACAAGTAGAGAAAACTCAAATATATAAAGTTACAAATGAAAGAGAGATGTTACAACTGATATCACAGAAATGCAGAGAATATTAAGAGACCACTGTGAACATTTATATGCCCCAAATTGGACAATGTAGAATAAACAAATAAATTCTTAGAAACATACAAACCATCAAGACTGAATCATGAATGAAGAATCTGAACAGACCAATGAGTAAGGAGTTTGAATTAGTAACTGAAACCTCCCAGACCAATAATGAGTAAGCAGTTTGGACTGGTAATTGAAACCTCACCAAAAAGGAAAAATCTCACACCTCATGGCTTCACCAGTGAATTCTGCCAAATATTTAAAGAAGAATTAATGTTAATTCTTCTTAAATTCTTCCAGAAAACGGAAAAGGAGGGAACAGTTATAAGTACGTTTTATGAGGCCAGCCTAATGATGATACCAAGGCCACTTAAGGACAATACAAGAAAAAGGAAATTACAGACCAATATCACTGATGAACATACATGTTAAGAATCATCAACAAAATACAAACAAATGTAACTCAACATTATAAGCATTATAAAGATCATATACCATAATCAAATGGGATTTATCTCTGGGATGGAAGAATGGTTCAAGATATGCAAATCAATAAATGCAACATACCACATTAAAAGAATGAAGGATAAAAACCATATGATCATCTCAATAGATCCAGAAAGAGTATTTGATGAAATTCTTTACTTGTACTATATGATAAAAATTCAACAAATTTGGTATAGAAGGGTTGGGGGTTATTACCTAAATGCAACAAAGGCCATATATGACAAGCGCATGGCTAACATCATACTCAGTAGTGAAAAACTGAATGCTTTTCCTCTAAGATCAAGACAAGAATTCCCACTCCCAGCACTTTCCTTCTATATAAAACTAAAAGTCCTAGCCAGAGCAATTAGCAGAAAAATAAATAAAGGCCTCCAAACAGGAAAAGGAAGCAGCAAAATTGTTTCTGTTTGCAAAGATATTATACACAGAAAACCTCGTGTGTGTGCTGAGCTGCTCAGCTGTGACTCTTTGAGACCCCATGGACTATAAGCCGCCAGACTCCTTTGTCTGTGGGCATTCTTCAAGCAAGAATAATGGAGTGGGTTGCCATGCTCTCCTCTAGGGGGTCTTCCTAACCCAGTGATTGGACCCAGGTCTCCTGCATTGGAGACGGATTCTTTACCATCTAAGCCTCCAGGGAAGCCCATAAAACCTTCAGTTCAGTTCAGTCACTCAGTCATGTCCGACTCTTTGCGACCCCATGAATCGCAGCATGCCAGGCCTCCCTGTCCATCCCCAACTCCTGGAGTTCACTCAGACTCACATCCATGGAGTCAGTGATGGCGTCCAGCCATCTCATCCTCTGTCGTCCCCTTCTCCTCCTGCCCCCAATCCCTCCCAGCATCAGAGTCTTTTCCAATGAGTCAACTCTTCGCATGAGGTGGCCAAAGTACTGCAGTTTCAGCTTTAGCATCGTTCCTTCCAAAGAACACTCAGGACTGATCTCCTTCAGAATTGACTGGTTGGATCTCCTTGCAGTCCAAGGGACTCTCAAGAGTCTTCTCCAACACCACAGTTCAAAAGCATCAATTCTTTGGTGCTCAGCTTTCTTCACAGTCCAACTCTCACATCCATACATGACCACTGGAAAAACCATAGCCTTGACTACACAGACCTTTGTTGGCAAAGTAGTGTCTCTGCTTTTCAATATGCTGTCTAGGTTGGTCATAACTTTCCTTCCAAGGAGTAAGTAAAACCTTAGAAGCTACCACCAAAAAAAAAGAGAAAGCCTTTAGAACAACAACAAAAAAAAAAAAATTAGGAAAAGGTACAGGATACAAAATCAGTATTAAAAAGCTACATTTCTATACACTAACACTAACTATAAACTATCTGAAAAAAATTAAAATGAGCTCACTTACAGTAGCACAAAAATTACTCAGGGATACATTTAAATAAGGAGGTGAAAGATCCATACACTGAACACTGTGAAACACTGATGAAAGAAACTGAAGAAGACACAAATAAATGGAAAGGTATCCTGTGTTACGAATTAGAAGAATATTATTAAAATGTTTATACTACCCAAATCAATTAGAGATTCAATGCAATAGTTATAAAATTTCCAATGAAATTTTTCACAAAAAGAAAAAAAAAGCCTAAAATTCATATGGAACTACAAAAGACCCATGAAAAAGTGATCTTGAGTAGAAAACACAAATTGCTTAAAGACTTAACTCTAAGACCTGAAACCAAAAAACTATAGATGAAAATAGAGGCAAATCTTCTTGACATCAGTCTGAGCAACAAGCTTTGGATATGACCCCAAAAACACAAACAATAGAAGCGGACACAGACAAATGGACTGCAAACTAAAAACTTCTGCACAGCAAAAGGAACAATGCACAGAAGGAAAAGGCCCCTATGGAATGAGAGAAAATACTGGCAAACCCTATCTCTTCAGTTCAGTTCAGTCGCTCAGTCATGTCCAGCTCTTTGCGATTCCATGGACTGCAGCACTTCAGGCTTCCCTGTCCTTCACCAACTCCTGGAGTTTGCTCAAACTCATGTCCATTGAGTCGGTGATGTCATCCAACCATCTCATTCTCTGTCGCCCCCTTCTCCTCCAAAATACATAAGGAGCTCAAACTACTCAATAGCAAGAAAACAAACAATCTAATTTGCAAAATAAACTAAGAACCCAAACAGACATTTCTCAAACGAAGACACGCAAATGGCCAACAGATACAGGAAAAAAGTGTTTAACATCACTAATCATCAGGGAAATCAAAATCACAATGAGGTAACCCCGTCACACTTATTAGATGGCTATTATTCAAAACAAAACTGATAGCGAGAGCTGGTGAGGATGTGAAGAAAACACTTGTACATTGCTAGTGGCGATGTAAACTGGTACAGCCATTATGGAAAACAGTATGGAGATTCCTCAAAAAATTAAAAACAGAATTACTCTGTGATCCAGCAATCTCACTTCTGACTATATGTCAGAAAGAAATGAAATAAATATTTTGAAGGGACAGTTGCACGCCCACATGCACTGTAGCAAATAAACATATTTACAATAGCTATGAGAAAGAAGGAAATCCTTCTATTTGTGACAATATAGATGAAACTGAAGGACATTATGCTAAGCGAAATAAGACAGAAAGAGAAAGACAATTACTGTATGAGCTCACTTATATGTGGAATCTAAGAAAACAACCACTTCCCCTTCAAAGTTGAACTCAGACAACAGAGGTTACCAGGTGCTGGAGTGGGGAAGGGGATGGAAAAACTGAAAGTGAGGGGAAGGAAAACCATATTCTGCACAAATTGAAACAAGAAAAGCTGGAGTAGCAATACTTTTATCAGATAAAATATACTTTAAAAGAAAGACTATAACAAATGACAAGAAATAAAGAACAGTGCATAAAGATAAATCAATACAACAAGAAGAGGTAACAATTGAAAATATAGATACACCCAACATGAAAACAAAGTGTTAGTCGCTCAGTCATGTCTGACTCTTTGCAACTCCATGGACTGTAGCCTGCCAGGGTCCTCTGTCCGTGGAATTCTCCAGGCAAGAATACTGGAGTGGGTAGCCATTCCCTTTTCCAGGGCATCTTCCTGACCCAAGGATCGAACCTGGGTCTCCTACATTGTAGGTGGATTCTTTTGTCAGAGTCACTAGAAAGCATTCCCTCTAAGATCAGGAATAAGACAAGGATGCCTACTCTTGCTACTTTTATTTAACATAGCATTGGAAATACTAGTGACGGCAATTAAACAAGAAAAAGAAACAAAAGTCATCCAAACTGGATATGAAGAAGTAAGACTGTCCTTGGAATTCTACCCACGTAACACTATGTATAGAAGATAACAACACTATGTATAGAAGATAACATAACACTATGTATGCTGCTGCTGCTGCGGCTGCTAAGTCACCTCAGTCGTGTCCGACTCTGTGCGACCCCATAGACGGCAGCCCACCAGGCTCCCCCGTCCCTGGGATTCTCCAGGCAAGAACACTGGAGTGGGTTGCCATTTCCTTCTCCAATGCAGGAAAGTGAGAAGTGAAAGTGAAGTCGCTCAGTCGTGTCCAACTCTTAGCAACCCCATGGACTGCAGCCCACCAGGCTCCTCCGTCCATGGGATTTTCCAGGCAAGAGTGCTGGAGTGGGGTGCCATTGCCTTCTCCAATACTAAAATGCCACCAAAAAAACTATTAGAACTAATAAATGAATTCAGTAAAATTGCAGGATGTAAAATTAATATACGGAAATCTGTTGTGTTTCTATATATTAACAACAGACTATCAGAAGAGAAATAAAACAATCGCATTTATACTTGCATCAAAAATAATAAATGGGTAGGAATAAATCTAAGGAGGTAAAAGACCTGTACTCTGGGAACCATGTGACACTGATCCAACAAAACGGATGGAGAGATAGAGCGTGTCCATGTGCTGGAAGAATTTATGTTGTTAAAATGGCCATACGACCCAAGGCAATCGACAGATTCAATGCAATCCCTATCAAAATAGCAAAGGCATTTTTCACAGAGCTAGAACAAATAGTTCTAAAATTTGTATGGAACCATAAAAGACCCTGAAGTATTTTTCTCTAATATAGTAAGTAGGAAGAAGAAAACACAGACATTTGAATGTTTCCTACACCGAAATACATGATTTTCCCGTTGCATATGCAGATGAAATTTGCAAAAATAATTTTTCAATTCTATATACTTTACTAAAACTGTCCCTAAAATTTGGTTCTGAGCTTTTTAGCAACTAGTATTTAAAAAAGGAACTTGTTAATTGATTGTTAGTTGATTGATCAAACACATATATATTTATCAGCTGTAGGGTTAACTTTAGGGCTGGTTCGTTTTTCTAAAGGAAAAGGAAATTGAAGAGTAGGGTTTTAATCAGAACTGTATTTCCCTCACCCTCTGGTACTACCTTGTTCCTTACTTTGGAGAAAATCAGACATGAACCCAAGATTTCTATCGGGAAAGAGGAAGGCTGTTATAATTTCAAGTAGTTTGTCTTCCTGTAGTCTGTCTACAACTCGAGCACTATTTCTGTCTCTGTCTGTTTATAATACATATCATCTGACACTAATATCTGAAGATTTATCAGGGAGTTTTATTTTCTGGCAACTCCTTAGAGTAGATTTGTAGAAAGTACATTTTAAAATTTCATTATATGTTCTTTTTGAAGATGCTGCTAATGCCATGGGGGAGTTAATCAATAAAAATACCTCTAAAGGAAAAGTGCCTTTAGTTTTCAACTGCATCTTTTATGGAATGTTGTGACTCCTTTTCAATTAATATAAAGCACACAGTGTCACAACAGTGAACAGTCTAGGCTAAAAAAAAATTAGGCTTAAAATATTATTTTTTGGAATATATTTCAATTTTCTAATTGAGAGGTAGATTCCTTCCTACTCAATAAAATGATGCTATAGATAGTAATAATACTGTTAATAAGCCCAATAGATATTGTACTCACCTAGATTTTTCTTGCAAAGTTCTTCTACATAAATGACAGGAAAAACATGTATTTCGGTGTAGAGGCATTCAAATGTCTGTGTTTTCTTCTTACTGCTAGGTTACAGAAAAATACTTTTTTTTTCTAGTCAGGTTTTTTTGCACTTTTCTCCTCTGCTTCCACTTCAGTCTGAGCTCTAATTGGCTCAGAAATGGCAGTATTTCTCAGTATGGGTGTGCCGAAACTGGAAGGTGGGGAGAAGGAAGTCTGCAGATTTGATTTCAGTTTCGTTTCTTGAGATCTGCAGTTACCGTGACTTTTTTCTCTCTCTGAAAGGAGTCCTTCAGTAAACCATTACTCATCCACCTTTCTGGTGTGTGTGGTTAGAATTCAAAGGTTAAAATCTACTCTTTGCTTGAGACTTTTGAGGGCTGCCAAGAGCCCAGAGCTTGAGTAGGACTTTAAGCTGGCATTTCACTGGTTTTCTTGGGTGCACTATCCACCTGTCTCTGTTTTCCCAAAGAGAATGTAAAGGAGTGGCTTCCATGGCCTTTTTGGAGCTCCTAGGGACTTCCCAGGTGGTACTAGTGGTAAAGAACCCACCTACAAAGCAGGAGACAAGAGATGTGGTTCGATCCCTAAGCGGAGAAGATCCCTTGGAGGAGGAAATGGCAGCCCACTCCAGTATTCTTGCCTGGAGAAGCTCATGGACAGAAGAGCCTGGTCAGTTACAGTCCATGGAGTCGCAAAGAGCTGGACGTGAATAAGCGACTCAGCACGTTCATGTTCACATGAATGCCAAAGTCCTCCAGGTTAGTTCTGCAGAGCGGACCAGGGTAGGGCAGGGCCCCCAGTGGCCACCCTGCTGGGATTCATCTTTTCTAACGTCTGACTCAGTGACAGGCACAGAACTGCCTGAGAGTGGCAAAGATAGTTAGCCTTTAAAAAATTAAAAGCAAGTGGCACGGCTTTCTTGGAGGCTCAGTGGTAAAGAATCCACCTGTCAATGCAGGAGACACAGTTTTGACCCCTGGTCTGGGAAGATTCCCCACACTGCAGAGCAACTAAGCCCGTGAGCTACAACTACTGAGCCCACATTCTGCAACCGCTGAAGCCCGCGTGCCCCAGAGCCTGCGCTCTGCAACAAGAGAGGCCACCAAATGAGAAGCCGGAGAGCCTCAATTAGAGAGAGTAGCCCCGGCTCATGGTGACTAGAGAACAGGTGCACAGCAATGAAGACCCAGTGTAACCAAAGACAAATAAAAATTCTAAAAAGCAAAAAAAAAAAAAAAAAAATTAATAGCAAGTGTTAACATGTATTATGTGAACTCAATTAGCTCTTGGCTTCCACAGACTGGCTTCATATGTTTTTTAAGCATTTATTGGGCATAATGTATGTACGGACACTGTTGTGCTTTCTACCACTTACTTCCTCTTCACCACAATCCTCTGAGGTAGATGCTATTATTATTTCCACTTTACAGCCGGAGAAACTGAGGCACAAACTGTTACATAATCTCTCTCTCCCCTCTTGCCTCCCTCCTCCTTTCTCTCCAATATGTGCTACTGGTTTTGCTTCTCTAGAGAACCTTGCCTAACACAAAGAGGTTGCAAAAATTAACTGACGCTCTGCTCTCCATACTCAGTTTTATTCCCCTGGCTTGTCTCATTGCTCAGATTCCCTGTGAGGCCAGGTTTCAGTTCTTCAGCAATCCTTCTCATCTATCCTGTGTCTCTCTCCTCATGCTGCCTCTCTGACTACCCAGACAGTGCTTCTCCAATTCTTTATTAGACTGTTTCCCCCTTAAGGAGGAGGATTTCAAAATAGTTGTCCTCACCCTTGAAATTGTACTATTACAGATATACTGCATGAATGTATGTATATCTGTGCCCTATACATAAACAAGGGCATCAGAGGTCATCAGGGAACTGCAAATTCAAACAATGAAATACACACCTATTAGAATGGCTGAAATCCGCTAACACCACCAAAGGCTAGTGAGGATGTTAGAGCAATAGGAACTCTCGTTTATTGCTGGTGGGAATGCAAAATGGTGCAGCCATTTTGGAAGATGGCTTAATGGTCTCTTACAAAACTAAACCTTCCTTTACCATATGATCCAGCAATCACATTCCTTGGTATTTGCCCGGAGGAGTTGAAAACTTGTGTCTACAAAAACACCTGTACACAAAAGCTTATAGCAGCTTTGTGTATAAATGCCAAAGCTTGGAAGCAACCAAGATATCCTTTAGTATGGTGAATGGATAAATAAACTGGTACAACCAGACAATGGAATCTTCATTCAGTGCTGAAAAGAAGTGAGCTGTCAAGCAATAAAAAGATATGAAGGAAACTTAAATGCATATTACTTAGTGAAAGTAGTTAATCTGAACAGGCTACATACTGTATGATTCCAACTATATTGTATTCTGGAAAAGGCAAAACTTTGGAGACAGCAAAAAGATCAGTGTTTGCCAGGAGTTTGGGAGGAGTGAGGAATAAATTGGTGGAGCATAGGGGATTTTTATGACAACTAAATTATTCTATATGACACTATAATGGTTGATATATGCCATTACATACGTATTTGCCAAAACCCATGGAAGATACAACAGCAAGACTGAACCATAAGCTGAACTACGGAGTGTGGGTGATGATGTGTTAATGTAAGTTCATCAATTGTAACAAATGGGCTACCCCGGTGAGGGATGGTGATAGTGGGGGAGGTTGTATTAATATATATGTGAGGGCAGAGGGTAGTTGGGAAATCTCTGTATCTTCTCAATTTTGCTATGAACCAAAAACTGCTCTAAAAATGTGGTCTATTTTAAAGAAAGGCCTGATTTTTTTTTAATTTATTTCTTTTTTTTTTTGCTTCTAAGAAGCAGTTTTTACTCCTTGGAGGTAAGTTGAGAATGCATGACCTAGATGTGCATGTACTGTTTGCCTGGATTCCTCCTTACTTCACCCACCCTGTTGGTTCAGTCCTGCTATTGCATATGAACTTCTTGGGCCAACTGTTTCCTCAAGCAGTCCTGTAGAAAACGGAACCAGTTATGTCTGTCCACCTGAGGGGGTAGACTCTGCCAGTGAATTCTGATGTTTTCCAGCTCCTCCTCTTCTTCTGAGCTTTAAGATCTCAGTCTGGTTCTTCAACCATCAGCCCTTTCCTGCTGGGAGTCAGCCTCTGAATAATTCTGGGATGTGACCTGTCTCACTGGTGGTCATGATCTATATTTGAGAGGAATTCTTTGCTATAGATTGGGGGAAGTTCCTTCTCCCTTCCAGGCCTTCTTTTAAACTCTGTTGGAGTGAGATTTTGTTATCTTTAAAAAATTATTTCAATAATTCAAAGACTGAGGATCCCTTTAAGAGTGTTCAAAGTTAAGCTCCCTGGATACTATCTGATCAGGGTTTCTCTTTTAACTCATTTGGGGTGCTTATGCACTAATAAAATTATTATAATTGAGCAAGCACAGAAAAATTGGTCATGATCTAGAAATGCTCTATAGAATAGCTCATGCTTTAATTCCATGCTCTTGTTTTTATATAAAATTTCTCTTAGGAACAAAACCTCCAAAAGTTTTACATTTGATCATGTTCCTCTTTCTCTCAGATGAAGGAAGTATTACAATACCAAGAAGCCTCTTAGCTCATGAGACAGGATTTTTGCAAGCATCCAGAATACATTACCCTTGTTGTCACTGATTCAGAGTAATTAGGACTGAGAGTCATTTGGGGGTGGGGAGTGTTTTTTGTTATTGTTTAAAAACTTTTAGGGCTTCCCTTGTGGCTCAGTTGGTAAAGAATCAGCCTGCAGTGCAGGAGACCTGGGTTCAATCCTTGGGTTGGGAAGATCCCCTGGAGAGGGGAACAGTTACTCACTCTAGTATTCTGGCCTGGAGAATTCCATGGACTAAGCAAGAGAGTTCCAGAAAAACATCTACTTCTGCTTTATTGACTATGCCAAAGCCTTTGATTGTGTGGATCACAATAAACTGTGGAAAATTCTGAAAGAGATGGGAATACCAGACCACCTGACCTGCCTCTTGAGAAACCTATATGCAGGTCAGGAAGCAACAGTTAGAACTGGACATGAAACAACAGACTGGTTCCAAATAGGAAAAGGAGTACGTCAAGGCTGTATGTTGTCACACTGCTGATTTAACTTGTATGCAGAGTACATCATGAGAAACGCTGGGCTGGAAGAAGCACAAGCTGGAATCAAGATTGCTGGGAGAAATATCAATAACCTCAGATATGCAGATGACACCATCCTTATGGAAGAAAGTGAAGAGGAACTAAAAAGCCTCTTGATGAAAGTGAAAGAGGAGAGTGAAAAAGTTGGCTTAAAGCTCAACACTCAGAAAACTAAGATCATGGCATCTGGTCCCATCACTTCATGGGACATAGATGGGGAAACAGTGGAAACAGTGTCAGACTTTATTTTTGGGGGCTCCAAAATCACTGCAGATGGTGACTGTAGCCATGAAATTAAAAGACGCTTACTCCTTGGAAGGAAAGTTATGACCAACCTAGATAGCATATTCAAAAGCAGAGACATTACTTTGCCAACAAAGGTCCATCTAGTCAAAGCTATGGTTTTTCCTGTGGTCATGTATGGATGTGAGAGTTGGATTGTGAAGAAAGCTGAGTGCTAAAGAATTGATGCTTTTGAACTGTGGTGTTGAAGAAGACTCTTGAGAGTCCCTTGGACTGCAAGGAGATCCAACCAGTCCATTCTGAGGGAGATCAGCCCTGGGATTTCTTTGGAAGGAATGATGCTAAAGCTGAAGCTCCAGTACTTTGGCCACCTCATGCGAAGAGTTGACTCATTGGCAAAGACTCTGATGCTGGGAGGGATTGGGGGCAGGAGGAGAAGGGGACGACAGAGGATGAGATGGCTGGATGGCATCACCGACTCAATGGACGTGAGTTTGGGTGAACTCCGGGAGTTGGTGATGGACAGGGAGGCCTGGCGTGCTGCGATTCATGGAGTCACAAAGAGTCAGACACGACTGAGCGACTGAACTGAACTGAAAAACTTTTAAAAACATATATTCGTTTGTTCTTGGCCGTGCTGAGTCTTTGCTGCGGCGCGTGGGCTTTCTTAGTCGTGGTGCGCAGGTTTCTCACTGCGTGGCTTCTCTTGTTGGGAGCATGGTCTCTAGGGCACGAGGGCCTAGCAGCTGTGTCTCGCCGGCTCTAGAGTGTGGGCTCAGTAGTTGCGGCGCACGGGCTTAGTTACCCCACGGCATGAGGAGTCTCCCTGGACCAGGGATCAAACCCGTGTTCCCTGCATTGGCAGGTAGATTCTTAACCACTGGACCACCAGGGAAGTCCTAGTATTTTTAAGACAGTAATATTTATAGTATATTTTTCTAATTAAAAGACTAATATGTGTCCAATTAAAAAATCAGAAACATCTAGGAAAAAAAAGATCTACCTGACTTCTATCCCTTGTTCACAGTTATTAACATTTTGGGTATACAAGCTCACTCTTTTATAATCTCTCAGCAAAATATTTGCCAACAGAAGCATGTCATAATATTTTGTTCTCCCACTCATCAAACTATAGCTTCTGTTTCCTCACATCATGAACTAGAGTTTCACAGCACAATTTCTTTGGAAAATTTTAAATACAGAGTCAACAGGACAGCATAATGAAAACGGTATCCGTCACTCAGCTTCAGAGCGATTGACTTTCTGCTGTTTTCTCTCTCTTTTTTTACATTCAGTTACTCTTATTTCAGCTATACTTGGTGAGTGAAGTTGCTCAGTCGTGTCCGACTCTTTGCGACCCCGTGGACTGTAGCCCACCAGGCTCCTCCGTCCATGGGATTCTCCAGGCAAGAATACTGGAGTGGGTTGCCATTTGCCCTGAGATAAAACTGGAGTGCACATATATTAAATGTAAAATTTTAACAAACCACCCCAATCTAGACACAGAACATTTCTGTCACCCCCTGTCCCTTCTCAGTCACTACTAACCCCCTCCAGAGGAAACCAGTCTTAGGTGGCGCTAGTGGTAAAGAACCCTCTTGCCAATGCAGAAGATATAAGAGACATGGGTTTGATCCCTGGGTCGGGAAGATCCCCTGGAGGAGGGCATGGCAACCCACTCTAGTTCTCTTGCCTGGAGAGTCCCATGGGCAGAGGAGCCTGGAAGGCTACAGTCCACAGGTCACAGAGTCAGACACTACTGAAGTGACTTGGCACACTCACACACACACACACACACACAGAGATTAGCTTAACCTTATCTGAGAATTGAAATACTAGAATCATATAGAATATACTCCTCTGTGACTGGCTTCTTTATTCAGTATAATGTCATTGAGATTGGTCTGAATGTTGCCTGCCTCCATAGCTTCTTTCTTTTTATTGTTGAATAGTATTCTGTTTTATTAAAATGCCACATTTTGTTTATCCAATTTTCTTTTAATAGACATTTGAGCTATTTCCATTTTTGGCAGTCACGCAGAAAGCTGCTATGACTATTTCTGCACAAGTCTTATGCAGACATGTATGTTCACTTCTCTTAGGTAAACAGCCCTGGCAAGGAATTGCTCAATCAAATATCAATAGCTGCGTGTTTAACTTTTTAAGAAACTGTCAAGCCTTCATCCAAACTCGTACCAGAAGCAATACTCTTCAAGGCATGGTGAGTCTTCACATCAGATCCCTCTCTCAGTCAAAGTGAAATCAGGAACTGGTGTAATCTCACCCGGTAAGTTTAGGAATAAAGAAATAATGATACTCAGCATATCTGTATCAAGAGTCTGAGACTGCCAAATATCACAATTTTACCCTACCACATCTGTGAGTAAAAAGTGTTTTAGTTTAACTGGTACCCAAACTATATGTACCCAACTATATATAACTGCCTAATATGTTCTCACTGTCTTGCTGCTGCTGCTGCTGCTATTGCTAAGTCGCTTCAGTCGTGTCCGACTCTGTGTGACCCCATAGATGGCAGCCCACCAGCCTCGCCATCCCTGGGATTCTCCAGGCAAGAACACTGGAGTGGGTTGCCATTTCCTTCTCCAATGTGTGAAAGTGAAGTCGCTCAATTGTGTCTGACTCTTTGCGACCCCATGGACTGCAGCCTACCAGGCTCCTAGGTCCATGGGGTTTTCCAGGCAAGAGTACTGGAGTGGGGTGCCATCGCCTTCTCCATCTCACTGTCTTAGGAAGGGTCAAATGTGACACTCAATGTTTATATTTTTACAATAGCTACAAGAAGCATCATTTCAGAACTTATAAGATGAGCCAGCAAAGTCAATCTGCTTTATATATATTGAGTGGACAGATGGAAAGTTAATACAAGTAGTTGAAAGAACAAAATAAAATTACATTATGGATATTATGTCCTACCAGGCAGCTCTTGCTCCTTTGCACACCATGAATATCTTTTAAATAATAGGAGACCATGTGGATATTTCCTATTAACTCTTTATTTCTTACTAATTTCTTCTTTGTGGATGGACTTATAAATTGTGTGCTTGTGTGCCATGACTCATTTGAATGCCGCTTTCCATCTTTCTAAGACTGTAAGAACAAAATTAATCTTCCCATGGCTATTTATATCCAATGCATGTGTTCAGTCTTTTGGACACATGAGGCTCCTTGAAGAGTCGACCGCATTTAGGAACTGGCTTATATCCTATGAGCAATAGATAATCATTGCCAACTGTCCACTGGAAATGCCCCGTTTTCCCACAGAGACTAGGTATGTTTGGACAACATACCTAGTTGTTGGAATAGAGACTGTTCCACATATTGTTTAAAATAAAAAAAAAAAAGAAAAGATTGGTTAAACTCAGAGCGCACAGGTACACTTTATTTACTCAAGAGGCTTCCCTGGTGGCTCAGATGGTAAAGCATCTGCCTGTGATGCAGGAGACTCGGGTTCAATCCCTGGGTTGGGAAGATCCCCTGGAGAAGGAAATGGCAACCCACTCCAGTACTCTTGCCTGGAAAATTCCATGGACTGAAGAGCCTGGTAGGCTACAGTCCATGGGGTCGCAAAGTCGACACAACTGAGCAACTTTCATTATTGGCCTTCATTATAACTCAAAGAAGATCATGATCACTTTCTTATCTTGCTCAAAATAATAATAATATTATAATCATCATCAGCATCCAGGCCACTTCGCCAAGGAACACAGAGTAATAAATGTGTGTCTGTTTTTCTTTTTTTGCAAATTAAAACAATAGTTGAATTATGCTGGACAAATTTGACAAGTACATTGATCTATCATTCTCTTTACCTATTTAGCTTTATATTTTCCTAGGTCCATGGAATCTGGTCTTGAAAAACAGAAATGTGGAATGTAAGATTAAATATTAATTATACTATTCCATAAGACAGCACTTTCAGTTGAACAGAATCTCCTGAAAGGTGTTTCCAAATTGCCTATTCTATCTCCCAATTCGGACAGAGTCAACCTAGACTGAGAAGGCATCAGATATATTTTTTTAACTTGAAAATCGCTGATCAGGTCATTGTAATACACGTTTCCAGGAATCCCCTGGCAGTTCAGTATCTGAGACTCAGTGCTTTCACTGCCTGGCCTGGTTCAATCCCTGGTCGGGGAACTCATATCCCACAAGCCATCTGGTAACAACTTCCCCACTGAAAAATAAAGAATTTCCCAACTCAGCATTCAGAAAGAAATATTAATCAACTCTCTCAAACAAATGGTGGCTGGCACAAATGAACTTTGGGAATTTAATGGCATTCTGTTTCTGGTTATTTGGAATGTAGATTAGCAAAGAAATCTCAGTAACATCAAAGGGAAGATCACTTTTCAAATGGACTAAGTTATTTCTCTTAAAAATTTGTACTTTATTTCCTCACTTGTTTTTATGTTTCTTGCTCCTCCAAAGGTCTTTCTGTTGGAAACTTGGAAAATACTAAAAAAAGAGCTCCTGTGCACTGAAATGTCTATAGATTTTCACCTTCTCTTTTCCTACTGTCAGGAAGCCCAGCACCAATTAAAGCATGTGTACTATAATTCTCTGTTCCTTTCTGTACTTTTAAAACTTAAATATGTATGTACACCATCATCATAACATTGTAGACCAGTTTCTAATTCTAGGCAGGCTTTGTAGCCTGAGAGTCCTATGTCTCCACTGAATACATTTAAAGGAAGTAAAAATTTAAATTGTATTTTTCTTTCATTAGTGGAAGGAGAAAATTGTTCAGTTTGAAATCCAGAAAATTTACCCTTTAGTTAAATGCTATCATCATCTCATCCTATTTGTTGAAAATATAGGTAAAGCCTGTATTTTAGTGATTTACTTTATGTCACTTGGCTAGATATTTTGGGTCACCCACATGTTGTATCAAAACATCCATCTAGATGTTGTGGTGAAGATATTTTTAAGATAATATTAAGCATTTAAATCATAGATTGTGAGTGAAAGCAGTTTACCCTCCATAAATATGGGTGAGCCTCATCCAATCAGTTGAAGGCCATAAGAGAAAAAGGACTGAAGTCTTCCAAGGAAGAAGTTTCTAGAGAGAGTGCCTCCAAACTCCAGCTACAAAACATAACACACACCAACACATATACACACTACCTGTGAGTGTGGATTTTGTGTGTGTGTATACATCTCTTCTGTATTGTTGTTGTTGTTTAGTCCACTAAGTCCTGTCCTACTCTTCGTGACCCCATGGACTTTAGCCCACCAGCTCCTCTGTCATGGGGTTTTCTCCAGGCAAGATACTGGAGTGGATTGTCATGTCCTCCTCCGGGGGATCTTCCCTACCTAGGGATTGAACTCATGTCTCCTGCTTGGCAGGCAGATTCTTCACCACTGAAGCCCGGGGAAACCACCCCCCCACACACACTCACCTCTCTCTCTCTCTCTTTCTATATATATATATATACATACACACATATGTGTACACATCCTATTGGTTCTGTTTCTCTAGAGAACTGTCACCATCCTTAAACCAAAAATTAGCCATCAAGAGTCTCAGATCATCCAGAAACCAGCCTTAGTATCCTTGCTTTGATCAGTCACTGGCTGTGAGAGGTCCATGGAATTTGCCTTGATGCAAATGCAGGAATGAATTTCAGAGTCCAGCAACAAAGGCACTTGGTCAATTAAGCTCCCTACAGTTAGAGATCTTTAAAGTGCATTTTCATGGCTATCACAAACACCAAGCTCAAATAAAACAAAATTAAAGTAGTCCCAAGTCCTAGACAAAAATGGATTACATTTGGTAAACTAAGACAATCTGATTTCTGAATGTCTACACAAAAAGATGTCTCTATAAATATCTCTATAGAAAGCTCCAAGTGAGCTAAGTGTTTAAGAATAATTTAGCATTAATTCAAAATCATGATACAGGAACAAAAAGACATTATAGCTAGTTTATTGGTTAAGAAAGAAGTTGAGAATTTCCCTGGTGGTGCAGTGGATAAGAATCCGCCTGTCAGTGCAGAGGACACAATTTCGATCACTGGTACAGGAAGATCCCACATGCCATGGAGCCACTAACCCATGCACCACAACTGAGCCCATGCTCTAGATCCCACAAGCTGCAATTTGCGGCAACTACTGAAGCTGTATGCCTAGAGCCTGTGTTCCACAGTAAGAGAAGCCACCACGATGAGAAGCCCACACACCACAATGAAGGGAGCTCCCACTTGCTGCAACTAGAGAAAGCCTGTGCAAAGCAACAAAGACCCAGTGCAGCCAAAAAAACAAGTAGATAGAAGAACTTGATCTGCAGGTAGTTCAGATTCACTGGTCCATGGTAATGGCTAGACACAGGGTGAAGGTGAAAGCCGCTCAGTCAGTCCAACTCTTTGGGACCCCGTGGACGACACAATCCATGAAATTCTCCAGACCAGAACACTGGCGTGGGTAGCTGTTCCCTTCTCCAGGAGATCCTCCCGACCCAGGGATCGAACCCAGGTCTCCCACACTGCAGGCAGATTCTTTGCCAGCTGAGCCATTAAAGAAGCCCAAGAATACTGGAATGGGTAGCCTGTCCCTTCTCCAGCAGATCTTCCCGACCTAGGAATCGAACCAGGATCTCCTGCATTGCAGGCGGATTCTTTACCAACTGAGCTACCAGGGAAGCCAGATATAGGTAACAGGGATCATATAAAATAAGGAAAAGGAGCCATTTCACAGAAATGGGCTGCTCATTCATTTAGCGTGTTTCATGCAGTATTATATTCTGCAGTCTGAAGGGAGGCTTTAGGATTTCACTGGCTCCAAACACAAAATCAGCAATAAGAAAATGACAAATGAAAAGGTAGCATGTTCTTTTAGTCTCATTAAATATGACATCAATAGTTCAGGATCTTCAGAATTAATGAGAAAATCTGTTGCAGTTCATGTTCTCCTGAAAACAGACTCAGACACCAATGTGACCAGTCCCCAAGTCTTCAGGGTGTTTATCTCGCATCCCCTAGAACGCTTGTTTCTTACCAAGTGTTCTAGTGTGCTGGCCTGCTCATCTGACTTGATTAGCATGATGTCATCGATATAAGGGATCCCAGTGATGTTCAGCAGGATGTCCAGATATGTATGTTAATATCGTGACAGAGGGACCTAGAATGTATGCAGTCTTCAGGCAAAGCTACTGACTATCCTGCTGTCCATTTCCGATCAGGCTGGACCATAAAGCATTGTCAGAAACAATGCCCTCCTATCATGCGCCTGGGAGCATTCTAATCTTCTCTGGGGAAGATGCCACAAGTGTCAGCAAAATTGCAATTAGGGCTTCTGTTGGTTAAGTCTGTGGTATTTACTGTCTAGAGAAAAGGTCTTATCAACTTCAAACAATAAGCATAAGAGATGCTTATTCTTGGACTATAATGCAAGGAAGTCTGAAGTGGATCATGCTGCTGCTGCTGCTGCTAAGTCGCTTCAATTATGTCCGACTCTGTGCGACCCCATAGATGGCAGCCCACCAAGCTCCCCCGTCCCTGGGATTCTCCAGGCAAGAATACTGGAGTGGGTTGCCATTTCCTTCTTCAATGCATGCAAGTAAAAAGTGAAAGTGAAAGTGAAGTCGCTCAGTCATGTCCAACTCTTCGCGACCCCATAGAAACACCCCTATATATCTGGAAATTTAAAAACAAACCAGAAAATGTATAAGCTAACAATAAGATAAAAAAGGAAATTTTAAAGCAATTGTTAACTGAATAAAAATTAAAACATTACATTTTAAAACTTGTGAGACAAGGCAAAGGTGTTACATGGAGAGGAATATATAGCCTCAATTACTGATTCCAGATAATGAAACATAATGAAAATTAATCAACTGGCTGTAAACTTATGAAATTAAAAAATAGAATATCTCAAAGAAAATGTTAAGGTATATTACAATAAAGATAAAGCAGAAATCAATGATACAGAAAAGAAGAAAACTGAAAAGCTGGATAAACCAAAAACTGGCTCTTAGGAAAACCTAACAAAATATGCAGATTTATGGCATGATTGATCATAAAGAAGAAACATAATTACAGACAAAGCTAAAAATAGATTTCAGCTTTTATGAAGATGGATTAGACACACTTTTCCCTATTCTTTTCACTAAGTACAAACGACATACAAAAGATGGCTTTTAAAGGTAGACAACGGAAAGTAAACTAACTAGGGACCTAGCTATCAAAAGAAACAACGTGATGCAGGGTGTTATCAGCACGGAATGGGAAACCAGAACTCTCGTCCTCATTCAGCAGTCAGGCCCCCTGAGGGGTCAGTGGAAATCAAGTGGGGAAGCTGTACTTTTATCCCCACCTGGGAGGACCAGGCAAAGTGCACTCTCATTTTCCCTGATGGAGTGGTATCACAAAAAGTCAATTAAAACAGAAACTTTACATAAGATTTGGAACCTCATAACAGAATACCCCAAATGTCCAGGTTTCAATAAAATAAAGTCACAGCATCATACCAAGAATTAAAGAAAAGACCTCAAGAGGAATGAAACTATACAGTTGATTGATGACAGCACCAAGGTGACAGAGAAATTTGAATTCTCTAACAAAGACTTTAAAACAGTTATGGTAAAAATCCTTGACTGAAGAAATGTGAAGGTACTTGAAACCAATGAAAAGAGAGTTTCAGCAAATAAATAAATTTAACAAACAAAAAGAAGATGTAAGAAGAACTACATAGAAATTTTAGAACTAAAAACACAATAATTAAAATAGACAACACAAAGGACTGACTCAACAGAATTCAGGGAACAGAGGAAAGAATTACTAAACTTAGAGTAAAAGAAATCACCAATCTGAAAAAAATGCAGAGATTCAAGAACCATGGGTCCATTAAAAAAAAATCTGTATTTTATTTAATAATAATCGTAGGAGTGGAGAAAGAGGGTGAGATTGAAAAAATTACTGGAAGAAATAATGGCTGCAAACTTTCCAAATTTGGCAAAATATATAAATCTTCAGATTCAAAAAGCCAAGCAAACCTTACCTGAATAAACCCAGAGAAAAACACACCAACATATACTAGAGTCAATGATGAGAGGAGAATTCAGTGAAATTGAATTCAGAACAACAAATATTTTTTAAAATCAACTTTTAAAAAGCTGGTAATTAGAAAAGAAAATTGACAAACCTCTAGTAAGACTGACAAAGGAAAAAAAAAAAAGAATTACCAATATCAAGAAACAGGGGTATCATTACAGACTCCAAAAACATTAAGAAGAGGGAATACTATGTGTGAGACCTGGGTTCAACCCCTGGGTTGGGAAGATTCCCCTGGAGAGGGGAAAGGTTACCCACTCCAGTATTCTGGCCTGGAGAATTCCATGGACTGTATATAGTCTGTGGGGTCACAGAGTCGGACACGACTGAGCAACTTTAACACACACATGAACATCCCTACACACAAAAATTTTACAACTTAGATGAAGTTGACCAATTCTCAGAAAAGCATAAACTGCTATATCTTATCCAGTGTGAAACAGATCATTTGAATAACCTTATAAATGAAAGTAGCTCAGTCATGGCCAGAATACTGGAGTGGGTAGCCATTCCCTTCTCCAGGGGATCTTCCCAAACCAGGGATCAAACCCAGGTCTCCCACAGTACAGGTGGATTCTTTACCAGCTGAGCCACCAGGGAAGCCCAAAAAACCTTATAACCCTTAAGGAAATTGAATATATAATTTTTAAATTCCCAAAAATGAAGTCTCCAGGCTCAGATAGTTTTACTGGAGAACTCTGCCAAAACAAGAAAAGCAGTATTAATGTCACTTCTATACAGTCTCTTCCAGAAAATAGAAGAACCACTCCTAATTGATTTTATAGATTTAGAACTACCCTCATGCAAAAACCAGACAGATTGCCTCACCTAAAAAAAAAACAAAAACCAATATCCCTCATGAACATAAACACAAAAGATCCTTAACAAATGTAAGCAAACAGAATTCACATGTGAAAGGATTATATACCATGGCAAGTGGAGTTTATACCAAAATACAAGGGTGATTCAATGTTCAAAATTAATCAACTACCATATTAACAGGCTAAAATAGAAAATTAAACAAGTCAACTTGTAGAGAGAAATCATGTGACAATATTCAACATTCATTTGTGATAAAAATAAAAATCTCATACAAAACTAAGAATAGGGAGGCGGTCCTAAGATGGTGGAGGAACAGGATGGGGAGACCACTTTCTCCCCCAAAAATTCATCAAAAGAACATTTAAACGCTGAGTAAAATCCACAAAACAACTTCTGAATGCCAGCAGAGAACATCAGGCACCCAGAGAAGCAGCCCATTGTCTTCGAAAGGAGGTAGGAAAAATATAAAAGACAAAAAAAGAGACAAAAGACGTAGGGCCGTCCCAGGAAGGGAGTCTTAAAAAGAGAGACGTTTCCAAACACCAGGAAACACTCTCACTGCCGAGTCTATGCTGAGCCTTCGAAGCACAGAGGGCAACATAATAGGGAGGAAAACTAAGTAAATAATTAAAACCCACAGATTACGAGCCCAACAGTAACTCCCCCAGTGGAGAAGCAGCGCAGAAGCCTGCACCCGCCAACTAGCAAGCGGGGACTAGGCAGGGAGGCGCGGGCTGCATCGCTTAGAGTAAGGATCGGGCCTGAATGCCCCCGAGGGTAATCAGAGCGAACTCATTTGGGCTAGCAAACCAGACTGCCGGATAGCTACCACGCGAAAAGCCCTAAGACACCACCAGGCCCGTGCACAGAACAAAGGGCTATGTGAACAGAACTAGCCGGCTGCAGACCTTCCCCCTCCAGTGACAGGCAGCCAGAGCCGGAAGGGGGCAATTGCAGCCCCAGAGAGACATTACCTACCAAACTGCAAACAGGCTTCTTTGCTTACTAAGACTTCTTGGGGTTCTGGACAGTCATCCGCCTGAGAAGGTGTGCCGGTTGTACACCCAGAAAACCAAGTGGCAGGGAGGCAATAAGTCACAGTGATCACACTCGCCAAACACCTCATCACCCAAGCTGCTCGGAGCTGGGAAGGGCACAAAAGGCCGGCTCAACAGAGTCTGCGCCTCTGAGGACTACCCAAGTGCCTGAACCTGAGCGGCTTAGACCTGGGAGGTGCATGCAGCCCAGGGCCGGCCTCGGATGGTTCCCGGCGGAGCAACCTAGAGCCTGAGCTGTGTGGGCAGGAAGGGTGCACGTGGTGAGCGGGGGTAGGCCCAGTGTGGCTGAGGCACTGTGAGCACACGCCAGTGTTATTTGTTTGCAGCGTCCCTCCCTCCCCATGGCGCAACTGAACAAGTGAGCCTAAAAAAGTGTCCACCACCGCCCCCTTGTGTCAGGGTAGAAATCAGACACTGAACAGACCAGCAAACAGAAGCTAAACCCGAGGGAACTGCCTTGGAAGTGACAGGTGCAATAGATTAAAACCCTGTAGTTAGTACTGACTACATAGGAAGGGGCCTATAGATCTTGGGAAATATAAGCTGGACAAAGAAACTATCCGAAAATGAACTGACCCCACACTGTCCACAGCCACACCAGAGAAAGTCCTAGATATATTTTTTACCATTTTTATGATCATTCTTTTCTTTTTTTTTTAACTTTTTAAAAAATTTTTCAGTCCTCTATTACTCCTTTAATTTTCATTTTTATAACCTACTATTACTTTTCAAAAAAAGACTTTTTTAAAGCAAACTTCATATATATATATATATTTTAATAATTTTTGTGACTTTGTTTTTTTTTCTTCTTCTTTTCTTTAATATTGTATTTTTGAAAATCCAACCTCTACTCTAGAATTTTAATCTTTGCTTTTTGGTATTTGTTATCAATTTTGTACCTTTAAGAACCCAATCTTCAGTACCTATTTTTACTTGGGAGCAAGATTACTGGCTTGACTGCTCTCTCCCGCTTTGGACTCTCCTTTCTCTACACTAGGTCGCCTCTGTCTCCTCCCTCCCCCTTCTCTTCTCTACCCAACTCTCTGAATCTCTGTATTCCAGACGGTGGACGACACTTAGGGAACTGATTACTGGCTGGATCTGTCTCTCTCCTTTTGATTTCCCCCTTTTATCCTCCTGGCCACCTCTGCCTCCTTCCTCCCTCTTCTCTTCTCTGTATAACTCCATGAACATCTCTGATCGGTCCAGACTGTGGAGCGCACATAAGGAAGTGATTACTGGCTAGCTTGCTCTCTCCTCTTTTGATTCCACCTCATCTCATTCGGGTCACCTCTAACTCCCTCCTCCCTCTTCTCTTCTTCATGTAACTTTGTGAACCTCTCTGGGTGTCCCTCACTGTGGAGAAACTTTTCATCTTTAACCTAGATGTTTTATCAATGGTGCTGTATAGGAGAAGTCTTGAGACTACTGTAAAAATAAGACTGAAAACCAGAAGCAGGAGGCTTAAGTCCAAATCCTGAGAACATCATAGAACACCTGACTCCAGGGAACATTAAGCAATAGGAGCTCATCAAATGCCTCCATACCCACACTGAAACCAAGCACCACCCAAGGGCCAACAGTTCCAGAGCAAGACATACCACGCAAATTCTCCAGCAACACAGGAACACAGCCCTGAGCTTCAATATACAGGCTGCCCAAAGTTACTCCAAATCCAATGACATCTCATAATTTGTTACTAGACACTTCATTGCACTCCAGAGAGAAGAAATCCAGCTCCACCCACCAGAACGCAGACACAAGCTTCCCTAACCAAGAAACCTTGACAAGTCACCGATATAACCCCACCCACAGCGAGGAAACTCCATAATAAGGAGAACTCCACAAAGTGCCAGAATACAGAAAGGCCACCCCAAACTCAGCAATATAAATAAGATGAAGAGACAGAGGAATACCCAGAAGGTAAAGGAACAGGATAAATGCCCACCAAACCAAACAAAAGAGGAAGAGATAAGGAATCTACCTGATAAAGAATTCCGAATAATGATAGTGAAAATGATCCAAAATCTTGAAATAAAAATGGAATCACAGATAAATAGCCTGGAGGTAAGGATTGAGAAAATGCAAGAAAGGTTTAACAAGGACCTAGAAGAAATAAAAAAGAGTCAATATATAATGAATAATGCAATAAATAAGATCAAAAACACTCTGGAGGCAACAAATAGTAGAATAACGGAGGCAGAAGATAGGATTAGTGAAATAGAAGGTAGAATGGTAGAAATAAATGAATCAGAGTAGAAAAAAGAAAAACGAATTAAAAGAAATGAGGACAATCTCAGAGACCTCCAGGACAATATTAAACGCCACAACATTCGAACCATAGGAGTCCCAGAAGAAGAAAACAGAAAGACTGTGAGAAAATACTTGTGGAGATAACAGTTGAAAACTTCCCTAAAATGGGGAAGGAAATAATCACCCAAGTCCAAGAAACCCAGAGAGTCCCAAACAGGATAAACCCAAGGCGAAACACTCCAAGACACATATTAATCAAATTAACAAAGATCAAACACAAGGAACAAATATTAAAAGCAGCAAGGGAAAAACAACAAATAACACACAAGGGGATTCCCATAAGGATAACAGCTGATCTTTCAATAGAAACTTCAGGCCAGGAGGGAATGGCAAGACCTACTTAAAATGATGAAAGAAAATAACCTACAGTCCAGATTACTGTACCCAGCAAGGATCTCATTCAAGTATGAAGGAGAAACCAAAAGCTTTATAGACAAGCAAAAGCTGAGAGAATTCAGCACCACCAAACCAGCTCTCCAACAAATGCTAAAGGATATTCTCTACAGGAGACACAAAAATGGTGTATAAACTCGAACCCAAAACAATAAAGTAAATGGCAATGGGATCATACTTATCAATAATTACCTTAAATGTAAATGGGTTGAATGTCCCAACCAAAAGACAAAGACTGGCTGAATGGATACAAAAACAAGACCCCTATATATGTTGTCTACAAGAGACCCACCTCAAAACAGGGGACACATACAGACTGAAAGTGAAGGGCTCGGAAAAGATATTCCATGCAAATAGAGATCAAAAGAAAGCAGGAGTAGCAATACTCATATCAAATAAAATAGACTTTAAAACAATGGCTGAAAAAAGAGACAAAGAAGGACACTACATACTGATCAAAGGATCAATCCAAGAAGATATAACAATTATAAATATATATGCACCCAACATAGGAGCACTGCAATATGTAAGACAAATGCTAACAAGTATGAAAGGGGAAATTAACAATAACACAATAATAGTGGGAGACTTTAATACCCCACTCACACCTATGGATTGATCAATTAAACAGAAAATTAACAAAGAAACACAAACTTTAAATGATACAATAGACCAGTTAGACCTAATTGATATCTATAGGACATTTCATCCCAAAACAATGAATTTCACCTTTTTCTCAAGCGCACATGGAACCTTCTCCAGGATAGATCACATCCTGGGCCATAAATCTAGCCTTGGTAAATTCAAAAAAATTGAAATCATCCCAAGCATCTTTTCTGACCACAATGCAGTAAGATTAGATCTCAAATACAGGAGAAAAAATACTAAAAATTGCAACATATGGAGGCTGAACAACACGCTGCTGAATAACCAACAAATCACAGAAGAAATCAAAAAAGAAATCAAAATATGCATAGAAATGAATGAAAATGAAAACACAACAACCCAAAACCTATGGGACACTGTAAAAGCAGTGCTAAGGGGAAAGTTCATAGCAATATAGGTATACCTTAAGAAACAAGAAAAAAGTCAAATAAATAACCTAACTCTACACCTAAAGCAACTAGAAAAGGAAGAAATTAAGAACCCCAGGGTTAGTAGAAGGAAAGAAATCTTAAAAATTAGGGCAGAAATAAATGCAAAAGAAACAAAGCAGACCATAGCAAAAATCAACAAAGCCAAAAGCTGGTTCTTTGAAAGGATAAATAAAATTCACAAACCATTAGCCAAACTCATCAAGAAACAAAGGGAGAAAAATCAAATCAACAAAATTAGAAATGAAAATGGAGAGATCACAACAGACAACACACAAATACAAAGGATCATAAGAAACTACTATCAGCAATTATATGCCAATAAAATGGACAACGTGGAAGAAATGGACAAATTCTTAGAAAAGTACAACTTTCCAAAACTGAACCAGGAAGAAATAGAAAATCTTAACAGACCCATCACAAGCACAGAAATAGAAACTGTACTCAGAAATCTTCCAGCAAATAAAAGCCCAGGTCCAGACGGCTTCATAGCTGAATTCTACCAAAAATTTAGAGAAAACCTGACACCTATCCTACTCAAACCCTTCCAGAAAATTGTAGAGGAAGGTAAACTTCCAAACTTATTCTACAAGGCCACCATCACCCTAATACCAAAACCTGACAAAGATGCCACAAAAAAAGAAAACTACAGGCCAATATCACTGATGAACATAGATGCAAAAATCCTTAACAAAATTCTAGCAATCAGAATCCAACAACACATTAAAAAGATCATACACCATGACCAAGTGGGCTTTATCCCAGGGATGCAAGGATTCTTCAATATCCACAAATCAATCAATGTAATACACCACATTAACAAATTGAAAAATAAAAGCCGTATGATTATCTCAATAGATGCATAGAAAGCCTTTGATAAAATTCAACATCCATTTATGATAAAAACTCTCCAGAAAGCAGGAATAGAAGGAACATACCTCAACATAATAAAAACTATATATGACAAACCCACAGCAAACATTATCCTCAATGGTGAAAAATTGAAAGCATTTCCCCTAAAGTCAGGAACAAGACAAGGGTGCTCACTCTCACCACTACTATTCAACATAGTTTTGGAAGTTTTGGCCACAGCAATCAGAGCAGAAAAAGAAATAAAAGGAATCCAAATTGGAAAAGAAATAAAACTCTCACTGTTTGCAGATGACATGATCCTCTACATAGAAAACCCTAAAGACTCCACCAGAAAATTACTACATCTAATCAATGAATATAGGAAAGTTGCAGGATATAAAATCAACACACAGAAATCTTTTGCATTCCTATACACTAATAATGAGAAAATAGAAAGAGAAATTAAGGAAACAATTCCATTCACCATTGCAACGGAAAGAATAAAATACTTAGGAATATATCTACCTGAAGAAACTATAGACCTATATATAGAAAACTATAAAACACTGATGAAAGAAATCAAAGAGGACACTAATAGATGGAGAAATATACCATGTTCATGGATCGGAAGAATCAATATAGTGAAAATGAGTATACTACCCAAAGCAATCTATAGATTCAATGCAATCCCTATCAAGCTACCAACGGTATTTTTCACAGAGCTAGAACAAATAATTTCACAATTTGTATGGAAATACAGAAAGCCTCGAATAGCCAAAGCAATCTTGAAAAAGAAGAATGGAACTGGAGGAATCAACCTGCCTGACTTCAGGCTCTACTACAAAGCCACAGTCATCAAGACAGTATGGTACTGGCACAAAGACAGACATATAGATCAATGGAACAAAATAGAAAGCCCAGAGATAAACCCACGCACCTATGGACACCTTATCTTTAACAAAGGAGGCAAGAATATACAATGGAGAAAAGACAATCTCTTTAACAAGTGGTGCTGGGAAAACTGGTCAACCACTTGTAAAAGAATGAAACTAGAACACTTTCTAACACCATACACAAAAATAAACTCAAAATGGATTAAAGATCTAAACATAAGACCAGAAACTACAAAACTCTTAGAAGAGAACATAGGCAAAACACTCTCCAACATACATCATCACAGCAGGATCCTCTATGACCCACCTCCCAGAATATTGGAAATAAAAGCAAAAATAAACAAATGGGATCCAATTAAAATTAAGAGCTTCTGCACAACAAAAGAAACTATAAGCAAGGTGAAAAGACAGCCTTCAGAATGGGAGAAAATCATAGCAAATGAAGCAACTGACAAACAACTAATCTCAAAAATATACAAGCAACTCCTGCAGCTCAATTCCAGAAAAATAAATGACCCAATCAAAAAATGGGCCAAAGAACTAAATAGACATTTCTCCAAAGAACACATACAGATGGCTAACAAACACTTGAAAAGATGCTCAACATCACTCATTATCAGAGAAATGCAAATCAAAACCACTATGAGGTACCATTTCACACCAGTCAGAATGGCTGCGATCCAAAAGTCTACAAGCAATAAATGCTGGAGAGGATGTGGAGAAAAGGGAACCCTCTTACACTGTTGGTGGGAATGCAAACTAGTACAGCCACTATGGAGAACAGTGTGGAGATTCCTTAAAAAACTGGAAATAGAACTGCCATACAACCCAGCAATCCCACTGCTGGGCATACACACTGAGGAAATCAGAATTGAAAGAGACACGTGTACCCCAATGTTCATCGCAGCACTGTTTATAATAGCCAGGACATGGAAGCAACCTAGATGTCCATCAGCAGATGAATGGATAAGAAAGCTGTGGTACATATACACAATGGACTATTACTCAGCCATTAAAAAGAATACATTTGAATCAGTTCTAATGGATGTTCATCTAGTGGATGAAACTGGAGCCTATTATACAGAGCGAAGTAAGCCAGAAAGAAAAACACCAATACAGTATACTAACGCATATATATGAAATTTAGAAAGATGGTAACGACAACCCTGTATGTGAGACAGCAAAGGAGACACGGATGTATAGAACAGTCTTTTGGACTCTGTGGGAGCGGGGGATGATTTGGGAGAATGGCATTAAAACATGTATAATATCATATGAGAAACGAATTGCCAGTCCAGGTTCGATGCAGGACACAGGAAGCTTGGGGTGGTGCACTGGGCTGACCCAGAGGGATGGTATGGGGAGGGAGGTGGGAGGGGGGTTCAGGATGGGGAACACGTGTACACCAGTGGCGAGTGCATTTTGATGTATAGCAAAACCAATACAATATTGTAAAGTAAAAAAAATAATAATAATTAAAAATTAAAAAAAAAAGAAAACTAGGAATAGAGGGAGGCTTCCTTAACTTAATAAAGAGCATCTACAAAAAAACATGCAATTAAATCATACTTAATGGTAAAAAACTAAATGCTTTTTACCCCAAGAATGAGAACAAGGCTAAGATATCTGCTCTTATCACTTTTATTCAACATTGTACTAGAAGTTCATGCTAATGCAAGAAAGCAAGAAAGGAAATTAAAAGATACAGATCAGAAAGTAAGAAATAAAAACTGAAAATTATGTAATTTTCTACATAAAAAATCCTAAGGAATCTACAAAAAAAACCCCAAAACACCTAGAATTAATAAGGGAATTCAGCAAGGTCACAGTAGACAAAATGAACGTACAAAAAAAAATTTTCTTTCTATATTTGAGCAATAAACACATGGACACTAATATAAAATATCAATACTATTTATAATCACTCAAAAAAGGGAAATAGTTCAATTTAAGTCTAACAAAACATGTGCATAACTCTTATATTGGAAACTACAGAATGAAAAGAAAGCAATCAAAGATTAAGTGGAGAGATATACCAGTTAAAGGATTAGAAGACTCAACATATCCATTCTCCCCAAACTGATACATTTTTAGTGAAATTCCTATTGAAATTTCAATAAGATTCTTTGTATATACAAAATTATTATAAAATTTATATAGAAAGGCAAAAAAAAGAATAGCTAAAGCAATCTTTTAAAGGAATGAAATGGGAGAAGTTGACTTACCTGATTTCAAGTCATAAAATGGTCAAGGCTGTATGACAGAGAAATAGATACATAGATCAATGGGACAGAATAGAAAGCTTATAAATAGCCTCACATAAATATGCTCAACTGATTTTTTACAAAGTTGTAACATTAATTCAATGGAGGAATAATAGCCTTTTCAACAAATGGTGCTAAATCAACTGATCATCCACAGGTTTAAAAATGAACTTAAACCTCACGTTTAATGCAAAAATTAACTCAAAATGGATCACAGGTTTAGATTTAATTATGTTTTTACAATTTTATAAAATTATAAAACGTTTAGGAAAAAACATGGAAGAAAGTATTTGGTGTCCAGGGCTAGGCAAAGAATTCTTAAGACTTGACACCAAAAGCATCATAGAAGGAAAGTTAATAAACTGGACTTAATCAAAACAAAAACTTTTGCTCTGTCAAAGATCCTATTATGAGGACCAACAGACAGATAGAGAACTGAAAAAAATATTTGCAAACCACATATTTGACAAAAGACTATTATTCTGAATATATAAAGAACCCTAAAATTGCAACTGTTAAAATCACTCAACTCCATCAGAAATGGGCAAGGGTGCACGCGGCAACTACCGAAGCTGGCGTGCTCTAGGGCCCATAAGCCACGGCCACGGAGCCTGCAAACTGCAACTCGTGAAACTCATGTACCTGGAGACTGTCCTCTGCAATGAGGAGAAGTCACTGCAATGGGAAACCTGCTTACTGCACGGGAGAAAAGTCCCCTCTCACTGCAACTAGAGAAAGCCTGAGAGCAGCAAAGAAGACTCAGCACAACCAAAAATAAATAAATAGATAAATTGTTAAAAAAAAAAAAAAAGGAAAAAGAAAGGGGGTGAGCAAAGAATTAAAAATGTGGTCTCCAGACCAGCAAGATTAAGAAAAAAAGAAATGGGCAAATGACATGAAAAAAACATTGAGATGTTTCATCAAAGAGAATATATAGATGGTAAATGAGAACATGAAAAGATGCTCTGCCCAACACTGTTAGCCATTAAGGAAACGCAGACTAAAACCACAATGTGTTATTAGCATATGCTTACCAGAATGGCTAACATAAAAAAGTAGTGCCATCACTAAATTTTGGAAGGGAGCTGAGAAACATATGCATTGTAGATGGGATGTAAAATATGATATAGCTGCTCTGGAAGATGGTTTGGCATTTTCTTAAAAATCTAAATGATAGCTATTATATGATCTAGCAGTTGCATCCCTGGGCATTTATCCCAGAGAAATGAAAAGATATGTTTACACAAAGTCTTATATAATAACGTTTTAAATACCTTATTCATAACATCCCCAAACCAGAAACAACTCAGGTGTCCTTTAAGGTAAATAGCCAAACAAACTATAGAACGCCCATGCTATGACATATTACTTTGCAATAAAATTAAATAAACTACTGCCACACTCAACAACTTGGAATTGGCTGAGTAAAAAAAATCCAGTCTCACAAGTTTACATACTAAGTGTTTCCATTCATATCACGATCTTGAAATAACAAAATTATAGAAATGGAGAACAGATTATTGGTTGCCAGGAGTCTGGAGAAGAAAGTCTGGGAGAAAGATGGGTATGGCTATAAAAGGGCAATAGAAGTGACCCTTGTAGGGATGGAATTATCTGTATTGTGTCTGTATCAATGTCAATATCCTGCTGGTGATTTCATAGTGTAGCTCCTGTAGATGTTACCATTGGGGGGAACTAGGCAAAGCATACACTGAATCTCTGAATTATTTCTTACAACTGCTTGTGGAATCTACAATCTTCCCCTCCGGAGTTTTTTAAGTAAAAAAGAAAATTAATACGATGGACTTCCTCGGTGGTCCCGTGGTTAAGAACCCACTGCCAATGCAGTTGCACACAGGTTCTAATCCTGGTCTGGGAAAATCCCACATACCACGGGTCAACTAAGCCTGTGCCCCCAGCTGCTGAGCCCTCCCTCTAGAGACCGTGTGCTGCAACTCGAGAGTAGTAGCCCTGACTCCTGCAACTAGTAAAAGCCCACACACAGCAACAAAGACCCAGAGTAGCCAAAAATAAATACTTTTTAAAGTTAAGAATACTCCCCAAAACTTACAACTTTGAAAACAAAGTAATAAATTCATACATATTAACATATTTATAGATTTATTCACATATATTTGTATTTCTTCATATAATCTGACTTATGTTGTCTTTGTAAGATTTAAAACCATGGTTTAATTTTCCATAATAGTAATAGGACTTTTCCAAACTTATTTTTTATTTAAATCCAATTATGTAAATTTTCTATAACTTAAGTAAACTGGATAAATGAATAAATGTGTATATATGCATGTATAGCATAAATAATTATACACTTCAGTTCAGTTCAGTCACTCAGTCATGTCCAACTCTTTGCGACCCCATGAATCACAGCACGCCAGGCCTCCCTGTCCATCACCATCTCCTGGAGTTCACTCAAACTCACGTCCATCAAGTTGGTGATGGCATCCAGCCATCTCATCCTCTGTCGTCTCCTTCTCCTCCTGCCCCCAATCCCTCCCAGCATCAGAGTCTTTTCCAATGAGTCAACTCTTCACATGAGGTGGCCAAAGTACTGGAGCTTCAGCTTTAGCATCATTCCCTCCAAAGAAATCCCAGGGCTGATCTCCTTCAGAATGGACTGGTTGGATCTCCTTGCAGTCCAAGGGACTCTCAAGAGTCTTCTCCAACACCACAGTTGAAAAGCATCAATTCTTCAGCACTCAGCTTTCTTCACAGTCCAACTCTCACATCCATACATGACCACTGGAAAAACCATAGCCTTGACTAGACTATAATACATGTGAGTTGAAATAATCTATCAGTAGCCCCTCACATGCTAAAGCACTGCAGTTACTAAGACTTTCATCTGTGGTAAATTTGAATGGTATACAGTAGAAAGATAATCTGTGCAATACTTGTACTTTTTGAGGTTTACACAGAAAATAGAAACTATGAAGCATGTGGAATTAGTTGGTGGTTGCCAGGCTCTATCGATTAATAAAGACAGAGAATGACATGCTCAAATCATACTAGAATTGTAGAAGCTGGATTCTACTGTTTCAACACCCCAGGCTCGGCAGTTCTTTAATCTGAATCATTGCTGGAGACTTTAGAAAAATGAAGACTCATTTCCTCTTCCACTCCATATCTAGTACATAATTTTGCATTAGCCAGCATTTGAAACATGTTTGTGCTGTGCTCAATCATCAGTCATGTCTGACTCTTTGCAACCCTTTGGACTGTAGCCCACAAGGCTTCTCTGTCCATGGGATTTCCCAAGCAAGAATACAGAGTGGGTTGCCATTTCCTTTTCCAGGGGATCTTTCCAACCCAGGAATCAAACATGCATCTCCTGTGTCTTCTGCATTGCAGGTGGATTCTTAACCTGCTGAGCCATTGGGGAAGCTTGAAACATGTTTATTGGTCATTATATTTCATTCTCCAAAGGTTTTTATTGTTCTGATAGCTTCCACTTGCCCCATAGGGTCTATTCTCCACCCTTTCCAGCCCTCTCTTCTGCCCAAGATGCTCACCTACATAGACCACATTAATAGGCCTCCTTTTGAACTCTGGCTTCCAGGTGGGGGTGGCCATTAAGGATGTCTCAATAAGAAACTGGAGGGAAGGAGAAAAGTAAGGATATTTATTAGCCTGGTTGCTTTGCAAAGTCATCTTTCCAGCTGTGTTCCTGACTAACGGTAACAGCTTCTTTCTAGTGCGACTTCTTGACAAGACTCTCTTTCCTTTTGGGTTCCAAAACCTCTCCCTGTCTTCATTTCTTCATGGGTTGAAGGTTGGAGCTCTGCTGCCACTAACTCCCACACAGCACTTACGGTTTCCCTAATACTCATACTGTTGTATGTGTTCCTTTATTAATCTTCCTCAAAGTATTCTAATTTGCATGTGTAATCTGTTCCCTGCTAGGATCTGTCTGATGTATGTATTCTGCGCTTTGCTCTGAAACATCTCCTAGGGGCTGGATATGATTAACTTGGAATGACCTTAGCCAATTCCAGAAGGGATGCAAACTTCGAAGAAACATCTCATTCTCTGTACTAGTAAGCCCAGAGCCTTAGCCTCACAAAATGAGAAAACATAAAAATTTTCACCTGGTCCTTTTCGTTCTCCTCTCCCCTCTCTGCAGGTCAGATACTCCATATAGCTCCTCCTTAACTGATTGGATTGTTAATTTTAACTTAATTTGGATTGTTAATTTTATGGATTGTTTTCTAAACTTTGCCCTGCAGAACCCCAGATTTTGATGGAAGGTCTTTGGGAGGTTCTTTGGGGAAGAAAATATAGCAAAAATTAAGACCATCTCTGTCAGTAGAGCTTTCTGATACCCATTTCATTTAATTTTTAAAATTTATATGCTGTGGTCCCATATGAAATTTTATTTGAAAGGTAATTTCAGTCTGACAAATAAAAAGTTTTTGACTACTGGTTTAATTCACTTTGCTATCCACTGACAAATCAAAACTCTTTAGGATTCAAAAAGCAACCTTGACTGGTAGGACTTCGGGTAACAGCAGAAGTAGAAGTGGTAACAGTGTTACAGATTTAGAGTCAGGTTACTCCAGTCAGAGGTGCTTCAAATTAAGCCCCATAAAAGAACCTGCTTATTATGAATAGCCACTCCAAAGCTCTGATGATCTGTTTCTTTGTCAAAGTGGATACATCCTTTATTATTTACAAATTCCAATCTCCAGCTGAGTCAATCTTTATCTAATTATTTTTATCTTCCTCCACAAACTCTTCCCAGGCTAAGCAGTAATCAGCCTTCAGCAATTACCATCTGGTATTATTTAGTGGCTTCCAATTTGTGAGTCATGGAATCACAGAAACTTAGAGTTGGGGTTGTCAAGGTCACTTGGTCTAGTATTCCTTCCCTGCCTGAAGTCCTGCTCTGTTTTCCCTGACTAGTCATGCCTCAGCCATCTGAATGCTTTCAGGTAACAGGTAAGGCCCTGTTTTATGAGGTACTCCTCTTGTAAAAGAGTTTTTCCCTCTATTAAGTCAAAATGCGTGTTTCTGTGCATGGCACCAACTAGTGTCAAGCATTCCCTGTAGAGAAGAGAATCGTTCTCCTTTTTTACAGAAACGTTCTTAAAATATTAGCCAACAGTAATCATGCCTTTGGAGAAGGCAGTGGCACCCCACTCCAGTGCTCTTGCCTGGAAAATCCATGGATGGAGGAGCCTGGTGGGCTGCAGTCCATGGAGTCACTAGGAGTCGGACACAACTGAGCGACTTCACTTTCACTTTTCACTTTCATGCATTGGAGAAGGCAATGGCAACCCACTCCAATGTTCTTGCCTGGAGAATCCCAGGGACGGGGGAGCCTGGTGGGCTGCCGTCTCTGGGGTTGCACAGAGACGGACATGACTGAAGCGACTTCCAGCAGCAGCAGCAATCATGTCTTTGGGCTTCCCACATGGCACTCGTGGTAGAGAACCCACCTGCTAATGCAGCAGACATAAGAGATGTGGGTTCAGTCCTTGGTTCGGGAAGATCCCCTAGAGGAGGGCACAGTAACCGGATGCAGGATTCTTGCCTGGAGAATCCCATGGACAGAGGAGCCTGGTGGGTCCTAGTCTATAGGGTTGCAAAGAGTTGGACGACTGAAGCAACTTAGCATGCATGCTTTTACTTAGTTCCTCCACAAAAATCAACCATCACTACCAGATCTAAAACCGTTCCTCTGCGGACATGTAATAGTTTCCAGACTCCTCACCATGCTTGAAGCCCTTTTATGACTGTGCTTCAGTTTTCACTTCATTCTTAAAATTTATGCTCGCTATAGAACACAATTCAGGAAACATGTTCTGACCAGTTGAGCCCACTGGCTATTCTACTAAAGACATTAGACTGATTAACATCACCACGTCTGTATCTGCCTTCTTGTTTGGCAGTCACTACACACCATCAGGCCTTCCCAGATGACGCTGGTAGCGAAGAACCCGCCTGCCAATGCAGGAGACATGAACTTGGTCCCTGGGTCGGGAAGATCCCCTGAAGGAGGAAATGACAACACATTCCAGGATTCTTGCCTGGAAAATTCCATGGACAGAGGAGGACTATTCCAGGGTATAGTCCCTGGAGTCAGACATGACTGAGCGCGCGCGCACGCACACACACACACACACACACGAATCATCATCATTCTGGCTCATAACTGAATCAACTACAACACTCCCATCTTTTTCCCATGAACCCTTAACAAAGGTGGGTGTCTCTTGTCCTATATTTGTATCTAAATTCAAATATCACAAGGTGGGTACTCTCTTCCTAGTCTACAGGCAAGAAAAACTACATTCAGAGAGGTTTGGTATTTTGTAAGGATCACACAAGTGGCTTAGCAGAGATTTGATTTTATATCAAAACCTGTATGTTTTCTGCTTGGTCATGCTGCCTTTTCATTCATTTACTCCCTCATCAAATATAACTGAGCACTTTCTCTGTGTCAGACATTATGCCAGGCCTTCAGGATAAAGTGATGATTTAGACATGTCCCTCATGGAAAATAAATTCTAGTGGAGAATATGGTTTACATGCTTGAAGACATGTAAATGAACATAGGAAGGATTTGCAGAGACACAGAAGAGAAAAATAGCAATGCCATTACTTTTTTTTTTTTTTCCTAATTGAGCAGGGTAGAACTTCCTGTACTGTGTTGAACTGAAGTAGTGAGAGTGGGCACGTCTCTTCTTGTTCTTGATCTTAGAAGAAAAACCTTTCACACTGAGTATGATGTCACGGTGGGTTTGTCAATATGGTCTTTATTATACTAAGATACATTCTTTCTATACCTAATGAGTTGAGAATATTTATCATGAAAGGATGTTGAACTCTTTCAGATGCTTTTTCTTTATTATTAAGATGGTCATATGATATTTATTTCATTCTGACATTGTGATATATTCTATTAATGATAATGTGAACGTCAAAACTTTCTTGCATCCCAAGAATAACTTTCACTTAATCATGATATATAATCATGTAAAGTTAGATTGTTTATTTGAGCTCTTTCTACTTCATTAGTGTAGATGTTTATTGCTATGAACCTCCCGCTTAGAACTGCTTTTGCTGCATCTCAAGAGTTTTGAGATGTTTCCATTTTCATTCAAGATATTTTTTTTTATCTCCCTTTTTGATTTCTTCTTTGACTTGGTTGTTCAGGGGTGTTTTGTTTAATTTCTGTATACTGGTAAATTTTCCAGTTTCCTCCTGTCATTGATTTCCAGTTTTCATACCATAGTGGTTGGAAAAGGTTCTTGTTATGATTTCAGTCATCTTAAATTTGTTAAGACTTGTTTTGTGATCTAACGTATCATCTATTCTCAAGAATGTTCCATGTGCACTTTAGAAGAATGTGTCTTCTGCCGCTATTAGGTAGAATGTTCTGCAAATGTCTGTTAGGTCCTCTGAGTCTAAAGTATAGTTCAAGTCCAAGGCCTCCCTACTGACTTTCTGTCTGGATTACCTGTTGTTAAAAGTAGTGTACTGAAATTCCCTACTATCACTATACTGTTGCCTACTTCTCCCTAAATTGGCTCAATATATTTTGGTGCTCTGATGTTGAGTGCATATATAAAAAATGGATTGCAAAATGATAAAAATGTTGAAACCAAATCTATGAGGCTAAAGTGCACTCATAGATTTGGTTTCAACATTTTTATCAGTGGAAGCCATAAAAATAAATATTTATCTACATTTGTCCATATCAAAGCAAAAGATTATTTTATTCATCCATTTCACCAAAATTATTGAGTTCCTACTCTGCATTCTAGATACTAAAGATATAACAGTGAACAAAAGACAAATTTTTCTGCACTCCTGGAGCTTGGACTTTAATAGTGGAAGTCTAATTACTTAGTATATCTCTGGCGTAGGCCTACGGAGGAAAAATAAAGCAGAAAAGGGACACAAGGAATGTCAGGGAGTGAGAGTAGGAGGGTCAATTAAAACAGAGTGCTCAGGAAAGGCCTCGGAGTAATGGTGATTAAAGTGTTCTGAACTCAAGCCTGAGAGCAGGTCACACGGAATTGATCAAGCAAAGGATACAGCAAATGCAAAGGCCTTAACGTGGGTACAGGATCGGCATATTTGAAGTACAGAAAGGAGAGCAGCAGAGCTGAAGCAGAGTAATCAAGGGGGAAAGAACAGGGCATAAACAGAAGGTAGCCAGGGCCAGACCTGCTGAGTTTTCAGAAGCTGTTATAGGACGCTGGATTCTACTCAGGGGGAGATGGGGACCATAGTGTCTCTCTAGTGCTTTTATCATGAAGGATCATGTTAACAAAGCTTTATTGAAATGAACCATCTTTCTATTGTCCCAAAAGTTTATTTTAAGAATAGACTGGGGTTGGAGGTGGGCAGTGCAGGAACAGGGAAGGAGGCAGGGAGAGAAGCTGTGGGCTATGGGCTATTGTGATTATCCAGGCCAGAGATGATGGTGACTTTGAAAATAATGAACACAGCAGAGATGGCAAAGAGTCCCCAGATTCTGGTGTACTTTCAAAGTATAGTCAACAGAATTTGCTGGCAGATTCAGTATGGATTGGGAGAGAATGAGAATAATGAATGATGGCTCCAAGAGTTTCAGCCTAACTGGAAGGATGGAACTGCCTGTAACTGGAATGGGAAAGACTTCAAATGGAGGTGGTATGGAGGGAAGACAGGGTATTCCATTTTGGCTAATGTAGGTCTAAGACACATATTAGACATCCACATGAAGATGCTGAATAAACAGAAGACAAATGAGTCCAGAGTCTACGGGAGATGTCTAGGCTGCAGATATAAGTTTGGAAGCTTTTACTGTATTGATTCTAAATAAGGAAAAATATACCTTAAACAAAGACAATAAACAAGGGATTAGAGAAAATATTTGTAATAGAGATAAAAGTATGTGTCTGTATATGTGTATACATAAATATATATACACACATAAGGAAACAGTAGAAAAAAGGACAAAATAAACAACATGTGATTTGCAGAAGAGAAAAACTGAATGGCCAACAGATGTATAAAAAGATGCTCAAGGTCAGTAGCAAAGAGGAAAATGTGAATTTTAATATAATAAAGAGATAACAAGTCACACCCATCAGATTGGCAAAAATTTTTTTTAAATATTGGCAAGGATGTAGTACAAAGGGAATACTCATTCACTGCCAATAGATATGAAAACTGGAATGAACTCATAAAGTCACTTCTCAGTATATTAAAGTTAAAGGCACACATGTTCTAACCCTGAAATTCCACTTTTTATATTCCGTTGAACTGTGGATCTTCAAATCAGAGACTTTGTATTTTCTGAGGGTGTGTGAATCCTTCCAATGTGTAACAGGGTACGGAGAAAGAAATCAGCTTTAGACTTCCCATCTCTATATCTATTCTTCCTAAAAGCGATCTACCTAAAAGAATGCCTACTTCATTCACTCTTAGGCTCATCCTTCCATTTTAGCAACACCCTTTCCAATTTACAATGCTCAGAAGTTTGAATCACCAGAGGGAACTACTCTAGAGCTCTTTTCCCTTTGCTACAATAGGTAGAAACACCCCAGTGGAAGCAACACCCCAGTGGAAGCAACCTGGGTACCAGAGCGGGGACAATGTTCAGCGGAACCCCAGCTGATCCAAGATGGCAGGTAGGGTTAGAGATAATTAACCCTCATTGTTTTAAGCTACTGAAATTTGGGGGTTGTTTGTTACTATACCATGAATTGCCTATCCTGAGTGATAGAGCGACATGACCCTGCTCACTCTAAATTTTATTATGGTGACTTGCTTCTGGTGTAGAAGCCTCTAGAGCACCAAACAAAAATGCAGTTTAAAATATTGGTTTCTTCTTTAATGATTGACCTATGCACCATAAATCAAAGTCTTTTTTCTGGCTTGTATGTATTTCTTTTAAGACAGAGAAGCCAGGTGTTAGGAATAGGATATTTTTGCCCATGTTGGGATGTTGTGAATTTAAATTGTGGTGTACAAAGATGGGCGAGATATCTCCTGCATTGCAGGTGCATTCTTTACCAGCTGAGCCACCAGGGAAGCCCAAGAATACTGGAGTGGTTAGCCTATCCCTTCTCCAGCAGATCTTCCCAACCTAGGAATTGAACTGGGGTCTCCTGCATTGCAGGCAGATTCTTTACCAGCTGAGATACCAGGGAAGATGGAGAGATAACAGTCATTTAATGACTTCATCTCTTCAGTTCTACTGCCAAACAATTCTTCTTGCGAAAACGTCCCATAAGAGTAATTCAAGGAGAACATTAGAAGGAAATAATGCCAAAAAGGCTTTTCTACATATTTTAGTGTAATTAACTCATATAAGCTAGTCTCAAAATTGTAGGAAGTACCATCACATCTGAAAAGAATGAGTCTTTGAACAGCTGAAGCAGGACAAGTTAATGATGCTTCTTCATTTAAGAGAAACTGGGAAAATATTCAGGACCACCTAATGTTTCAGATATACTCCATGAACCTTAGGGATGGCAATTTAGTGGCTATCAGGGTACCTCTCCTGGCCCTGGTTTCTTTGACTGTAAAATGGGGATAATTACTGTAGCTACCTGACAGAGTTGTTCTGAGGGAAATAAATCAGTGCGTATTTGTAGAGCACTTAGTGAAAGTGAAGTGAAAGTCATTCAGCCATGTCCAACTCTTTGCAACCCCATGGACTATACAGCCCATGGAATTCTCCAGGCCAGAATACTGGAGTGGGGAGCCTTTCCCTTCTCCAGGGGATCTTCCCAACCCAGGGATCAAACTCAGGTCTCCTGCATTGCAGGCAGATTCTTTACCAGCTGAGCTCTTGGACCAGAGTAAAAGCTGTTTTCTATTAAGCAATAAAGAAATTAGTGAATAAATGTTCCATGAGATAGCTAAAGCATATTTAGCAAATTCTATTCTGAATATTTATACCACTTACATAATTATATAATAAAAATTATATATGCTTATATAAGATGATCTGATATCACCTTATAAAATGTTTACTTCTAATTCTTGTTAAAATGTGCTCCAATATATTTACAGCAAATATACCCTTTTTATTAAATCAAGAGGGGAAAGTTTAAATGTTTATTGAGATTACTAAAGTTAGTTCTGATTTTTTTTACATGATTATTAATTATTTCCAGAAGGTAAAAACCAGAGTTTAATATACACATACACACACACTCACACTTTTTTACTGAAAGAAATATCACATCTTTCTTTATATTTGCTTCACACATACCATGTAGCTTGGCTGCATATTATGTTGTGTTAGTTCCAATTAAGGAATGAAAGGCTTCATTATTGTCCTATTTTATATTATGATGCAAAAGGAACAATTTTATTAGAACCACATCACATTAACCCTGTCTTTTCTTCTATTACTTTGTTTTGCAAGGTACATTTTAATTTTTCATTGGCTTTTACAATAAACCTTCAAATGTGTATTAACACATATTTGATTTTAAAATTTGAAGTCACACTTTCTGACAGAAAGTTTAATTTCGCTGATAGATTTGCAAATTAAATTTCAGGTTGTCATTTTCAATGAATTGAATTAGATAAATCTATAGTTCTAAAATTTTGATGAAAATCTTTAAAACATAAGAGTATAGCTTTTTATCTAAAATCACAATTAGCAGAGCTGTATTGAAATTAACAATCTATTTATTTTCCCAAAACTTTCTGACTGTATTGAGTCAAATAAGACGCTTCTAGGTGAAAGAGCAACAAATAAAATTAATAGTTTTTCCATTGGACTGCTAACCTTTTTGGTACATTTCCCAGTAACTGAGAAAGTGACTGACTATAATATAATATCATATAAAAAAATATTTTGCAAGTCGTTTCCAAGTCTTTGCATTCAATAAAATTGAATACAGACATAATCAAGTTGCCAGATCATTAACTTTTATGATAGATGATTACATTATTTTTATAGTATAACTCATCATAGGTTCAAATAATTGACATAGTTTTTAGCAAAATACTCCATTGCCATTCATTTTTAAAATGTGAACAAGATTTTTCAGCAGCTTCAACTATAACAATAAAGTGAAGTGAAAGTTGCTCAGTCGTGTTCAACTCTTTGAGACCCTATGGACTATACAGTCCATGGAATTCTCCAGGCCAGAATACTGGTAGCCTTTCCCTTCTCCAGGGGATCTTCTCAACCCAGGGATCGAACCCAAGTCTCCCCGCATTGCAGGCGGACTCTTTACCAGCTGAGCCACAAGGGAGACCCATAACAATAAAATCAGGGGCAAAATTGAGGCTGAATTCACATATTTCTAGCAATAACTATTCTTTTTGATGGCTATATAAACTGAAGAAACAGTCAAGTATATTTTATCAAATACATTTCTAATAAAAATTTAACATTTATGCTTAATAACTATTTGCCAAAATAATTATATGCCTTGGCCAATTGTGTACTACTAATGATAGCTGTAATAACTCAGAATAAAATGTTCTAATTTTCTGAGTCTTTTGGTCCCAGAGTAAAAAAAAAGTTTAACATTTTGAGACATATTTTATTGTAGAGAAATATGATAAGGCAATTGAGAAAATATTTTCAAACATCAAAAAATGTATTAGGATAAATTTCTGTGGAGTGGAATGGAAATATGAGTTCAATGGAGAAAAAAGAACAATGTCTAATTTCAGACTACTATATAAGAGCTTTGTGTGTTTCTTTATATTGATGATGGTGCCTGTCAACTTTACCATTCACAAAGCACAACCCAAAATATCTTATTTGAGCTTTAAAATAGCATCCACATTTTTCTGATGAAAACACTGGGGCTCTGAATGACAGCTGCCCCCAAGATAAGGAAGAGACAAAAACAAATGCCCCCTCAAGCCCACTGGAATCCAAATGCCACTAAGTCACAGCTCTTCCACTTCCCATGCTGAAATGTTTGATGAGATGTGTTATAAGCAAACTCTTTGGTGTGGAAAGCAAAATAAAAAAATTCTTCTTCTATCTGACATCTTCCAATTCACTAATTCTTCTCTGTCTGTTTTAAAATGAATGATGTTCATAAATGCTCATAGGGAGACTATTAGAACTTAAACACTGTCTATCGCCATTGTAATAGTTATTCTTATGGGGCTCTGCTATGTACATAAATCAGGCATGTTTTTATAGCCAGAAATAATTTCTGCATAATGTCTGCTAGTAAATTTGAGCAAATGATGATCCTAAACGTGTCTTGTCAGAAAGTAAACCACTCAGCTGCAAGAAGGGCACTTGTATCTATAAATAAGGCACCCACCTTTGAATCAAGATGAATCTCCACAATAATTTCCTTTCTTTTGTCTTCTCAATGGCTTCCCCATTGTGAGGGGAGCATTCTGGGCAGAAGGGTAGAAACCCATTGATTTTGCTTTAGTTCTCCAAGATTCCAAGCTCATCTCTGTTTGGAAGGAAGTTCTCACAACAGTGAGCTTTCTACCTGTCCAGAGATACTTTTCATTTATTTGTACATTCTGCATTCTCTGAAGAGTAGGATCTCTCCGGATGTGGGATCATCAAAAGACTGTTTTGGTCTTTTGCTTCAGGCAATTTTGTTTTCTTTCTTTACTAGTTTCAACCCACAAAAATCGACTTGAATATTAGGCTTTATCCAAAAAGAAATATCAACATGTGCCAGCAACTTCTGTCTGGAATTCCCTTCTTTCCTTCAACTGAACAAGTAGCTGCATTTTAAAATAATATTTACAATGAACCAGAAATCAATATAACATTAAAACAATTCAGTTAAACATTAAAATAAAATTTTAAAAATATAACATTTTTTCATTTTAAGTTTGAATAGTGACAAATTATGTGATTTCTGGTTCATTGTAATATTATTTTAAAATGCAGCTACTTGTTCAGTTGAAGGAAAGAAGGGAATTCCAGACAGAAGTTGCTGGCACATGTTGATATTTCTTTTGGATAAAGCCTAATATTCAAGTCGATTTTGTGGGTTGAAACTAGTAAAGAAAGAAAACAAAATTGCCTGAAGCAAAAGACCAAAACAGTCTTTTGATGATCCCACTCCGGAGAGATCCTACTCTTCAGAGAATGCAGAATGTACAAATAAATGAAAAGTATCTCTGGACAGGTAGAAAGCTCACTGTTGTGAGAACTTCCTTCCAAACAGAGATGAGCTTGGAATCTTGGAGAACTAAAGCAAAATCAATGGGTTTCTACCCTTCTGCCCAGAATGCTCCCCACTCACAATGGGGAAGCCATTGAGAAGACAAAAGAAAGGAAATTATTGTGGAGATTCATCTTGATTCAAAGGTGGGTGCCTTATTTATAGATACAGTGCCCTTCTTGCAGCTGAGTGGTTTACTTTCTGACAAGACACATTTAGGATCATCATTTGCTCAAATTTACTAGCAGACATTATGCAGAAATTATTTCTGGCTATAAAAACATGCCTGATTTATGTACATAGCAGAGCCCATAAGAATAACTATTACAATGGCGATAGACAGTGTTTAAGTTCTAATAGTCTCCCTATGAGCATTTATGAACATCATTCATTTTAAAACAGACAGAGAAGAATTAGTGAATTGGAAGATGTCAGATAGAAGAAGAATTTTTTTATTTTGCTTTCCACACCAAAGAGTTTGCTTATAACACATCTCATCAAACATTTCAGCATGGGAAGTGGAAGAGCTGTGACTTAGTGGCATTTGGATTTCCAGTGGGCTTGAGGGGGCATTTGTTTTTGTCTCTTCCTTATCTTGGGGCAGCTGTCATTCAGAGCCCCAGTGTTTTCATCAGAAAAATGTGGATGCTATTTTAAAGCTCAAATAAGATATTTTGGGTTGTGCTTTGTGAATGGTAAAGTTGACAGGCACCATCATCAATATAAAGAAACACACAAAGCTCTTATATAGTAGTCTGAAATTAGACATTGTTCTTTTTTCTCCTTGAACTCATATTTCCATTCCACTCCACAGAAATTTATCCTAATACATTTTTGATGTTTGAAAAATATTTTCTCAATTGCCTTATCATATTTCTCTACAATAAAATATGTCTCAAAAATGTTAAACTTTTTTTTTTACTCTGGGACCAAAAGACTCAGAAAATTAGAACATTTTATTCTGAGTTATTACAGCTATCATTAGTAGTACACAATTGGCCAAGGCATATAATTATTTTGGCAAATAGTTATTAAGCATAAATGTTAAATTTTTATTAGAAATGTATTTGATAAAATATACTTGACTGTTTCTTCAGTTTATATAGCCATCAAAAAAGAATAGTTATTGCTAGAAATATGTGAATTCAGCCTCAATTTTGCCCCTGATTTTTATTGTTATGGGTCTCCCTTGTGGCTCAGCTGGTAAAGAGTCCGCCTGCAATGCGGGAGACTTGGGTTCGATCCCTGGGTTGAGAAGATCCCCTGGAGAAGGGAAAGGCTACCAGTATTCTGGCCTGGAGAATTCCATGGACTGTATAGTCCACAATATAATTTCAAATAGGGAGTGAACAGTGAATCACATTTTATTTCCTGAATTATTCTGATATGAATATAAAAATTCAGAACCACTGGAATATGACAACTTTGGGGGTTGTGTATATAGTTTTTGTTCATTTGTTTGCATTTTAAAATTGGAGGAAAATTGCTTTGCAATGTTGCATTAGCTTCTGCTATTGCTTTTTAAAGAAACTGAAACTGCTACATCTGCTGGTAGAAGTGCTTTGTTTTGCTTTGAAGTTTTGAGATTGTTCAGGTATATCATGGTTCAAGGGCTTCCCAGCTGGCTCAGATGGTAAAGAATCTGCCTGCAGTATGGGGGAACCGGGTCAGTCCCTGGGTTGGGAAGATCCTCTGGAGACGGGCATGGCAATCCACTCTAGTATTATTGCCTGGAGAATCCCATGGACAGAGGAGCCTGGCAGGCCACAGTCCCTAAGGTCACAAAGAGTTGGACACAGCGACTAACACACACACACGGTGTTCATAGACTTATAAAGAATGCCACGAACTATATTTATTCTTACATGAAATCTACAAATTTGGGGAATGATAGTGGAAGTGGTGCCTCTTGCTATCTTCTGTAACACATTTGAATGTTTTCATCAATATTACCATCATCTGTTTAAATCTCCCAGTGTATTTTCTCAAAGTCTGTTTACTTAAAATTGTATGGAATGATATAATTAACAAACAATAAAATCTCAATAACACATACACCCCCACAACCTTGGTAAGCTTGTTAAGCAAAATTCTCTAAGGATATCATGAACATTTTTTCATTAGGTGAAGATCATTTTTATAGTTGTTTGAGCTATAATGTCTACTGATACTCCCAGGTGTTTTCCCAAACTGGCGGGCTATACTAAAACCCAAGTGAGTGTGGACTTTCAGAATGCACACGTTCCTGTGTTCCACAATATTCTAAAGATGAACAATCCACCCCAGTAGGACTCTTGCTACAGTTTTTGTTAAGTTCAGCATTATGTCCACAGTATTTTGTTCTTTATTATACTTTGTCTTCCTCTCTGAATAAGTATAGTTTCCTAGATTCTCCACTTCCCATCTCCTGAAAATTCTGACCCCCTCATTCTCACCTGGTGACATCTCTTTCTACCTAATGGACAAAATTGAAGGCTTCAGGTGGGCTTTCTCATACACTTCATTCTCCAGATCCCTAAACCCACCTGTGCCCCATCTACCCCTTCTTTGTACCTAATGGTGCAGTTCTGAACCCAGACTCCACAATAATATCATCTGGAGTTTTCAGTAAAAGCAGAAAATGCCCAGGACTGCTTTTGGGCAACCATATATCTCTAGGGACAAGTACATTTTTAAAAGCTGCCTAAGCAGTTCTAATATATAGACAGGGCAAGAATGTCTGGAATAAAATGAAGTCTTCATCTTCCCCTTTCTTTCCCTGACCTTCTTTTTATTTCTTTTCCATTTTCAAACAGTTCAGTCCTTAAATCATTATACGTGCAGAGAAAAGTAGATGTCTATGGTGGGAGAGTGGGAAGTCAGGGTCTAGGAAGGGTGACCTGGCAGGGTGGGGGTGCGGTCGAGGTGGGGCGGGTCAGAACCTGCATAGTGTGAAGGGAGTATCCATCTGTAGGAGTGACTCGGTGCTGGGAATCCGAGCCTGAGCGAGGTGTGGAGGTGTGGACTTTCAGGGGGCGGGGGCAGCTAGCACAGTGAGCAGAGTGTCTAAATGGAGGATTGATCTGGTGTGGGCTATTAGAGCCCAAGCAGAAAAGACAGTGTTCTTCTGGGAGAAGATGCTAAAATGAAGAGTGTCAAAAATTGCACTGAGGAAAGTTAAACAGGCAAGGAAGGCTTTATTCGAGAACTCATAGCTTAGTCAGTAAAGAATTAGCCTGCAATGCAGGAAACCAGGATTTGATTTCTGGTCAGGAAAATCCCTTGGAGAAGGAAGTGGCAACCCATTCCAGTGTTCTTGCTTGGGAAATCCCATGGACAGAGGAGCCTGGTGGGCTACAGTCCATGGGGTCACAAGAGTCAGACAAGACATACCAACTGAACCACCACTATGGTAATAGAGGGGAGAGAAAGAGACCGAGTTCAGCTCTTCTGAAGTAAAACATGGGAAGGTTTTTAAACCCTGGAATGAACTAGTGAAAAAAGCTGGACCACTGTGTGGTAGGTTGGTCAATGGGGTGCCTGAAGCGCACTGTGTGGCTTAGTTTGCAAATGTTTTTCTCTGTGATTAGGCCCCTGGGATAGCTGGTTGACATGCATCCAAGTCAGGTTTCCACCTTCTCACAGATACTGGGAAACAGGGGTGCTATCTCCTTTGATGTTTACATTTCAAATACCTCGTTCCTTGGTGCTTGAGAAGGACAACCCTGGGTTATAAAACTGGAACCAGGCTGGGAGAATATTTGCATACATTTTAAAGGGGCAGAGAAATAATTTGCAACTACAAATTTTCTAAAGTAAATGCTTTAAGGGAAGGGAGGCCTTTAGTCAGGGACCTATAATCTAGAAGATACCTGTCCCAAGTTTAGTAAAGCTTGCACGCTCAGTTGCTAAGTTGTATCTGACTCTTTGTGACCCCGTGGACTGTAGCCCACCAGGCTGCTATGTCCATGGGATTTCCCAGGTAAGAATACTGGAGTGGGTTGCCATATCCTTCTCCAGGGGATCTTCCTGACCCAGGGATTGAACTCACATCTCCTGCATTGGCAGGAGGATTCTTTACTACTGAGCCACCTGGGAAGATTAGAAATCATTAAAGTTCATTTTGGTTAAGAGCCAGAGCTGAGTTGAGAGAGGAGGGCACTTCTTCTGGGCAGGAGATAGCAGCATTGAGATAGAAGATTGATTACACAGAGGGATTATTCAAATAAGAAAATATATAAGGAAGTGAAAGCCATATTTTTCACTATTGGAGAAGTGGGTTACAGACATGAGAAGAGAATAATTTGCAGTATGGAACTACAGTTGGAGATATCTGTGTGAATTCATGTTTTTAAAGTATATTTAGATATGGAAATAAATATAGCTGTGAATATATTATCATCTCTCTGACTGAGAGTGAGGAGAGACACCTCCATAGCAATAAGCACAACTAGCACTCAAATGGTGCCTTCTAATTGCCATTTTTCTCTCTAAAAACCAGGGCCCCTTGGAAAGATAGCAGATTCCAGAGATGGGACAGGGAAGGTATAAGATAAGCTTGAATCTTTTTTTTTTTTTTTTTTGGTTCAGAAAGCAAGGAAGAGATCAAAGAAAGATACAGAAAGTACTAAAAGTTTAGTCAACTTGAATAGGTTCCTGATACTCAAATCTAGGACAACTGAAGGATCAAAATAAACAGTGTAGTAACAGATTATCCACTGAATAATCAGATAATTCACTGAATGATATAGAGAACCATGAGTTCAAATAGATATAAATAAGTAAATGAATAAGTGGAAAATTTGATGAGAAATAGTGTACTGACAGTTTCAATTTACCTTCCCACCAAATACTAATGACAATGAGAAAGACTAACTTTTCAGTGGAGAAGCCTGCAGGCCGTTTTGTTCAGTGGTATCTTCGAGTCCTCGAGGTGAATGACATCAATATGGGACAAATGAGAATGATGGACCCTAGTAGGACGGCGAGTACACAGCACCACTCCTGTGATATTCCTGCCAAGATGCATAACTTAAATCTACTAACCCTGAAACATCATGCAAATGTAAACTGATGGATGTTCTACAAAATAGCTGGCCTCTCATCTTGAAAATCGTCAAGGTCATAAATATGTAGAGGTTAAGGAAATGTTTCAGATTGGAGGAAATAAATGCAACTTATGCTGGGTCTTTTTGTTATAAAACACATTATTGAGATAATTGGTGAAACTTGAATGAAGTGTGAGGATTAAATAAAGGTAATCAACATCCAAGTAATCAACATCAGTGTCCACCCCAAGTTAGCTGTCCCGATTTGGATGGTTGTGTTGTGATTAGGTTTCCTTGTACTGTGGCTAGAATTTCCTTGTTTGTTGAAATTCACACTCAAGTATTGGAGGGTGATTCAATTTCTTACTCAAACTGCTCATTAAAAACTTTTGTCCTTGTACTTCCTATCAATCTGTAAGTTTTTGGTTGGTGGATTACAGGTTAGTAATTACTGAAATTACCACCTGTATAATATCACTCCTAACCATAATAAGAGAAAGAAGTAAAGTGACGTTCATTCTCTCCTTCATTCTCACGGACTTCAAATTAAAATTTCCCTCTTTAAATGGCATCTTTCTCAGCCGTACGCAAATAAGTTTAGGATTCCTGGATTTTCGCCAGAGAGTCTACCACCCATAAAAATATTCACAGGAAACACTGCTTGGTTTTGTCTACTGGAACTGGATTGTTACATATACATGCACTCGGCATTCATCCACATTGATGTAGCTGGAGTTATTTTTCATTGCTATTTAATATCCTACTGAGTTACTTTGCTATATCTGACTTATCCATGCTTCTGTTGATGAATATTAGAGTGGCATAATGTAGTTTTGGACATTCTTGTGTGTGTCTTCTGATGCACATGAACAAGGGCTATTCTAGAAAATGTTGCCTGCAGGGGAATCTTGGTTGATGTACATGATCAACATTCTTAAATAATACTTAAATGTTTCCCGAAGTTGTAGCAGTTTACATTCCTATTGTTGTTGTTTTAATCACGAAGTCATGTTCGACTCTTTTGTGACCTCCATGGACTATAGCCCACCAGGCTCCTTTCTAGGGATCTTCCTGACCCAGGGATCCAACTCTGGCTCCTACCTTGGAGTCAGATTCTTTACCACTGAGCCATTAGGGAAGCCCCACATTACTATAAGCAACAGATTAAGGGGTTTCCCTTAAACTCTACATCCGTGATAACGCTTGCTATTATGAGACTTTCTTTTATCATTCAAGTGGATGTGAAACTGCATCTTGCTGCAATTTTAATTTCCATTTGCCTCATTAGTAGTAGATTGAAAATCTTTTCATATGTTTAGTACTATTTATGCTTCCTCAGCTGTGAAATTCCTTTTTATTTAATTTGCATGTTTTAAAATCAGTTTGGTCATAATTTTTGTCGCTTGTTTTTGGATGTTTTAAGTCCTAATCCTTTATTTCCTGTGTGTATTGCAAATTTAATTCTAGCTCTTAGTTTCGATTCTCACTTCGTGGTGTTAAACAGAAGCTCTTAATTTCAATGTGGTTAAATTCATGAGCTTTTTCCTGTGGTTTATGCTTTTTGTGTCTTATTTAGAACATCTTCCCTACTTTGAGATCATATTTTCTCATGTCATTCTGTAAATGCTTTCTAGTTTTGCCTTCTACTAGGTATAAGGTAAGGGGCTCTAACCACATATAGACAAACCTCTAATCACATATAGACAAAGAAAAGGGTACACACTTATTCCATAAACTTAAAGTGTTAATAATGAATAGAAAGAGACAATTATGTAAGAATTGACATGTGGTATCTACTTTTAAAATTCAAAATGAGGGAAGAATGACTAAAAAAAAAATCTGGACAATTTCATTAGCCTATGGAGTAACCCACCAAATGTGTCAGTAGGCAACCAAGAGAAAGGATGCAAAAAAGCCACTTCCTATCATGTCAACGTCTTCATCCTCACCCCAACTAGAGAGCAGAAATACGGCAGAAAAATCAGATTTTCCTTCAGCGAAATATCTCCAGCAATCAAAAGTTGAAAAAGGAAAGAAATAAGTAAGACCAGTAGAGAGCATGACAGGCTGAAAAAAAGTGTGGTACTCGGAGGGCTTCCATTAAGTCTATCTTTTCACATACAGTTCAGATCAGCAATTATAATGTATAGATTTCACCTCTTTTTCTCTCTTTGTCTGTGAAGAGAATGAAAACAGTTCCTGAAGAGACAAGTGAAAAAAATGGTACTTAAAAGATGAGCCAATTCTTTGGAAAAAATTTAAAAAAAGAAAGAAATGTATATAAACTCAGAATACAGTAACCATGGGACCTATCTCAAGGTAGATGGGAGGCTTGTGGTCTCTCTTGGAATCAATGTTTTGGGGCTTAACCTGACTAAGAGAATGATGCTAAGGTACCCTGTCCACATGGTGTCCATTACAGAGCATACTCCCTGATACAGGACCAAGTAAAATTAGATAACTTCAATCATCTTACATTAAATTATATTGCAGATGGCTCAATGATTTAAACATAATAAATTCAATAATACACTATCAGAAAACATGACCAAGTTTTAAAAGTATTAAAGTGGGGAAAGGTATAGTAAAGGCCCTAAAAAACATACAGAGAAAAAGTTAATACATTTGAGTTGCATAAATATGTAATCACTTTGTAAAATATTTCATAAAGTAAGCCAAAAGAGCACCAATCAACCAGGAAAATTTTAACACTTATAATACTGTTAAAGAGCTAACGTTGTAATTTATAACGAATCTGTACAAATCAGTATGGAAAAAACGAAGACTTCAATTTAAAAAAATAAGCAGTTTTTAAAGTCTATCCATGTCTCTACAAATAAGCCAATTCCATTCCTGCAGAGACTAACACACATTGTAAAGCAATTATACCCTAATTAAAAACAATAAGCAAAGGATATGAAGAGGATTTTCAAGAAAATAAAAGATGAATAAATACAGTATTTTCAACCTCACTCATAAAAAAAGTATTAAAAACTACAAAATATCATCTCATATCACGTTGCCAACATGAAAAATTTAATAATACCTGGTGTTGGGGATGATATGGGGAAATAAGCTAGCTCATAATACTAAAGATAGAAATGTAAATGAGAATAATCGAGAGAAATTCAGCAGTATCTATGAAAACTATAAACATTCAAAAACAAAAGAAAAATTTGAAGACAAAACACAGGAGAATATGAAAGTAGGCAAAAATTTCTTAAGCAGGATATGAAAAGGGCTAATGATAAAGAAAAAACTGATAAGTTAAACTATATATATTACATATATATTATAAAAATTAAGATTAAGCAACTGGAATGCTCATATACTGATTATGGGAGTGTAAATGTATATATCCACCTTGGAAAACTGTTGGATTTTGTCTACTCAACCGGAACATTCTAGGTACATCCAAGAAAGGAGAATGCGTGTGTCCAGCAAAACACACGTACAAGAATGTTTGCAGCAGCTTTATTTATACGTGTCCACTATGCTGATAACATCTTGCCAATTGGACTCAGGGTGCAGGAAATACTCTGGATTCCTTAGTAAGAGAAACACATACCAGACAGCAAAGATACATGGTACAAATTCAGGGGTCTGTCACACAGATGAAGTTTTTAGGGATCTCATGGTCTGGGAAGGAAGGAAGAGCTCTGTAGGAGATGGTGCAAGCTGCTCTGCTTTTCAGCCCATGTGGCCTGGCAGAGCCCAAGATACTGGAGTGTCCTCTGTGGATGGAGTCTCTCAAAAGGCCTAATATTAGAGGCACGTTGCAGATTTTCCAGGATTCTTGTAACAGCAGGACTTTCTGGCAGAGAACTACTTATGTTTGAAAAAAAGGAAGCCCTAGAAGAGACTGAGTGCCTGACCACAGGATATCAAGTAACTGACTATGTGGCTGAGTTTCACAACACAAGCTACATGTGATCAGATTCGATGAGTCTTGAGGTCAAGCTGGGCAAGACACACAAATGCTAGACTGGCACCTTCAGATCACATCTCAGTAGGTCCAGAGGTCACACAAGTAATCACATAAAAGGTGTATCAGTCTCAGAACAGGACTAGAATTCCACATCATCTGTCTCAGTTGCACTGTTGCCTCTCCCTGAAATTATACTTATGATATCAAGGGAATTCCTCATGACTGATAGAGAGAAAAGCAGGAAATAAGGTTTGGTTCACAGATGAGTCAGCTCAGAATATCGGCGCTAACTGAAAATGGACTTTGCTGTGCTACAGCCACACTCAACAGTAACCTTGAGTGAAGGGAAATCTGTCCAGTGGGTCATTCTATGGAGGGGAAATGATCTGAAGTATGGACATTTGTGGATCCTTTGAACAGTGGCAGGTGGTTTAGACAGCTGTTCAGGATTTTGAGGAAGAGGCATATGGACAAATCTTCGGGAGTGCTCACAAGCTGTGTGCACCCTTTCGTCTTCTGTTATGCCTAGACAGCACCCACTGAAGCGGGGGCAGTAGACAACCGCCCTGTCTGGCCAGATGGGCGACTCATCCTGTAGACGCTACTGCCTCTGTTCCCAACCACCTCAGTGCTTGCACAACAGCTCCTCAGACGAGCTGGCCATAACGGCTTTCGAGACTATTCAGGTATCAAATAGCAAGGACTCCCTCTCACAAAACTGGACCTAGTTCTTGTCCCTGCATGTTGACCTGACTGCCCGCAGCATGGGCCAGTGCTGAACCTTCAGTGTGACGCCATCCTTCAAGGGTACTAGCCAGGCACTAGTGGTAGGTTGATTATATCAGATCCCTTCCACCCTCTACCAGTTTCTTCTTATTGGGGTTGATACCCACTCTGTGTGGTGTTTGTCTTCCTTCCTAGAGTGTCTCTGGAATCCAGACCATCTGAGCGATTAGAGAATGTATGGTTTACTTGCATGGGATTTCACATGAAAATACATCACACTCAGCGGATCCATTTTATAGCAAATGAAGATTTATTGTCCTGGAAGGATCTGGTAAGTCCTGACTCAACACTATCTTAGCCTAGTGATCTTGGCCAAGTCATTCAATCTCTGTCTCAGTTTCTCCATCTCTTAAGATGAGGATGACAGGGATCCTGTTAAGATCATGTGAGATGAAACAATATGTGATAAAGCCTTTTAGATGCCATCTGGTGTAGCGTTAAGAAGGAATTCTGGATGTGCAGCTGTAGCTTTCAGGTATATCTTTAGAGAGAAGGGGTATTACTTGTTACAGGGTTTCCCATCTGGTAAGGGAAAGAAATGTGCCTCCAGCAGCAACTGTGGCCCTGAGACTCTGGGGTTGCTTCTAGTGTTTGGGAGCAGATTCCAGATGGAGGCAGCTTTTTGCTTTCTTTTCTCAGGCAACTTTCACATATAGTAATCATTCCAAGCTGGTGTGTTCCTTTCATTTTTTTCCAAACACTTGGACCCTGTTCAGTTTGTGTTTTTTTTCCCCCCCCCAAAAGCACTATGTTGGAGGTTGTCTCTTTCTGGTATAAACTTTCCTAGAGATTCAAGACTTTTCAAGCTTGAAACTGATTGCCCAGGTCATAAGCCCATGAGAATCAGTGTTCCTAGTTGAAGTTCTGCTTAATCCAGGATGCACAGCAAGTGGGATTTCTGAGGGACCTGTCTTGTAAAGGGTAGAGTCTGTGAGCACCAGGGGTTTCTGAGTGACCTAAGAGTTGTGTTTCTCAGAGTCTGGAAGCTCTTTAAATATTCAAACATCGACCCATTTTTCTTGAGTTTTCCTTGAACATATTGAGCCAGAAAGTGTTTGGTTAGGTATGTACTTTGGGCTTCTCTGGTGGTTCAGAGGTTAAAAAAAATCTGCCTGAAAAGCGGGAGACACAGGAGACATGGGTTCAATCCCTGGGTCAGGAAGATCCCATGGAGGAGGAAATGGCAACCCATTCCTGTATTCTTGTTGGGGAAATCACATGGACAGAGGAGCCTGGCAGGCTACAGTCCATGGGGTCACAAAAGAGTTGAACACGACTTAGTGACTAAACAACAACAGCCACCAAAAGTACCAGCCATTTTAGCTTTAATATTCCGAAAAGTTCCATTTTCCTGTGTCAGACTTCAAAGGACAGTGCAGACTATTCAGAATTTAAAGCTAGATGGCATCAGGTCAAATCATTAAAAAAAATTACCCTGCTGTGGACTCAAGGATTTCTAGGAGTTGGATGGGAGAAGATAGAGAGGGTTTGGAGGAAAGCGCCTCCTGAGATAATCTCAGGAGGGAGAGTGAAGGACACAGGAAAGCTCCCTCCTACTCTCTGGGACAGTGTGAGTAGGGCTCAGGGCATGAGGGCTGATAGCCAGGAAAGAATAGGCTCTGGCCCCCTAAGGATCGTAATTTCAAGAGTTGTGAAGTGAGCAGGCAAAGGGTTCCACTGTGCCAGCACCGAGGTGACTTGGTAAAGTAAGAGGTGACGTTGGGGGATCAGTTTATATTGCCCACTCTTCAAGACCATTCCCTCCAGTGAGCTATGAGGAAATCCCACGGACCCTTCTCCAGCTAACCTAGAGTCACCCGTGCAAAGAGCAGGCCACAGGTAATCGCCCAGTCACAGTGCATAAGGCAGGGGCAGGATCAGTCTCTCTGGGAGGCTGGGCCTGCTCAGGGGACTGGGGGGACACTGTCTCATAAGCAGGAACCCACCAGGAACTGAACTAAGACAACTAGCCCAGGACTCCATCAGCGACAACTTCATCACCAGGTGGGAGTCCGGACGCGGGTGGAATCAACTGAAAGTCTGCCAAAGTGCTAATGATAAGCTGGTGAAGAAACAGATGGAGAGAATAAATTCACTTAAAAAATTCACAAACTGAGATTACAAAACAAACAAAGCAGCTAATGTCAAACAGACAACAAAATTAATTATAAATTCATTCCCCCCCAAATAATTAGACTTCTGATAAACATGTTTAGGGTTATCAAAGAGACATGAAGAGATATTATCCACAAATAAAATAAGAAACTATGAAAAATTTAGAAGTTAAATAAGAAAATATAGAGAAGAGTGAACTGAAAATCTTAGAAATTATACATATACACACACATATATATACATATAAATATATACATAAATATTATACATATATACTTTTGTTTTATGTGTATGTTGCATATATTATATACATGTTATACATGTAGTAATATATTACATATGTATATTCATCTTATATGTCTATATGCATATAGTCAATAAGAATGGTAAAATCTGATTATAGTAAAATAAGTTGTGTGTTGAAAGATACTTCTGAGCAATGTACCTACATTAAGCGCAAATAAAAAAATAAAAATATATGAAAGAACAATTAAAATATATAGTGAAGAGTTTGAGAGACTTCAACAAATGTCTGATGGCTGTTTCAAAAAAAGTGAAGACAGAAAATAATATTTACTGTGGTAATGACAGATACTTTTCAGAACTGAAAAAAGCTTGAATTCTTTGATTTAAAAAAGAGAAAAATAACAAATAAAAACAAAAGAAATAAAAATAAATCTATAGCTAGGTATGGAGGAGGCAATGGCACCCCACTCCAGTACTCTTGCCTGGAGAATCCCAGGGACGGGGGAGCCTGGGGGGCGGCCGTCTATGGGGTGGCACAGAGTCGGACACGACTGAAGCGACTTAGCAGCAGCAGCAGTATAGCTAGGTATAGCATGTGTGCATGCATGCTCAGCTGCTTCTGTCTTGTCTGAATCTTTGCAACCCTGTGAACTGTAGCCCACCAGGCTCCTCTGTCCATAGGATTCTCCAGGCAAGAATATTGGAGTGGGTTGCCATTCCCTTCTCCAGGGGATCTTCCTGACCCAAGGATGGAACCTGGGTGTCCTGAGTTGCAGGTGGATTCTTCACCACTGAGCCACCAAGGAAGCCCAGATATAGCATAATGAAACTGAAAAACAGTAAGTATGAATAAAAATTCAACCCCCCAAAGAAAAAATCCCATATAATCTACAAAAAGTGAGGGGAGGGAACAGTATTCTCATTAGAAACAGCTGATGACAAAAGACAGTGGATAATATATTCAATATTTTGAGAGAAAATACACATTGGCCTAGAAACTTAAAATTAGGTAAACCATAATTCAAAAGTAAACATCTTTTAAGACATTTTCAGAGATGTAAATTTCTAGAGGATTTATTACTGATTCTAATTGAAAAAGTGATTACAGGATGAATTTTAACAAGAAAAGTGAGCTTCGAAGGAAGACACGTGGCTTAAAGAACTGGAGGCACATAAAGCAGTAAGGAAAACATGGAGACACGCAACTTGATAAATGTTCTGAAAACGTAATCCTCTAACTAAGACTACCCAGCAATAACAGAGTGTGTGTGTAGGTGTGTGTGTATGTTCTGATAACAGAATATTAAAGCACTATATATTTCAGAGAGGACTACAACGATATATATTAACTTCAGATTTTGAAATAAAAGTTATTTTAAAAATATAGTGTACTACTATGAAGGATAGAGGGATATATTCTAGAGCTTCCATGAGAGCAGGGGATATAAGAAAATGCAGATAATTTTATCAGTTTAATAGGAGGCAAGAAAACAGGAAAATAAAGAAAAATGATAATAAACAGAAAATATATGAAGGAAATACAAAGAGAATATAAATATATAGTAATCACAGCAAGTGTAAATGGATTAAACTCATTTACTGAAATTCAGTCTATCATGTTGAATATATGCAGTTACAAGAGACCCAACTAAAATTAAAAGAAAAAAACAACCTCAGATTTATTTAAAATAAAGTATTGAAAAATATATCAGGCAAATGACCAAAGGGTATATAAATGTTAATATAAAATGAAGTAAAATAGAATGTAAGATAAAAAGCTTTAATAGAGATAAAGAACATTGAACCAAGAAAATATAAAAATAAATTTGTGAGTATTTAATAACATAGCCTTGAACTATATAGAGCAAAAACTGAATTACATGGTGAAATTGATGAATTATAAATTAAAATGAAACAATATGGTGAATTAACCATTCATTTAAAAATTTAAAACTTAAAAAAATTCTATAAATTGATTATGATTATGTAAATGTATGGCACAGAAGAAATTACAGATGTTATGTTGTGCTTCTCTCTCCATGGACAGAGAAGCCTGGTGGGCTACAGTCCATAGGGTCAGATGTAGAGTTGGACACGACTGAAGTGACTGAGCATGCACGCACATGTTGTGCTTAAAAAAATAAATCTGGTGTCCATCAATAGGTAAATGGATAAAGAGGATATGGTATATGTAAGTACACACACACATACGCACACAGTGGAATATAACTCAGACATAAAGAATGAAATAATGCCAGTTTTAGCAACATGGACAGACCTAGAGATTGTCATACTGAGTGAATTCATTCAGAAAGAGAAAAGACAAATATCATATGATGTCACTTATATGTGGCATCTAAAAAAGATCATACAAATTTACAGAAGAGAAACAGACTCATAGACATAGCAAACAAATTTATGGTTACTGAAGTGGAATGGGGGCAGGGGATGATATGGATTGGGAACGAGGGATTAACAGATGCAAAGTATTATATATGAAATGGGTAAGCAGCAAGGTCCTGCTGTATAGCACAGGGAACTGTATTCAATGTTGCAGAATAACATTATCAAAAAGAATTTGAGAAGGGTTTACAATGGAAAGAATTTCAGAAAGGTATATATATAAGGTATATATATATATAAGGTCACTGAATCACTTTGCTGTACAGCTGAAACACTGTGAATCAACAGTACTTAGATTTAAAAAAAAAACCCTCTCACCCTAAATCTAGACCCTGAGTCCTGTATACTCAAGGGAAAGAGGCACACAGAGGGGCTGGAGAAGAAACCAAGCAGCAGCGTGGACAAGGACTACAACGCAGAGGAACAAGACTGGGCCTGCCTTACGAGCTCATTGTAGGCAATGCAGAGAGAGGAGTGTGAGGACCACAGAGAAGGGGGCCTGGGGGATTTAATCAGTGAGACACAGCCCCTGTGCAGAGGAGGGAATGCGGGGTAAAAAGAAAAAGAAATGCTGACAGTGTGTGTGTGTGTGTGTGTACACATGTGCATGGGTCAGAGGTGGAGGTGGAGGGTTCCTTCCATTATGTCTTATTACATGAGAGAAGGAACAAGTGTTTCTCTAATACTCAGATTTTAAAATCAAGGTTTCTCAATCTAATGTATATTGAATGCCTACAAAAGCAAAAACCACGTGGCTGGGTGCTCTATATGCCGCAAAGACGACAAACTCTCTTCTCATGGAGGAGCTGACAATCTGATGGGACAAAAGCAAGAACAGAATCTGAACTGGAAGGATGTTCATTATCCTTATGACAGTGCACTCAGCTGAGAGAACGTCAATGGATATAAATAGTTTTAAAACAAGTTCTTAAAGTTTTAAACACAAAGGTATTGTGATACTTCTAATACTGTACTTAAGAGTTCACTGACTCTGTAACTTGATCCTGCTAAGTCGCTTCAGTCGTGTCCCACTCTGTGTGACCCCATAGACAGCAGACCACCAGGCTCCCCCGTCCCTGGGATTCTCCAGGCAAGGACACTGGAGTGGGTTGCCATTTCCTTCTCCAATGCATGAAAGTGAAAAGTGAAAGTGAAGTTGCTCAGTTGTGTCCGACTCTTAGCGACCCCATGGACTGCAGCCTACCAGGCTCCTCCGTCGTATCTGAAATAAGGATATTGTGAAAGCAACTGATATGATTACTTGCGTTCATTAAAAAAAAAAAAAAAAAACCAACAAGCTACCTTTTGAACTGCCTGTTACACAATCTAAAATCTTCCTATTATTTAAACACACATAAGCAAGGTGAAAAGACAGCCTTCAGAATGGGAGAAAATAATAGCAAATGAAGCAACTGACAAATAACTAATCTCAAAAATATACAAGCAACTCCTACAGCTCAATTCCAGAAAAATAAATGACCCAATCAAAAAATGGGCCAAAGAACTAAATAGACATTTCTCCAAAGAAGACATACAAAGGGCTAACGAACACATGAAAAGATGCTCAACATCACTCATTATCAGAGAAATGCAAGTCAAAACCACTATGAGGTACCATTTCACGCCAGTCAGAATGGCTGCGATCCAAAAGTCTACAAGCAATAAATGCTGGAGAGGGTGTGGAGAAAAGGAAACCCTCTTACACTGTTGGTGGGAATGCAAACTAGTACAGCCACTATGGAGAACAGTGTGGAGATTCCTTAAAAAACTGGAAATAGAACTGCCATACAACCCAGCAATCCCACTGCTGGGCATACACACTGAGGAAACCAGAATTGAAAGAGACACGTGTACCCCAATGTTCATCACAGCACTGTTTATAATAGCCAGGACATGGAAGCAACCTAGATGTCCATCAGCAGATGAATGGATAAGAAAGCAGTGGTACATATACACAATGGAGTACTATTCAGCCATTAAAAAGAATTCATTTGAATCAGTTCTAATGAGGTGGATGTAACTGGAGCCTATTATCCAGAGTGAAGTAAGCCAGAAAGAAAAACACCAATACAGTATAATAATGCATATATATGGAATTTAGAAAGATGGTAACAATAACCCTGTATACGAGACAGCAAAAGAGACACTGATGTATAGAACAGTCTTTTGGACTCTGTGGGAGAGGGAGAGGATGGGATGATTTGGGAGAATGGCATTGAAACATGTATAATATCACGTATGAAACGAGTCGCCAGTCCAGGTTCGATGCATGATACTGGATGCTTGGGGCTGGTGCACTGGGACGACCCAGAGGGATGGTATGGGGAGGGAGGAGGGAGGAGGGTTCAGGATGGGGAACAGGGAACATGCCTGTGGCAGATTCATTTCAATATATGGCAAAACCAATATAATATTGAAAAGTTAAAAAAAAATAAACACACATTATTTACATTTCAGTTAGGACAATACTGAAAGGAAACAATGGTTTTCAAATTTGGTCCCTGGATCAGTCACTTTAACATCACCTGAAACTTCTTAAAGACAAGTTCTCAGGTAACATGACCTACTGAATTAGGTACTCTAGGGGTGGAGTCCAAAATCTGCAGCTTGACAAGCCCTTCAGGTGATTCTAAAGTATGCTAAGATTTAGGCTGAATATATTTATATGTATATACACGTAACTGAATCACTATGCTATGCGCCAGAAACTAACACAACATTGTAAATCAGCTATATTTCAATTAAAAAAACAAAAACTGACTTCTGGTTTTGGCTTTGACTGAATGGTTGGATGGCATCACTGACATGAGTTTGAGCAAACTCTAGGAGATAGTGAAGGACAGGGAAGTCTGGCACGCTGTAGTCCATGGGGTTGCAAAGAATCGGACACCACTGAGCTTGGAAATAGTTGCTCTTCTCTTCTTACAACAAGAAAAATACTGAATGAAATGAAAGTCAGTGACTTTTCTTGGACCCATCAAAGAACTTACAAAGCAAACTCATCCTGAAATCTGCATGTATAAGCAAATTTAAAAAATCATAGTTGAAATCCACTTATCTGAATGGTAATTTTGATAAAATGCTAGAAGGTGAGTATTAACTAGCATGAGAATGAGAAACTTTCAGTCTTAGAGGGGTCCCCACACTTACATGGGTTTAATCTCCAGGAAACTCTTGGTGAAGAACTAAGAAAATTCTGCCTTACAGCTGGGGCAAAGGGAGGAGCAAAGTAATCATTCTGAAATAAACTTTTAGACCTGTTCATAACAAAGGCCTACTTTCTAGGAGAAAAGGCTACCAGAGTCTTACTTCACCCACTGCAAATGGCATTTACCCAACTCAAGTTCCCTTCATCCTTTCTGTCTTACCTAAGGGTTAGGGTTAGGGCTTAAGGTTAGGGTTAGGGTTAGGGTTAGGGAGACCCCACACAGACGGAGACAGAACTGTGTTTGAGTGTCTCCTGAGGAGGTACGGGTCAGCAGTGGACTGGGTCAGAGGAGTGGGTTGGCGGTGGCGCGCTGCAGGGTTGGGGGTGCTGAGTAGCAGTGCCTGCATGGGACCTTTTGAAGGAGGTCACCATTATCTTCATTACCTCCACCATAGTTTGGCCTCAGGTCAAATAACAGGGAAGGAACATAGCCCCACCCATCAACAGAAAATTGGATTAAATATTTACTGAGCATGGACCCACCCGTCAGAACAAGACCCAGTTTCCCTCTCAGTCAGTCTCTCCCATCAGGAAACTTCCGTAAGCCTGTGATCCTTCTCCATAAGAGGGCAGACAGACTGAAACCACAATGGCAGAAAACTAACCAATCTGATCACATGGAACACAGCCTTGTGTAACTCAATGAAACTGAGCCGTGCCATGTAGGGCCACCCAAGATGGACAGGTCATGGTGGAGAGTTCTGACAAAACGTGGTCCACTGGAGAAGGGAATGGCAAACCACTTCAGTATTCTTGCCTTGAGAACCCCATAAACAGTATGAAAAGGCAAAAAGATAGGACACTGAAAGATTAACTCCCCAGGTCAGTAGGTGCCCAATATGCTACCGGAGGTCAGTGGAGAAATAACTACAGAAAGAATAAAGAGACGGAGCCAAAGCAAAACAAAACAAAACAAAAAAAACACAAAAACCCAGTTGTGGATGTGACTGGTGACGGAAGTAAAGTCTGATGCTATAAAGATCCATATTGCATAGGAACATGGAACGTTAGGTTCGTGAATCAAGGCAAATTGGAAGTGATCAAACGGGAGATGGCAAGAGTGAACATCGACATTTTAGGAATCAGCAAACTAAACTGGACTGGAAATGGTGAATTTAACTCAGATGACCATTATATCTACTACTGTGGGCAAGAATCCCTTAGAAGAAATGGAATAGCCATTGTAGTCAACAAGAAAGTCCGAAATACAGTACTTGGATTCAATCTCAAAAACGACAGAATGGTATCTGTTTGTTTCCAAGGCAAACCATTCAATATCATGTTAATTCAAGCCTATGCCCCTACCAGTAATGCTGAAGAAGCTGAAGTTGAACAGTTCTATGAAGACCTACAAGACCTTCTAGAACTAACACCTGAAAAAGATGTCCCTTTTCATTATAGGGGACTGGAATGCAAAAGTAGGAAGTCAAGAAATACCTGAAGTAACCAGCAAATTTGGCCTTGGAGTAAAGAATGAAGCAGGGCAAAGGCTAACAGAGTTTTGCCAAGAGAACGCACTGGTCATAGCAAACACCCTTTTCCGACAACACAAGAGAAGACTCTACACATGGATATCACCAGATGGTCGACATGAAACCAGATTATATTCTTTGTAGCCAAAGATGGAGAAGCTCTATACAGACAGCAAAAACAATACTAGGAGCTTATTGTGGCTCTGATCATGAATTCCTTATTGCCAAATTCAAACTGATATTGAACAAAGTATGGAAAACCACTAGACCATTTAGGTATGACCTAAATCAAATACCTTATGATTATAAAGTGGAAGTGACAAATAATTCAAGGGGTTAGATCTGATAGACAGAGTGCTTGAAGAACTATGGATGAAGGTTTGTGATATTGTATGAGAGGTAGTGATCAAGACCATCCCCAGGAAAAAGAAATGCAAAAAGGCAAAATGGTTGTCTGAGTAGGCCTTACAAATAGCTGTGAAGAGAAGAGAAGCAAAAGGCAAAGGAGAAAAGGAAAAATATACCCATTTGAATGCAGAGTTCCAAAGAATAGCAAGGAGAGATAAGAAAGCCTTCCTCAGTGATCAGTGCAAAGAAATAGAGGAAAACAATAGAATAGGAAAGACTAGAGCTCTCTTCAAGAAAATTAGAGATACCAAGGGAACATTTCATGCAAAGATGGGTGCAATAAAGGACAGAAATGGTCTGGACCTAACAGAAGCAGAAGATATTAAGAAGAGAAGAACTATACAAAAAAGATCTTCATGACCCAGATACTCATGATGGTGTGATTGCTCACCTAAAGCCAGACATCCTGGAATGCGAAGTCAAGTGGGCCTTAGGAAGCATCACTACAAACAAAGCTAGTGGAGGTGATGGAATTCCAGTTGAGCTATTTAAAAGTGCTGCACTCAATATGCCAGCAAATTTGGAAAACTCAGCAGTGGCCACAGGACTGCAAAAGGTCCATTTTCATTCCAATCCCAAAGAAAGGCAATGCCAAAGAATGCTTGAACTACTGCACAATTGCACTCATCTCACATGCTAGCAAAATAATGCTCAAAATTCTCCAAGCCAGGCTTCAACAGTATGTCAACTGTGAACTTCTGGATGTTCAAGCTGAATTTAGAAAAGGCAGAGGAACTGGAGATCAAATCGCCAACATCCACTGGATCATCGAAAAAGTGAAATTTCCAGAAAAACATCTACTTCTGCTTTATTGACTATGCCAAAGCCTTTGTGTGGATCACAGCAGACTGTGGAGAATTCTTCAAGAGATGGAAATACCAGACAACCTGATCTGCCTCCTGAGAAATCTGTATGCAGGTCAAGAAGCAACAGTTAGAACTGGACATGGAACAACAGACTGGTTCCAAATAGGAAAAGGAGTACGTCAAGGCTGTTTATTGTCACCCTGCTTATTTAACTTATATGCAGGGTACATCATGAGAAATATTGGCCTGGATGAAGCACAAGCTGGAATCAAGATTTCTGGGAAAAATATCAATAACCTCCGATATGCAGATGACACCACCCTTATGGCAGAAAGTGAAGAACTAAAGAGCCTCTGACGAAAGTGAAAGAGGAGAGTGAAAAAGTTGGCTTAAAGCTCAACATTCAGAAAATGAAGATCATGGCATTGGGTCCCATTACTTCATGGCAAATAGATGGGGAAACAGTGGAAACAGTGGCTGACTTTATTTTTTGGGGCTCCAAAATCAGTGTGGATGGTGACTGCAACTGTGAAATTAAAAGATGCTTGCTCCTTGGAAGAAAAGTTATGACCTACCTAGACAGCATATTAAAAAACAGAGACATTACTTTGCCAACAAAGGTCCATCTAGTCAAAGCTATGGTTTTTCTAGTAGTCATGTATAGATGTGAGAGTTGGACTATAAAGAAATCTGAGCACAGAAGAATTGATGCTTTTGAACTGTGGTGTTGGAGAAGACTCTTGAGAGTCCCTTGGACCACAAGGAGATCCAACCAGTCCATCCTAAAGGAAATCAGTCCTGAATATTCATTGGAAGGACTGAGGCTGAAGCTGAAACTCCAATACCTTGGCCATCTAATGCAAAGAACTGACTCATTGGAAAAGACCCTGATGCTCGGAAAGATTGAAGGTGGGAAGTGAAGGGGATGACATAGGATGAGATGGTTGGATGACATCACCGACTCTATGGACATGAATTTGAGCAAACTCTGGGAGTTGGTGATGGACAGGTAAGCCTGGCATGCTGCAGTCCATGGGGTCACAAAGAGTTGGGCACAACTGAGTGATTGAACTGACTGACTGAACACCTTTCATAATAAAAACTCTCAGCAATCTAAGAGTAGTGGGGAAATTTCTCTGCTTGGCGAAGAACATCTACCAAAAAACCAAGAACTAATACCATACTTGGGATTCCCTGGTGGCTCAGATGGTAAAGAATCCCTCTGCAAAGCAGGAGACCTGGGTTCAATTTTTGGGTCCGGAAGATCCCCCTGGAGAAGCGGTTTTCCCATGCCAGTATTCTTGCCTGAAGAATTCCACGGACAGAGGAGGCTGGTGTGCTGTAGTCCATGGGGTTGCAAAGAGTCGGACACAACTGAGCAACTAACACACACACAAAACCATACTTAATGGTAAGAAACTGGATGCTCTTCCCCTAAAATGAAGAAAAAGGCAAAGATGTCCTCTCTTACCATCACGTTTGTTTAAAACTGCATGGAGGTCCTGGCTAGTGAATTTAGACAAAAATTAAACCAATGGTGTACAAGTTAAGTAAAAAGAAATAACACTATTAAAACTAATAGGACTGTAATGTAGTAACACAGACAAGAGATAATGGTGACCTGGATTGACATGATGGTGGAGATAGAGAGATGATGGATTTAAGAAGTAGGAAGTAGAAGCCACAGAGCTTGAAGATGGATTAAATGTGCATAATGAAGGAGAGGGAAACATCAAAGACGACTTTCAGCATTTGCTGTGTGCAGCAAGGTTGGTGGTGGGCCATTTATAGAACTGAAAGAGGACAATGGAAGAGTAAGTTTGGAAGGAAAACTCATGAGTTAGGTTTTGCTTAAATAGAGATTGAGGTACCTACCTTTGAGATCTCTAAGAAGTGAAGAAATACATATTTTTTACATGTGTCCTTGGAGCTCAGAGAAAGTACTGGGCCAGAAATTAGGGTTTGTGAATCATCTGTATACAGGTGGTAATATAAATTATAGCTGTAGGGAATTTCCTAGGAAGATATTAAAGAGTGAGAAGAGAGTCAAAGACTGAGCTATGATACTGAATGGTCAGGAAGAGGAGGATGAGCAGCGAAAGAAACAAAGTGCCTAGAGAAGGCGGGTGGGGGTGGGGGGGAACCAAGAGTTGTGAGAGTTTCAGGAAGGAAGCGTTGGTCAAGGGTGTTGACTACTGTTGAGACACTACAATGAACAATGGAAAAAGTCCACGTTTAGCAATCTGGAGGTCACTAGTGATTTTACAGGGAGCTGTTTTAATAGAGTGATGGGGGCACAGACCAGACTGGAGTGAGTTTAAGACTGAGCAGGAGGTATGAAAATTGTAATAACAAATATATAAATTAAGAAGCTTGACTGTGAAGTGAGAGACAGAGATAGGATGATATTTTGCCAGAAGTGAGGAGGTAGAGGATGTGGGTTTGAGTGAGGAATTCTTATTATTAGTTTGGACATCACACATGACTGTACTTTAAAACTGGTGGGATACATCCCACTGATTGGAAATACAGAAGAGAAGGATAATGGATGGTATAAAGCTGGTGAGCAGGTAACAGGGGTAGATGCCAAAGCAGAGGTAAAGAGATTAATTTCCTCTATGATAGAGAAATGCAGACCAGGATGGAGGCCCCACGGAAGTGTGCATTTTTTATTTTAGAAAGAAGAAAGAGTTTCCACGTGGAAAGAAGTTATCCACTTCTGTTTTCTCTGCAAAGTACAAATTTTGTCTCATTAATCTTGATTGGTGCAGAAAAAGAAGAAAACAATTAGCACATTTATAAGTTCTATTTTTTAGGCACATAGCTTCTTAGTTTTGTGGGTTATCGATTTTGTTTTTGGCATGCTATTGCATACTGCAGTTAAATTATCTCTTTAGGGTTCTGACAGTTTCTGAAAGACTTGAAATCTTTCTAAAAGGATACAAATGATAGAAATTACAACTAAAGGTAATTTCCTCTTTTTTTTTTGATATTTTAAAATGGCTGCATCATATTCCATCTCATATATGACTTATAATTATTTGAACATTTAGTTACTTTAATACTGCACTAAATATTCTTATACATGTGTCTTTGTGTCTCATCATTTCTTAAACATGGATTACTGATTTTGTTGTTGTTCAGTCACTAAGTCATGTCTCACTCTTTGTGACCCCATGGACTTCAGGATGCCAGGCTCCTCTCTTCCACTATTTCCCTGAGTTTGCTCAGATTCATTCCACCGAGTCAGTGATGCTATCTAACCATCTCATCCTCTGTTGTCCCCTTACCCCTTTGCCTTCAATCTTTCCCAGCATCAGTGTCTTTTCCAATGAGCTAGCTCTTCAGGTAGCCAAAAGTATTGGAGCTTCACTTTCAGCATCAGTCTTTCCAATATTCAGGGTTGATTTCCTTTAGGATTGACTGGTTTAAAGAGTCTAAACTGGATTAAAGAGTATAAACATTTTAAAATCTCCTAATGAATATTGGGAGATTTGCCCTCCAGAAAGATATTCTATTCATTTAGTGAAACCCAGAGGGCAAAATATAGTAGAATGATAAATACTCTAATATAAAATCAGATTACTGTTCATAATGCATAGGTTTTATACTTTAACCTAACACTTCTAATTTGGAACCATAGGTGGCACTAACAGATCAAGGAATGGAGCCACTTTCAGAATCCCAGGTTGGAAAGGATTTGTATGGACATCTCAGCCGCCCACAAGCTATAAACAATTCTAGAAAAATAATCCTTCCTGTTCTTAACTTACCTATAAATCAACTTGATTGGACATTCTAACTTATAGTATTAACTGTCATATTTGAGACTGTGTAACAATGCAAGCCTCTTGGCATTTATCTTGTCTAGTCTGTGGACTAGGCCTCAGCATGCCATTTGCAAACTGTTCCTAAAAAGACCAATTGTCTCTGCAGAAGCTTTCATTCTTCTGTCACCATAGCTTTGTTTTCTCCAAAAAGAAAACATATAGTAAAGTGAAAGAAAGTCAAAGTATTAGTTGCTCTGTCATGTCTCTTTGTAAACCCCATGCACTGTAGACCACCAGGCTCCTTTGTTCATTGAATTCTCCAGGGAAGAATACTGGAGAGGGTTGCCATTTCCTTCTCCAGGGGATCTTCCCAACACAGGGATTGAACCCACGTCTTCTGCATTATAGGTGGATTCTTTACCACCTGAGCCACCCAGGAAGTCATAAACTGGGAAAAGAAATAGGCACCCAAGTCCAGGAAGCAAGGAAAAATGACTCTCCAATGTTATCAAGAGTTCTGAGCTTCAATCTCAAAGGATTGGATTATTATTGGAAACAGTTGCCTCCTAACCATGGTGTCTTCATTAAATATACAAAGCATGCTGCTGCTGCTAAGTCGCTTCAGTCGTGTCCAACTCTGTGCGACCCCGTAGACAGCAGCCCACCAGGCTCCACCGTCTCTGGGATTCTCCAGGGAAGAACAGTAGAGTGGGTTGCCATTTCCTTCTCCAATGCATGAAAGTGAAAATTGAAAGTGAAGTCGCTCAGTCCTGTCTGACTCTTAGTGACCCCATGGACTGCAGCCTACCAGGCTCCTCCATCCATGGGATTTTCCAGGCAAGAGGACTGGAGTGGGGAGCCATTGCCTTCTCCATACAAAGCATAGGTAATCCTATTCATTACAATTTGAAACCATATATTGTATGTCTTTTAAAGTGCATATAATGGAATGGAAGCCACAGGGGACACTCAGAAGAACTGGTTATCATGGGGGTGTGGTCTCTGAAGTTGCCACCACCTATGACAACTGATTTTTGTAGAATTTAAGGCATTGACTGTTTTGAAGCTTCAGAAAGCCTCTGCCATAAACCTAAAGTGGAATTTTGCTTCAGGGAAGAAACAATCTGCCGGTTTACGCCCATTGTGTGGCGAGCAAAAGAGTTGTCATCTCCGCTAGGAGTATATTCAAATGAGAAAGTTCTCAGACACAAACAAAAACCAAATGAATACTGTCAGCTATCCATATATGGGGGTTCTGCATCCTGAATCCAACCAATCATAGATTTAAAACGCTAAAGAAAAAAATCCCAGAAAGTTCCCCAAAGCAAAACTTCAATTTGCCTTGCAGACAACTATTTACACAGCACTAACATTGCATTTACAACTATTTACAAAGCATTTATGTTTTGTTAGGTATTGTAAGTCATCTAAAGAAGATTTACAGTATAGGGGAGGAACTGAGGTGGATGAACCTAAGCCTGGCATACAGAGTGAAGTAAGTCAGAAGGAGAAAAACAAATATCGTGTATTAACACATGTATATACGGTCGCAGAGTCTGACATGACTGAGCGACTGAACTGAACTGAACTGATATGGAATCAAGATTGCTGGGAGAAAAATCAATAACCTCGGATATGCAGATGACACCACCCTTATGGCAGAAAGCGATGAGGAACAAAAGAGCCTCTTGAACAAAGTGGAGTGAAAAAGCTGGTTTAAAACTCAACATTCAAAAAACGAAGATCATGGCATCTGGTCCAATCACTTCATGGCAAATAGATGGGGAAACAATGGAAACAGTAACAGACTGTATTTTCTTTTTTATTTATTTTATTTTTTAAGTTTACAATATTGTATTGGTTTTGCCATATATCAACATGAATCTACCACAGGTATATACGTGTTCCTCATCCTGAACCCTCCTCCCTCCTCCCTCCCCATACCATCCCTCTGGGTCGTCCCAGTGCACCAGCCCCAAGCATCCAGTATCATGCATCGAACCTGGACTGGCAACTCGTTTCATGTATGATATTATACATGTTTCAATGCCATTCTTCCAAATCATCCATCCTCTCCCTCTCCCACAGAGTCCAAAAGACTGTTCTATACATCAGTGTCTCTTTTGCTGTCTCGTATACAGGGTTATTGTTACCATCTTTCTAAATTCCATATATATGTGTTAGTATACTGTATTGGTGTTTTTCTTTCTGGCTTACTTCACTCTGGATAATAGGCTCCAGTTTCATCCACCTCATTAGAACTGATTCAAATGTATTCTTTTTAATGGCTGAGTAATACTCCATTGTGTATATGTACTACGGCTTTCTTATCCATTCATCTGCTGATGGACATCTAGGTTGCTTCCATGTCCTCGCTATTATAAACAGTGCTGCGATGAATATTGGGGTACACGTGTCTCTTTCCCTTCTGGTTTCCTCAGTGTGTATGCCCAGCAGTGGGATTGCTGGGTCGTATGGCAGTTCTATTTCCAGTTTTTTAAGGAATCTCCACACTGTTCTCCATAGTGGCTGTACTAGTTTGCATTCCCACCAACAATTGTAAGAGGGTTCCCTTTTCTCCACACCCTCTCCAGCATTTATTGCTTGTAGACTTTTGGATCGCAGCTATTTTGACTGGCGTGAAATGGTACCTCATTGTGGTTTTGATCTGCATTTCTCTGATAATGAGTGATGTTGAGCATCTTTTCATGTGTTTGTTAGCCATCTGTATGTCTTCTTTGGAGAAATGTCTATTTAGTTCTTTGGCCCATTTTTTGATTGGGTCATTTATATTTTTCTGGAATTGAGCTGTAGGAGTTGCTTGTGTATTTTTGAGATTAGTTGTTTGTCAGTTGCTTCATTTGCTATTATTTTCTCCCATTCTGAAGGCTGTCTTTTCACCTTGCTTATAGTTTCCTTTGTTGTGCAGAAGCTTTTAAGGTTAATTAGGTCCCATTTGTTTATTTTTGCTTTTATTTCCAATATTCTGTGAGGTGGGTTAGTCGGAGAGTGTTTTTCCTATGTTCTCCTCTAGGAGTTCTCCTCCAGTTTCTGGTCTTACATTTAGATCTTTAATCCATTTTGAGTTTATTTTTGTGTATGGTGTTAGCAAGTGTTCTAGTTTCATTCTTTTACAAGTGGTTGACCAGTTTTCCCAGCACCACTTGTTAAAGAGATTGTCTTTTCTCCATTGTATATTCTTGCCTCCTTTGTCAAAGATAAAGTGTCCATAGGTGCATGGATTTATCTCTGGGCTTTCTATTTTGTTCCACTGAATGTTATACTTTAATTTAGTAATTTAACTGATGAGGAAGTTACCATAATACCTATTTTAACACTGAACAAATCTAACCACCTATTGGACATTAATGTAAAATCCTGACAGAATTTGATTTAAAACTTCTCAAAATAAATTCATTAAAGCAAGTTCCCTGTGAAAGTATGTAAGAACGAAAGCTAACATAATAGCAGGTGCAGTCTTTACATTTTATTAACCGTAGAAGATACTTTTTTCAACGAGTCTAACAGAGACATTAACTGTGCAAAAGCTGATGAGATTTACAGTCTTAAATACAAGCACCAATACAGAAACATATGTGTCAGTTCAGTTCAGTTCAGTCGCTTAGTCATGTCCGACTCTTTGTGACCCCATGAATAGCAGCATGCCAGGCCCCACTGTCCATCACCAACTCTCGGAGTTCAACCAAACTCACGTCCACTGAGTCGGTGATGCCATCCAGCCATCTCATCCTCTGTCATCCCCTTCTCCTCCTGCCCCCAATCCCTCCCAGCATCAGAGTCTTTTCCAATGAGTCAACTCTTCACTTGAAGTGGCCAAAGTACTGGAGTTTCAGCTTTAGCATCAGTCCTTCAAATGAACACTCAGGACTGATCTCCTTTAGGATGGACTGGTTGGATCTCCTTGCAGTCCAAGGGACTCACTCACTCTCAAGAGTCTTCTCTAACACCACAGCTCAAAAGCATCAATTCTTTAGCAGTCAGCTTTCTTCACAGTCCAACTTTCATATCCATACATGACAACTGAAAAAACCATAGCCTTGACTAGATGGGCCTTTGTTGGCAAAGTAATGTCTCTGCTTTTTAATACGCTATCTAGGTTGGTCATAACTTTCCTTCCAAGGAGTGTCTTTTAATTTCATGGCTGCAATCACAATCTGCAGTGATTTTGGAGCCCCAAAAAATAAAGTCTGACACTGTTTCCCCATCTATTTCCCATGAATTGATGGGATCAGATGCCATGATCTTAGTTTTCTGAATGGTGAGCTTTAAGCCAACTTTTTCACTCTCCTCTTTCACTTTCATCAAGAGGCTTTCTAGTTCCTCTTCACTTTCTGCTATAAGGGTGGTGTCATCTGCATATCTAAAAGTCCATTAATTCTACACTTAAGAGGATCATTTCTTTATGTAAGCACAATCTCATTTATGAATTACACATGATATGTAGTTTAGGATCCACCTACATTATGCTTATAACTGCGTGCTGCTGCTGCTAAGTCCCTTCAGTCGTGTCTGACTCTGTGCGACCCCATGGACTGCAGCCTACCAGGTTCCTCTGTCCATGGGATTTTCCAGGCAAGAGTACTAAGACTGTATTTTCTTGGGCTCCAAAATCACTGCAGAGGGTGACTGCAGCCATGAAATTAAAAGACACTTGCTCCTTGCAAGAAAAGCTATGTCCAACCTAGATGGCATATGAAAAAGCAGAGACATTACTTTGCTGACAAAGGTCCATCTAGTCAAGGCTATGGTTTTTCCAGTGGTCATGTATGGATGTGAGAGTGGACCATAAAGAAAGCTGAGTGCTAAAGAACTGATGCTTTTGAACTGTAGTGTTGGAGAAGACTTTTGAGAGTCCCCTGGACTACAAGAGATCAAACCAGTCAATTGTAAAGGAAATCAGTCCTGAATATTCACTGGAAGGACTGATGCTGAAGCTGAAGCCCCAGTACTTTGGCCAAGCCCCAGTACTTTGGCCACCTGATGTGAAGAAGTGACTCATTGGAAAAGACCCTGATGCTGGGAAAGATTGAAGGCAGGAGGAGAAGGGGACGACAGAAGATGAGATGGTTGGATGGCATCACTGACTTGATGACATGAGCCTGAGCAAGCTCCGGGAGTTGGTGATGGAGAGGGAAGCCTGGCATGCTGCAGTCCATGGGGTCACAAAGAGTCGGACATGACTGAGTGACTGAACTGAACTGATATGGAACCTAGAAAAATGGTACCGATGAACCTATTTGCAGGGCATGAATAGAGATATAGACGTAGAGACTGGGCTTGAGGACGCAGTGGGGGAAGGAGAGGGTGGGATGAATGGAGAGTAGCGTTCACATATGCAGATACCTCGTGGGAAGCTGCTATGTTACACAGGGAGCCCAGCCTGGCGCTCTGTGACGACCTAGAGGGGTAGGAAGGGGGCAGGGTGAGAGGGAGGTTCAAGAGGGAAGGGATATATGTACCTGTAAAGCTGATTCATGTTGTTGTACAGCAGAAATGAACACGACATTGTAAAGCACTTATCCTCCAATTAAAAAAAAATTTAATGCAATTCTGTAAAGCAATAATCCTTCAATTAAAAAATAAATAAAAAATGTATAGGGGAATATTGTGTAGGTTATGCACAAAATACATTTTATATAAGTGACTTGAGCAAGTCTTTTAACTTTCTTCATATTTGTTCTTTCATCTATAAAGCAGCCATGCTTTTTTCTAGCCCACAAGGTTCTTGGGAAGATCTATGCGGGTAATAGTTGTAAAAGTATTTGTAAACTTCAAGGTTAACATGATAATTCCATTAAGAAGTGTACGTGGTAAATGAGAAGAAAGGAGAGCATCAGTGTTACATCCAAGTGCTGTGTCTTATTTCCGTGTACTCATTAGAAAGAAATCTCTGTTTTCTTACTGCCTTATGAAACTAAAACAAACACATTCATATATATTTGAACATGAACTTTAGAAGAATATATAAAAATGACATATAAGTTCACAGGGATGATAGAAGCATACAGAAGCAGAAAAATTACAAGTTTCTGAAAATCAGTTAAATCTTTAAAAACATATAGTGAACTATATGCCATGCACTGTGCTATCAGACAATTTTATTAAACAGAACTTTCTAGGGTGTGTGGTTTTGTAAAATTCAGGCATCACATGAACCTTCTTGGAGTGTATGTGTGCAGTTCACGTTAACTGAAATTGTCTTATTAATATGGAAGTTCTCAAATGTCAGAAAAACAAGGAAAATTGTTCTATTCATAAGGATTTTAATTTTTTTGCTTAAAAGAGTATCAGTAGGATATACTCTTTCAAAATAATAAGCAGGAGGAATATGATTCTCTTCCAAGTTAGAAGCAGGAATATAAAGTTAAAAATTTTAACAACAGCCATGATTATGTTTAGTAATAAGGAAAGAACTTTAGGCTGTTTTCTAAATATTAATTTGTTAATTAGGTGAACATCTGGGTTGGTTCATCACTTCCCTTGATTAATTTATGAGATTTTCATCCCCATTTACTGAAAAAGCAGTGAGTCATCCGATGTTACACACCAGTGACAGCAAAAGTTAATTGGATTCTAGATCCTTTCACATTTCTCCCTTTAGCAATTCCTTGTCGCTTTGAGTGGAACCTCGCGCTCAGAGGGTCTGTCTGTTTTTGCGTGTGTGAGAGATACAAAAGTGAGAAGAATTACAAGTGATTGAAAAGTGAGTTTCAAAAAGATAAGAATATGTGCTTATATTTCCCTTGGTTGTGGCAAGAAAATCTGGAGGGATACACAGAAACAGCCAAACCAAAACCCAAAACCAAACACTAATAAAAAAAGTTTTCTTAATGCATACTTTTTATAGGATTTTGATTTGTGAATCATGGAAATGTATAATTACCTATTTAAGAAAAGGCTGTTTAATGTTTTATTTAAAATTCATAACCAATAAGGACCTACTGTATAGCACAGGAATTCTGCTCAATGTTATGTGGCAACCTGGATGGGAGAGGAGTTTGGGGACAAATCGATACATGTATAGGTATGGCTGAGTCCCTTCACTGCTCACTTGGAACCATCACAACATTGTCAATCAGCTATTAAAAAATAAATAAAAAATAAAAATGAAATAAGCTACAAGATATATTGTACATCACAGGGAATATAGCCAATATTTTATAACTATCAGTGGAATACAATCTTTAAAATTGTGAATCACTCTGTTGTACACCTAGAACTTACAATATTGTACATCCATTATACCTCAATAAAAAATTGTCATTTTGAAGCAAAAAAGAAAAAGGCTGTTTAAGACTGTCTATGTTTTAAAGTGTCCCAAAGTTTGATCTATGAACAGGAACACAGAGATGCAGCAGTAGCTTATTGTAGTTAGAATCTTGGTGTTGGAGAAGACTCTTGAGAGTCCCTTGGACTACAAGAGATCAAACCAGTCAATTGTAAAGGAAATCAGTCTTGAATATTCATTGGAAGGACGAATGTTGAAGCTGAAGCTCCAATACTTCAGCCACCTGATGAAAAGAACTGACTCATTGGAAAAGACCCTGATGCTGGGAAAGACTGAAGGCAGGGGGAGAAGGGAACAACGGAGGATGAGATGGTGGTTGGATGGCATCACCGACTCGATGGACATGAGCTTGAGCAAACTCTGGGAGATGCTGATGGACAGGGAGGCCTGGCGTGCTGCAGTCCATGGGGTCGCAAAGAGCCAGACTTGACTGAGTGACAGAACTGAATTCCAAGTGAGAAGAAACATGGTCTCTGGAAGGAAGAGCATTCAAGCTTGAGAAAGGAGGAGAGAGGCAGATGGACCCGGGGGTAACTGGGTGGCTGGGAAAGCTGATCTTCTCTCTCCTAGCCCTACAATAAGACTGCAACCTTTCTTCAGCTCTGACAACTACAGATTGCATTTGGTTTAGAGACCCCTCCTTAGACATCGTCCTGTATATGCCACATGATCTCAGGGATATAAAACTATTCTCAGATGAAGGGGAATTCATCATACTAGTTATTAACCTCATTTCTTTTTTCACATTGCCTTTGTAAACTCTCATTTTTCTTTCATCCTGTTTTCTTTATCACCTTTATTTTGAGGGGTATATTTTATCGTTATATTATGCATTTATATGAGCTACCATAAATCCTTTCTGGAACTGGAGGGAGTAGGAATAAATGTGTGCATGACTAACCTGAGAAAATTCTAACAGGTTATTTTTCTGGGAGTGAAATTACAAGTGTTTTCATATTTATTTTTTCCAGATTTATTGAGATATAATTGACATATAACATCGTGTACGTCTAAGGTGTGGTGATTTGGTACATGTATATATTGTAAAATAATTACCACAATAAGGTTAGTTAACAAACACATCCACCACCTCACATAATTACATTTTTTTCTTTTGTCATGAGAACGTTTCTGGTCTACTCTCTACAGGTGATTTTAATTGCTTTATGGTTAGCCTTCTGCATTTCCAAGTCTAGATACACTTTTAACAATGGGCATAGATTCCTTTTTTAATTACATAATATCTTTTTTTTTTAACCAAATGTAGAAGAAAATATTTGTGGTAGAACTGATGGACTTTTCTAGCAGAAAAATATATAAGGCTGGTAGAGAAAAAAGAGCAGGAAAGAATGGGTAAGTTGTAGGACTTAGTTTTCCTTTCACCATGTGCTTCTACAAAAATATAAGAGGTATAGTATAAATACAGTGGTTTATTTGAAATGCATTTTAAAAAGAAATGCTATTGTTTTTATTCTTCTTAAAAATTTTGTTTTTTATTGCAGTTAATTTACAATATTGTTAGTTTGAGGTGTACAACAAAGTGATTTTTTTTCAGTTTCTTTTCCCTTTTAGGTTATTACAAAATATTGAGTAGAGTTCCCTGTGCTATATAGTAGGTCCTTGTTGGTTATCTATTTTATATATAGTAGTATATATATGGAGAAGGCAATGGCAACCCACTACAGTACTCTTGCCTGGAAAATCCCATGGATGGAGGAGCCTGGTAGGCTGCAGTCCATGGGGTCTCAGGAGTCGGATACGACTGAGCGACTTCACTTTCACTTTTCACTTTTATGAACTGGAGAAGGAAATGGCAACCCACTCTAGTGTTCTTGCCTGGAGAATCCCAGGGACGGGGGAACCTGGTGGGCTGCCGTCTATGGGGTCGCACAGAGTCAGACCCGACTGAAGTGACTTAGCAGCAGCAGCAGCAGCAGAGTATATATGTTACTCCCAAACTCTTAATTTAGTCCTCCCCTCCCTTTCCTTTTAGGTAACCATAAGTTTGTTTTCTATGCCTGTAGGTCTATTTATGTTTTGTAAATTAGTTCATTTATATCATTTTTTTGATTCTATGTATAAGCAATATCGAATGATATTTGTCTTTCTCTGGCTTACTTCACTTAGAATGATAATCTCTAGGTTCATCCATGTTGCTGCAAATGACATTATTTCATTCTTTTTTCGTGGTCATCTAATATTCCATTGTATATAACTACTCCATCTTCTCTATCCATTCATCTGCTGATGGACATTCAGGTGCTTCTGTGTCTTGCCTATTGTATACGGTGCTGCAATGAACACTGGGGTGCATGTATCTTTCAGAATTAGCATTTTTCCAGATATAAGCCCAAGTGTGGTTATGCTGGGTCATACTGTAGCTCTATTTTTAGTTTTTTATGGAACCTCCATATTGTTCTTCATAATGGCTACAGCAATTTTCACTCCCACCAACAGCGTAGGAGTGTTCCTTTTTCTCCACATCCTCTCCAACATTTATTATTTATAGATGTTTTAATGATGGCCATTCTGATCTTTGTGAGGTAATACTTCATCATAGTTTTGATTTGCAGGAAATGCTCTTCTTTTCTTTCTTTTGTATAAAATAATAGGCCATGAGACATAGCTTGAAGTCGGAAAATTTTGTCATAGTTCTTTTTTAATAGTTGGAAGGTGAATCACTGCATGGACTTCATGTCACTGATGTCATTTTAAATTCCCCAGTGCTGTATATTTAGACTGCTTCTGCCTTTATTTAGCCAGAATGAAATCCTAAAGAGTGGCACTGGCAGGTCAGAGTATCTGTAGCCAAAGTCAATGGATATAAACATTTGTCTTTCATCTTCAAGATCTACAAGGCTTGGATGACTGTTCCGACCCCACTCCCCAGGCCTCACTGTGCCCTGCAGCTATCCGTGCTGCTCTGCAGACCTGCTTCTCTCTGGGCCGCGACCACCTTTCCTAAGCAGGGTTTCTACAACAGAATTCTTGGTAGTTTTATCTGGTAACTTTTATCTAGCAGTCTTGCCTAGTGCTAACTGGTATCTGAATCAGTTGTTTCATTTGGGAGTTATAAAATGGTGTTTTTAAATTCTACCATTTGGTTTATGTTTTTTTTTTTTTTTAATACAGCAATATACAAGGAGAATTCACAATGCAATAAAGTAAAAATTTCAAGCCTGAAAAGTAAATAGCCATGTGAGAGCAAGAGTCTTTTTTGGGTAGCTCTCCATGATGCACAGTGGGGAAAAGGGATCAAAAAAATCTAATTCTATAATGTGAATTTATGTAAGATTTTTACTCTACAAGACAAAGAATCAAGGCTATATACAAGCAAAAGCATAATAATTTATTTGAATCCACTGTTCCTTGAACAAAAGTAAAAATCAGACTTTAATAAGTCATTTCCTTCAGTGTTTTACAAGTCTTTTAAAAAACTCCACTGGTGACTGACAACCTAGGAGAAGGCACACTCTTGCTTTTGTGACAATCATCTTTATTATTCCATGGTACAAATAGCAAGAAGGAAATTTGGGAATGAAAATTTGAAAGTGTAGTAATTTAAAATTTAATAAAGCCTGCTGAAGATTTTACAAATAAAAGTTTCCACGCTTGTAGGTTAGATATGATACTGTCAGTGCTGAGGAAAGGGAAAGTATAGATTAGAACTAATTGAGCTTTGTAGGAAACATGATACAAAAAAGGTAATTGGAAAGTCCCGTCCTTTTCTGTCTTCTGTCGGCACGATAAAGACTGTCCAGTGGGAACTCCTGCCCCACCACGCTCCTCTGCAGCACAGTGCATTGTGGGTATGCCGGAAAACCTGCAGTCAGACTCTTATAAATGCCTTTATTCTGTGTTAAAAGGACCAGCGAGTAAGAGGCATCTGGCTTGATTTCTCCACTGATTCCAGATGAATATACATTTCCACCGCTTTCCTCAAAACGTGCGTTCCTTATTTCACTTAAATGCACTGCTTTGCCCGTGAATGCTTACCTAGTGAAGAGACATGCAAAATGTTCTACAGATTTCCAGGTCTACAGGTTGAAGAACCCTAAATTCGTTCATTCCCTTCTACAACTGCAAATAATGAGAGCTTTGAAGTAGTTCAAGAAAATTACATTTATAAGTCAATAAGTATAAAGAGTAAGCCATCACTCAATTCTGTAGATAATTTCTTTTTGAAACTAAAAGGTTGACTTAAGTGAATGTCCTATGAGCAAGTTGGGTTTAAAACAAACTGTGCCAAGAGTGTTTAATGAGGTCGACAGACAGCATTTAAATAAATGCAGCCATGAATTCAATAAACAAATGACCGAGTACTAGAATATGAACACAGGCCAACTTACCAATTTGTTAAACACCAGTTCAGTTAGGTGATAGACACGTGTAGTAATGAAAACAACACTGCTAGAATAATAGTCCAAGAGCCAAAGGAAAAGTATTTTGGCTGTGTTTCTATCTCAGAACCAACTGTCAAATAGAGGTAAAGAAAGCAGTAAATTACAGTTCTTTACTCCAAGCTGGGAATGCTGGAGATTCACTACCTGTAATACTGCATTATTCATGAAATGGATCTCTGAATTTAATTGGATCTAGAGAATAAAACCATAGATCATAAAGAAAGAAAAATGATTTATTCATTTCCTTTCCCTAAACATAGGGAATGTTTATTCTATTGAGGAATACTTGTTCTACTAAGGATTACTGATCTTCAGTTAAAACAAGCGAAGAGGAGCCCACTAAGCTATGAAACCTTTAAAAGACTATGTCTTATATTTAATCTCTATCCCTAGTACATAGTTAATGACCTGGAAATGTTTGTGGTTTGACTATAAAAAAAATACAAGTGAAAAACAGTTTCTGATGAAATAAAAAAATATTCTACCTGCTTGTTTTTTAAAATTTAGAATAGGTAGCCACATCTGTATTCAAGGAAAACAACAGTTTAAAAAAAATGTTGGCTCCCCTTTAGGATGAGCTGGAAGAGAAAAAGAGGAGAAAATATTTAAAAGCGATACTAGAGAGGAGGGAGACAGCCTTACAGAGAAGGAGATAGAAAGAGAAGGCAGATTCAAAGAGGGAAGACATCTCAGGATGGAGGTCAAGACAAAGACACACAAAGGGAACGTCCTCAGAAGACGGGGAGGAACGAGGTGAGAAGAGAAAGGCCAAGGAGACGGGGAGTGGGTGAAGAGGAAAAGTTAAAATTTTACATAACCTCCTTCTCCTTCGGCCTCTGTAACTCAGCTTGCCCCTTGCAAAGTCGAGATCAGTAGGTCACTTAGTCTCAGAAAGTGGGAACTTGAAATACTAGGAACTGGAGTTTATCTCACTCACCCTTGTCCTGCTCTTTGCAATGGCCCAGCTCCTGCAGACCTGCTTCATCATGCCTGTCCAGGCAGGCATCCTCCTCCCCATCTTGGCTGCTGCTCCTGTGCACAAAACCCCTTCGTTTAAACCACCTATTAGCGGCTAGTGTTGCCCACTACAGTCTGTCTATAAAAACTCTGTAATCCCTTTGTTCAGGGCTCGGAGCTTAGAGTGTTAACTCCTCTGGGCCTGCTGGTGTGATAAACCTGAGTTCTCCAGCTCTCCGAGCCTGGTGCTTGGTTTCTTGAGTACTGGTTTCTGCAACATTGGAAGCACTGGGGCTGGGAGTGTGTGTGTGTGTGTGGGAGTCTTGAGTGCACTGCCCCTGGAAGGAGCATGTCCTCAACAGCAGTTAAATAGTCCTTAATGAGCTTGAAAAAGAGCTTTTCTGCTGTATCTTCAACCTTCAAAGTTTATTTCTGAAATAAAATTTTATACTCTCAAGAAATTCTAGCGATATTGTTCATGTCTGAAAGCAGTCTAATTTCAGAGGATGATTTTTTTTTAATTTGAGGAGTCATTTTTTTTTCAGCGAATCATTTTATTTGGTGTTCTGATATGACAGCTGCCATACTCCACAGTTGAAAATCAATATTTATTTCATTATTTAGAGACTTAAAAGATAAATCTCAAGTCTTCCTTTGGTTTGTTTGCAGGCTAACTGTCAAAATATAGAATAAAGGACATATAGAAAAACAAATGAATTTAAATAGGGCAAAATTTTTGCTTGGAAACCATCTTAAAATTAGGAAGCAGATAAAATCTTAAAATTAGGAGGAAGATCATACTCTCAAAATTCTATATATTCCTTATTTTTAACAAAGAAAAATATCCCTTCATTTTCTATTCCAGACAGTAAAGAGGGTTAGGTATCATTTTAGAGAGGTTTTGTTTAACTGTCCTGGAATAACATTCCACTATGGTGTCCTACCGGAGAAGGCAATGGCACCCCACTCCAGTACTCTTGCCTGGAAAATCCCATGGACGGAGGAGCCTGGTGGGCTGCAGTCCATGGGGTCGCTAAGTGTCGGACATGACTGAGAGACTTCCCTTTCACTTTTCTCTTTCATGTGTTGGAGAAGGAAATGGCAACCCACTCCAGTGTTCTTGCCTGGAGAATCCCAGGGACGGGGGAGCCTGGTGGGCTGCCGTCTATGGGGTCACACAGAGTGGAACACGACTGAGGCGACTTAGCAGCAGCAGCAGCATGGTGTCCTGTAAGATTAATAACATAATGCTACAAAGCAATTTTCTTTTCTTTCTAAACGCGAAGCTCCCAGCTCTGTCAGGGTCTGCTCCTGGTTACCTGACTCCCTTTTCTCCAGGCTCCTTGAGACAAGAAGCATGCACTGATGGGGTCCTCTGAGGTGCACCTGTCACTTCTTCAGCCCTTAACTGAATGCACAGGCCCCCCGGGCTGGGTCTCCTCCCTGGAAGACCGTTTCCCAGGCATTCATCCGCTGCTGCTGCTGCTGCTGCTGCTAAGTCACGTCAGTCGTGTCCGACTCTGTGAGACACCATGGACAGCAGCCCGCCAGGCTCCCCCGTCCCTGGGATTCTCCAGGCAAGAACACTGGAGTGGGTTGCCATTTCCTTCTCCAATGCATGAAACTGAAGAGTGAAAGTGAAGTCACTCAGTTGTGTCCGACTCTTAGCGACCCCATGGTCTGCAGCTCACCAGGCTCCTCTGTCCATGGGATTTTCCAGGCAAGAGTACTGGAGTGGGGTCATCCACTGCTGGCTGCTATTTTTGGTATTTACCCAGAGGTGTGCACGAATTACTTTGCTAGAACTGTTTTCTTTTGCCAAAGGGGAAGTTCCTGTGTATGGTTATTGATGTTCTTTTCAAAGTCAATAAATGACAAATAAAGAAATGATGGACGATGATTCGTGGCAGTTATGCCTGAAGGCAGTTACAGCCCTCAAAAAAAGGAAGTTCATTTCATTATTCCAAAAGGCTGTTGGCATTAGTTTTTCCACCTATGGGAAGGGAAGGTGACTGCCTGGTGCCAGCCCCCAGGTTAACTGGATGAGCAGTTTCCGGGCTTTTCTTGGAGTGAGCCCAGTCCTTCACATGGTGGTTCCGTTCACTTGAGAGTAGACTGCTTTGAATCTGTGAGAGGTGGGCATTTGATGGGGACAGTGTTGGGCACATTTTGCAGGGTTTTTTTTTTTACCCCTGGTCCTATTTGTAGTGATCTGCCTGACAATGTAGGAGATGCAAGAGACATGGGTTCGATCCCTGGGTCAGGAAGATCCCCTGGAGGGTGAAATGGTACCCCACTCCAGTATTCTTGCCTGGAAAATTCCATGGACAGAGGAGCCTGGTGGGCTACAGTCCACGGAGTCGCAGAGTCGGACACGGCTGAGCGACTGAACATGAACACACCCTTTGTAGTGATACTGCCTCTAAAACCACTACGTGTGTGCTTAGTCGCTGAAGTCGTGTCTGACTCTCTGCGGCCCCCATGGACTGTATGTAGCCTGCTATTCTCTGTCCATGGGATTATCCAGGCAGGAATACTGGAGTGGGTTGCCATTTCCTCTTCTAAAAACCCTACAGCCACTGGAAAATCAGCAAGATAACCAAGATGGCTTGAGAACTGGCCTAACGACCTCTTTCTTCTCCCGAAGTGGATTCATTTGGGGAAATGTTAGATTCTAGAGCTCTGGGTCTGGTCCACTGGCCCAAGTACTTGGCCCCAGAAGATACTTGTACGTTTGCCTGTTTTATTTCTTAGAGCTATTTTCAGGTGGGACAGTGTGTCCACATGTACGGGAGCCATAATTTCTGTTTTTAATGTATTTTTTCTTCTGAACCTTTCAGTAAACTCTGGGGACAGCAGGGGCTGAATCCTGAGCCCTCTCAATGTAGCATCATCAAAAGCAAGTTCGTACTTACTCTGGATGATCTTGCTGTTGGGCAGGGATGTGGTGAATAACTTCATAAATTGTGCTGTGCAAATCTTGCCCTGGTACACCATCACAGGCTGGAACAGATCTCGCTGGCATCTAGAAAAATAGGGCACATTAAAAAAATTGGCAGACTAGCAAATGGAATTTCCACTATGCTACACGGCTGAAAACAACTGGAAGAGGTGATGATGAGAGAATTAGAACTGTTTAACTTCCCTTCATGGCCTTGCCGGTGGCTCAGTGCTAAAGAATCCACCTGCCAATGCAGAAGATGTGAGTTTGATCCCTGGGTAGGGAAGATCCCCTGGAGGAGGGCATGGCAATGCATTCCAGTATTCTTGTCTGGGAAAACCCATAAACAGAGAAGCCTGATGGGCTACAGTCCATGGGGTGGCAAAAGAGTCGGATATGGCTTAGCGACTAAAGAATAACAACTTTCCTTCAATATCTGTTTCCTCCTTGCTAAAGTTCCTTGCACTTACGCTATGGTAGTTTGTGCAGTGGCACAGAAGAGGAATAGCTGGGCAAACTATCACTTTTTCCCTCCATTTAAGCAAAAAGCTGGCAGTACTGTAAAGGAAGTGTAATAGAAAGAAAAGAAAACAGCAAAAGAGAAGATATCAGGGTAGCTTAGAATTAAAAAGCATATATCACTATCCTTTATATTATACCTCAGTCTTAGCTTTTTGATACTAATTGAAAATCATGTGTGCAAAGGTGGTTTAGGAAAAAGAATAATGAATAGCCGGAAGCCCTTATCATGTGGCAAGTTAGTAAAGACAGTACCAAGAAATACAGAACATACAAGGGAAGATGGTTTGGTTTGAATGCAATAATGGGCTTTAGAAGTAAAGACGTAAAATGGAATACTGGATGCTTTTATTCAATAAAATAAAACATACTATAAAAGCTTGTTAATTTAAAAAAAATAAAGGCTTGGATGAATGTGGAAAGTATAGTAGCATATGCTTGGTTAAGATCAACATGCATTTTATTATTGCAAGTGGCATTTTTGTTTCATTAACTCCTGTTTCTTATATTTGATGCTGTTATTCTTATAAATACTGCTTTCTTAGTCCTTAGCTAAAGTCTGGCTCCCCTCCTCGTCCCAACTCACCCTATGTTCATTGTACTTGTGGTCGCTTTCAGTCTTTTGTATTTATATAGTCCTACCTGTAGAGGACTCTGCACTATACAGATGATCTGAAGAGTCCTTTATTTCATCCCCATTTGACTTGCCAGATCACTTTGGAACATCTTAGCTTCAGGTTTTTCTGGAAACTTCCTATTTCCATTCTACTTGTTAAAGCTTTCACAACAGTCCTAGGCTATGTGATTCAATTCATACCATCAATTTTGTGTCTAGGGAACTTTGGTTCAGAGTCTGGACTTAAGATCAACTCTTGATTTTCTTTGGTATAGGGGTTTTCAGGGGCTATGAGAAAAGCAATCTACAGGACTCTCTGCTGTTGGGCGGTTAAGACTTTGCCTACCAATACAGTGAGTGCAGGTTCTATTCCTGGTGAGGGGCTAAGATCACACATGCCTCCTGGCCAAAAATCCAAAATGTAAAACAGAAGCAATATTGTAACAAATTCAATAAACACTTTAAAAATGGTCCACATCAAAAAAAAGTCTTTAAAAAATTTTTTAAAAAGCAATCTATATAGAAAATGACTAATTTACTTACCTAACCTAATACTAGAGCTGTTAGCAAGTAATAAATTTGTTCATTCCATGCCATTGCTTTCTGTACAATTCCCCAAAAGAAGTGCTAAATGGACAATGAAAGGTAGAGCAAATAGACAGAGAAGGAGTATTCATCATTTCATGTATCACAAGAAACTAAAAGATGGATTCTGATTTTTGAAAACTCATAAAGTTAGTAATTCATTCCCCTTCTTAACTTCAGTTTTGAGATCTTGGTAATGTTATTATTATTCCTTTCTCAAAGCCATTGCATTCAGCTGCTAATCTTCACACGATTCTGGCTGCTTCTAACATGGATCCTTTCCCCCCTCCTTCTTGGGTTGTTCGTGTTGGTTTCTCACTTCTTCCCAAAGCACCTGGAACTGCCAATGAAAGACTCCAGCTGATTCCTCAGGAGTTTTCATCTCTGAAGATGGGTATGGTTCCAAATCGAGTTATTCCACTTACCACAGATTCCCCGGTGGCTCAGATGGTAAAAAATCTGCTTGCAATGCCGGAGACCTGGGTTTGATCCCTGAGTTGGGAACATCCCCTGGAGAAGGGAATGGCTACCCACTCCAGTATTCCTGCCTGGAGAATCCCATGGACAGAGGAGCCTGGTGGGCTACAGTCCATGGGGTCACAAAGAGTTGGACATGCCTAGGTGGCTAACACTTTCACTTTTCTCGTATGTAATCAAGCATTCATTTCTTGGCCTTAGGTTCTTTAGAACTGTAGCATTTTGAGTAGAGATCCTCTCAATACAATCTTAAAACTGAGTAGTGGTTAATTGCAAGAATAAATTTAAAGTTTCTTACATAGAACTCACCCCTTTCCAATGCATCCCTAGGAATAAAATATAACTTCAAAATTCATTTCCCGGTCTTATCAGGCTTCAGTTTCCTGCTTCTCCATTTAAAAGACATGCCTGAGAGGGGTGCTTGCTGTCATGATAAGGAGCTGTCTCTGAAATAACTGATCCACCAAATTATTTATTTTTGTCTTTTTGGTTGTAGAAGTGAATGGTGAGCCTATCCTGCCTGAGATGGAACAGGACACGCAGACTTTGCAATGCCGTTTTGCCCTTTACCAGTGATGACGTGGATGCTGGTGCTATGACTCACCCACAAGAGGATGAAATTCCATCATTCCCCTGCCATTACTCACTGGCATTTGAGAAATAAAGCCTGTGGCCAGGTAACTTGCTGGATGAACCTCAGAACCTTAGAATTCTCCGAACAAGTGAGACAACCAATCCCAAATGGCAAATAGTTTTTAAAAATGGAAATGAAAATGCCCAAGAGGCAAGTAGTTCATTTCAGGGGCCCCTTTCTTAGGTGAACTATCACAGGGGAATAAGGAAACAGGAAAGATCAATTGTATATAAATCTATAAAAATGTTAATGAGCCGATTAGCTCAGAGAAACATTCTATTTGTCTCTTAAACAAAATTGATTGCTTCAAAGACCTTGTCTGTGCAGACTGAAAAAAAAAGCTTCAACTGTATAAAAGTTCTCTTGCACCTTCAGAAAAAAATAAAAATATGTACCTGCATATTTTGGGTTTCTACACTACCTTTCTTCTGAAGAACATAAAGTACCTGTATAATCAATTGTCTCTGCAATGTCCTCAGGAGATATGAGGGGGAATTAAAGAGGAAACTAAATGACAGAGAGAGTCAGTGAAGAGACAGTCCACTTATCAAAGTGATTCAGAATGATTTAAACCAGGGTCTCTCCATCCCTCTTTTATTCAATTCTTTTGACCTTCAACCGAGCTAATTCTCTCTCCACTGAGCTTACCAGGTAAAGAATGCTTATGAATTCGTGTAATTTCCTTATTTGTGTTAGCCTTTTTGATAGAGGCTTAGAAAGACACTTTAGCTCCCCAGATCCGGCACCGTCATTCCTTATAGAGTGAGTCAATACGGCTGAGGGTAGCGCAGCCATTGGACTGCAGCGCCCCCATGTTCAAAGGAAGGCTGCTTACACCTCTGCTGAAGCAGAATGCTACTGCTAGGATAAGCAGCCTCTAGAAAACCAACCCTGGCAACACCAGAAGCATCTGGAAAAGCAACAAATTCGTATATTCCAAAGTCATCCAGCGCATCCTCGTGGCCTGAAATGGAAAACAAATACTCCTTACAAACCAAATGCCTTGAACTGCGATCGTTATACTTTTTTTTTTTAAAGAAACCTTTATAAAGTGATCTTTATGGTTTGCTTCAAGTGGTATGTGTATAAAACCAATTTAACATTTCCCATTGACTCAATGGACATGAAGTTGAGCAAACTCTGGGAGAGAGTGAAGGACAGGGAAGCCTGGCTTGCTGCAGTCCATGGGGTTACAAAGAGCTGGACACAACTGAGTGACTGAACAACAACAACAATCCTCTATAGTCATGCTGCCACCAAGTAGTACTGGAAATCACTCCTTTTGAAGCTCAGAACTGAAACTGAATTGGGACAATTATTCTTAAAGTCTGATGTAGGAACAGTGGTGTATCATATATATTCAAATAAACACATGTGGGCAGCCTTGCCCTTTGTAACTTTCAGTTACCGGAGACTTATAGCCACCAAGGCCTCAATCTGTCGATCACAGCAGCTCTTAATCCACCCATAATATTGCTGTATCCTGGTAGATCTAACAGAGTCCACCAGGACTAATAATAAAAAAAATAAGCGACTAAGAGCTTCCCTTGTGGCTCAGCTGGTAAAGAATCCACCTGCAATGTGAGAGACCTGGGTTTGATCCCTGGGTTGGGAAGATCCCCTGGAGAAGAGAAAGGCTACCCACTCCAGTATTCTGGCCTGGAGAATGCCATGGACTGTATAGACCATAGGGTCACAAAGAGTTGAACGTGACTGAGCAACTTTCACTTCACTTCATGGCTGCCTATGCATACAATAGAATACACAAGTCCAGTATCACCTAAACTATCATCTGTACAATGTAGGGTGGCTCTTCCAGATAGTCTCTGGGAGCTTTCAGAACTCCGACACTTTATTATTTGTGAGAAAGGACTAGATACGGGGAAGAAGACCCATGTTTACTAAGAATCCAGGCATTGTATTAGGCACTTATTACACTGGATTTAATTCTCAGAGCAATCCTGAGAGGGCGTTATGAGCTCTATTGTAGAGATGAGTTGAGGTCAGGAAAAATAATTTTCCCAAGGCGACATTGGGGAGAAGAGGCACATATGGGACAGAAATCCAGCTCCTTTGACTCTAAGGCCTGAGCAAAAACCCCACTGTTAACATAACAACTCAGGCGGGAGTCAGAAGCGATGGCAGTGAGGGGCACCCCTAGGGTCGGAGAAGCTGCAACCCGGGGGACCTCCCTTTCCTCTTCTCCCTGGACAGGAGCTGCCAGCACTGTGTCTGCTTTACAAACTGACACAGCGAGAGAACACTTGGGCAGTTCCAAAGTTGTAAGAGGATCAGTGGAATATGGGTCAATGATGGTGGGCGAACGGTAGTCTCTCTGAGCCTGAGTTCTCTTGCCTGTAAAATGGTGTTGAAAGTGTCTTTTGGGGCTTATCTTACAAATCTATGTGACCTACAGAAAACTAATACAAGGGATAGCACTTCGTGAAGTGAGGGCAGTCACCCTGGGAGGGGATGAATTCTGTTATCTCAATAGTACATTGTATAGAATAGTTAATATTAACAATATATATTAATAATGATAATACACAGCCCCTCTCAGCCTGGCCATTACCTGAAAATGTTCGTGCTTTCCTGTATTCTGTTTCTGGCCTGAAAAAGACAAATTGGTGTTTCTGTCAGTCTTAATCATTGAGGAGAAAGCATTCAAGAGAAAAATTATTTTCATAGAAACATATGCATTACCTGCCTTCTAGCTTTTGTTTTATAACTAAAAACCAAGAAAGAAAAAAACACAGTAAGATACTTTTTAGTATACATATAAACCATTCATATATATATTTAAAAATTTAACCTACCTTTGTAGGGTTGAAATTTTTTCCATAAGAAAAGAAGACACATGGATATAATCAAAAAGAGTGATATTCCAGTTATACTTGCTAAAGGGGACAATGATTTCCCTTTCTGTGCAAGCTTCTCTATTCCTAAATAAAAAGACAAGTATATTTTAATATTTTTATTAAAGATCAATAATAAATTATTATATAGCTTGGCTTTATGCTTTATTCTAAATGAAACAGTATTGCAAATGTATATATATTACACTACACACTCACACACACATATATACACACATACAGAGTCTAAGCAAGACCTAACAGAAGGAATACATTTATTTGAGAATACACACTAAACTTTCTAAGGATATTTATGATTGGAAATGTGGTGAGCTGTTCAGGATAATACCCTTGTGTTATACTAGATGTAGAAAATAGCTCATTTCATATTTTTCAATAGTGTTTGCTAGCATGTAAGTTGGATCTGTTTGAGCTCATTGTATGAACATCCCCAGATGCTAGGCTGCTCTCTCTCTCTCTTCCCATCTCACTCTTTTTAACACCGTTCATGTATGTGGATTTTCTAGAGTGGTGGTGAGCAATGAAGTAATGAAGCAAGAGTAATGAAGCAAGAGGAGAGGTGTTAAGTTTAAATCATTACTAATTTTTGACCAATAAAGAGATTTTAATCTCTAAAATAAAATATGTGTGATTGTCAATAGAATATTTTAAGTCCCACTTTCGACTACAATTTACTTTGGTTTGCAAGTCATTCCTTTTGTTAATATTCCTATATAAAATATAGTGCTAATAGCTAACACCTGTTGAGTGCTTACAATACATCAGGCTCCATTCTAAGAGTTCACGATACATATTAACCCCTGGATGTCACAACAATGCTATTAGGGAGGCCTCAGAGGGTAAAGAATCTGCCTGCAATGCAGGCAGACCCGGGTTTGCAGTGCAGACCTGGGTTCCATCCCTGGGTTGGGAAGATCCCCTGGGGGAGGGCATGGAAACCCATTCCAGTATTCTTGCCTGGAGAATCCCCATGGACAGAGGAGCCTGGTGGGCTACAGACCATGGGGTCACAAAGAATTGGACACGACTGAGTGACTAAGCACAGCACAGCACATTATTAGTATTATGCCCTCTTAGAGATGGGGAATCCGAGGCTTCCCTGGGGTCACTCAGGAAGTAAGTGGCAGAGTCCAGATGAGACCCCAGACTCTTGACACTCTGTGCTTCATTTTGATGCTGTTTTGACAATGTTTTGACAAAATTTACTAAGTATGGCAAAGTTGACACTAGTTTAAGACTACAACACGCTTAGTCAGAGAGTTAATCTATGAAGTGGAAATTGTTGTGACCTTCAACAAGAGCAAGTAACAGATGTCTTCCATATTACATGTGAATCAGGTATTGATGTGGACTTGAATGGTGGTAGCTGCCCATCTCAGTCCAGTTGAATGTGGGGGTGACAGCCATGGGATGTCACTTCCCTTCTGCCATGGTGGAGAACAGCTTGGGCATCTGGGTGTGGTGAAGAACACGGTGGAGACTCAACTCTGCAATAAATATCCAGCCTGCATCCTGTCGACTTCTACCACAAAGACTTGGCTGAGGCCTCCAGCAGCCAAGATAAGGATGAAAACTTAATCTTTCCTTTCTTTTACTGTGGACCCATATATACTCTCTCAGCTTTTCTACCTACATCACTTGCACTTTTTAATCTTCCCTGAATCTTGTTATAATGTAGTATATATCATATATGTTAAACTCCAGTTAAAAAGTCAGGGGAATCATGATATTTCCTTGAATTGCTCTTGTTGGAGAAGACTCTTGAGAGTCCCTTGGACTGCAAGGAGATCCAACCAGTCCCTCCTAAAGGAGATCAGTCCTGGGTGTTCATTGGAAGGACTGATGCTGAAGCTGAAACTCCAATACTTTGGCCACCTGATGCGAAGAGTTGACTCATTTGGAAAAGACCCTGATGCTGGGAAAGACTGAGGGCAGGAGGAGAAGGGGATGACAGAGGATGAGATGGCTGGATGGCATCACCAACTCAATGGACATCGGTTTGGGTGAACTCCAGGAGTTGGTGATGGACAGGGAGGCCTGGCGTGCTGCGGTTCATGAGATCACAAAGAGTCAGACACAACTGAGCAACTGAACTGAACTGATATTCGCTTTAAGTCCTTAAGAGTTTAAGCAAGTTGCTTTTCATCACCAAAATCTTTACTATTTTAGATGGTATGTTTATATGTTTCTGGTAGGTATCCAGAGAACTGTGTTCTTAAAATGTTCCTTTTTTTTTCTTTACATGTTTAAAAAATCTGTCTATTTGTTTAGGCTGTGTTGGGTCTTTGTTGCTGTGTGAGGCTTTCTCTAGTTGCAGTGAGTGGAGGCTACGCTCCAGTTGTGGTGTGCGGGCTTCTCCTTGCAGTGGCTTCTCTGGTTGCAGAGCGTGGGCTCGACGGTGCAGGGCTTCAGTCGTTGTGGCACGTGGGCTCAGTAGCTGTGGCACACGGACTCTGGAGTGCGCAGGCTGCAGTGGTTGGGGTCTGTGGGCTTAGATGCACTGAGGCATGTATGTTATTCCCACAGCAGGGATCAAACCTGTGTCTCCTGCCTTGGCAGGTGGATTCCCAACCACGGGACCACCAGAGAAGTCCTCAAAATGTTATTTTTATGGCATTACAATAGATATGTAATATTTACTGCTTTTAAACAGGTTGTAAATTAAACTTTTTTCAATTTTGGGTAGAAGAAATAAAATCAAGGTAGTATAAAATGAACTAGAATTGCAACTTATTGGTTTTGATCTAGACCAAAACATCACAAAGCTTATTAGAAATTTTTCTTCCTTTTCTCTTGGTTAATAATTTGTAGAAAAAGTTACACTCTCCCACTGTTAGAATGCTGGCCTTTTAGTTGGTAACTGTTGTAGCCTTTGGGTGATCGCTGCTTGAGGTCTAGGCCTTTCTTCAGATACCATGCTCCTACTTCACAGGTTTGTTTTCTCTAAAGAGCTGGGCAGTGCTGAATGCGCTGCTTACCTCTAAGGGCCTGGATTTTCATAGCAGTAAAATGAGGAGGCTGGAGTGACTGGCTTTTAAGTTCTCTTGTTGCTTGGATATTATATGATTTGAGGCAGCCAAGAGAATTTTACATGAAGTTTACACAAATAGGACACTATATGCAATGGTATGGAGAAGACTCTTGAGAGTCCCTTGGACTGCAAGGAGATCAAATCAGTCCATTCTAAAGGAAATCAATCCTGAATATTCACTGGAAGGACTGATGCTAAAGCTGAAGCTCCAATACTTTGGCCACCTCATTTGAAAAGACCCTGATGCTGGGAAAGATTGAAGGCAGGAGGAGAAGGGGACGACAGAGAATGAGATGGTTGGATGGCATCACAGACTCAATGGATGCAAGTTTGAGCAAACTCCAGGAGATGGTGAAGGACAGGGAAGGCTGGAGTGTTGCAGTCCATGGGGTTGCAAAGAGTTGGACATGACTGAGCGACTGAACAAGAAGAAGAACAACAATGCAGTGGTAAGCTAATAACTGAGTATAAAAAAAGCTATATGTGCATATCCACATACAAAAGTTATAAATTTTACTGATGTGAAGGATGTGTGGCCTAATTTAGAATTAATAATAAAGTATGCAATACTCTTTATTGCTAATTCCAGATATCTAACTGATTCTTATGGCTTGTTTTTGTTGATTTTTGCTGAACTTGTGTATTTTCAACCATATTTTGAAACAATTAGATTTCAAATAAATGCTTGGTTATTATCCAATTCAGCAAAGAAATAGTTTACATCAAAGATAAACAAGTGTAACTTCACCATGAATGTTGGTTGACATTTATGAAGATGAACCTGAAACAATGGTGACATTTGTTGGAACTTCATTTAACGGTAATTTGAATAACTGCTTTGTTAAACTGGATAATAGTTTTCGAATACTGGAAGAACTCAAATATTTTTTGGCCATATATAATGTAATGGCTATGGAAACAATGCACTTTCAAATTTTCTCTGTATTAACATTTCATCACTTAAGTGTAACATTCAACAATTTTTCCATCACTGTCATATATGGCAACAATCTTATTAATTGAATAATATCCCCTGAATTCTGTAGTTGTTGTGTGCAATATTCATATTATTTCATTTAGGTCAAATTGTTTTTCTTTATTATTGTTAGGTTTTTGACTGCTTGTTCTATCAGTCACTGACAGGAATATGTTAAAATCTCCCACTCTGTGGATTTTTCTATTTCTCTTGTCAATTTTTGCTATTTATTAGATGTACTTGGATGCTATTCTAGTAGATGCATATAAATTCAGAATTTTTATATCTTCCTGCTGAACAGATCACTTCATTTTTATGAAATGTCCATTTTTAACCTGAAGTAATATTTCTTAAGAAATATATCTAATTCTTATCTAATTTCTTTGGTATTAGTGTGGCCACACCAGCTTTCTTTGGACCATTTGCATGGCTTTTTTGTTCACTCATTTACTTTCAGCATCCTTTATATAATTTATATCTCTTATAAGTATTAAATAGTATTTTAATACCTAGCTTTACAATACTTGTCTTTTAGTTGGAATATTTAGTCCATTAATATATAATGTAATTATTAATATATTTTGGTTTCTAACTATAATCTGATTTTTTTCTACATATCCTACATTTTTGCTGTCTCCTTTTTTGTCTTAATTTGGTTTTATTAGGAGTTTATTTTATTCCTCTTTTCCTCTCTATTTGTTTGTTATACACTTTTTGTCTCTTAGATTTTAGAGATGAAAAAATAATCTAACCAGAATTAATACTTTTAGGCAAAATATTCTATGACATAAATCACAGCAATAATTTCCTATATTAGTCTGCCAAGGCAAAAGAAATAAAAGCAAAAAAACACAGTGAGACCCAATAAAACTTGTAAGTTTTTGCACACTCAGCAAAGGAAACCATAAACAAAATAAAGAAGCAACTTAAGAACTGGGGAAAAATATTTTCAGATGATGCAACCAACAAAGACTTAATTCCAAAATATATAGACAGCTCATACAGCTCATTATCAAAAAACCAAAAAACTCAATCAAAATATGGACAAAAGACATAGATATTTCTTCAAAGAAGACATACAAATGGCCAACAGTCACATGAAAAGATGCTCAACATCACTGATTATTAGAGAAATGCAAATCAAAACAATGCAGTAATAACAACTTTCATATTAAAGATGTTCAAGCTAAAATTCCAATATAGGTCTCAAATTTAATTTAGTAGTGCTGACTACAATTCTCTGCTCTTTCTACCACTTTTGCCTGACCATTATATGAGAAATAGAAATTCTTTAAATCATTGCACCCAAATCTACTTGGTTCTACCAACTGGAACTACAACAAATAAATCAGACCCTGCATGATGCCACATCGATTGTTTGATGAAGCTCTTACTTCTTCCCTGAGAAGTCTCTTCTTCAGATCCATTATCTCCAGATGATATTCTTTATATGACTGATTTTCACATTCTCTACCATTTCAGAAGTACAATTTTAGAAGCTCAACAAATCTATTCAATTTTACTTCTCAAGTATAAATTCAGAAGGACCCGTACTCTGGTGTGGCTATCAATAAGACAGAGGCAAACAGAATGGTCTGAGACACCAGCAGTGATACAAAAGCAAAGTAACAGCAGAAAAAAATTGATAAGAAATGCTAAATAATAAAGTGGCATGATTTAAGATCATGCATATTACTTGGGCACCACTTTTAGCAAGTGAATTCTCTTATTTGTTCATTTTTAGATCCAATTTCTGAAATAAAAATTAGCCAATTTTCAGATATACACAATCAAATTTAGGTGCATTATATATGTATAAAACCAAATGTACATTTGTTTCCCATTTATTTGGTATGGGTATGTCATATCAGTAATAATGAAAATAATAAAAGGAATTAAAAGATGAAGAAACAGTTTCAGAGAAATGAAAATACACATCATAGTCAGTAAGTCCTAGAACGGAGACTGGAGAAATACATTTTTTCCCTGATTGCAAAAAAATTAATGGTTTTAACAATTGGCAGGTAGGCTCAATATATTCACTTTTTCCTCTAAACTTTTCTAACACCAGGTTTGATGTACTCCAACTCTCTCACTTCTTGATAGCCAGACTGCCTTCACTAAAATTCAATATCCCCTAGTCCCTAGAAATAAATTCAATGCTAATTTATTTGGGTCAACTGTTTACAATACACTTTACAATGAAAAATATTTTAATATAGTCTCAGCTGTTTTTCCCCTTAATCTTGAAAACATGCTAATAATTGTTATTTCAAAGTGTTTCTCGTAATGCTGAAGTTACACTCTGGTGTACACTGGCTCTGCCAGGCAGGCGCTCCTATGATTCTGATGCCTTGTAGTAGGTTCACAAACAAGGACTGGATGTTTAAATGAGATAAGACACATCTCCTCCCCTCTCCTTCATTTTTAAATTTTTGTCCCTTTTACTTTGTGTTTCCTGAAATGACTGAACTTGTACATTCTGTCCTAGAGGGGATCCAATGCATTCTCTTTAGCATTACTTCCTTATTTCTTCAGGCTCCTTCCTTATTGCCCTGTAGCCTCTCTCCCCTTTGGCCTCTGTTAGCCCTCCATCAGAAAGTATCCTGAGGTGACTAGCACCTGTCAGCTCTAAACCTTGGCCATGGCTAAGGCCAAGTATCCTCTCCTGGAGACTGAAGAAGAGAGGCAATCCTTTTCTCAGAACTAATGATCTTCCCTGATCAGGCCCCCTTCTCCTCTAGAGCACCTTGATTCTCTCGACACACTTCTCATACATGGAATCTAGAAAAACGGTACTGATGGACCTATCTGCAGGGCAGGAATAGAGACGCAGACGTAGAGAATGGCCGTGTGGGCACAGTGGGGGAGGACAGGGCGGGACGAACTGAGAGCGCAGCACTGTGTCAGTCTATCTCTACGCTACCATGTGTAAAATGCACAGCTAGTGGGAAGCTGCTGTATAAAACAGGGAGCCCAGCCCAGTGCTCTGTGCTGACCTAAAGGGCTGGGGTGGGGGTGGGGTGGTTGGGAGGCTCAAGAGGGAGGGGTGTGTGTATATATATATATATATATATATATATGTGTGTGTGTGTGTGTGTGTGTGTGTGTATGTATGTATATATGCTTGTGAGTGATTTGTGTTGTTGTATGGCAGAAACCATACAATCCTAAAGAAAATCCAGTCCATCCTAAAGGAAATCAGTCCTGAATATTCACTGGAAGGACTGATGCTGAAGCTGAAACTCCAATATTTTGGCCACCTGATGCGAAGAAGTGACTCATTGGAAAAGACCCTGATGCTGGGAAAGGTTGAAGGCAGGAGAAGAAGGGGATGATGGAGGATGAGACGGGTGGATGGCGTCACCAACTCAATGGACGTGAGTGTGAGCAAGCTCTGGGAGTTGGTGATGGATAGGGAAGCCTGGTGTGCTGCAGTCCATGGGGTCACAAAGAGTCAGACACAACTGAGTGACTGAACTGAACTGATGGCAGAAACCAACACCAATTGTAAAGCAATTATCCTCCAATTAAAAACAAAACACTGCTTCTCTCTACCAGAATACACAAAACTTACCAGGTTCAGTATTTGACATTTACAAAATGAAAAATGCCAGATTTGTCCAGGATGAAATCAAGTGGCACAATTGCTGTGGCATCAGCTCCCAGGCGAGTGTGCTGAGGACAGATGGATTTCTAGAACCCAGACTGCAACTAAGACGACAGGGGAATTCTGACCTTACTGCCACAGAGAACGTACAGGAATCCCAAATGTGGTTCTGGACATTTGCAGCAGCTCCCCTCTTCCTTCTTTCAGAGAATTCTGTGCTCTTTAGCACATAGCATGCCATTCTCCCCCTTATTTAAACACTATTGACTCATTTACTAAAGCCCTAGTGCAAATGCTATTTGCCCCCTCCTTAGGCAAACAAATAAAATGAAATAACATATTAAGTGCAAATATAGGCAAGAGGTGTGGTATCCATGGTATCGCAGCCCTGCTGTTTGAGAGACTGCACCTAAAACAAGACAGCCATATGCCACCAGTCAGCGTGTCTATTTCTAGGTCAGAATGGAGTCCTGAGGTCGCTCCCATCCAGTCTGTAAGCTGATTACGGCCAGTGATTCATGTTCCTATGGCAATGAAGATGGCCTCCTGGGGGCATGCTATTTCCACACCCTACCACAGCCCCACCCGACAGACACAGTTGTTCTGTGATAGATGCTCAGGGGATGTCACCTAAGGCTCCAGGGTCTGGATGTAAGGGTTGCAGCTCATCTCAGTTGTTATCCTCCATGATCTAAAGTGAAATACATCTCCTGGAAATCTTAACCAGAGAAATTTCTAGGTAGTTAACAGAAATCAGTAAATTCATTTTCCTGCCTAGGAGTAGGGTCATTTTGCCATTCTCTTCTTTAGGAAAAGTTGTGCAATTAGAAATAGATACTAAAAAATTAGAGATTTTGCTGGATCACATACAAAAATATTTCTACTATGGCTAAATCTCAAATTGTGGCCATGTGACTCTTGAGAACTCTAATAACTTGTACATTGGAATGTTGTCATGAAATGTGAACATTTGAATTCTGATTATAAACATTTTAATTTTATGTATATTGAATGTCACAATAGTGATTTAGACCCAGTTAAATTTTAAAGTAGGGATACTTGCATTCAAGAAAGTCTTTTATTACGGTAATAAAATCATTGTTCTTCCAAAATATGAATGCTAAGTTATTACTTTAATTGCTATTCTTTTCTTGAAAGTTACATACTAGGTATTACTTTTAGTTACAAATATTTCATTATTTCTCACTAATATGAAAGTATACATGTCTGGATAAACCAGAGTATCTATTTGTTTATAGCATAAAGTTAGTTAAGGTGATAAAATACTATCTTGTACAAATATGTGACATATCCTGTATATATGTGACATATTTTTTAGACATTGATACTCTCAGTCAACGTCAAGGGAGACAGTTTACTCAGTGGTTAAAAAAAGGGGTTTTGAATTCAGATATTACTTTATCACTGACTAGCTGGGTGACTGCCTATTTCCCCTGTTTTCTTTAGGATATCTCTACTAAGATACAGAGAGGTCCACTGATAACTTAGATGTGAATCATAGTCCAAAGAGGGGGGAGGCACCATCTGGTTTAGTCTTAAACGGGCAGGAAAACATAGAGCTAATAGCCACATTCTCTAGTCTTCCTCTCCTGAACTGAAAGTCCCTATCAAATAATCAAAACCTTTGATTATTTCTAGTGCTTGTTGTTTTCTTTCCAAATTTATGACTACATAGTCATCTTTGACTCCTTCTTCCTTTGCCTCTCGTGTCTTATTGCTGAGTTTTTTTGATCGGCCACATTCTTTGCCTCATTACAAACAAAGATGTTCTGTTTCTTACAACTGCTGCTGCTGCTGCTGCTGCTAAGTCACTTCAGTCGTGTCTGAAGCCCACCGGGCTCCCCCGTCCCTGGGATTCTCCAGGCAAGAACACTGGAGTGGGTTGCCATTTCCTTCTCCAATGCATGAAAGTGAAGAGTGAAAATGAAGTCGCTCAGTCGTGTCCGACTCTTAGCGACCCCATGGACTGGAGCCCACCAGGCTCCTCCATCTGTGGGATTTTCCAGGCAAGAGTACTGGAGTGGGGTGCCATTGCCTTCTCCGGTTTCTTACAACTAGACTCTGGTTATGTCAAATGTAACTTGGTTTTAAAAATATCTCAAAGGCAGACATCTCACCATTCTAAATTATTTTGCATTTTCCACAGATATTAATATAGGTAGCTCATCAGAATGGATGGTCAGTAAGTGTTCAGCTGACAGTTACAAATGATGTCCAATGTTTTCATGTAGGTTGTTGTTGTTGATTCCCTAAGTCATGACCCACTCTTTTGCGGCCCCATGGATGTAGCCCACCAGGCTCCTCTGTCCATGGGATTTTCCAGGCAAGAATACTAGAGTGGGTTGCCATGTCCTTCTCCAGGGGATCTTCCTGACCCAGATCAAAACTGCAACTCCTGTTTAGCAGGTGGATTTGGACTCTTTACCACTGAGCCACCTGGTTTGTTTGTACCTTTAATTTGCATTGTAGAGATTCATAGATTTGGAAAAGTTTCTAAAAATCAAATACTTAAAACACATTAATACTACTCATTTTCTTTGCCATTTGCTACTGTTTAAGTTCTGTGGACATTTGGGGATTGGAAAACAGCTCTACAAACCACAAAGAGGTCATGAATGTTGACAGCACTGAATCACTCTGAAAAATAAGCACCTGCTCTTCTTATTTACAATAATAACAAATGTCTGGTCTCTGTACAGGTCAAACAGGTTTTTTAGATTTTGCAAAAGGTAATTATTTGATATTAAGACTGTAGCTGTCTTTGGACTTTGGTAAAAAGATCTGAATCAAATATTGGGGGATTCTGATACTATGATGATAGCTTGGCTGAATATTATGGAAAAAGTTTAGGTAGTAAGAAAGGTTTCAGTGCAGTACACACCTACATATCATAGACATGTTCTCACTTGCAGTGAGTATGAGGAACAAGTCTAAGACAACATCCAGATTGCCACAAAATTACATACTTAATTATGCTGTTTTTAAAAATTATGTTTCAGTTAACCACTGAGGTAAAAAGCTGGTTAAATATATTAAAAACTTGGTAAAATAGAAAGTAAAGTATGCTGGCTGTTTTCTTACATGCCTGCCACCCACCCATATCAGGCTGTGAGCATCTTGTTAGCAGGAATTATTTTTTTCAGATGGCATTTACCCTAGTATTTGGTCCATAACAGGTGTCAAATAATGAAAGATTGATTGCCTGGTTTATATAACCCTAAACACCCTGGTGGCTCAGACGGTAAAGAATCTGTCTGCAGTGCAAGAGACCTGGGTTTGATCTCTGGGTCAAGAAGATCCCCTGGAGAAGGGAATGGCAACCCACTCCAGTATTCTTGCCTGGAGAATTCCATGGATAGAGGAGACTGGTGGACTACAGTTCATGGGGTCGCAAAGAGTCAGACGTGACAGAGAGACTAACACAAACACATATATGTTTTTGAGACCTATAAGGAAAATATGTTATTAACTACTGCCCAAATGAAGCATAATTCAGGCACTGCATTGTCCAATATGATAGTTACTAGATATATGTTAGCTACTAGAAATACTTAAATTAAAATTAATAGGGACAAAATAAAAGCTTCAGTTCTTCAGTGGCATAACCATATTTTAAGTGCTCAAAAGCCAAATGAGCTATGGGAACTTGAATAGGATTTGCATACTACTGTTGTGTAAAAATTGTATAAATCTTAATTATGTTGCATTGGCTCATAGTGCTTTCCAGGTCTACTATATCCTTCTACTTTTCTGTCTATTCATTCCATTAATTTTTGAGAGTTTGATATTGAAACTCCAACTAAAACTCTTAATTTATCTACTTTAAAATAACTGCAATATATAGAGAAACTATATGTAGCTTTGTTCTGTGTTTTCCAAGTCTCCTGTAAATTGCTTTTGTAATTTAAAAAAGAAAGAGGAAAAAAAGAAAAATATCCAAATGAGGCTAGGAAGTACTATATTATACTAGGAAGTACAATATAAAGAGAAACTATATGTAACTTTGTTCTGTGTTTTCCAAGTCTCCTGTAAATTGCTTTCGTAATTTAAAAAAGAAAGAGGAAAAAATAAAAAAAATCCAAATGAAGCTAGGAAGTACTTATATTGGATAGAGCAGATATCAAACATTTCCTTCAAAGCAAAAGTTCCACTGGATAGCACTCTTCTATGAAGCATTTTCTTCATAAGAGTAAAAACAAAATCTTACCATGTTTGTATGTAAGTTCCAGTGTACACAGATGATTTTTGCAAATATGAATACCCTCGATTTTAGGGAGTCTTGGGAAGACCCCACCTACCATATATTTATTAATCTGTATATTTATAATAGTCTTACAACTCTTAATGGCTCATAATGGGTGTCTCGCTTGCGCTTGCTGGATATTCAGATCCCATTTATGAGCTGCCGGGTCCTGATCCGAAAGGTCTGAGGTATCTTAATGAAAATACATTATTAGATATCCCCATGTGATTCTGATGCACATGGCCTAAGGGTCAAGTACTGAAAATTCTAAGGATTATATTCTTGTTTTACTTATTAAAAAAAATACGCATTGACTTTCTATGTAATGGGTCCTATCCTAGGCACCAGGGCTATAAAGACAAAGAAAGAGAAGGTACAAATGGAGAAGATATTTAGGAGGAGAAGGGGAAGGAAAAAGAGAAGAAGAAAAGAAAGAAGGAGGAAAGAGGAGAGAGGAGAATGGACTTGAGAGATAGGAAGAAAGGAAAATCGACAAACTTGATTGGATGTTGGGCCGGGCAATAAGCAAGAGAAAAGAGTCTGGGATGGCATTTAGCTTTCTGGCTAAGGTTGGTAGCTACTGCTGCCAAGTCGCTTCAGTCGTGTCCCACTCTGTGCAACCCCATAGACGGCAGCCTGCCAGGCTCCCCCGTCCCTGGGATTCTCCAGGCAAGAACACTGGAGTGGGTTGCCATTTCCTTCTCCAATGCATGAAAGTGAAAAGTGAAAGTGAAGTTGCTCGGTCGTGTCCAACTCTTGCGACCCCATGGACTGCAGCCTACAAGGCTCCTCTGTCCATGGGATTTTCCAGGCAAGAGACCATTCATTTAAATAGGGAAACAGAAAGAACAGCAATTTGAGGGTAAAGAAGATGTTTCACTTTTGATATATTGGACCTTATGCTGCCTCTGGCACGTCAAAGTGGAGACATTTAGAAGGTAATTGTGTATACAGTTTTAGAGCCTTACAAATTTTGGATGTACCAGTGTCACATGGAACAATGGGAGTGAATGAAATCATACTGTAGACAGAAGAGAAGGCTCAGAAAGCTGGGAATTTGGTGGACATAAGTATTTTAGGCAATGATTCTTAACTCTTTGGATTTATGACCTTTCTAAAAATTAGATGACTTCTAGAAAATGCCCAATTTCACAAGTTTACAAAATTCTGTCGTTTCCAAGGTATTGAGACCCCTGTTGCTAAATCCCACAGATTTCAGGTTTCAAATGGTGAAAGAAGAAGGGAAGCCCATGAAGGATGGTGAGAAGGAAACCAGATGGTAGGGAAACCGCATTTCTAATTCATGGAGGTGTGTTCGTCTGACTTAATGCAACTGTATATATAAACTTTTATAAATGAGTAATCTGATTCTCTTTTATTCCTGTTTATAAAATCAGGAAAGCAAGAAGGCACATTTAGAAGGATTGTACTGAATTCTCGCTTTTTTTTTATAGCCCCTCAGAGCTAGCAACTGATTTCTCTCTCCACTCTTCTTTGGGTTTTTTTTCTTTGACTGTTAGAAACCATGGCTTAGTTAGCTCAAAAAAGAGTTTCCTAGAATATATGATACACACAATGATATTCTCTTCCACACAAGTATAAAATAGGAGCAGAGCAAGGCTAACAGGCATTTGGGTTTCATCGGATCCCTGCGTTTTACGTTCCACTTACCTACAGAAGTGATGATGACGGTGAAGTGAGTTTCATCTCGCCTTCCAGTTATGTTGTTGTAAGCACAGCACATATAGTCAGTTGTCTTCTGGGCTATTTTCTCGGATGCAACTTCCAAGCGAGGCCCATGCTTAATGACATATGTGGCATTGTTTGTCCTCTGGATCCAGGAGTAGGTGTTGGGAGGATAAGAGTCAGCAGAACAATCAAACAAGATGGCTTCTCCAATATCCACAGTGAACACTTCCCCTACTTTTAGTCCTCTATCAGAATTAACTCGAAGTCCGTAAGGTCCATCTGCATTAATTGAAAAGAGAAATAAAGGGGCGACATAAATAATCACTACACAGTTATTGAGTTTGGGAGAGTTTAGCACCATTTTATTTTCATGAAAGTCTTCATGTTAAACTTGGGCAATTAGGTTCTCATTTAGACTCTCAAAGAGTCAGACACGACTGAGCGACTTCACTTCACTTCACTTTAGACTCCCAGTAACGATAAGGACCTAAAAGTGTTTTATTCTGATATCCATGGAAAAGGAAGTCATTTGAGATGTGATTGAACTTGTCTGAAACAGTGAAAGCCTTGAAACTTAGGATATAATTTTACAGACACTGTTATCATAATTGTGGTGCTGAGCTTTTGAGTCATGTATGCTGCTGCTGCTGCTGCTAAGTTGCTTCAGTCGTGTCTGACTCTGTGCGACCCCATAGACGGCGGCCCACCAGGCTCCCCTGTCCCTGGGATTCTCCAGGCAAGAACACTGGAGTGGCTTGCCATTTCCTTCTCCAATGCATGAAAGTGAAAAGTGAAAGTGAAGTCACTCAGTCGTGTCCGACTCTTCGCGACCCCATGGTCTTCAGCCTACCAGGCTCCTCTGTCCATGGGATTTTCCAGGCAAGAGTACTGGAGTTGGGTGCCATTGCCTTCTCCATGAGTCATGTATAGATAAATCTATAAGCTTGTTAGACAAATTCCATTTTTCTGAAACTGCAGCTGTACTTAAAAGTAATTTTAAAATAGATTACGGCTACTACTTTCTCTTTGACAACTTTTCTGAGTTTATCTATTTTTCTTCTAAGTGCTGGGACAGTTGATGCAAATATTTAAAAGTTACATAGTTTTACATGGAGCACAAATTTATGCAAAAAAGTACAGGAGTATTCCATATTTTCATGACATTTTAAGAGTTTAAAAAAACTTAAAAATTCCTCCCCACAAGCTAAGTTTAGATTCCATTTGGAAAAAAATACATCTTCATTATCATCAATAAACTACTTAATCATGGCTATCCCATGGTGTTTTTTCCTTACATAGCAATATTCCTGGAGCAGGTTGCTATTTCTATGGCACCAGATTATCTGCAGATTAAGACACATTTTCCATTGATTTCTTCAGAGAACAAATAAGAAAGATTAAAAAAAAACATTCCCCAGCTAGACAGGTTTTTCTCATTCAGTTATATCCTGACTTATATTCTAAAAACTTTAAGGTTTAGGTATTACTGTGCTCATAATTTAGCTGATCATGACCAGTATTTGTTGGCTATTTGCCATCTGAAAGCACTTTAAGTACTTATGCAGACAACCACATTTAATCTTTAAAGCAACTATATGAGGTAATTGTTATTCCCATTATAAGGTGAAGGAAGAGGTATTTGAAAAAGTAATTTTCCCATGGTCACAAAGCTATTAAATAGCAGACCTAGGATTCTAAAATATATGTATTTAGTTATTCATATTATCTCTCCAAAAAAACCTGCCAAGTTGTGTAACTTTCTTTTTCAAAACAGTGTCTGTTTTCCTAACTGTATTATTTGTTGTACAATAAATTATTGTCTAATTACATATTAATTCTGTACTCAGTTAATCAAGTAGTCAATCAAAAAATACGTATTTGAGAGATACTAAGTGCTCCATAATATATTTAATATGTGAGTGATAAAAAATGTATAAGACACAGTTCCTACTCTCAAGGAATTTATAAACTGGATAAGGCTATTGATGGTTTGCTCAGAAATAACCTAATCTCAAACATGCTTATTTAAAAAAAAAGTAACACCTGTTCATCTCTCATTGTGTGGAATAATACAATGTGATGATTAGAGAGTAGGATATCTAGATTAAATTCTAACTTTTTCAACGATTAGCAAAATGTTCTTCAAAAGCCACTTAAGCTTTTAGAGTCACTTTCCTCACCTTTGCTATAAAAAGATTGACTAGATGACTGGTTGCCAGTCTTGCTATCTTTGAAACGCCATGATTCATGCCAGGCTTGTTACTTTGGATACTGGCAAGTCAACCTCAAATGTGCCGATTCCCAGAGTGGTTCTCCATTATATCAGCATTTTCCGACCAACCTACCAACTGGGGAGACAAATTTCCTAAGATACAACAGAAACTGAAGGTACATAGCAATAAATTATATTTAGCTGGAGGACATACACTTTACACATATCTGCTTCCTAAAGACACAGAGGCATCCGAAGGAAACCTATAGATTTATATTAATATATATACATGAGGTGATCCTGCTTTTAGAAAGCAAACATAGAAGTACCTTCAAATTCAAAGTAATCAGGAACTGGAGATGGAGGGTTCAAGTGCAGAGGAATGAATGCTCCGTTCCTGGGACTGTACTAGAACTCATACTGTTTTCTCGTTTCATGCTGTGATACAGTCTCAGGGGAAAATCTCTGTTTTAGAATTGTGTGTTGCAAAACCACTGAATAGTTAGTTGTGTAATGGGGATGAAAAGTCGTTTTCATTCATTCAACCAAAATCAATACTGAGATGCTATTGCATGCATGATACTGTTCTAGGCACTGTGAGGAGAACTGAGGTGTTAGGTGCTGTATACATGGTTCCTGCTGCTATTATCTCAGCTCCAGTGCAGCAGCAGGGTCCCCCCCAAGTTGACAGCACTGATAGAATATTAGGGAAGCAAAGGTCACTGTCTGGTGGACACTGGTTATGGTTCACATCATAGGAAATCAATGAGAGGAATCAACAGAGGTTTGGAGTAGCAGAAGACCCCAGTCTGTCACAAAGACTGAAGCCTGAGAGCATTTCTGAGAGCAGAGCAAGGCAGGCTTGAAAAAGAGAAGTGTGGTCACTCACTACAAGTTTCTGTCTTTCTACTTGTTTTCAGGGTTTATAGAATATGAGTATAAAAACAAATTGAGAACACACATAATGATAAATATTGCTTTCAAAGTTTGCTGATATTACTCAAAATTTCTATGGGAACTTTCCCATTTGGAATCACTTTAGGACTGCTTCCCTGGTGGTTCATGTAGCAAAGAGCCCACCTGCAATGCAGGAGACCTGAGTTCGATCCTGGGATCGGGAAGATCCCTTGGAGAAGGGAATGGCAACCCTCTCCAGTATTCTTGCCTGGAGAATTCCATGGACAGAGGAGCCTGGCGGGTTACAGTTCATGGACACGACTGAGCGACTAATACTTTCACTTTCTCACAACATAATGGCGTATTCTTAAAAACAGTAATTCTTCCATTTTGGAGAATGGGTTTGATTTGCAGAGGAAGCCCACAGTAATTTAAAGTGAAGGCTGGTGAATAAGGTTGATTATCTAATTTAATAATTACTCTAGTTTCAAGTAAAACATGTTTCTAAATAAGGGAATCTGATTGTCATTCATCTTCCCTATACTCATTTTTATTTTGATTTTGCTACTTCCTCATTTATTGGATTTCATGATTAGTGTAATCTTTTCTCTTCTGTCTGTCTTAATTATCTGCTATATCTGGCTCCTCAGAGTTAGCATCAACTATCTCAAACTTCATCAGTCCCCACACAAGCACCTCTTTCAGTTCTCGGAACCTAACACTTTGATGAATTTAAGTTCCTTGCTTCTGATATGATTCATTAGAATTCAGCATATTTTACCTGATTTTATAAGAAATACATTTCACTGCAGAAAATCCTAAAATTCCAGAGAGGCATGAAGATGAAAACTCATTTGTTTTCATCTCAGAGAACGAACATCCATATTTCAGGTTATGATATTTACGTCTTTTTCCTTTCTTTTTTTAAAAAATTATTTATTTACTCTTTTTGGCCCCAGTGGGTCTTTGCTGCTGCACACGGGCTTTCTTTAGTTGTGATGAGTGGGAGCTACTCTCCAGCTGCGGTGCACAGGCTTCTCATTTCGGTGGCTTCTCTTGTAGCGGAGCTCGGGCTCAAGGGAGTGGGCTTCAGTAGTTGTGGCAAACGGGCTTAGCTGCTCTGTGGCATGTGGGATCTTCCTGGACCAGGGATCAAACCTGTGTCTCCTGCACTGGCAGACAGATTCTTAAGCAGTAAAGTCTTAAGTCTTCTTTCTTTACCCACCGTCTCTCTCTCTCATGCACACAGATGGACTGATCTATCACATTCTACATACTGCTTACAATCTACTTTCTTCTGACTACTTGATGATGCTATTTCCTTCTTCATTACCACGTCAAGCTGACCATCGTTTACTTTGAAATGCAGCTTAGCATATTATTCATGGCATGAGCAATCCAACTGAGGATATTTGGAGTGATTCAACCAGTGTGGCCTCTGACATTGAAGATGAAAACAGATGGATAGTTCTATTTTGACTGTGGTTCAGTTTCTTGCCCTTGGCAGAGAACTCTCAATAGAAATGAACCCTTTGCCTCAGGCATGGGTGTTTACTAAGTGACTTGTAAAATCATATATCATCTGTTCTGTTTAACAATTTATGGCTGGGTGGGAACAGAACCTGAATTTCCATCTTGATGCTGCTTGCCATCCTGTTCGGGAGCAGATGGTAAGTATTTACTGTGAATGACCCTTTTTTCTTTCGTATTTATCACTTAGAGCACTTCCCCATGAGCAGTGCCATATGTTGTACACAAAATGCAGTGGTTACTGGGTTATAATTTACAGCACAGATGGGCATGCACATTTCGTGAACTGCAAGTAGATACCTGCCTGTATTACTGGCTTGACACTGTATTCCACCGAGGCCAACACCAGGTTATGACATCATAACGTCAACGATACACTGTCACTCCTGACTTTGTTATACTTTTTTTTTTCCTGCCAAAATAAAAAGCAATTCCTGTTTTTGTGAAGGAAATTGTCACAGAAACAGCACCTCAAGAAAACAGAAGAAGTGATTCATGCTGAAATTCTAAATTATGATGTGGGCCTCTATGGGGGAATATTGAAATATTACACTTACTACATTATTGAGGAACTTTTCTAAAGGTCAGAAAAAACAAACAAAAGCAAATGGAGGGCAGCGTGAGGGCCCTGTTGAGAGGAAGGGCCCAGCCGTGCGGCGCTGCTGAACGGCCGGAGCAGGCAAGGGGTGAGACCAGAGCTACTCCGGAGGAGTCGGGGGCTGGTGGCTCTTTAGACGACATCAAAGGCTCCCCTAGAGGATGCAGAGGTATCCCCAAATAGATGAAGTCCCTTACTGGATGCTGGGTGTCTGAGTTGGGGGAGGAGCCTTGGGGATGTCCGTTTGGCCCTGACTTCAGAGAAGCCCCTGAGGAAGAACGAGAGAAAGAAACAGGATCCTGAGGGGTGACTGAGAGATGCCCCACTGGTTAAGGGGTCTGTTGTGATTTCTGCATAGATCTTAGAGGGTGGAACTGTGAAAAACCCACCAGAATCTTCAGGATGCTTGTATTATGACAGGTTACTTCCTCCTGCCTTGGCCAGGATTGCAGGGCCTCAAAGAGTAGCCCTTGGCAGCCAGATCTTCTGATCCAGCATCCCACAGGCTACCCTGACAGTTAACCAAAAATGGAGTGCCAGAAGAGTAAGCCCGTTACATTTTAAATCCACATATGTTGGAGCAGCCTCATACACACAGTCCTCTCATGAACATTTCACCATGTGGGTGGTGGAGGTTACTGTCTTCCGTTGCATTCAAGAGTGTTCCCCAGAAAGAGCTGGAGCTCCAGATGAGAACCTGGAGCCTCTTAGCTGGTCTCATTCCCGTGTGTCTCACCGTGTGAGCATCTTGTTCTGGTTGTAGGTTCTGTCACCAGCCCTGGTTTAGTCATCACTTCACAGGTAACAAACCACGTGCCCCTTCCTTCTGGTTGTGCTCGTCAATACAGATAGTTTTGTAAGCAGCAAGCTTGAGGTACGACAACTTACAGCAGTTTTTTGCATGAGGAAAAAGTCCCTTGCAATTTCTGACTGTTGGAAGAACTCGAAGAAGGCCAGAAAGGAGTAGGAGATGGCCCAGTTAGCTGGGGTCTATAAGATGATGCAGACACGACACAAGACGGACAGGGATGATAACTGGGCCTCCAAGAACAATTTATGAAAACTGAATATACAAACTTAAAATAGAATGTGTACCTAAATACCCAGAAGCACCCCTTCTCTTTGTAAGATTTGTAACAAAAATTAATATGAATGGAGTTAATAGTTCTAATGGAGTGGTGGACCCAAGAGCCATATCAGTGCTAGCAAAATGGCAGAATTTTATAGCGTCAAAGTTGTCCTGCAAGAACTTCAGTGTCTAATGATGTCTAAAGAAAATATGAAACTCCCTCAGCTGCCTGAAGGACAGTGTTACAGCAATTAATCAAAAAGAAAACCACAGGCCCTCCCCTGCCCCCCATTCGATTTAAGCAGTCTTCATTTTCCACAGTAGTAAATTTTCTAGATACATCTTGTAGACTTCAAAGTACTGGAAAGAAAGCTCCCATTCAAAGGCAGTTTATCTTAAGATACTGTTCAGTTCAGTCACTCAGTCATGTCCAACTCTTTGTGACCCCATGGACTGCAGCATGCCAGGCCTCCCCATCCATCACCAACTCCCAGAGTTTACTCAAACTCATGTCCATCGAGTCAGTGATGCCATCGAACCATCTCATCCTCTGTCGTCCCCTTCTCCTCCTGCCTTCAGTCTTTCCCCAGCATCAGGGTCTTTTCCAACAAGTGAGTTCTTTGCATCAGATGGCCAAAGTATTGGAGTTTCAGCTTCAGCATCAGTCCTTCCAATGAATATTCAGGACTGATTTCCGTTAGGATGGGCTGGTTGAATCTTCTTGCTGTCCATGGGACTCTCAAGAGTCTTCTCCAACACCACAGTTCAAAAGCATCAATTCTTTGGTGCTCAGCTTTCTTTATGGTCCATCTCTCACATCCATAAATAATAACTGGAAAAACTGTAGCTTTGACTAGATGGATCTTTGTTGGCAAAGTAATGTCTCTGCTTTTGAATATTCTATCTAGGTTGGTCATAACTTTTCTTCCAAGGAATAAGCGTCTTTTAATTTCATGGCTGCAATCACCATCTGCAGTAATTTTGGAGCCCCCCCCCCCCCAAAAAAAAATAAAGTCTGTCACTGCTTCCATTGTTTCCCCATCTATTTGCCATGAAGTGATGGGACCAGATGCCACGATCTTAATTTTCTGAATCTTGAGTTTTAAGACAACTTTTTCACTCTCCTCTTTCACTGTCATCAAGAGGCTCTTTAGTTCCTCTTCCCTTTCTGCCATAAGGGTGGTGTCATCTGCATATCGGAGGTTATTGATATTTCTCCCAGAAATCTTGATTCCAGCTTGTGCTTCATCCAGGCCAACATTTCTCATGATGTACTCTGCATATAAGTTAAATAAGCAGGGTGACAATATACAGCCTTGACATACTCCTTTCCCGATTTGGAACCAGTCTGTTGTTCCGTGTCCAGTTCTAACTGTTGCTTCCTGACCCACATATAGGTTTCTCAAGAGGCAGGTCAGGTGGTCTGGTATTCCCATCTCTTACAGAATTTTCCACAGTTTATTGTGATCCACACAGTCAAAGGCTTTGGCATAGTCAATAAAGCAGAAGTAGATGTTTTTCTGGAACTCTCTCACTTTTTCGATGATCCAGCGGATAGTGGCAATTTGATCTCTGGTTCCTCTGCCTTTTCTAAATCCAGCTTGAACATCTGGAAATTCATGGTTCACATACTGTCGAAGCCTAGCCTGAAGGATTTTGAGCATAACCTGGCTAGCCTGTGAAATAAGCGCAGATGTATGGTAGTTTGGACAATCTTTGGCCTCTGTTGAGTTTTTAATCTGTGCCAAGTATTGCCTTAGGGATACAAAGGGATACAAAGGTGAATAACACAGAACTCCTACTTTTTCCGGAGATGCTTATGAGTGGAAGAGGCTCATGGAAAGTGAGTTCTGGGGAGAGATGGGAATGGGGTGCTGAAGGTGTATAGCAAACCTCTTAGGGATGCTAAGGAGGTGAGACAAGATGGGGGGCAGGTGAGCCTTTCTGAAGAAGATGATATTGTGATGGTGTAAATAGGTGAAGGAAGGAAAGTGAGAACAGTTTCCGTTAAATGATAAAGATTATAAGCATGTTGATGCCATATCAGTAAGATAAATGACAGATCTTCACCCTATATATTTTATTTAATTCTTAAAGACCCAAACCAAAAGGAAAACAAAAAGAAACAAGAAAATATGGCTAACGTAGTGATTTTATGGAAAAAATAATGAACATGTGTTGTGTTTCTATATATTATATGATAGGTTGTTTTTCAGTCACTAAGTCTGACTGCAGCATGCCAGTCTCCTCTGTCCTTCACTATCTCCCAGCTGCTGCTGCTGCTGCTGCTAAGTCACTTCAGTTGGGTCCGACTCTGTGCGACCCCATAGATGGCAGCCCACCAGGCTCCTCTGTCCCTGGGATTCTCCAGGCAAGAACACTGGAGTGGGTTGCCATTTCCTTCTCCAATGCATGAAAGTGAAAAGGGAAAGTGAAGTCACTCAGTTGTGTCCGACTCTTCACCACCCCATGGACTGTAGCCTACCAGGCTCGTCTGTCCATGGGATTTTCCAGGCAAGAGTGGGCTGCCATTGCCTTCTCCGCTATCTCCCAGAGTTTGCTCAAATTCATATCCACTGAATCAGCGATGCTATCCAACCATCTCATCCTCTGCTGCTCCCTTCTCCTTTTGCCTTCAATCTTTCCAAGCAACAAGGTCTTTTCTAATGAGTTGAATCTTCGAGTCAGGTGGCCATGGTATTGGAGCTTCACCTCTAGCATCAGTCCTTCCAAGGAATATTCAGGGTTAATTTCCTTTAGGATTGACTAGTTTGATCTCCTTGTTGTGAAAAGACTCTCCAGAGTCTTCTCCAGGACCACAACTTGAAAGCATCAACTCTTCTGTGGTCAGCCTTCTTTATGGTCCAACTCTCACATCCATACATGATTTACTAGAAAAACCATAGCTTTGACTATATGGACCTTTGTTGGAAAAGTGATGACTCTGCCTTTTAGTATGTTGTCTAGGTTTGTCATAGTTTTCCTTCCAAGAGGCAAGTGTCTTTGGATTTCATGGCTGCAATCACCATCTGAAATAATGTTGGAGCCCAAGAAAAAAAAAAATTGTCACTGCTTCTACCTTTCCCCCTTCTATTTGCCATGACATAATGGGACCAGATGCCACTATCTTAGTTTTTTTTAATGTTGATTTTCAAGCCAGTTTTTTCACTTTCTGCTTTCACTCTAATCAAGAGGCTCTTTAGTACCTCTTCATTTTCTACCTTTAGAGTGGTATAATCTGCATATCTGAGGTTGTTTGTATTTCTCCCAGCAATCTTGATTCCAGCTTGAGAGTCATCCAGCCTGGCATTTTGCATGATGTATACTGCATAGAAGTTAAATGAGCAGGGTGACAATATACAGCTTTGATGTATTCCTTTCCCAATTTTGAACCAGTCTGTTGTTACATGTCCAGTTCTAATTGTTGTCTCTTCACCCACATATAGGTTTCACAGAAGACAGGTAAGGTGGTCTGGTATTCCCATCTCTTCAAGAATTTTCCACAGTTTGTTGTGATTCACACACTCAAAGGCTTTAGTATAGTCAATGAAGCAGAAGTAGATGTTTTTCAGGAATTCCCTTGCTTTCTCTGATTCAGCAAATGTTGGCAATTTGGTCTCTGGTTCCTCTGCCTTTTCTAAACCCAGCTTATACATCTGGAAGTTCTCAGTTCATGTACTGCTGAAGCCTAGCCTGAAGGATTTTGAGCATAAACTGGCTAGCCTGTGAAATAAACACAGTTGTATGGTAGTTTGAACAATCTTTGGCACTTCACTTCTTTGGAATTGGAATGAAAACTGACCTTTTCTAGTCCACTGGTTACTACTGAATTTTTCAAATTTGCTGACATATTGTGTGCAGAACTTTAATATCATCATCTTTTAGAATTTTAAACAACTCAGCTGGAATTCCATTACCTCAACTAACTTTGTTTGCACTATTGCTGCCTAAGGTCCACTTGACTTCACATTCCAGGATGTCTGGATCTAGGTGAGTGACCACATTATCGTGGTTATCTGGGTCATTAAGACCTTTTTCATACAGTTCTTCTGTGTATTCTCACCACTTCTTCTTAATCTCTTCTGCTTCTGTTAGGTTCTTAACATTTCTGTCCTTTATCGTGCCCATCTTTACATGATATATTCCCTTGGTACCTCTAGTTTTCTTGAAGAGATCTCTAGTCTTTCCTATTTGACTGTTTCTTTGCATTGTTCATTTAAGAAGGCCTCCTTATCTCTCCTTGCTATTCTCTGGAACTCTGCATTCAGTTGGGTATATCTTTTTTTTTTTTTTAATTGTATACCAGTTTATTGCAGTTGGGTATATCTTTCCCTTTCTTCCTGGCCTTTTGCTTTGCTTCTTCCCTCAGCTATTTGTAAAGCTTCAGACAACCACTTTGTCTTCTTGCATTTCTTTTCTTTGGGATGGTCTTGGTCACTGCCTCCTGTATAATGTTATGAACCTCCATGCATGGTTCTTCAGGCACTCTGTCTATCAGATCTAACCCCTTGAATCTATTAGTCACCTCCAGTGTATAATAATAAGGGACTTGATTTAGGTCATACTTGAATGGCCTATTGGTTTTCCCTACTTTCTTCAATTTAAGCCTCAATTTTGCAATAAAGAGCTCATATCTGAGCCACAGTCAGTTCCTGGTCTTGTTTTTGCTAACTGTATAGAGCTTCTCCATCTTCGGCTGCAAAGAATATAATCAATCTGATTTCAGTATTGACCATCTAGTGATGTCCACGCACAGAGTCATGTCTTCTGTTGTTGGAAGAGGGTGTTTGCTATGACTAGTGTGTTCTCTTGGAAAAATTCTTCTTAGCCTTTGTTCTGCTTCCTTTTGTACTCCAAGGTCAAACTTGTCTGTTACTTCAGGTATCTCTTGACTTCCTACTTTTGCATTGCTATCCCCTATGGTGAAAAGCACATCTTTTTTTGGTGCTAGTTCTAGATGTTGCAGGTCTTCATAGAACCATTAAACTCCAGCTTTTTTAGCATCAGTGGTTGGGGCATTGGATTACTTGGATTACATTTGATGACTTGAATTACTGTAATATTGAATGGCTTGCCTTGGAAACAAACCAATGTCATTGTGTCATTTTTGAGATTGCACCCAAGTACTGCATTTCAGACTCTTTTGCTGACTATGAAGGCTACTCCATTTCTTCTAAGGGATTCTTGCCCGCAGTAGTAGATATAATGGTCATCTGAATTAAATTCACTCATTCCTGTCCATTTTAGTTCACTGATTCCTAAGATGTCTGTGCTCAATCCTGCCATCCCCAGCTTGACCACATCCAGTTTACCTTGATTCATGCACCTACCATTCCAGGTTCCTATGCAATATTGTTCTTTATAGCATTGGAGTTTACTTTCACCACCAGACACGTCCACAACTGAGTGTTGTCTCTGCTTTGGCCCAGCTGCTTCATTTTTTTCTGGAGTTATTAGTAATTGCCTTCCACTCTTTCCCTAATAGCATATTTGACACCTTCCAATGCCTTCCACTCTTTCCCTAATAGCATATTTGACACCTTCCAACCTGGGGAGCTCATCCCCAGGGTCATATCTTTTTGCCTTTTCATATTGTTCATAGGGTTCTCCCAACAAGAATGGCTGAATGGTTTCCCATTTCCTCCTCCATTGGACCACATTTTGTCAAAACTCTTCACTATGATCCATCCATCTTGGGTGGCCCTGCACAGCATGGCTCATAGGTTCAGTGAGTTATACATGCCCCTTTGCCATGACAAGGCTGTGAATTATGAAGGGGTATATGATAGGTAGTAAATTGCTTAGCACAAAGAAGACCATGATATTTGATTTTTTTTAATCAAATCAAACCATGAGTGAATGAGTGAATAAATGAATGAATGAGTGAATAAGTGAAGGTCAAGAAGATGAGATGTTGACCCAGTGAAAATTTCTGCATTCGAATGCAAAAATAATCAAGAAGATGTTAACACTATTCACAATTACTATATAGTAAGAGTAAAAAAAAAATCTTTCTTAAATCATCTAGGTAATTCATCCTCACAATGTATAAGTGGAACTCATGGCAAAATTTTCTAAACATTCTTCTTTCAACTACCCACCATTAGTCTTTACTCAAGACAGGCATTTCTCTGTGAGGTTTGCATAGATTATGTCTAAAAAGAATGCAAGGAAGAAAGTTCAGTCTATAAATAAAAGATATGTTCTATAAAATCTGAACTTATTCACATGGGGATATTCTAATTCTTTCAAATAACACAGGAAAGGAAAGGAAATTTAGGAGTTTAAAGCCTTTATCAGTGATTATGGTTTTCCTTCCACTTAAATACTTTATACACTGTGTAACACCATTTTCTGTGATAATTATAAGATTAGGGCATGAACATGTACATGTTGAAAGAAAGATCTTATTCGATATTTTTACTATGTCAGATTAAACTATATAGCAAAACAAAAGTGTATTTCAAGATCATGCAAATAACATTTTTATGTATCTGTAATTGCTTATGAAATTTTCCCCAGAAATTTTTCATTTAAATTTATGGCTAAAGTTCAGAGATAGGTAAATAGATGGCAAGATAAAAAGGATTCATGTGAAGGAAATATTTTCATGTAGAAAAATGAAATGTGTTAAATAATGGTAATTTCTGGGGAAGAAAGTTCTTTCCAAAGTATTCTTTCAGTATTCTCTTTGAAGGTATCTTCTAAATTACCCAAGTTTCCCATGATTTCTTGATGTCATGTTGCCAATTACATCAGCGTAGTTTGGGCTCCAAATGAAAAGAAAAAAAAGAGGAAAAGCAAAATAGCTAATATTATTGAGTTTTTCCTATGTGCCACTCACTGCCTTCTTTACACATAAAATCTCACATAATCCCCATTCCACTAGAGATACGCTTTAGTCTTACACTGGGACAGTGTTGATAAGGAGAGGAGGAAACTGACGCATAGACTAATGACGGCAGAACCAGAGGTTTAATGCAGGCAGTTTGAACTGACAGCTTAGATTCATAACACTGTGCTAAATGCTATACTCTCCAGAGGACACAGAACTTATTGGAGTCTGCGTCCAAACAAAATATGATCAGGTTTTCTTCAGTGGACAAAGAACGCTCCAACCCAATTTTCTGCTGTCTCTTTTTACACTGAGTGATTGTTTCTTTGAATTAATTTTTAGTTGATGATATCTGGCTGGTTTAATATCTTGTTTTCCATTTTGTACCTTTTCTATGTTAATGTAAATCATTTAGACTAAATAATAAGGAACATCCTAAATAATGTACGGATGTCTCCATATAGCCCTAGATTTGATTTCATTTGTCTCCTCCCATTTTCTTTCACTATGTTCAGGTAACTTGAATGCTTAGGTCTGTGCCCCCTGGAGTTGAATGGAAGTTTACATTTATGTCAGAATAACCTTATTCAGTCAAGAATATGACTACATGTACTAACAGATAGTGCCGAATCTAAATTTTTGACTCTAATTCAATGCTGGTCATGCAGATAGTCACAGTTTATTCTTTGTAAGTCCATTTCTCTGTGTTTTAAGGCAGACAGAATATTTTCACACTGTTATCTGAATATAAGGCTATGTAAAACTACTATAAAAATATAGCTAAAAATTTAGCTATAAAAACAATGTCATTGTTTAACACAATATAACTAGTAATTGCAATAAATCTTATATAATTTGTTTGAAGAGTGGTGTTTTGGTTTTTTTTTTTGGTGAAGAACTGTAATTTCCTTCTTCCTTTATGCTCTTTCATAAATTGATAATTTCTCCTCTTTCTGCATGAAGGGACTGGCTCATCTTTGAGACACTGAATTCTGAACTAGGTTGGACTAGCAGATAATCCTCTTTGGGTTCCCCTACACTAATGCTGAATTATACAATGTATGAAGTTTTTTCTATTTCTATGTGAACAATACTTTTTTGGAAAAAATGCTGAGAGTCCCTTGGACTGCAAGGAGATCCAACCAGTCCATTCTGAAGGAGATCAGCCCTGGGATTTCTTTGGAAGGAATGATGCTAAAGCTGAAACGCCAGTACTTTGGCCACCTCATGCGAAGAGTTGACTCATTGGAAAAGACTCTGATGCTGGGAGGGATTGGGGGCAGGAGGAGAAGGGGATGACAGAGGATGAGATAGATGGCTGGATGGCATCACTGACTCGATGGATGTGAGTCTGAGTGAACTCCGGGAGTTGGTGATGGACAGGGAGGCCTGGCATGCTGCAATTCATAGGGTCGCAAAGAGTCGGACACGACTGAGCGACTGATCTGATCTGATCTAGATGTGTTTAATTACAGAATGTAGCTCAAAATTGGTGACTTTTTTCTCTGTATGATAGGTTTTTTTAATATAAATTTATTTATTTTAATTGGAGGCTATGATAGGTTAATAAAATACATCCTACCTCCCTTTTTTCCTTTCCTATATATATTCTTTCTATAATTGTATGACATTTGTGATCTATTTTGAAAACATGCTCTCTAAACAAACATTTCTTGATTTACTCTATGTTTGTGTATTTATTTATAAAATATTCTGTAAAATTTTTTTATAAAATATTTTATATTTTATATATTTATTATATATATTTATATATATATATTTATTATATATTATATTTATTTTATAAAATATTTTATAAATTTATTTATATTATATAAATAAATAAATATAAAAATATTTATTTATAAAATATTCTTTTAAAAAATTGGGAGTTTTGCTTAAAAAATAATTTTCCTCATTGTTTACCAAATGATGCCTAGTGTTCAAAGCTCCCTGCAATCTGACTCTGCTTTTCAAAGCTCTGCTTATGCTACTTAGCTTTTATGAAAGACCTGGATTAATACCTGTTTTAGCTGACTGAGAGAAGTCTGGAGAGGACTTTTGCTTTCTCGAGAAAAAGATGAAAAATGAAAAATAGCATTCAGAGTTTGTTTTTCAGGAACTGTTTTAGAGGTAGTGGGCTCCCCAGCTGCAAAAGTGGTGCCACCAAGCTCCTTCCCAGGGAACTACACTCAGCATCTCAGCATCAAGCCTCCATAGCTTTGAACTTTGCAGGCATCTGTGTTCTCTTTTGACTCACTTTTTGCAGGTCATAAGGTAATGCTTGTTTACTTTGCACCATTTTGATTCATACAAGGTTTCAAAGGAACATTCCATTTTCTGACAGAGGGGAGTGGGGAAGCTGTATCTATTCCTTGTTGTATCCTATACTCCAGTCAAACTGGACCATTTGCCAAATACTCTGCCCTCTGCCTAGTGTCTGTGTCTACTATCCCTAGTGCCTGAAATGTTTTTCAAAAAATTTGCCCTTGCCTCCTTCAAATCCATCGTTCAAGGTCCATCTCAAATGTTACTTCCTACAACAAGCCTTCTCTCCAGCTAGAAGTAATGTTTTCCTCCTCTGAATTCCCAAAGATGCATAATATTGTACTAATAATAGTAGCCAACAGTTATATACTGTTTACTATGGGCCTGTCACTGTGGGGCTTTCTTAGTGACTCAGATGGTAAAGAATCTGCCTGCAATGCAGGAGACCTGGGTTCGATCCCTGGGTGGGGGAGATCCCCTGGAGAAGGGAATGGCAACCCACTCCAGTATTTTTGCCTGGAGAATTCCATGGACAGAGCCACCTGGCAGGCTACAGTCCAAAAGGTAGCAAAGAGTCGGACACAACTGAGCAACTCACACTGAGTCACTGTTCTAAGCGAGTTACGTACAGTAACAGATTTAATCCGAATAACAACAGTACCTACGAAGTAGGTACATTATCACCATTACATAGACGAGGAAACTAAGGCACAGAGAGCTAAGGCAGTAGGAGCAGGATTTGAACCCAGGCCTTCCGTTCCAGAGTTCTGTGCCTACGCTATGCTCCTTTGTGGGCACTCCTACAGTATCTATGACGTTCTCACACATTTCACTGTCACATTATCTCACTTCTGCTAAAATACTGGCTAGCTTCTAGTTTTAAGAATCAGCGTCCCACGTTCCTAGCCTGTGCAGTGTTCCCGTTCCCTCTGATTTCTGGGTGAATTTGGCCACTGGGGATTCCTGGCAGAAGATTAGAATGAGGGAGGAAAATGAGGCTGAAATATTTGTTCTCCTTGTTCCTTTCCTCATTCTGGCTGTTTCTTTCCACCAGAGGCCCCTGCTTTATGGAATTTTACTTTTCAAGGTTTCCAGTAACCTCTCCTTGCTCCTGTCCTTCTGGATCTAGGTGCAGAAACAGGTTTTATTGGTAACAGTCTGGGTTTTTCCTACATCCCATTTACATCTTTGTACTTAGTCCCTTTGATTATCCTAACCTGTCATTATCCTAACCTGTCATTTGTTCACTGTTGAAATTCAGATACAGCCAATAAACACATTAAAAGATTTTTTTTAAAGAATCAATGGTTCCATTTTTCTTATCTTAATTTTGCTTAATGAAGCAGATCTTATTGTATACCTGTATCATACCACTGTATTACACTTCCCTGAAGTTGCTTTTCCGACCACATTTCTGGAGCTCAGTTTTATTGTTAAGCTTGATCTAGCAGAAAAAAAACCTACGTATGCTGGTGCTTTTCCCCAAAGAATCAACAACACACATTCTCAAGAAAGACTATCAATTTTCTATTGAAGAAAACAGAAGACAGATGTATTGATAACACAAACAGCCTCCACTTACTGGATGCCTGCTTGGTGTCAGTCACTGGCTACTTTTCAGACAGGATTTCATTTATTGTAGGGAAGTAGTTTTAACCATCTCCATTTTATAGATGAGGCCCAGAAAGGTCTAGGGACTTCTTAAGGTCACATATGTAGTGACGGAACCCATTGCCTACTTAGGTCTGTCTACCTCCTAAGCACTTAAACAATAGTCTTTAGGGCCTTTCTGAGCATTATGGAGATATGTTTGATGAGGGAGTAGATATATTTACCAGGCTTAATTCTACCCTTGTGGTTCAACCAACTGAACCCTCCACCCTCACGCCACAGGGTGAGAAGTTTTCCTTTGCCATGCCTTGTTTGTTTTGTTATACTGCTATTGTGGCCGTGCACTAAGTAAGCTACGACGGTAACCGATCAGATGGCTTCCCAATGTGATAAGCCATTGGTTCAACTTGGGGAGTTTTTGCACAAACCACTCCCTCTCTCCTGCACTCAGGGGACATATGGCAATGTCTAGAGACACTTTCAGTTGTCACAACTGGAGGGAAGGGTGCTACTGGTATGTAGCAGGTAGGGGCTAGGCAGCTGTTAGACATCCTATAATGCAAAGGACAAGTACCCACAACAAAGAGTTGTCCAGTCAAAACGTCATTAGGGTGAAGGCTGAGAAACCTTGCGAGAGGCTGAAAGCAGGATACAATGCTAGACATACTAGAGGTGGTGCTGCGGAGTAGAAGGGATGCGGGAAAGTAATACGATCAAGAGAGATCTTGCACGGGTTGATGATGATCATACGACATGAACTAAAAAGTCTGGTGAACTTAACTTTGTACATGAGATTAAAGTCACAATGATAACAATAGCAACTACAGCAACTGAAAAAAGAACCAAAGAAAAGTGAAACCTGAAATCATTACAGATTTGCTGGGAAGCTGAATAACTTGCTGCAGAATAATTATGTCTTCTCTGTGATACTCTCTGCACCCTGCCTCTAAAAATGGGGCTGAGAAAACGGGCAGAGAGACTAGCCAGACCCTAGGCCGTATTACCCACATATAACCTGGGAACATTCTTTCTCCCAGTGGTCAGCTCCAGAGCACATCCCTGTCCCATTTTATGATGAACAACTCTCCCTCCTTGTGGGTGAATAAATCAGTGCCTTCTGCATGCTTCTGGGTTCTTGAAATTGAGGTTTCTATGTTTCATTGGCAATAAGGTCACAGAATGCACTGAGTTAGAGAATATAGTCAAAAGACCAGTATCTCAACTGGATCTTCAATAAACTGGGTTGTGCAAGTAACTATACTTCATGACAAGACAGTGCCTAGGAAGTGTAACTGCAGCTAGCACTGCATTACAATAATGGTCAAAACCAAATGACATCTGGTATTGATGTTCTCTGTGACTACTCTGGTGAAAACTTTCCAGAAGAAAACTCAGTTGATCAGACATGCCTGACTTTTGTGACCCCAAAGACTGGGGCCCATCAGGCTCCTCGGTCCATAGAATTTTCCAGGCAAGAATACTGGAGTGGGTTGCCATTTCCTTCTCCAGGGGTATATAAATATATATACATTTTTAAAAACTTACAGTATATGGTAGGCATAATGATGTCGCTTTCCATCCTACTGACAGGGTTCTTCACCAGGCAACTGTAATTCCCAATGTCTTCTTTGGTCACTGGAGCAATATGAAGGCTGCTGTTCTGAAGAGAGAAGGAGTTGGTGGAGCTGGTGTGGACAGGCCTCCCATTCTTCAGCCACTGGTAAACCCGCCGGCTGCCCCCTTCCACGAGGCATGTCAGGGTCATGTTTCCCACGTACTCCACAGCCCCAGAGGAAGGCTGAATCTGCACCACTGGTTTCGTGACAGGATCTGCAACATCAGAACGAAAGAAATGATCTTTGTCACCCCAGGGTTATAATTAAAGTCTAGGAGATCTTTCACATGTTTTAAATCCTAGGAAAATGATTCCAAAATTTTGTACTTTTTAAATGTAGACAGCTCAGGAAGTAAAGAAGAGGATAAAAAAAGTCATTACAAATAGAAAATAATGATATAAAAATATCATTTATAGCAGAGATAACCAATTCTAGAACTTCATCTTCAAGAATTTTGTAATGAAAACCTTTAGTTTATAGATAATGCAGTTAGTGGTGAAGGACATCAGCTCCCTTATTTCCTGTTCATTGTGCTCCCCCGACACCATAAAGGTTTACTCTCACAGGCAAAGTTCACATGGTTATTCCCCTCTCTTGATTTGTCCTGCTATCCCAAGAGCAATTGGTTGGGATAGATGTAGTGAACACAAATTCCTATCCACTATCTGCAAAATACAAAGCTTAGACATACTATACTTTGGGAGTATCAAGTGAAAGTTTTAAAGAATCATATTTTCACCATTTACTTTTCCTCCTATGTAAGTAAGCTAATTATATGTTTTAATTGCTGTGCATTTGTATTGCAGCATTATTTCAGTCACTACCGTGTTAGTCTCTTTAACAAACCAAAGCCTATTATTAACTTTCCTTCTATGCAAAATTACAGGTCACACACAGAGAGTAAGATGATCAGTAAGTAACAGACAACTGGTTCCAGTGTTTAGCTTTGAATTCCTATCAGACTTTTAATTGGGGTTGATGCATCTTCTCAGATAAATTTGTTTTGAGTCATGTTCACTTTCATTTTACACTGGCAAATGTGCATTAGAGTGTATACAGATTCAATCCATCCACCCAGAGAAGACAGGAGAAAATGAAAGATAAAGGGAAAGGACTTTGAAAAGTAAACTGCAGGAAAGCTGGGTAGCCCTGAAGGCTCCAGCCTTTCTCAAGATGGAGGAAATCAAGATGGCCACTCAATTTAACCCTTTATATTCTCTGGCAAGAGCAAATGGTTTGGAGTAGCTTTTGCTTACAGTATTATGATTTAAAAAGAAAGATTGTTTGGTATATTTATTAGGTAGAAACAGCTTTTGTTTCAAAAATGCCAGTGCATGGAAATATTATATGTGATATGGAAAAAGTCAAATAGGTAACGTCTAAAGTCTTGTACGGGGACAACCAATCATTAGAAAAGACATTGGTACTGTGATCATGCACTTGGATTTAACAGTGTCACGCAGACATGGAAGTTTCCCAAGAAGATTTTTTTACACAGGTCCTGTGCATGTGTGCTAAGTCACTTCAGTCATGCCCAAATATTTGTGATCCCATGGACTGTAGCCCGCCAGGCTCCTCTGTCCATGGGATTCTCCAAGCAAGAATACTGGAGTGGGTTGCCATTTCCTTCTCCAACACAGGTCCTAAACCCCTACTAAGACCTTTTGGTTGAAGGCGGAAAGGGCAAGATAGGAGTAGGTTACTAAGAGGTATAAACTAGCACTGTAAAATAAGTAAGCTACAAGGATATGTTGCACAGCACAGGGAATATAGCCACTATTTTATAGTAACTATAAACAGTATAATCTATAAAAATTTTGAATTATTATATTGTATACCATGAAACTAATATAACATTGTAAATCAGTCACTGATGTGGCTCAGTGGTAAAGAACCTGCCTGCAATGCAGGCGATGCGGGTTCAATCCCTGGGTTGGGACGATCCCTTGGAGAAGGAAATGGTAACCCACTCCAGTATTCTTGCCTGGAGAATCCCATGGACTGAGGAGTCTGGCAGGCTACAGTCCATGAGGGTGCAAAAGGGTAGGACATGACTTAGTGACTACAAAAACAAGTAAGAGGTACAAACTAATATGTATAAAACAAGTAAACTACAAGGATATATCATACAGCACAGCGAATATAGTCAATATTTTACAATAACTATAAGTGGAGTATAAGCTATAAAAATTCTGAATTATTATATTGTACACCTGAAACTAATATAATATTGTAAATCAACTATGCCTAAAAATTTTTTTCTATAAAGAACTTTTGGCTCCGTTTTCCTCAACAAATCCAATTGTACTATACATTAACAAGGAATGGATGTTCTATTAAAAGTTTGGGGGGAAGAGATAGTATACTACCCAGGAGAATTTTATGAAACTGTAAAAAATGTCCTCCTTTTCTCTCCCAGAGTTCCTCTCTAGGCATCTGCTGCCACATCCTGTGTCTTTGTTCCCCTGCAATGTCTCCAGTTTCCACTCATTTACTGGGCACATATTTACTGAGTGCCTAAGAACGGCCAGCATCAGGGTTTAGGCAGCGGAAACAAAAGAGCAAACAATATAAAGCCTACTCCCATGGATCTTGTATTCTAGACCAGGAAGAGAGACAATAAAAGAAACAAAAATATGTACTATGTCCAGTGTTATGAAAAGAATAAAGCGGAACTCAAGGTAAACAGTAACTCTCTTTCTCACTCTCTCTCTCAGTTTGGGGGAATGAGGTTATACTTTACATAAGGTGGTCACGGAAGCCTTCACAGGTAAAGTGACACTCTGGCTGAGACCGTAAAGAAACAGGGGAGGGAACCAGGGCAGTATGAGAGACAAGAGTAATCTATGTACAGTGAGCAGCCAAGCGCAGAGACACTGAGGTATGAGAGGGTTTGGCTTGTTCCAGGAATGGCAAGGAGGCCAGAGTGGTGAGGGAAAGAGAGGTAGGAAGGCTTCAGAGGGGGACTGGGTATGTAAGGGGATCACACGGGCCTTGAGGGACGCTGTTGGCACTTTGGCTTTGATTGTGAGTGAGACAGGAAGCCACAGGAGGATTCTGAGCTGCAGGAGGCAGGGGTGGAAGCAGGGAGAGTGGGCACAGGCTGTTTGGAGAGTCCAGGCCAGAGCCGATGGTGGGCTTGAATAGGGCAGCAGTGGGTGCAGCGAGGATTGACTGACTCACCTCTGTCCATATTCTGAAGGTAAAGCTGAGAGGGCTAATTTGTGGACTGGATAAGGATGTGAGAGAAAGAGAGTCAAGGGTGATGGCAGAGTGCAACTGATGGAATGAAGTTTGCATTTGCCAAAACAGAGGAATATTGTTAGACAGGTTTGGGGGAAAAAATCAAAAGTTGTGCGTTGCATAGTATAGTATCTTTAAGGTACACTACTTACATATATCACTAAGGAAAATAAATGTCTGAAAGTTAGCTGAAGCCCACTCTCCCTTCAAGGACATTCCCAGCACCTTCTACTGTTCCTCAAGTGTGGTCACTGAGCAAGTCTCATCCTCTCCCAGTGTACCAAAATTAAAAAAAAAAAAAAATTATGTGACAAAAAATAGGGTTCTTCCCAGGGTGCATTCTGCTAATGAAAAATAAAATTTTCTCCATCTCATCACATCAGCAACTTTATACTTGATAGTTTCCAGGCAAACAAACAATAACTCCTACTTACTGCTTGATTACCTTTAGCTGGGCACTGTGCATACCCTTTCTACGTATGTTCTTATTTAATCCCCAGG